>NC_091013.1:95420062-96045062 GCF_041296385.1 Aphelocoma coerulescens | reverse complement strand
GCCCAGGGAAGCATTCATTTCTTGTGCACTGTTTTTCTGTACATCTGTGTCAGCCTGGGAGACCTTCCACATAGAGTAGAGAAGCAACAGCACTGGAAAGAAGGAGCTGTGTGAGGATTTTACTTGCATGGTATGGGTGTCCCCAGCAATAAACTGCAGTGACTCTAAGAGGACAGGGATGCCACCTTGAAAAGGCACAGGCTGGGAAAACCACAGAATTCTCAGGGAAATCTGCTTATGTGGTGGATACTGATGAAAGCTTGGCCTGTCAGCTCCTAAATCAGAGCAGTACGTGCTGCATTTCAGTAGACTGCCCATGCTTAGATCTGATGCATTCCTAGATCTCTTTTGTATGAGAAGCTTTTTCAGTCACATTGTATTTTCATGCCCCAAGGGTTGTAAGGTTTAGTGGCCTCTGAGGACTTCTGCAAGGATGTAAAGTAACTGGAGGATACAACTCTCCCATGCCCTGCTTTTCTTTAGGAAACCTGGTGCAGCTAGGATGCTTGTACAGGACACTCAGGGCCACCAGAACACTGGCTCCATTTCCTCTGGGACTGGTTCCTTGGATGTCCCTGTTGCACCAGAGCACAGCTGTCATCAGCAGGCTGTGAGGCATCACTGCCTGTGCCCAGGCTCACTGCCACCCTCTGTCCAGCCACACAGCACAGCCAAGGCACTGTGCATTCAGCACGGCCCATCTGCACCTCAAGTAACCTAAATTTGCCCCTGGCTTTTTAACCATCCTCCCCAGAACTCTCCTTTCTGCACTGCTGACCAGTTCGCCCACGGCTCTTGAAAACACACATTCTTTATTCTCTGTGAAAATAAACAAGCTTTAGAACTTTGATATGTTGATCCTGAAAGGAAAAAGAAGATACAGGAGCAAGCCACCTGAAGAAATGTAAGCCACAGCCTGTCACAGAGATCAGTGAATGTTTAGGTGCCTGTATTCCTCCTTGGATTTGGCCATTTGCCTGACAGCACTTACCATCAGACTTAGCTTTTCACCAACTGTTTCCTGCAACTCACAGTGAAAGCAAACTCCCACAGACTTCCACAGGGTTCTGCCAGTGTAAGGCCATCTTTTTTCAGAGCAATCCTCCAGCAATGGTGAGAAGAGAGTTGGTAGAAAGCCTAGGCTGGGGAATATTCTTCCTTGAATAATTAAATAATTGGCAATAGCATTCTTGGTGGTGTTATCAAAATGCCGTGACTCAGATATGGCTGTGAAAATGTTAAGGACCTGATTTGTTTTACTTTTAGTAGAGTTGATTTGTGTGCTTGGGATTTTCTCTTTGCAGGGTCAGAACAATTCAAACACTTTATCTTCACTGCTTGCCTCTAGCTAGGTTCAATTTTTGCTCTCCACAGGAGTGGAAAGTTTTAAATTAACACATAATACACGGAATTTGAGAAGGAAATCATGCTGGATGTTCTTTATTTTCAGAATCTTGTAGCTAAACTCCAGTGAAGTTTTGACCTTTTATTTAGGATAGTTCTGTAAACAAATTGGGGGACACACAGATGATCTTAGCAAACAGATGCTTTAATATATTTTGGGCCTCAATGTGACATTTTGGGGTGCTGACTATCTTGCCAAAAACTCAATTACCTGAGTCAGCACTCATTTGCAAATACAGAGGCTGAGACCTGGTCCTTAAGGGCTCTCTTTGGCTGGTGAGTGTGCAATTCATTTTTTCAAACTGACACCAATTTTCCCATATCAAATAATGCATTTCTATATCAGAAGACGTACTAGGTCAGTGGTTTGGACTGATGAGAGATGAAAATAGTAACATGTTCTAACTAAAATAATTCAGGGCTGGAAAAGCCTGGTATGGAGGAAAAAACAACCAATCAAAACCCAGCCATACCCAGAAAAAGTGCTATTATACCCCAGCTCCAACAGCTTAACTCCCTTCCCCCCACCTTTTCCCTCTACCTCAGTATGAAAAATTGTAATGCTTCTCTGTCCCCCTGGCAGAGGAAAAAGGTGATTGTGGCTCATTTGCAATATTCAACATTTGAACAACTTTTGAACCCTTCCCAGTTCAAATGCCAGACCATTAAGCCTTGTGAATGAGGAGCCAGTGAGATTTCAAGGAGTATGGGATGAGTATTTCCTTCTCTTCATGCCATTTCTCTGTCTTCTCAAGATCAAGCTGCTCTGCCCTTTAGTGAGCTGCTGCCCTTCCTCAATCACCTGCTGTGACAAGCCTGCAGCCAGTTGCTGTACCACCTTGTGTGCTAATATGGCCAATAGTGGTTAACCCAGAAGTGCCATTTCTGGGCCAGCTCCACTTGATACCACCAACACCACTGCCCAGCCTGAACAACAGCTGGCACTCTGTGCTCACGCAGTGCCAGACATTTCAGAGTAGCTGGAACTCACAGAAACCTGGCAGAGGTGCTGAAGTCCCCACTGTTGCCTGCGCAGCCACCTGTGCAACACCAGACAACACGGGTGAAGAGGCCTGGCAAACACAGGCAGCACTTTCCCAAACCCACCCACCTACCAGTGAAGATCTCTGTACCTTCAAGGAAATCTCAGTTGCTGCTGCTCTCCTTGTGCTGGGCCAGTGCTTCTGCGCCCTTCCCACTCCATCCCACCACTCTCCACCCCACAAGAACCCCCAGGGAAATCCTCAGACCCAAGCAGCACTCAAGACCTTGTCCTTAACCTCAACCTCACATTTGGTCTCCTCTGCTCCTTTGGAAAGACTGAGGTATGTACACATTAAACTATGGCAAGGGTATCATCTGCAAGACTTTCTCTTATCATTTCATGTGTGAGTAAGAGCTTCCAATCCTCCTGCCACAAAACTGAAATTAGTTTGTTGCATGCTGTTAGAGAGTAACCACGATTCATTCCTGCAATTGCTCCATATCAGAGGTGGGTAAGTGCATGTTTACCAGATACTGGTACTTTGGAGTTTGCTCAATATTATTAGATAGATTGGCATAATAAAACTCTTAGGAACCCTTTGATCTAAAGGCTGCATTTATATTTCAGATCTGAAATGTCCATGGCACCAGAACATTTGCTTATGTGCACACTTCCAGATTACCATGCACAGCACATATTCTTCCTGGCTTTCCCTTCAGCTCTGCTAAGTCAAACATTTTAGAGTTCAGTGTCAGCTGGCTTTGCCCTACACATTGCCACAATCTCTTAGTGAAGAAAAAAGCCTATTAACTTTTGCTTAAATAAAAGATTAGAATTTGAGAAAAGCAGCATTTCTAGCAACACTGTATACAGTACAAGTCTTCATGGATTTTTAATGTATTTGCCTCAAGGTGATCATAGTTGTTCTCAGAGAGGAACTTCCCTATATGCCATTACACATCACCAGGTATTTTACCTTTGAACCAGGCTGGACCTGCTGTTACTGGAAATAAATAAGTGTACTAACTGTGACTAACTAATTGGATTAGTTCCCAGAATAGTCATTTTATAACTAGGGAGAGTACTTAGACTACAGCTTTCAAATCTCTGAATATATTATAACTTAACTACTTGGCAGCATTCAGGGGACAAAAATCACCTGAGTGCCACCTTAGTGAGTTCTTATTAGCAAATAAAGTTCTTATTGCAAATAGCAATACAAATATTTGGGCTTCTGGACAAAAGATGATTACAGGTTAAATGATATTGGGATAGCATCAGTGGTTGATTAAAAACAAAATAAACTGCTAATGCAGGAAAGAATGCATCTATTTACAGGCCTGAATCCACTTCTAAAACAAGACGAGAAAGATTTCTGAAAGGCTTCCTCATTTTATGTACTACTGTATACAAGTAACACATACGGTTACTGTTAGGCATTTTTCCAAAGGAAAAGGAAAGCTAAAGAGACAAAAAAGGTGAAATACATCTTCTTTTAAACCCAGGGGTTATTATTAAAGATTTTAGGACTTTGTTTGGAATTGCAGTGCTAGTCTGGTAAACTCTTATGCAAAATTACTACTAAATTAACAGATCTGCTGCCATGGAGTTGGTTCTTCTCAGTTCAGTGAAACACAATAGGGCTTGTTGCTTCACCATCCCTTCTGCCCTTGCCTGGATATATTCTGCCCCATGAAGGCAATATAATGCACTTCTGTCCTTGGGCATCATCTCTATGGTATTTGCCTTCCCAATTAACCATACTATCTGAGGCCCACCAAATCCTATGGGAAAAAGCATTGAGGAGGCAGGATTTGACTTGCAGAGCCTTTAAGAAGGTTTATGTGGAAGGTTTAATGCAGGTCAATGAAGGGTTTTAGAGAACTGTAGAATTGTCTAATTTTTTTTAAAGATACTTTTCATTTTGCATAAACTTCATTGACAGAGTCCACTATGTCTGTGCTCCCAAAATGATAAGCCAGGAATTAATCTGATATGATGTTACTTTTGGTGCAAGGTGACAGACAAAAGGGATGCAGTACTGGATAATACAGGAAAAGAAGACATGGAGCGCCTGAGAGTGTTGCTCAGTTTCTGGTCTGCCATTTCTTTCACAACCCAAATCACATCTTCTACCTCAGTCTTCACTGGCACAAACAGGCTGCTTTTAAACTGGCCAACAAGGCTACACAAAAAGGCACAACTACCCAAGGACTCCTTGTCAGCACCACTGGGCTGATGGGATTGTGCTGCTGTGTAGCCTGTTGCCTCATCCAAAAGTGGCCTAGGTCCAGCTCTATGGGCCAGCATTTTCTCCTTGGGAACAGCCCCACCTTTGTGTTGTGAAGCAAATGTCCTCTTTATGTCTCTGTCTTCCAGGTTCTTATTCATAAACCTTATCTACTATCACTGCCATGAAGAAAAATGCTTGAAACAGCTAACATACCTTGGACAGGAGCAAACCTGGCACCCAGCTGACCTGAAATGGGACTGAGTTCAGTCCTTTTGTCCTTTACTGCCTTTCAAGTGGTCATTTTATGATATGCTCTCCCACTGTTTTCCCTACAAAAGAGAAAGCAGAGTGACATTTCCTACCCTTCTACTCTCCAAACTGACAGCAGTTCACCACTGTAGTGACTTCTTTGTCCCTTGTAAGTAGACAGGTACCTTACACAGAGTACATGTGATGGACAAGTGATGGACAAGTGCCACAGGGGTCAGGGGAAGCATCTGAAACCCTGGATACCATTCTGAGCTTCAGAGGGCATCCACGTCTCCTCATAACAAAAATAGGCCAGAAATAAGGTAAGAATAGACCTCTCTCGTGGGGTTTGGGTACATGAGCTCCTGTTTGAGGCCAGAGATGTCTGAAAATCTGACAGAGAAAGTTAAAAGAAATTTTGGTGCTCATAGGAGAGGAGGCTAAAAAAGGAGAAGGAGACAAGTGAAAAAAAAAAAAGTATGAAAAGGAAAGGGGAAGGAGAAAAAGGAAAGGACTACGATGTTTTAAAAAAAGATTTGTGTTTGGGTTTTTTTTTTTAATTATTTTGGACATGCCCAGGAGCTACTAAGTCTCAGTGATCAGGACAAGCACTTCCCAGGGCCTTAGCCCTCCTCCTCCTTACTGCCCTGCATCGCATGCAGTCCCTTGCAGAAATGAAGAGTACAAAGGTGTTGTGCAAACTATGAAATCAGAATGGTAGGACCTTGTACTCTCTATGTCTTTATGATGCAGAAAAGGATTACACACTGCACGGGGAAATGAGACATAAATCTCCTATAGCCTCAACACAGGAGATAGAGCCCTGCTGGGGGATCTGATGCTGCCATTGGCAAAAAGTGTCAGCACCCAGTGAAACTGGTGGGAGTTAAGGGCATGCAAAATAAAAGAAAGGTAGGACTGGCACTGGAATATTCATTTAGAGCCCTTGACAACAGTGGGAATCCCTTCCTGGGTTCAGCTGCTCCAGACCAGACTGGAAATGCCAGCCAGAAAACAGAGCGAAGAGATGCTACTATTGCCCTTTATTTATTTAGACTTACTGTAATGTAAACAGACATGAAACCTGAGAAAGCAAAAGCTCAGAGCACACCTTGTGCTTTGAGGATGTTTACAGATTGCCAGTCCTTTAAAAATAGTATGAGCAGGAATTAGAAAAAAAAAAATCCCTTGAAGATATTTCCTGGTTCCTGCTTAAGCATGTGAAGGAAGAAAGAAGACTTACTCACCTTGGTCCAGGTCCAGATGCACACTGTCCCCTCCACATGGGGCTTTGCTTTTGGTAATGCTTGTATCCATGTTTGCCATTTGAACTGACGGAGCCCTGAACAGCAGCAGCAGGCCAAAAGAAAAGGTTGTCTGGTGCAGATGGTGGAAAACCAGGCTTGGCAGCAAGTGGGCTGCAGACAGTCTTGAGCAGTGCATGTGAGGGCTGAAGGAGGAGGAGGATTCAGCAAGATGGCTTGGTGGCATGGCCCTCAGCCAGAGCTAATAAGATAGTCCTCTGTTTCACTGCCTTTTTTCAGCTTTTTGATGGAAGAAAAACAGCTCTTACCCAAAATCCATTTGGGGCCAGTCTGTGAAGTCAACTGCTCTTTACAAAAAGCTGCTATTCACTTAACAGCGTGGTATTTCTGTGACTTTCCTTCTTGGATGTAATTTCCTCATGTTTGTGGTGCTGTAAATCTGGCTGCCACAAGGGCAGAAATATCCAAGCAGGTGGTTGCCAGAGTTCTCCCTTCAACAGAGCTCAGGATCTGGTAGGCCAGGTCGCACTGGCAACCACCAAGTTTAGTATCTTGTCTGAGGCATCAAGCAACGCCTACTTCTCAAGAGGCAAATTCAGAATTCCATGAATGATTCAGTGCTGGCTACGAGGGAGAAAAATTCCTTTCTCCATAAATAAATCAAATAGTCAGCATCCCAGACCTATTGCTATCAAATTCCAGTTTTACTTCTGCTTTGTGCTTCACACACACTGCCCCACTCACATGATGGCTTTCCTTTCCAAATATTGGGTGAATTCTGTCTCATGGGAACCCATGCTCTTTCTAAAAGGGTCTACCAAATCCCTTGCCCTTGTAATGCCACAGGGCACAGCCCATACCAACCTACAGCCAGAAGCCAGGCACATTCAGCTACCCTGGGGAGAAAGCAGGTGAGGGAATGGATACTTCTATTGTCTTGCTTACAATTCAAACAGGATTTTAAATGTTGCAGGACCTTCCAAACAAGTGAATGTAGTCGTTTATGAAGGTGATGTGGAGCAGGCCAATCTGACTGGTGAATAGCACAAAGCTTTGCAGGAAACAGAAATGCTTTGATGGCTGCAATGATGGTATAAGGGACTACGTAAACCTATTCACACTTGATTTTCCAGACAATCACAAGCTCTTAAATGTTTACTGAAAGCAGTGCCAGCTGTCCAAGTCCTGTCCTTGTCTGAGTACTTGTCACTCAGCCACCGCACTTCAGTTTCTTGCTCATGAAGAGAAGTGGCAGTGCCTGTGCTGCTCATTCCTGGCCCTGGCAAAGGGCTAATACTAAGAGGCTGAAGGACTAAAAGGCAGGTCCTGAGACTTGTCCCACCTTTCCTGGGGCTGGTGTGACATACCTACTGGCTGGTGCAGCTGACTAGGACTGCCCTCTAGTGCAGGGATCAAACTCGCTGAATAATTTAAAAGATGGGGATAGCTATGAATGGAACAGACACCTGTGGCTGAATGGGGAGCCAGCTCTTGCTCAAGTATCAGAGGTCTATGGCTGGCAAGTTGTATTCCAAGTGGCACATTGACCATGAATATGAGGCCACCAATGTGCCCAAACAGTGCAGAACAACCAGTTGTGCCTTTCTTTGCAAACAGAAGTTCTCATGCAAATCACAGGTACATCAGTAAAGTAGCACCAAATCAGAAGAATCACATTATCATTTTAATTTTAGAAGTGTCAGAAATGTCTTTTGGGGGTAATGTATCTAAGAGAATACTTGGCTAGTTCAGTCTCTGTCTCACACCAAGCAAGATGTTGGTGGTTGACTACTGAACCAATTAATGAATCTTCTCACCTTAGAGGAGGTTTTAGAACTTTTTCATAAAAGAAGACTTTTCAAACTACTGAAATCTATGAATGCCCAAGAAAAATATCCTTCTGTGCAACAGTGGAATGAATCACTCCAGACAATTGAAAATAATCTTGATTTTTCTCTCATTGCTTCAGGCTTTAGGGATATTTTTATGACAGAAAAGAGAGCAATCTCATCATTAGATTCAGCAACCACCTGCAATTAGATACAGCAAGATAAAATTACATTACTGGAGAGAAAAGATCTACTTACAGTGGTTCCACATAGACATCTGAACTCTTTATCTTCTTCTGTACACCTGGTGTATTCTGTCTATGCTTTTTATCATGAGACAAATGAATCTGAAGGAGCTGGGTCAGAATGACCACATTCTTGGAATCCACTTGATAGCTTCCTGTTGAAAAGAGGTATTATAAGGAGATGAAGTTAATAATGTGAAAGATTCAGAAGAATGGCAATGGACTATAAAGGTTTTTATCTTTTAAAACCTTTTGTGGCAGATGAGTTCACTCAAGATCATCCAGTCCACGGTATTTTCTCTATGAGAGGCCAATATCTTGGCAAAATATGAGGAAATATGTACATTTGTCCTGTAATCCATAATAGATAGAACTCATTTTAAAAGCATGGTGCTAATGAAGCACCATTAGACAGTCAGTGGTAGTAAGTGCCTTGGCTCTGTGGTTGCATTTAACTCACATGAGATGTATTAATAGATCCCACATGCCTCTAGCTCCCCAATGCTCACTAATACACACACACACTTGCACAGCCTGCTGCCCATCTCCAGATATGCTACATCCTTGTGAAGATTCTCACTCTTTCCAGATTTATCTAGCCTAAACAAGCTAATTACCTGCAAAAATTGCCATGTCATACCCATCCCTCTTCCCAGCTCTTCAAATATATACAAATGGGATCTACCATGCTCTCATGTTACTAAAAATCAGCCCAAGCTACTGTGGCCAAAACTAATTTTAATTTCAACAACTTAATTAGATGATTGTGCAGAGCAAATGAACATCCTTCTCTGGTTCCTGGTGGAGCATTATTCACGTAAAACCACATCATTACAACCTGTAGGTATGAATTCAAGGACAGACACCATGACACAGAGTCTAATTATGGTCAGAGCTTGAAGACATTATTAGAAATTGTTACCACTGCTGCACCTATTTTGTGACTACTTAGAAGATTTTACTTTCTAACATACAATAAATGCACCTGAGCTGCTCCTCCTGGTCACCTGAGAAACTACTTCTTTTGAGAGTACTATTTGTACCAGCCTTGCAGGTGTATCTTTTGTGAGGTCTCCACTAACTACAGTCAAATGATCAGACTTCAGCAGCAGACCCAGGAAGAGAATCCCAGATTTGTAAATGATTCTGGCACTACACAGACATATTTTCAAGTTAACAGCAGCAACTCCTGCACACAGATAGCGCAACTTCCCAGTAATAAAGACGTGCTGACTACTTGGTGTGAATTCCCACTGGCTGAAAACACAGACACAGTGTGGAGGTGAATGTTTACCACTGGGGGAGCAAACTGAGAGTCTGGCTGAAAGCAGAAAAATAAGAGGATTTCTTTAAACAGTTGTTTCTTAAAGTGAATATAGCAGCAAGCTCACAGGACTGGTTAAACCTTCACAGAATGAGACAAAAGGATTGTCTAATAGCTGCCATTTTCAACCTTAACTGGCTTATTTCCTCAGTTGCCTTGGGAAGAGTGTCAGCGTGCAAAATGATACGTACAGGCATACTTGCTCTTCCTCTCCCTTCCAGAGGTATTCTTAGCAAACACCTGCTGCCACTGCTCCTGCCACTGAGAAGCAAGGATCATTTCAGACCCACTGGGCTTTTCATCCTTATGAATGCAGTCATACAACAACAAAAATGCAGCAGTTGTGTAACAATTAATTGTATTTCACAACAGCTGGAGGGCAAAGAGGGTCTAAAAGGACAAACCACCAAACATTCCATGTCCCTTAATGTAACAGGCAAACACACTGTAAATGGAGTTGGTGGAGTTGGAACAGACCAGCTTGTAAGTCTGAGAGAGCTGATCACAGCTGAACAAGTTTCTCTTATGCCCTCCTTCAACGTTTCATTTCCATGCCTTCCTACAGGGCGACTGACTTAGAAGTATGCATTAATTTCATGCCAAAATATGTCTCTATCTAACTTCAAATCAGAGTCATGGGAAAAACTCCCACTGGCTTCAGCAGAGTTTGCTCAAGCCCTTCATCTATCCTAACCTGCTGCTGATAGCTATTTGTGTCCCTAAATGACCCAGATGTCCCAGATGATAGCACATGAACAGGATATCATACCGAACATAGCATGGAGCAATAACTTGACTGTTCCTAAACTATTCGGAGCTAGTAACTAGGAATGCAGAGATAAGCACAGCACACGGTGCTTTCACAAGGCTGTAAGGGAGCTCCATGGACTAGTGGGTACTGACCCCATTCCTCTGGGCCCTGTTGAAAACTCCATAGCCTGTGGATCCCTGTCTGATCCCCTTTGCTCTCGGAACCAGATATTGCTCCTCTGAAGTCAGTGCAGTGCTATGATTGCACAGGCATGGGAATGAGTTAATATTATCCATTTTCTCACTTACATGTTCTTATGCAGCAGTAAATAAAAGCTTGATGGGGCCTTTGTTTAGTGAAAAGGGAGCAAGATGACTGAAACTAATTGTAAGGTCAGAGCATGCACACAGGCTGGTACTCCTGGTAGCAAATGTTAGCTCCTTCCCAAGCTACCCTGCAGTAACATCTGCATGTGTCTAGATACAAGCAAGGAAACAGTCTTCTATCACAACTATTTCAGAGCAACAGAACTAACAAGACACAACTGCTGCTCAATTACAATTACTATTTTATAGCATTTTTTATAGCAATTTATTTTATAGCAAGATAAAAGCTCCCCCACTTCCCTAATATAATATTTAAGATTGAGATTTAGTGAATAAGATAACCTTAAATTTAGTTTTCAGAGCAATATTAAGCCTGCCCAGCAAGGCTAATCAGACAGCAGAATGTGGCGGACTGTAATTTTGGCAAATAATTTGACAGAGTAGTGTCATTTTGCCTTTCACTTTAGGAATACACACACACGTGCCAATGGGAACACAAAAGCAGAACTGAAAGGAGAATTCTTTATAACAACTGTTTGAAAAAGTTGATTTATATCCCTAATTAACTGATAGTTATTCTTTACAAGCTCTATTCCAGTACTTTCCATCAAATAGATCTGCCTTTAGGTATTTAGTACATAATTGCTTCCCCATAACAGTAGGCAGTTCTAGCAGTCTTGCAGTTCCAGCAGTCTTACAGTTCTAGCAGTCTAGCAGTTCTTACTCCTCTGTGTTTTAATCACTTAGCCATCACTGGGATCTTTAATATAGAACACAGTGATTTTAAAAATGTCTCAGTCACATTGTAGTTACAGTGCAAGCACGCTGCGCGGTGGAACAGCATAGTCACGAGCCCTCCCCACTCCTCTGCTGGGCCAGGAAACGTGTTACTGAAATCCGTGCTACTTATTGCCCTGAAACTGTCCTGGAGTTCCACCTCCACCAATATCTGGTAGCTAAAAATGGAGCTCTCGCCTCACCCCGAAGAGGTCGCTAATTAAAATCGGTATTTTTAGGCTCTGGGTATACTCAGATACACTGCAATTGATACTATAAATATTTTGGGGTTTTATTTTCTTATACAATCAGTCTCTAGAAAAAGGACAGAAATTTCACCTTCACTGTAATGACAGCCCAACTTATGAAAATATATACTGGATATAAAGCAGAGGAAAGAATAAATCAAAAGGCATTCAAGGACTTCAGTAGCCTTTCAACTACATTAGTGGGTGATGGCAGAAACAACAAACAATTGCAAAGCAGCAACCAAGTAGCTGAATTTACTGCATCAGCTCCAACTACATTTTAAAGACAATTTTATTTTCCCACTTTTTGCCTTCACTTCTTATTTTCCCTCCAAGCGAAGAAAGCGTTCACTGCAATTTTAGCCAAGGCTAGAGAGACGCTTCAGGGAAGAGCGGGTGACAGTATTTGCAATTTCATCAAGTTCCTAATAGCTCAAGCGAGAAACATTGGAGTTATAGATACTTCAATGCTCTGGGTTTTCTCCAGCAGACCAGGCAGACAGAGACATCAGGGGAAATTATCTGTTCCCTCATGGCTCTGCACAACATTTTCTCACCACCTCTTCAACATGTCCTGATGTTGTGTACCTGGTGTGCAAAGTACAGAAGGCACAACTGAGTTATCTTCTGGCTTGGAAAGGAACCAGAAAGGACTACAGAAGGCTACAAAAATTGCAAAAATGCTGGAAATCAATTCAACATTGATTGGAAGAGGAAAACCACACTACTTCACCATTTCTACGACCTGTAGTTCAATAAGGCAAATGGAAAAATGTTTTGTTCGATACACTGTTCAATACATTGCTTGCATTACTGGCTTACACAGCTGTATGATACCCAGACATTTTCTTGCTGCTGGTGCATTCACTTTCATAAGACTTCTTAGAGAAAAAGGTTACAGCTGTTAAAAGTGTTTTATAGGTGGGGAATGGAGAAACTTAGATCACTTGACAGCTAAGAATACAGGTCTTTGAAACCTGGACTAATGCTTAAATTATTGTATCTTCCTTCCCTTTCCATCCATCATTCCAGTTGTTAAGCATCCACCGCAACACAGACTAGCCCTAGAAATGCATTAGGATTTTGAACTGTGTACTTCTGCTTTTTTTCATTGTCCTAAACTCATCAAATATCAAAATAAACTTGAGTAAAAAGGGTCCACTGGGTAGAAAATTTCAATGCAAAATCTTTGACACTGGAACTCATTTTCTGCCATGGACCTTGTTTGTATGCATTGCATTCAGTGAGGTTTTGTGTGCCCTCCAGGAAGGCTGACCTGCTCTCTAATGACAAAAGATGCAGTAAAGAGAACTAAAAAAGAAAATATTTTGAAATTCACAACAATCAATTAGGATGCCCTTGATAGCCATTCTAGGCAGTAGGAAGTGCATTTTGCTTCACTGTAGTTTTGCAGAGAAGATAGGTGCTTTTGTAGGGATGAATACATAAATATTTCAGATGATAAGCTGCTTACTTTGTGGACTTCAATTTTCCTAGTGCAAGCAAGAAAGCTGCTCTCAACCTTTAGCTTTTGTCTGTCATTCAAAAATATATAAGCCCTGGACTGGAGCAGGTCTGGTCTCATTACAGGGAAGAAAGTGAGGCAGGGTTGCTACAGTCAAGCACAGCAATTTGCTGTGGGAGAGTTAAGCTATATTCCTTTTTCCTGCATGTAGGTTACTGAGCTACCCAGGTCTTTGTTGTTCTATATAAAACCAGAATAATGTACATTTATCTGCACTCAGACTAATCTGTAACATTGTTTTAAGTTACATGAGCTAGAAGAGAGATTTCGATAAATTCAGTAGCATTACTCTAAACTGGTTACAACTTTGCTAAAGTATTATAGCTTTAAGGGAGACAAAATGTAGTGACTATTTAGTGAGTTCATGTGATTGTAGGTTTTATGAAAGGTGCAGAAACATAAACATCAACATCACGGAGAAGCAACATTGAAACTCTTTGTTCAGCTCTTAACCAGAGAAGGAAACTGGCAGTCAGGCAGTCAGAGTTTCCCTTTCAGAACACCATCCACTGCATCAGCTGAATTATCTATTTGGAGACCTCTACCCCATCCCCTCACCTGATTTTTTCCCCCTCCTCTGCTAGGTCTTTGGGAGATACTATGTTGGGACACTATTTTTTGCCAGGGCAGACATCTCTGTGACATCTATTTGCAGAAGATGTCCTAGATGAGGGTGCAGGTGCAGATGAGGAAGTCCCTTGCTTTCACTGCTGCCTAGAAAAATGTTTTCTGAATTCTATTTGGAAACAGGGAAATGAAATCAATTCAGGCTAGTCTAGGAATATGCTGGTACCCCTCTATCAATTTACACTCCACTGAAGTGGAGCTCAAGCCCAACTCCAGACATGGATGTACAGAAAGGTACTATACATCTCCATATAGTCAGCCCATCTAGCCCCATAAAAGTTGCTTCAGCTCAGAAGATCTGAGAAAATCCAGAATCATTCATATCTGCTTGGGAAACCGTCGGACTTGAGCAAAAATGTTAAGTGTATCTGAATAAATTTAATCTGAAGCTACCATATGTACTGTTGCCAATAAAGAATTCCACAGCCATGTCTGTTGAGGAACTAGAAAAAAAAAAGAAAATGATCCCTCTTTTAGGCCAGTTTCCTCCAGCCCCTTAGAGCTAGCACATATGGCAGAAACCAGTAGAAAGGACATAACCAGTTTATTATAATCTCAAATCTAGTCTTTGTCTAGGATATAAATTTCATCTCCCAATGACTATAATGCAGTCTTTTGGAGCTAGTTGGTATGATAAACATATTCTGCTTAAATAGTTCCAAGCCATTTGTTTCTTCTACAGGCATAACTATTTCAGATGGAAGTGTGTTCTCTCTCTTTTTTTCCCCCTCCACATACTGAAATGGTTGTATTGGCATCATACACCTTTATACAAATATAATCTTCATTCACAGTAGAGATCACAGAGCTTTAACTCCAGGATATTTAAAGCCACTGCAATTTCTCTATGTAGACAAACCACATAATTTCCAACACTTGGAGATTCCTCCATCAGAGTTCTTGCTATTTGGCTTGTCAGAGTTTTGGAGAGCTTCCCAAAACTCGCTGACATGAAATATTGTCACAATATGCAGGATCCTTTCCTACAGTCCCACTTCAGAAAAGCAGGCAGAAGTTACACCCAGGAGCCACTGGCCTTCAAAGCCTATAGCCCTTTTGCTTCTCTTCCACATAGCTGACCTTGAGCTGTACTTGCTCCAGCTATTCTCCCCCTCTCTTCTTTCACTGAAGAGTTTGTTCTGTCCTGTCTGATGTTCCTGAGTCACTATCCATGTCTTAAGATACATCTCTGAGTGTCTCATGTGCAAGTAAAATGACAGAAATAAAAAGCTCCACTCTTAATAACACTTCTTAGCAAAAAAGATCCAAACTCTGCCCTTCCATGACCCTCTCAAAGGCTTGTGTCTTCTCTGTCATGAGCAGCTGGAATTCATTGCATCAGGTTTCAAAGATCTGACTGCTTGTGGAGGATGCTAAAATATCCTCTCATCAGGGAAATACCCTACTCCGCAATGCTATCCATTATTTTGGAACAGATGGTGAGTTCAGTCCCAATAGCTCAAAACTGCTCCCACAAGCTCTGATCCTTTAGCCCTGGCCCTACAAGTGTCACTTCTACTCCTTCCATCTACTGAGGAATCCTTTCCACAGCCTCAAGGAGGAGCTTGGCTGGGACAAAATCTGAAGGCAGGTAGGCAGTCAATAACTTGGGATGAGCTCAGAAGCATCTGCTCCTGCCCTCTCTTTGAAGCCATGGGGATGATGTGTGACCCACAGCCCCCTCACCCCACAGCAGCCAGAGGAGCAACAGTTTGTGCCACATTCCTTCACTTTTCAGCTGGGACTTTCCTTATGAATCTTCCCTATTTTATTGCCACAAGGTGACAGCAAGGACAAGGATAGTGTGAGCTGAACAGCTCCAAAGACAGGAAAACACCTCTGTGTATCGCCTCAGATGATCACAGAAAAGATCTAGAAATAAAAAACTCCAAACTTTTCTTGATTCCTGGTATAAAACTAACATTCCTATTGTTTCTCTTCTTTTCTTTTTTTTTTTCTGTGCAAAATTAATCACTCTTATCAGTGTCTCTTTGAAATGCTCAACCTCCTCATCTGGTTTTGTCAGGCCCGGACCTGAAAAAATCCAAACGAGCCCAACATGATGTAGAATGTGTTGTAGAGCTCATCCTATTCAAAAGTTTTGGGCTAAAGAAAGAGGAATCCCATAAGAGCAGAAAGTAAGAGTATGATGTGCCCCAATAGAAGTGTGAGCACAGAGGTGCACTGGGACCTCAAGGCCTTCGGAGTCAGAAAATCACAGGTGCTGCCCTCTACAATGAAACAACACCTGTTGAAAACAGAGCTTTGAGAATTTGATACAAGAGTTTATTGAGCATCACGACAGCCTCCAGAAATGCTCCACAAAGATGTCTCACAGGGCACTGTATCAGGCTCTGAGGACAGCACTGACTGACCCTGCACTGGGCACTTTGACTTCAGCCAACAAGCCACATTTGGGGAAAACGTCATCTTTGGGGATATAATAAAGGCACTGCTTTCAAAACAAGAAACCTAACAGCTGTAGAACTAATTACAGGCATAGCACAAATTGCTTAGGAGTCTAATTTTACATGTAAATGGCAATTAAGCTCTTAGATAATTCGGGTTAGAAAATCTCATGGTGGACCATCTGGAACGTGCAGGAGCAGTAGTCCTGGCCACACACCACAGGCTTTTTTGTTCTCCTGTAGGAACTCAGCTGTCTGGGAGCAGGGTGTCTCTTGCTACTCTGTAAGGAGCAGCTGCCCGTGACGTCACATTTCAGTGATGACCTCACTCATGCTGGCTCTGTACCAGTAATTTCTAGGAGACTATTCCCATTTTACCACATTGTAGAGAGGAGAATCTGGCTCACTGAGATGAATGTGTGAGAACTTGCAGCTAGGAGAAGATGCCACCATGCCCTGCCCCTGCATCTCCTACGCCTGAGAGACGAGCACTGAAGAGAAATACCTGCCAAAGAGCCTCCACCTCACATCACGCACCATAATAAAAAATACTGGTATTTTATTTATGTTGCCAAATTAACAGAAATGATCATCGAAAAACTATCTTGGCAATGTCTAATAACAAGCTTTTTTAGAGGCCTATATTTTTTGCCATAGCTGCAACTCTTCAAAAATGTAATGCTTTGTTTTGACTTGACTGAGGGCTGGGGTGGGTAGGTGGGTGGTCTGGAATCCATATGGGCCACTTTAAGTACCTTAGTCACACCAGAAGCTTCAAGTTACCACAGCATCCTCTCTGTTTTTCCTGTTAACAATGATAGAACCTTAAACTGAAAATAAAAAATAAAAATTTCCAGTTTAATTCATTAGAAACCAGTTTTACACAGCATTTTGCTTTCTAGAGATGCTCAGCTTATGAGGTGTTTGCTGCCTGGTAACTGGTTTCTCTGACTGAGATTTTAGAAATAAATAGCTCAGCATGTTTCTTTTAGTTATTCTTTCACTGACTTGAAATAATACTTTGCTTATTTATTCCACTTTCCTGTGGTCCTGCTTGTTCATTCTTTTTGAGTTCCACTTGTCAGTATTTGGACAGGACACCTCAAAGGGAACCCTGCTCAGGTGTTGATCCAAAGCTCTCACATGGTATCTTGCAGCCTTACATGCCTGAAGATGCCTTCTGATGCTCTGTAAAACTGACGACAGAGCAGCTCTTTAAAAACGCCTTTTACAGAGTGTCACTATTGAAAATGGTGTACCTAAATAAAAATCCCTAGTACTTCCTCCCACCACGAATGTCCTAGCTGCATCTGCTTGACAGTTTTCTATTTCCTGAAACAATTTGGTCTGTCATGGTGTCACACAGTACCCAACAGCTGCTGTCAACCAAGAAGTAGCTTCAGATCCACAGTGGGTGAAGTTTCTTCTGGGCAGCCCTGGAATCTCCACATTCTTGCAGCCCTGGAGGGGGTTTCCTGTCCTACAGGATGCATCACTTCCTTTTGATTACTGCCATCAAGCTTTTTCCACGCAGGTAGCATTTTAAGACTCCAGAATTGCACAAACACCATTTGGGAATGTTTGAGAACAAAAAATGATTTACTTGGGTACAGTACAGCCACATTATTCATGCAAATCCACTGCCAAGGGAGTCTTGTCATAATATACCATCTATTTAGGAAAAAAGAAATAAGAAAAAAAGTCCTCCCTTCTCATAACTGGTGGGACATCATAAATCCTGGGTTCCAAGAGCTTTGGCCCTCCACCATCTGCTGATTTCATCACACCTTCTCTCTCTTTACTGAGACTTCTGTATTCCTGCCAAGCGTTGTTTCTGCGTCCTCTCCAGGCTTGGATAACTGCACTCCTCCCTCTTTTTCGGGCCACCCCTATTCTCTCTGTGGTGCCAACTCTCAAGTGCACCAAGGTGGGCCAGAAAAACATCAGAAATGCCAGAAAATGGGCCCAGATAGGCACCAGCATGGAAATAGTGTGGAGGGCTGTGGGACTTGAGTCAAGCATACACCAAAATGACCATTTAAATCTGTACTCATATCCCCTTTAGGTCACAAATCAGCTTTGTCTCACTGGTAGAGCCTTTTTAATACCATTTTGTTTTCTGCTGGTGTTTCTAAGGCTGCAGACAATAAAAAATGCAAGAGATGCTGCTATTATTGTGCTCTAGCCTGGGAGGTGGGGAACGAAGCCACCAGTGTGACCACTTGCTCCTGAATACAACTTGTGTGGATGCCGTCATGATGGAGACTGTGGTGCCAGATAGCCTGGGGAATAGTGTCCAATGGGCTTTTAAGATAAATGCTTTTAATTTCAATAACTTTTCATTTCTTTCTTGATCATGAGTCTAGCCTTCTAGCTGAGCAACTACATCTATTGTTGTCTCTCAGTGGATTTGATTTCTAGTTTTGCAGACTGTACAGGAGCCAGGATCTGGCTTCCTGGTAGATGTGGAGTATTTGACATGGTGCCTGACCATCTACAGTGACTTCCGCACAAGCAGTGAAGCAAGAGAGCCCCTGCCTCGACTATATTGTGGAACAGGAGGGAGTTACAGAGGACCTACTATTTTTGCACCCCTGCTATTCTGGACAGTCCCTCCTATTGATTATATTACCACACACTTCATGTTGGAAGGAAGGAGAAAGCAACAAGTTTCATCAACCTCATGTTGAGAGCTGTTTTTTTCTATCCAGAACCAGACGAAAGTGGAAGGGGAACATTTGAGGACCAAGCCACATGCATGGTGGTTGTTCTGCAATTGTATTTCCACAAGGTGTGGTGTGGCCTGTAACAGCCAGTGGGATGCCTTCATAGTGAAAGCTATTAAGTGTTATTAATGAATTATGTTATGGTAAAAGCAAAAGTATAGGTTGCTGATTTAGTCAGGAAGTATTTTAGGGTCTGATTTGTTTTGCTACTGCAGTCAAAGATTAATTGGGGTTGGACATTGTTGCTTGTCTGGAAGGTCGAGTAAAACACCTGGATGTGTGGAGCCATGTCATTGTGCATTACCAGGGGACTCTGCAGGAATCAGAGCCAAAGGTGACTCCTGAGCCTGGGCAGCACAATTTCTGACATATTGCCATAGCACACCACAACATTTTAAGGCTTTTTAAAAGTGGGAGGTGTGCTGATGGAAGCACCAGAGCACATGTGCAATCCCAGCGTGATCCATTCAGACAATGGAATGGTTTTTTTCTATGGAGATTCCCTAATGCTAAAAAGCTCTCCGCTTCACTTCCATTAGTGAGTTGCTTGTCTTGGCCACTCTATTTCAAAGTGAATAGCTTTTGGGAAGAAAATACACAGAAAGAAAGTAACCTGACAGTTTGTATCACACATTTGCCTAAGCTATCTTAAAATGCTGCAGAAAATTTATTACACAAATACACTGGCTACCATCACATTTTCCTTTTTCAGAATCTCTGAAAAACACAATCTGTTTAAAAATCACAAATTAGGCAACTAGTAATGATGGCATTCATGTAAAACCATTTTTTCAAAATTATTTATATTTTTTTCTGGCTTTTAAACTTATAACTTTCATGTTTTAAAACTCTTCTCAGCAACCATCAGGGAAAGTTACACTAAGTAAGTAAAAAGAAAGCTGAACTTTCGTTAAGCCCATAGCTCTAACATAGAACCTCTGACTACTGAGAAACTTCCAATAAAATAAGGAAATCTGATGGTAGTTGCCATAGCTCTTGAGGAACCTCACACACACACACAGAGAGAATATTCTGAGTAAGAAGAATCAGTGAATGGCTGGCTTGGGTGAAAGACTGAAGCAAAGACTGAAGCTTCATACTAGATCTAAGCGAGTTTCAAAATGACCTATAAAAAAACAACAGGAAGAGCCTGCGAAGCTATTTCCTGATGAAAGAAGACCTTGTCCTTCAGGGCTTAAGATATCTCTGTAAAGCTGTCTCATTCGCTAAATCTGCCTTTGCTGTCAGCAAGATATACCTGAAATCACATGGCTTTGTAGGGATTATTTAAATCAGAGAAAGGAGTTTAGGGAATTCAAAGCATTGAGAAAATGTCGCCCTTTAGAAGCATGTTTGGGAATACAGTTTGGTTTTATTTTGCTCTGGTATTCAGGGATCCTAAAGAAGAGAATTGAGCCTTAGTAATATCCTTTTCCACATCCAGATCAAAAGGTAAGAGGAATATATAAGATACTCCTCTCCAAAGCCTACCAGGTGGGCCACAGATACATCTTTCAAGGTATGCCTCTTGGTGCACCTGGCTCAACAATTGCATCTCCACAGGCCACTAAAAATCTGTCTTTTCACCTCCTCTCAAATTCTTTGTCTTTTCCCCTTCCTAACTAACTTCATTCCTTCACCCCGTTCTCTCAAACCTTCTCATCCCTACTCCTTTTTTCCACGCATTTTCTTTACAAGATCTCTGCTGTCCTCCCTCCAGTTTGGCCCTCACAATTCACCTTGTCCCATTGCACAGGCCTTGTTCTGCTCAGGGTATAGAAGAATTGATCCAGGTTTAGATCCTGAAGCAGGATCTTACAGGGTCACACCCTTAAACTACTTTTTTCTTGTACCCATTTATACAGGGCTTTACCCTGCTGTTGCTATCTGGGTGACATCAAGTCCTTCTTAATAGATGATTTAGTTTGGAATCCTATGGCCCAAGGAGACCCTACCAACAGGTGAGTCCTACTGAGGAAACATCTCTTTTTCATGGACACATATTCTCCCTCCACCTCCCACCTGATTTCTGTGTGCTGTCTGTCTTGCAGAAGTGACTTCCTTTTTTTAGACACCCCCCTATATAATGATAGGAATTTTATATATCATTTCCAAAACAGACATTGCTTTGCTCCATCATCTCCTTTCCAAATGCTGTCAGGCATTTGGCACTTCTATGGCCTTCCAAATGATGGCACATAAGCCCTCTGTCATGAGGGTTATATAGCTTGATTTAGCTTTTCTCCTCAGGTCTGTGTCAGCAAAACTGAGAGCACATCTCGACATTCTGGATGAGGTACACAAAGCAGGTTAACTCTCTGCCTTCACTTACAATGTAGCATCTGACAGTGAATGTTTAGCACCTGGTGTTCATCCATTTGAAGCTGTAGTAGTTATTTGTAGCTCAGACCAGGGGCTTCACACTCAAGAGACTGTGCCAGCCTTTGCTGGGTCTTTGACCAACAGAACCAACAGAAGAGGACCAGCAAGAAGCTGTCAGGATTAGTGCATTGCCCATGCATGCTCCACTTCAAAGGCTCCACTCCTGTTTCTGCTTAGGGATATCACAACAGCTCCTAAAGGCTCGCCCAGAGTTAAGGGCCAGCTGTGCTGCATGACACACAAACGTACTGCTGAGGGAAGTCTGTGGCACAAAAAGTTGAACACTGACATAGATATGCAAAGGAACAAGAAGCCATTATCTTCCCCAGATCAAAACCAGGAACTGAGACAGTAACTGTGACTTGTCAAGGTCACGCAAGAATTGAGCAACAGAGATTAGAAGAGAAATTTTTATTTCTCTGAGTCACAGCTCAGTGTCTCAGTCACAAGACCATCCTTCACCTCTCATTCTTACCCCAAGGGAAGAGCATGTCATTCCTATTTGCTTGCCTAGCAGCAGTCCTAGCTACAGGCAATAGGGTCCTTCTAAGCAAGCAGGGTACCAGCAAGGGTGGAGTCTGAAGCAGTAGGGACACATGAGCACTTGCCTCACTGCTGGAGGCATGTAACACAGCTGGTGTGCATTAGAAAGGCTGCCTGATTCCTATAGCACCCTCAGATTTCATGCCCCGTGAAGCTGATGGAGACAAGGAGAACTTGCATCTCGATCCCCCTCAGATTATGTTTCTGAACATTTCCTTTGTGGCATGTGGAGAGAATCTGAAGGAGAGCTCAACAGCAAAGATATTTTCCTGGCAAGGGAAGAGCTTTGCAGCTCTCAAGTGGTCCCAGAATAAACATCATGACTTGGGAATGAACACTATGTGCTGACAACATCATCAGTTCACGGCTTTAAAGGCAACCTTCAGGACAGCTTTTCTCGGTGCTCACTGCAGGGCTGTGATCCAGACAGATTTTCTGGAAGGAAGACAAAGGGTTAAGTGGAACAGTTCCATGGTATGCTTCTGTGGGCATGCATGCTCATCTCCATAGACATCAAGGGATGGGGGCACTCATCCATGAGAAGCAGATGTGAGCTGGAGCTTTCTGGTGGGCTCAGTCCTGGTGGTTCTCCTCACAAACCTGAAATCTCACTGCAGGGGGAATGGAGGGGAAAGGGAGTTATTGGGACACAGTCTGGGAGAGGAATTGCAACAAACACAGAGACATGGTTTAGGCTGACATAGCATAGCCAGACAGATTAGGAAAAGCCCTACAAATACCAAAACCAATTACATAATGCAAAAGCAGTAGCTCATACTAAGTGATTTCTTGCAGAAGATGAACAGGGATCTAAATGGGAAGAGGGTGCTGGTCAGATAGATGGTTTGGGATACCGACTGGCTAAGAAACAGTTAAGAGGATTGAAAAAGATTATCTAATGAAAGTAGATGCAGGGGAAAAATTCTGGCTCTGTTGAAATCCAAGACAGAAAAAGACTTCAGGGGAGTCTGGATTTGGCTGGGGAGATTTGCCGCGCTTGTAAGCCTGCAGGCATTGTTTTTGCTCATAGTCACGGCACGGTGCATGTGTGGTACTGCCATGTACTTGAATGTCACCTAGGCCAGTTTATGAGGAAAACTGCTGGTCAGAAAGTACAAACTTCTAGCTATATCATACAACCTATCTTCAAAACCTTTGAAACCTTGGGGGAGTTCTTGGCTTTGGGCAGCAAAGCTGAACATGCAAACTTTCCCTATCCCTCTGTGTGGTCCTGTGAAAGGTTTATTATTATCTTGAAACAAAATTGTTTTTCTGCATGAAACCTGGTCCATTCAAGACCAAGTTTCATGATCTACACTTCTACTGCAGAGATGTTCCTGGGCTCAGGACGTTTTCTGACAGTGGGAGAGCAGAAGCAGCCACAGAGCAAGATAGTCTTTCTTAACAAGGAGTCCCACACAGCTTCTGGCCTTGTCAAGTTGGAGCTCCAAGTTCGTGACCATTTTTCCTTTTACAGAGGGAAGAGGAGAAAAGATATTATTACTGTCTTATTATTACTCACATCTGCCCCCAGTTTTAGGAACAAATCAGTAATTGCAATCAAAACTACAAGCAAAAAGCTGGTGACAGCTGGGTAGGTTTTGTAATCGACATAGCAAAATCTCTGTGGGGTCTCCCCACTGAGATTCTCTTTCACCCTTGCAGGTTCTTCCACCTTGTGGGGAGCAAGTGCAGGAGAGCACAACAGAGGAGCCAAGCATGACTACAGACAAATGTGTACAGATATTGTGGCTGCCTTGAGCTGACACAACCTTTGCTGGAGTTCAGTTCGTCACTTTCCCTTGCTGTTTCTTATGCTTTATCCCCATACTACAAGGTGATGCATTGCCACATCTCCACATACTCATTAAAGCCTGTGATGACAGTCCCACAGCCAGTGAATTCCCACAGACACTTTAATCACAGGCCAAAGAAAGGGTAGCAGGAAACCAGCAACCGGAAATGATTGATGGAGAAGGGGATGTGACAATTAGGCAGCCTGGTGACAGAGGCCAAGCAGGAATACACATACAGGGAGGAGAGGATCACATGACAGGAACGTTGCTTTTGACCACTGAACCCCAGGGTTAGAATCTCTTGCTGTTACCATGATGTCATGCCTCAGAGAAGAGGGGATGAACCCGCATCAGTCATTGAGCTACTGTGGAAGAAGAATCTCCCTGAACAGTGCAAAAAGCTTTGCAAAGGAGCAGCTGATATATGAGCTGGGCTTCCCTTTAATTACCTTGCCAATAATGAAAGCGATAACTCTCCAGAGGGTAAGACTGAAATATGGTAGTGGAGATAGTGAGATAGGAGCCCTCACTGTAGTATGTGAGTTTCTTAGCTGGAAGAGAGGATGGAGAGATAAGGGAAAGAGTGGGACAGATCTTTGGTCCCAGCTTTGTCACAGAGCCTGTGGCGCAAAGCAGGCAGAAAGCTGACCAAAAGGATTGCACTGAGGCAGTGTAGCAGTGTTTCTTAGCAATTCAGTCTTTATTTAAAAAAAAAAAACAAACAAACCAGACGCAGCTCACTGCTTTTCCTCTATAATCAACTAAAAAAGACTAAAAATTTGTATGTCCCTTTATTTTTTCCCCGTGTTTATATAAATTAAATAGCATTTTCTTTCTCCCTCTCCTTTTTCTTGTTGCTTGCAAGCAGGAATGTAGGTGTGTTTTCTTCTGGTGTGTATTTTCACTGTATTTTGTAGAAAATCTTTAATGTCTTACCAAGCACCTGTCATCTTTGAGAGCAAGTTCATAAGCACTGACGTGAAACACCTAGCTTTATGTCTCTTGCTGTTTAGAAGCAGGTAGGGGAGAGCACATCTAAATCTCTGGCCACTATAGCAGTGTCCAAGGGACATATATCTGTGGTAGCACAGTGGTGCTACAGGTAGCACAAACCCTAAATTCCTTTTAATAACATTATCCTTGGATCCATTTTAATCTTTTTGCAGGTCGAGAGTTAGCTGTATAAAATGTCAGCTCATGGCACCTTGTCCTCACACTTTTCTGAGACAAATACTTGATTCATCTGAAGATCTAGTTCATTAAGATTAATAATTTATCAAAATACTTAAGGGCACTGACCACATTTATATGTAAATCATCTTCCTTATACGCAATTGCTGCAAGTGCACCAAGTTACATCCATATAAATGGGACAGTAACACAAAGACTGTGGAAGGCAAGAATCTGTAACTGGTTGTACAGTCAGATATCATTTTCACCATGTCACTGTTGGTTTTGAGACTCCCTACTTGGAAAGACACATGTATTTTGAGAAAGGTCTCCATTCTCATCACAACTGAAACACACAAAAGTTCTGATACTTCGGAGAAAAAACACCAGGCTTCCACAAGCCCTCTCACCCAAAGGGCGGCAGCAGCATTGACAGACCCCTTCCACACTGCACATAAATTTTGATTCTGGAGACTGCTTTCTTTGACAACTGTTTTTCTCTTCCATGCACTGTACTGATGGGAGCTGCATGCGTCTCATGGGCTCACGTGACAGCAGCAGAGGTCTGTGTCTTGCTCTGTGGCACCACTGTCTCCCAGATGGTCTTCAGTGGATCACAGATTACACTCACCAGCTGTTCCTGGCATGGGAGGGGTGGCAAAGAGGAGACAGCAAATGCAATGTTGCAGAAAATACACAGAGCAAAAGCTGCCTGCTGAGGGGACCACCAGGTGGGAGTTAATTTTGTGAGCTTTGCCCATGCTGAGCAAGATCTTGCAAGTCTGTCATATCAGCTTCTATCCACTGTATAAACCAAAAAATCTGTCCAGGACTCTCCCAAAACTCTCTTCCCATTTGTACGTATATGTTGCCTCAGCTGGAGTCATAACAACTAATTTCTTCTGTGTTCATCCTAACACCACTGCGCTGTTGCTGTGGTGATCTACAACTGTGACAGTCGTGAGAGTGATGGATGAAGCACATGGAAAACTATGGGAAATCAGAGGGTAGAGGATAGGAACAGGGCGCATGAGCCATGTGCTTCAGCTGGCAAGGAGAAGAAGGGAGTGAGGAGCACATGAATGAGCTTGGCTGAAGAAAACTAAAAAGGAAGAGGGAATTGAAACAGAGAAGAAAGGTAGCAGAGACACTGGCTTTATGGTGAGGCAGGAAGTAGGGATTTGGTAGACAATTCGTTATACTACAGACTTCCCAAACAACTCTAGCCAAGTCATCCCACCAGTTTGAACATCAGTTTCTCTCCTGTAAAAAGTTTCTGAGAGAGGAACTGTCACAAAATGTCTTGGGCCAGGGGGAGTATAGAACAGAAGGGCAACCACCTTCTATGTGATAAAAAACAGGCTGAACAACATCCAGAAAAAAGAAAAGTTATTATCTGAACAGTCTCAACAAAGTCACAGTTCAAGGAGGAAAGCAAACAGAAACAGACTGTGAGGGAGTTGAATCTATTTCTGCTTGTCTCCATAATGGATCTGTACAAAATATATGCAGTTACTATACTTTAAGGAAGTTCTTTTAGCTCCTTTGTTGGCATCAGCATTGCAGGGCTTATCCCCAGCTGGCAAATGTGGTGTTATCTCATGTCCCTCAGCATCAGGGAAGGACACGGGCTTTCTGCTGAAACAGTGTTTTCCTTTCCCTGCTGTCATTCTCCTCCCACCAGGTGTTTTCTGTGAATCATTGTTTTGTACCGAGTTCTACTGGTGTGGCTGAAAGCATAGACTTTAATCTAGGTAAAGTGGAGAAGACCTCTTGGATATGGATGCTGCCAAGGTGATTTGTGATTAGGTAAATATAGCCCTGGAAGCCTCTCAGTCACTGAGTGCTATCAGAGGAAGTCACAGAACAAAATGTCTTTCATTTGAGTGAAATATTTTTAAAGAATCTGGCCTCTTTCCTTGCCTCTCCCATTAGAGACTGTTTCCAAACCTGATTGCTCTGATGATTGGAAGCTTTCTTTTAATTTCTCGGGTAAATTCCTTTATGGTCAGTTTAGACCCAGTTGTTCTTGGGCCGTCCTTCAGCTGCAATCATCTTCTGATTTTTAGACTCCAGTAGATTTATAGAGGAAACCTAGCCACTCTTATCCTTCACTTTCCTGGCTGTTAAAGCCAGTCTCTCAGTCTCTCTACATAGGCTAGGAGTCTCCCTGGCCCTGGCATCATGTGCTCACTCTTTTCTTCACCTGTTCCCATTGACATTCGTATTTCTAGGAAGTGAGCAGCAAGAATTGTACTCCATTTTTCAGATGAGATCTCTCCTGAGTCCTGCGTACCAGTTATTACTGTTCCTTCTCTTTGTGGATATGTTGTAGGGTATTATTTGTCTTTACACACTTGCAACATCTTGGGCTCACAGTCACTGTGCAATGAGAGTGTAGTGTATTATTAAGTGCAAGTTTTTGTCATTCCCTGGCATTTTCAGCTGTTGAGCCACATCAGTGAAGCTGATATCTTCCTGTATATTAAAGCTCAGGCACTAGGAAAGCCAGCTACTGAATTCCACTCTTCCAAACAGACACCTTCCCTTTTTGTACAACCTGCCTTTGTCTCCCCATCAGCCAGCTCTTTATCTACCTTCTAACTTTTTCATAACTTCTATTTTAGCTATTAGCTTCACTTACGGCACTATGTCAAGTACTTTATTGTAGTCTGGACAGATAAGATCTCTATCATTTCCTCAATCCAAAATAGTTGCTTTATCAAAGAGAAATACTGAGTTGTTTTGGCATGCTCTGCCTTTGACAAACTAATATTGCATTGTTCCTCACTGTTCATTTGCCTCCGTGTTTTTTTTAATTATTCCCTCCTACAGATTGGCTCCAAAGCTGTAGGCACTGTGGCGGTCAGAAGAATGGGTCTGCATTTCCCTAGATTACACCCTTTTCCTTTTCTTAGAGATAACAGAAGCACTGCATCTGTTATTCTGCAGTCAGACAGTGCCACCACCAACTTGACAGATTAATTAAAAATCCGCCCTGTAAGATTTGCCATTTCATATGCCAGCTATCTCAATATTCTGAGATATTCTAGTCCCTGTGACTGGAGCTGATCAAGATGCTTACGTTCCTGTTTCATCTCAAATGCAGTCATTTCCTTTTCTGTATACACAGTGTTTGCCCCATATTCTCCTTTGTCAGAATTACTGAAAATTGGAGTGTTACTCATTTAATTCACGTTGTCCTTGGGTCACACCTATGGTCCCCTCATTACTTTCTCCAAGCACACACAGGTCCTTTCCACATCATGTCACAAAGGAATCATTTGTTGTTTCTTTTACTTGCCTTCGCAAGATGTATCTCAGGTTGGCCTTTAATCATTCTTAATTAACTCTTACTGTTCTAGGCCTCTTGCCCCCCAACACACAGCAACTCTTGCAGTGACCCGCTGCTTACTTCTGGTGCAACCTGTGCTTTCTGAGATACATCATTCTAAATAACCACTGACAGAATCAGTTTGGAGCCAATATAAAAGAGATGTCACAGGGACCATCCTGGGTTTAATATCAGCCATGATCTAAACTATTAAAAATTAAATGTGTTCAACAAGTGTGTGAAGATACACTCTAAGTCCTTCACCGAGATTTAAATGAAAGCATTTCTGCCCATGACCCCATTTCTCTGGGTCAGGGAGAAAGAAGCATTTTTCTCTCCTTGCCTGTGCTACACGTTCACTTATTTTTTAGATTGTCTCTTTTGTATTTTTAGAAGTGGATGTTGCTAAGGCAACCAAACTAGCTGAACATTTTGTTTCCCTAAGAACAATACATGTTCAAATATTCAGGCAATTTTCCATTGTTCGGTAGAAATGGTGAGATCAGTCAGATTATCCAGACCAGATGAAGGAAGTTTACATTGGCCTTCTCTTACATGTAAAAGCCCTCAGTGTGCTGACAGCCATCCAGCAGCTCTGTCCAAAGAGGAGCAATACACAGCAGACACACAGACTACCCCCATAAATGGGGAAATGTTTTAGTTTATTTCCTTCTGTTACACTCCCCACAATAAAGTAAAGCATATATGTATTTCCAGGTAGAGGAGTTACACTGAGCCCTGTGTTGAGGCTGGCACAGGGCCTGTTCCTGCGCTGAAAGCACAGCATCAGATAATGATAGTATCCTACAGGTCAGAAGGGACAAAGAAAAGATCTATCCACTTTATCACATCCTTCCGCCTTGCTGAATCCATGACTTTCAGGTATATTTCAAGCATCTGGAAAAGATTTAGAATATTCCTACACTACCGTATTCCAGCTGCTTGCTGATATGCCCAAAACTGAGCTGGTGATGGGATCCTGTGAGTGACTCTCACCTACCTGTACAAAGCTCACCAGCCTGGCTTTCTGGCTGACTTTGCTCCAGAGTAGATTCTGAAGGGGTAGGCACAGCCCATCCCACTGGCTGATCTGTGATGGCAGGAACCCCCACATTGTAAGTGCTGTTGAGCAAAGTGCAGCTCTCATGCCCTGCAAGAGAGCCAGAACCACACACTGAGACTGCTTCTGACTTGAATATTTTCTAGGGTGATCACTAAGTGTGCTTAGTTTCACTTTCCCCTTTGGCATTGTGAGATGGCTAAAACTATAAAAACCTAAAGAAAATATGATTCTGGCTTAAAAATGTTTTTCAAAGATGTGCCAAATACTATTATAATGCTGAAAACACCAGGAGGGGAAGGGGGAAGAGAAGAAATAAAAGAGATTAAAAGTGTGAGAAGAGGACAGCATGTGCGATGGCAAAAGGCATAGAGGTACAAAACCCATGGCACAGTCAAGAAAGGCGATGATCCAGTCAAGAAAGTCAAGAAAGAGCAGCCAAGAAAGAGCAGCCCGATGCTAAAGGATGGAAGGCGCAGAGGAGAGTCACAGTGGGAAGCTAAGTGAGGAATACAGGACTGAAGCTGTCAGTGACAGCAGAGATGCTGCACAGTGGAGCAGGCACTCCTCCACTGAGTGACACACAGCACACGCCTGACTGATGAGTGTTACTACGAGATGGAGCTACTGATCCTTTCCAATACCTAGCTCTGGAAATGTGCTACTCCTTCTCCCTTCTAAATATCTTTTCAGGAGACAGGACCAATAGACGATTAACACCGGATTGCAAACCATCCATCTGAAAAGAGAACTTTAGAAACCACTTGTCCTTCATATTTTGTATATTTGTGTGTATTTGTGCTATTCTCTTTCTCTTTTGAAAGTGAAGCACATCACCTAGAGCATTCAGATACTTTGGCCTAACAACTAATCAGTGCAAAGAGGGTTATACTGTTCCAAGCACAATGGGAAAGTTGTCTGGTTTATCTAGGCCAGATCCAAGCATACCAAACAGTATGAGAAGTGTCCTAGGATTGCCAGAGGTGCTGGGTTGAAGTGGAAGTGTTTAGTTTTCAGGAAACCAGCTGGTTCCTAGATGATGGACAGCTGGGGAAAGTCTGAATAGCTAGAAAAGGCCATGAATCCTGGGTTAGCTTGGAATCCATGGGAACCATAAAAGAGCCATACAAGTCATAGAACACCTAGCCCCAGGACAAGCAGGTCTGTTTGACTGTTTTCCAACCCCACCATTTTTCCTGAAAGACAAGAATAACAAGACAAGAAAGACAAGAAGACAAGATTAGATGTGGCCCAGGATGGATACATATCACATCACAGGCAATTAAACTGCTGCAAAAAGCATTGTTTGGGAAGATTTCCATCATGTCTCTCCTTTACAGCCCTCACTCTCCCTGCAGGCTGGACTGCCTACCTGACTATCCCCTCAAGCCCAGGGCCTGGCCAAGCTAGAGGACCAGGAGCAAGGTCAAAGTCCAAAACAGGGCTCACAGGTAAGCAAGCTCTTTAGTCAGAGACAAGGGTCTAGCAGATGTTTAGAACATGGCAAATAAAAAGATGGAACTTTTGGCAGAATGGCAGAAAAGAGTTTTTCAGAGATTCAGGAAAGGGGCAAGTTGGTACACCCCAGGCTCACAGTGAGAGAGGTTGGTGAGAGTCATGATCCTTCACACTGCAATACATCTGACTGCAAAAAAAGGTGATAATTTCAACTTTTGCCCATGGTCTACTGAAACTTTGGTGCAACCAGGGTGTGGAGCGTCTGAGCTTAACATTCTCCTGGGGCAGCCAATTGTAGGGAGTGAAGGAGAGGGAAAAGGAAGTGCAAATTACAGTCTGGAGTGTGCTGGGAAAGGGTACCAAAGGGACAAGAAGCAGAGGGGAAATACAAGGTGTGCTTGCTCTCAGTGCAGCCTATTCTTGGAGCATCAGTAAACAAATCCTTTGTTTCATCCCTACTGATTTGTTAAATGTCTCTTTGCCCCCACCAGGTGTTACCTATAAATAATTCTGTCATCCAACTACATCATGTGCCCAAAAAGGGAAGACTGAGCTGAATAGGATCAAAACCCAGAAGAGGTTATTTTAATTTAAGAAAGAGCACCTACTGTGTAAATAATCAACTACTTGCTCACCACAGACACCCTCAGGAGAAAGGAAGCAGAAGGTCCCCCAGCAGCACTGTTGGCTCAGAGCCAAGACAGTGGTGCACCCACAATGCCAGATGTGCCAGACAGCTGCAGTGAGTCTCTCTGGGGCATGAGCAGAAGCCCAGGGATGTTGCTGCGCAGTTTATTGTTCGTTTCACAGAACCTGGCCTAAGCTGGGTTTAGTTTCAAGAGCTGGCACTGCCAGTGATATTACTCATATCACTTTGAGAAAATCACTTGCCCTCCATCTGTCTCAGTTTCTTCACCTGTGAAACAGAACCTGATAGTGGCTTTGCAATGCATGACTGCTTTTCTGGCTCTGGCTTCTCCACCTGCTCTACAGCTGCTGGCACTGCAGTCTGCAGGTGGGTCTGCTTTCTGTAGCCTTAAGGGAGGCAGCTTTTGCTGTAAGAGACCGTGGCTGTACGAATATACGAGCAGAGCAGTCAGTGCTACTGTTATTACAGACAGCAGTAGTGGCTGATACAGCTTCTCTGAAAATGTGATTAGGGCCTAGAGAAGGCAGCTGGTGCAGACATGGAAGACATGCATGCCTACCACTTTCAAATCCTATTTGTATTCATGAATGTGAACTCACTGCAAGGTGATTTACTCCTACCTTTCAGTTAGCCAGGTAAAATACCCTCTCTGAATATCACACAAAAATATCTGAATAGTTCCTTTGTGACCATTCCCCAGTGTAGCCACTCCCTGATGAGGTTCTCTGACTTCTGCATGCACTGCAAATGCTCCATCTAACCTGGGAGAACCACCTCTGTCACACAGAGCAGAAAGGAGACTTTGCATAAAGGAACAACCAGAAGCTGCATTGAGGACAGATACTGTTCTGCACAGAGCAGTGAGCCTCCCAAATGATTTTTATTAGCAGTTTTATGAGGACAGCAGCTTCATATTCAGTTGATACAAGAAACATGGCTGTGGGCTTGGGGGGCGGTATGGATGAGATTACTTCTTTCTCTTTTTTTGCATACCTGCTCTCCCAACTGCCGTTCTTATTAAGCATTTAGGGAATAGGAGAAAGGGGACCAGGAGAAGAGGGGATGAAACAGCAAAGCTGGAGGCAGATGCTAATGTTAGTTTTGTGAAGTAGCTAATCAGATTTTCTTTCTACAGACTGACTTGAATTTTGCCATGAAAAAGGAAGAAATTGAAAATAAAGCTGGGACCCTGTTGTTCTCACCACCAGAGAAAATAACATTTTAAAAAATGTTGCACACTCAAACACAAATTATAAGGTTTTCAAAAGTGAGCAAAAGGGAGGTTTGGATTTTACTCCAGATTTCACTAGTTCTTCACTACTCGGACATACTCCTGATTTCAGTGCCATGAGTAAGAGGCATTACATAACTATGCATAATGCCAGGGATGTGGGGGCACGAATCCTGTCGGGGCTCAGGTATTAGACTATGACTCTGAAAATATTGCCATGATTTCCATAGCGAATCCACTGAGTCACGGAAATGTTGGGGATTATTCATACTGTGGGAGGAGCCAAGGAAATGCAGATCTGGAAGGAGAACTTTTGCACGAGCCAGCTTCTGCTTAAGGCAAGCACAGAGCCCTTTCTGATCTATCTGCAAATAGCCTAAATGTCCTTTCAACTGATTGCACACCATGAACACATGATTTTACACACCCTGCCCCTCTATCTCAGGTACCCCTGTACAAGGATGCCTTTGGTATCACCCCATATTCAACCAGCCTGGCTCTCCTGGAGCTTTCTTATACTACACAAATGCAAAGAATTGGCAGCATATTTATCCTTACATTGGCCAGCCAGACTGGAACTTCTTGACAGCAGGCCCAGGGCTGAGGACACAGAGATGAGAGAGGAGGATCTCCATGAGTGAGGGGATCTCCACACAGGCTTGAACAAGCAGCTGTTTGCTTTGATTTCAGAGTGATAATAATCCTCCAAATGGCATCTTAGGGCTCAGCTGCTGTAACACTGTTTTTGGAATCAAATTACTAGAAAGGTCAAAATCATTAACATGTGCTTTAGGAAGAGGAAAAATACCAGGCAAAACCTGTAAGCTTCCACTGCTGAAATGCATCCCCTGGACTAGCAGATGCTAGTATTTTCTTCCTTTCACTGTAGGCAGAAGGGTGTCCTCTCACCAAGGGAACAGAGAAGGAGGTCATCCTGCTTGGAGTTCTTTCAAAAATGTGCAAGGAGGCGGAGACTCTTGTGACTTTTTCATAATTTAAAAGGCACAAAACAGTGTTAGAGGGAGTGAATGGATAGATCATGCTCCTCTTACCTGACACGCCCCTAACCTGTGCACTCTCTGTAGGGCCTCTTTGGCACTGTTGGGCATGGTTATCCCAGTGTTAAAAATGTATATACTTATTATTGCTCGTACATCCAGCAGGAGAAAATGACTGTGGAGTAGGTGCTACAGCTAAAGGACAATACCTAAGAAGAGAATTTTTCTCATGCCTCCATTACATGTGTTAGGTCATAAGCATAATAATGATTACACTGCAGTTGCTCTTCAACAAGAAGTGTTAAAAAAAAGACAAAAAAAAGGAGACAAAGGCTTCCACAATGTTTGAGCTACAGCTTTGTCTTCCTTCTTCACCAGACACCTCTGTGAGGCCATCTGAAGACACCTGATGCCACAGCATTGCATTAATCATCAAGGTAGCTGGCAGATCAGGACAATGTATTTCCCTTTTGAAAGCATTCAAAGGAAAGTTAAAACATCTGTTGAGAAACAGTGTAGAGTTGCTAATGGAGGCTTATTTCAGATGCATCGTGAATACTTTGCCTCTTTGAGCTGGGCCTCACTAATTAAAAGCCAATCTTACATTCTCCAAAATATGGCTAAGATGACACTGAACACAAGGAGGAGACTGTGCTCAGTCTGTGTTCTCTGCCCTAAATTTTAAGGTTTATCAAGACAGTATACATACAGGCCTCTCTCCCCCTGCTGCATTCAACTATCTCTTTCCATGAAAGTAAGCTGCCTCTAACATTCCATACCCCAGTGGTGTTTTCATATTGTCCTGCATACCCCAGATGGATAATAGGATTCACCTTGATATGACAGTACCAGTGTCTCTAAAGTAATCTGGCCCATGAAAAATCATCTTTCTAATCCTTGAGAATGTCATGTGTATTAGCTGCAGCCTTTCTGGTATGAATTCTCCGGAGGGGATTCAATTTCCCACAAGTCCTAGCAAGACAGACCATCCTAGGCTAGGAATTCATACCCTTCACAGCATTTAATCTCCAGAGAGACAAGCAACCACTACTTTCCCCATAGCATCCGCCTTTAAACCTATGTATAATTTTTCCTTCCTAGAGCAGGGAGGTTCTACCAGGGAATTTGGAGGTCAAATGCTTTAAACTGTCTTGCCCTATATCTCCCTTTCATATTTGAACATGTTTATGTGCAACACTGCTTGTTCACATACAGTCTTCACCTGCATCATTAAGTTAAGCTTTTCCACAGCATTTTTCCTCATCCATTTCCCCTTGACCCACAAAATCCTGTCACCTGAGTTTAACGAGCCATTGAACTTGGCTTAGGTTCAGGTTGTTAGCCGCTGTGTTCAAAACTGTTAGTCTTCCTGTGCTTTCCCATAACTTCCCTTGGGCTGCATATTCTTGGCCAGCTACCTACTCACGAATTCTACATCAGAAATGACTCCTCACCAAGACAGTACACAGTAAGACTGCTTAAATCCACCTTGGTGCAGTCTGATGGACAGACAACATTTGCAGTATTTCTATGCAGAAAAGGAGACCAGGTTCCAGTTACCCAGAAGAGAATGGATCCCCGGGGTGCTGCAGAGCTGAGGGCCGGGGAGGTGCTCACAGAAGCACTCCAGCCTTGCCTGAGTGAGCACCGAAGGACACACTCCAGTGCAGCTGGGCACACATGCATTTGAGTGTCCTAGCTGAATCTGACCCAAGGTCATGAATAGCAAAAATGTACCTCTCATGCCTTTTGCTCTTCTGAGAGTTCACCTTTGCTGTATGCTTTGCAGCCCCCTTGTTTCAGTTGCAACACGATTATTCTTATTGCAGACCACAGTCTGACTTTTTATTTTAATTTCTTCTTTGCATTGCTGCATTGGTTAAAACACTTCTACTGCAATCAAGTATTTTGGTTAACAGCTGAATAAATGCTTGAAGACATGAATAATCACCCTAATTTACTCCATTAATCCCGCACACAAAATTTAAAGACTCTTGCAAGCACCCCCACTGGAGAAAATATGACAGAAAAAAAATACTAGGGAAGATGTTGCTCCATGCTCAGGAAAGACAATTCAGGAAGGTTGTATAGAGGTCACATTTAGTTTGCTTTCAATGTTTTGGAAGGCGAGAATCTTTTAAACTTTCGGAAGTGAGTACCTGCCTCAGGACAGTGCCTCCTTGACTCCACTTTCTCCAGTGGAGACCCTCACTCTTTAGACCTGAACGGCTGTTTAGACCAGAGCAAAAGAGCTGCAGTCATGACCTTGCTCTCACCTTTCCCAATTACCACCAATTTCTTTGACAGTTAGTACTTTTGGGGGCAGTGGGAGGATTGTGTCCACCTCACAATGAGGTCAGGACTTGTCTTTATGCAGGAATATAGCAGATGTAGTGAAAACACAAATCCTCTGATCCTCTTTTCTCTCTGGGGACTTTGGCATCCAGCATGTCCATGCAGAATTTCCTCAAGGAACGGAAAGGTCTCAGAAATGAAAGAACTGGCTTCAGGCCAACACTTGGTCCTTCAGGCAAACTCCTGAGATGCTCTATATGTGAAATGAATTGCAGACCTCTGCCTCTGGGGGAATTAGAGTTAATAGCTTAATGTTCTCAAAGAAAAGGAAAAAAAATAAAAAGCCATGCAGGCATTTTGAACCTCCTCGCTGCTGGGCTGTGCATTTCCTTCTTAAAGAAGTTTCAGGAGAGATGGTTGTTAGGGAGAGGAAGTAGGCTCTCATTTTGAATGCAGATTTCAGTGCTGAATTGAAGGTCTGAAGGTCCCATGATGCCAGGGCAGCAGCAGCAGTATCTGGTCAGTCCTTTTGCAGTGATCATCAGATGACCTTGAGATTTACCCAACCAGGTCAGTACAGTTTCTAAAAATATTACATTTTCCAGGATCGTATTTTCAGCTATACCAGAGACAATCCTAGTGAAGAATTAATTCTGTTGGGCATACCCTCCATTCCTTCTCACCCCTTCCCTCTCCCCCTGCACTGGCCCTCCCTTACTCTGGGTTGTAAAAAAAGCCTCTGAGATTTCTCTTTTAGCACTGACCTTCTGAGCTATCTAATGATGAAGATAGGAAGAGGCTGCAACCAGACAGTAGAAAAAAACCTCCCTTTTGCTAGCAGGGAAATGTGTGAGTAATACACACACTGTTGGACAGTGGCCAAATCACTCTAGTAACGGCTGCTAGTTCCCCTTACCAAGAAAATGATCAAATGAGAACGAGGAGCTGCAGCCGGCTGTCAGAAATGCTGAGTCGCAAGGGGAGAGTGCCGCATCCGATGGAAATTTACCCAGGAGCCAGCGACCTTCACACGCTGGGGATGAGGACTGAGGGCTTGTAGGGATATCCTGCCCTCGCTCACACACTGCTGTATTACCTCCACGTCACCACCCAGGCAGAGCACACCCTGGAAAAGCAGACCAAGGAGATGAGCTCCAAGACAGAGAAGGCTGCCAAGACAGGCTCCATGGCACAAAAGAGGGTACTGCTCTACGTGGTGTGCAAGGATATCTGGCCCCACAGCACTGCCTAGTCCTCGGGGATTACTTGCCTCAGGTAATTAATTGTTGCTCATCTGGCCCCTCCCCTGCTGCTTTGGACACATGGTCTTGAAATGAGACAGCTGGGTCCAGCTGACCTGTACCTGGGGCTACCACAACAGGATACAGCAGGCAGCAAAGGTGACTTCACAGCTCCCTGCTTTTAGGGCTGTGCCTTGGGTGGAGGTAGAACTTCCCCAGCAGCTGCTTCAGTACATGCCCTGTAGCCATTTTCACGTGATTTCAGGCCCATGTTAGAAGCAGAATGCAGGAATAGTCTGGCTTCACCCTTGTCAGAGGGTCTTAGGTTTGGGATACCACCAGAACATCTCATCTTCTCTCCCACATACTGGGGCATAATCAATAGCTTTGCCTGCAAGTTTTCAGCCTCTCCCTGAAAGATGATGAGAAGTGGGAGACAATGTGCAATAATGCCAGAAGACAAAGCATACAAGACAGTAAGTAAGAGTTATAGTTGAAAACAGAGGACAACTATTTGCATCGAGCTCAAAGATGGAAAAAAGAGGAGAAAGAGGTAGCTGGTGCTGCAATGATGGGGATGTTGGCTAGATGGTGCTAGCACATACTCCTGTGCTTTTGTCATGAACTAGTACAACATTATTACTGCTTTTCCTTCAGACAGAGGTTTCATTTCCATTGCAAGAGCTGGAGAAACTACTCACTGTTGATGGTATTGCCAACAGAGAACTGGTAGTCCCCAGTGGAGTTCTTGTCCCTGTCAAAGATGAAGGGCTTCTGGAATATGAGAAAGATAATGCTCTCTTTGCAGCACAGGGGAATGATAAGCAGCCGTCTCAACCCAGTACTCCTGTGTTGGCTAAACATGACACAAAATATGATATCTGCCTGACGTCATCCCTGAAATCACCCCTTCTCACACTGTGCTGCAGAAACTTGTTCTTAATCCTCTGGACTAGACTGGATTAGGCTCTCCTGGCTGCGCTAATAGAGCCGGCTCCAGTCACCAAGGCAACCACAGGCTCCTCAGCCCCCGCAAGGAGCGCATCCACATGGTGAGGTGAAGATCCTGGCTCCAGCACACCAGTCCTGAAATCCACACACTTCATCTGTACGTTGTGCTTTTTATTTGGCCGTATCCTGCTTGTGGCAGAGCATCTGTACGGCCCTTCAGAAGATCCAGGATCAGGTATGAGAGATCCTGTGCCTACTGTGGTGAAAACCAATGGGCTTCTGGGACACCTGCTGGTGGACTGGTGCTTGACACACAAGGTCCTGAGAAGTTCAGGCCTGCACAAGGAATATTTCCAAACTCCAGAGCTTGGATTAAACATCTCCTAGTTCTTTTAGTGAATATCTGTGATGAACAATGCAGACTGAGAGTAAATCAGATCTTGAATATAGGTTCAAACCTAAACCAAACTCCCTATATATTATGGTTTACATAGAGCCCAGCCACCACTAGAGGGAACAGAAGGCCACAATGAATGACAAAATCACAAGTTCGCACTCTAAAATGAATGCAGTCAATGAGAAAATACTAGCAGACATTCTCCATTAGAACTGGAGATGAAATATAAACATCTCCTGATCTGGCAAGAGGAGGAAGTGGAGACTGGAAATGGAGAACAAGGAGTTTTGTATTTTTGCCTGTCCTCCAAACACCAACTCCTCCTACAGGCAGAGGATTAAAAGCAGACACCTTTCATCCAAGTCTCCTTGAAGCTGTTGATAGGAAATTAGGCAAAGCTACAGGCTAGGACAGCATCTATTTGGCGGAAAAGAAGATATCACCTTTTTTGTGTGTATCAAAAAGAGCTTACAAGCATCCCAAACCCTCTCTTTGCAATAGGCACATGTTGCACATGGAAGCAGAACCAGCTGGGTTTGCTGTCTTGGGCTCACTCCTGGATGCTCTGTGAACACTTAGCTCTGCTCTGGGCTGCAGTGTCCAGCCATCCTTGTCATGCACAACAGTGGAAAAAGAAAAAACCAATATGACCAAGTAGAAAGTGGAAGTCAATTTTTTCCCAAGAGGTTAGAAATAACCTCCGCTTCAGCAGCCAGTTATCCAGAACTGAGAGAAATGGGAACTCACAATTGAGACTAAACAGTACAAATCCCTGCAAGCCCTTTCCTGTCCTCAGGGTTAGCAAGGAAAGGGCTTCACCAGTCCCTGATGCTGACTGCTCCTTTGGTATGTGCTGGGACAAGAGCAGGGTGCCTTGCTGGGTACCCTGATTCCAGGCACTTCACAGCAGCCCTCCTGCTGGCTGATGGTGCAGAGCAGCCAGGAGCCAAAACGGATACAGGGCAGAGCAGTCCTCACACAGTAATTCTCCCTCAAGTTTAAGGTCAGCTGAATAGCAGTGTTGGAAGGAATTTCACTCTTACTGCCTCTTGTGTCAGTCATTTCATCTTATGTTCAAGTCTTCCCTTTCCTAGCTCATGGCTTTATATGCCTTCATCCTCTGTTTTACTATGTCAGGAAAACTGCACTGACTTCCAAAGACTTGCTCCTGTTTCACACTGCTACAATCAAGAGGAGAAGCAGGACTCCACATTATTGTTCCAGGGATGAATCCTGAAGGTCTCTTGATCTGTGAAGCAGCTACAGGGAAATTTGTAGTACGAACACTCCCATTACTGCCTTTTGTCCAAATGACTCCTCTTGATCCTGTTAACTGCTATTAACCTAGTTCCTAAGAAGTACACTTTCTTATCTTTCGGCCAGAACTGTTTGGTCCTGTCTCCTTCTTATGCACAAGTTTTCCTCTAATTCCTGTTGGTTCTATCCTGCCTGGCACAGTGAATCCTTTCCCCTCATTCATACAAGCAAATCCCATGCAGCCCTGTGCAGCAGGTATCAAGAACCTGCCAGTGAGAAACTCAATTCAGAGGCCCTTAGCTGAGCAGCAGCCATAGCACAGCTCCAAAGCTAGCTCATGTATGTGGTTCTTTTCTGGCCTCTTTTTTGTCCTGGAGGAAGAGGAAAACCTTGGGTTAAGTATGGCTACAGTCACCATGGCTGCCTGGCACAGAAATCAGTGGAAGGGCATGAAATCTAGTCCAGTCCCTGTGATGGCACTTTTCAGGTGGGAAGGTGCCTTTACTCCTTCCTCCCACCCTCAGGGCCAGTCTAGCTACCCCCATTGTCTACCAAGCACAGCAGCAAAATTCTTACCCAGCAGCAAGAATTTCACCCACAGACTGGCTAAGATGTGTGCACACACAAATGTTACTGATGCACTCATGGCCTGTCTTCCTCTGTCTTCATCTTCAAATGTCAGTCTCACAGAGGTTCTGGGGCTGACTCACTCCAAGCACATACTCTGGCCTGCCTGTGACCTGCATGTCTGAGCAATTCTCCTAGGCCAGCTTGATTTCAGACTTTGGCTGTGCGCAGGAATGATATATCCGGGAGTAAAGCTCAACTCCTTTGTCATTGACAGGAGGCCTCCAGGTATCCTTTGACCTAATGCTGCTGGTGAGATGGGCAGATGTCACAAAACACAGCAGTAAGAACAACTCAGAAGTCAGGGAAACGAAGACCTGCAGTTTCAGGTCTTCTGTAGGGGCAGAATGACCATAATCCTCTATTTGGATCTCAGATTAGACTTGGAATTTGAACCACGAGAAAACAGCAGTGTAGCTGAATCCCAGATCTGGAATTGGGCTTCTCCCTAATCTTTTCAGACAGATGTTTCAGGATTGTTCCATGAGACCCTACACTACCCAAAGAAGAGCATTATGGCCTCATCCCATAGAGCTGTAGATTCTCTTACCAAATGTTATTTTCAATTTTTGACCTGATCATCATGGGAAGCCTGTTTCTAAAACAAAAGGTATTTTCACAGCACACAAAGCTAAGAAATGAGATTCTTCTGTATAGCAGATTACTAGCACCTTAGAAAAATCTGGCCTGTCCAGACTTCAGTAATTTCTAGAAAGTTAAGTTTTGTAATGCTTTGCCCCCTCAGATGTCACTGGGAGCTTTGCTCTTGATTTCTGCAGGGCCAGGGTTTATTTCAAGGGCATTTCATCTTATTAGAAACCAAAACCACTTCATACACTCTGTGCACATGGGCATAACCTAGCCATTCAAGGAAATGCTCTCTGTAGGACAACCATGGGCTGACAAGACATCCACATGCATTTAAAAATCACCCTGTCAAAGCCCTAATTTTTCTGTAAATTTTTGCCTCCAAGTGCCATGCAAATTAAACAGTTCACCTTCATTTCCCTCTGGTGGAAAATAGGCTGAATCAAGAGAGGACTTACAAACAGGATTTGACAAAGTGTGTAATTCTTTAGAGCAATTAGGGCCCCAGTGTGGGATAGGAGCTGTGCACTTCACCAGTCTTCCCTGTGTTCATGTCTTAACATCCACTTGAGAAGTCTGACATCGCTCAACTAACAAAAAAATGGCTGTAGCATTTGAATGAAGCAAAGGCCAAACAAAAAATGAACTGTCTCACAAGTCAGCTCTGCAGCTCATATGCCAACCTTCTTTCCCTGCAGCCAGTCTGATGGCAAGATATTGCCATACATTTGGCAGGAAGTCACACCTGAAGAAAGGAAAAGTGAAACTGTGAAGTCATACGTTACCTTAGCACAACCACACTGACACCAGTAAGCCTTAGGCAGGTGGGGTGCTTGAGATATGGAGAGAAACTTGCCTTATGCCCAAGGGCCTCACATCAAAATCATGTACTTTAATATCTGCACTGCCCATAATCTCGGACAGTCTCTAATTTTGAAGGGATACATAAATATAAATCTAAATAGGGAGAGGGATACACAAATACATACGGTATTTTACTAAATAAACAACTTTTTCCACACCTGTTACCTCATGAGCATATCTTTACCTACAATGAGATAAGAGTTGGGGTGGCTGTCTGTTTGGAAGCTCCAGTAAGAAGTGTTTCTGTCAGACTGCTTTCTTTTCTTTCCAACGTTACAAAACCAAGGCTGTGGGCTGCAAGGTGATGGTCAGTGAATGTCAACAAGCCAGGAGATGGTTCAAGCAGTGCAGACTGGTGTTTAAGCATTAACAAACATCAGTCAAAAGTAGAGCAAAAGAGGGTATCAGAGAGCAGCAAAACATGATCCTGCTGCAAAGTTCCAGTGAGGTACAGAGTATGTCATATCTTCCATGGTGAACCCCTTTCCCTTCCTACTCTTGGCAAATCCTGTCCCCTCTCCAAAAGACTTCTCTTTGCAAACAAACTACAGGGGTGAGGTTTACACAAGGGAAATTCTTGAGCATGAAATGCAAAATACAAAACACAACATCAGCCTGAAAAATCCAGCAATCCATTATCATAAGTTTACATGAGCCATATTTTCCATGTTTCTAAAACACAACCAAAGTAGCTAACATCTCTTATGTGGCAGGAATCCAGAGAAAGAGGCAAGCCAAAGCAAGACTGGGCAGTCCTCCAGCAGAATGGGTTAGCTTCAAAAGCTGAAGTGCACTTAAAACTTTAAGGGGGAACAAGAGGCCAGCTTTAGATGTTGTTTTGTCAGCCACACATGGATTTCCAAGCTGATGAGAAGTTCCTCTCATCAGATTAATACTCCACCATTAGGCAATAGTTTCATACATATAAATGATGGCATTTAAGTAACAGGAGCAAGTTTCATCATTCCATCAAACATCATGGCTAACACTTGCTATTTCCAGTATACTCTCTGCTCCACACATGGAGTAAATTTCCCCCCAGCAGAGTAACTACTACTTACTTAGCAGGGGTCCAGGGCAGAAAGTAGAGAGGATTGCTTCTACAAATGAAGAGTGCTTGGAAAATTCTGAGTAAGATAGAATGTTACTAGCATCTAGCAAGAAGTGGCACAGACACTGTGACAGTCTCTACTCTTGTGGAAAATAGCCCAGCAGGGAGCTCATTTCTTGTCCCACCTGGAAACTATCATTTCCATCAGTACTAGACCATTTTATATGAGGCTGCTGATCCACTTGGAATGGGCTAAATCCCTTGAGACTCTCCCAGCCATGTTGTTAATCCAGTCACTGATGGTTTTCTTGGGTAGAGCTAATTGGGACATGCTGTAAAGGCAAATCATCTAGTGGCCATCTTATCAGTATGTTTTGCCATGCCTTGTCCATACAGACAACTGGTGGTTGATGTAAAACAAGTGAGAAGAAAAACAGGTCTTCAAAAATCAAGATTTTTTTTCCTCTGAGCACACTCAGACAAAAGACACGGTTTCAGAGATCTTGTGGTGCTTTTAGAAGAGAGGGAGAGACAACTCATTTCAGGGAGGCTTTGTAAAGCCAAGTAATCCCACCTTTAGTGATCTGCAGAGTATATGTTGCATTAAGCAAGATAAAGGGGAAAGGGGCTACAAGCCTGCTTATACCAAGCAAGAGCAGAGAGAAGAGCTATTCACAACACAAAAACACTGTCATAACACTTAACCCTGCTCTGCTGACAGCCTCAGTGAAGGGAGCAAGAATTGATTCAGTTTGGAGACTGAACTCCTACCTCTATCCAGGAGTGAATGTGAGGGTGTAGGAGCACTAGGAAAGAGGAGAGGAGTGGAAAGCAAAAAAAAATGTTCTTCTCTTATTGAAATTGGCAGACAGCTCCCCTGGTGTCCTCACATTGGCAAAGAGCCTCCCCTCCTCCTTAGCAGCTGCCCCTTGTTTCAATGTATTAAAAACAAGATAACAAATCTATGCAGAAAAGACATTTACAGGGTGACTAAAATACAAAGAGTGCCCACATCAATAGAAATCAGAATTTTGAATTGACTATTCTTACTTCACAGAGTACATTGCCCAGAATTTTTAAAATAACCACGTGCAGAATTTATGGGGGCTTTCTTTTGAAAGGTAAAGAGGAAAAAATACCAACCAGAAAACTCACTCAAACCCTAAACACTTCCCTTTAACCAGCTGTTGTATACACATATGATTGTCCTTTTTTGGGGGTGCACTGCAGGGCAAATCCTGAAGATTTCATCCAGGAAGAATCTGGGGATTTTTTCAATGTGAGAATACCGAAAGGTAATTTGTATAAGGAACCTTTTCTGAACTACTGACTGAGAAAAGAGGGGATCTGTACCCATGCACTGCTGCACATGGCCATACAAAAGATTCTGAGTCCAGAAAATCCAATGGAAAACTATTCTGAAGTCTACACACACTACAGCCTCCACAACATTTCAGAATGACCTGTTTATAAAGCAAAATGCTAATGGCTTATAACCAAGTTGAAAACCAGCACTGTAATGGGACACAGAAAAAAAAAAAAAAGCAGGAGAAATGAGAATTACTGGCAGTGCCCAAGGTCCCTGAAACAGCTGGGAGTTTGCTATGGAATTTCCTAGCTGTTAGCATGTGAAAGAGAAATAGGACTGGCAGTGTGTAAGTCTGCATGGCATATGAAGTGTTTGGGTATCAGATCCAGATTCAGAAATATGGAAAACAAACCCCACTTTCAAGGATAAGACCTGCTGAAAGAGAGGATAAGACATTGGCAAAACAGTAGCAGGAAAGGAAGACAGGAGGGACAGAAGGCACAAAGAATGGGAATGGCTAAAAACAGGGAAAGAAATGGTGGTGAACTGTTGGGGTTTTTAAATGCCAGTTTAGCTATAAACTCAGTGCATGACTTTGATGGCAGGTAAACCTTATCATGCTTTTCCTCAGTTCTCCATGTATGTAAAATAGATACAACATTTCTCTACCTCAAGATTTTTAAACAGAGAGTGCTAGAAAGCTATAAAATATACAGTGCAGAAAAGTATCAATTAGGCATAAAAGGAAAAAGCCAACTCAGAAAATAATCACTGGTATCTGTGGAAAAATGTCATTTTGGGTGCCATAAAGAGCTATGCCATTTATATTCTTAAAAAGAGGCATGGCTGAGAAAAGCAGCACTCTCTTCTTATTACCACTGAGGTCCCAGCAGACCTTCTTGCTGAAAGAACAGAAAGTGTAACCAAATAAATGCTGATGTGATTGTGATAGTGATTGATGAAGGAGGATCAGGATCTCATTGTGTTCAGCACTGTGAACACCTAATAATCCTTACTCGAGAGCCTCATATTTAGACTGTAAGCAAAAGACAGTGAAGGATAGAGTAAGCTGGTAACAGATGTATTTACAGCAATGAAATTGCCTTTTCTAATTGGGTTTCATCTTGGTGGAAAGATAAGTGATCCCATCATCCAGGCCTCGTGTTTTATAGGCATCTGGATCTGTCTGTTGTGTATGAAAGCAGCCAGCAGTTCTCTGGTGTGGAGGGCAGAGACTGTATCAGGGAATTCATTGAGCAGTAACTATATGCAAATTATTATCTCTGCAGTGGATGACAGCAAAGAAGGAATTTTGGCAACATCCTTTCCAGGATTTTGCTGTTCCTCAGGGAGTCTTCTGTCTAAGTGAAGGGCACTTACGAGGTACATTATTTCATTATTTCTGCAGCTTGGGCACTCTTTTGCCTGCAGCGCTGCAGGGATCTTAGCATGCAGCTTGGGATTTTACCAGTCAGCTCACTGGAGTACTGAAGAGAAGCAATGAAGCCAATGCAGCAAAAAATGCTGATTGTACTAGAGTCTGGGAGAAATTCTTTTCGTATTCAACTCACGGCAAAGCCTGTTACAACGTCATAAATCCTCTGTAGCAGCAAGAGAGGGACACGGGAGAGAAGCCTGCTGTCTCTGCTTTTCCTGCACAGTCTATTCTCAGCACTGTGCGTCACGCTCTCCTTCATCACTCCCCATCACTTCTGCACAGTTCAGGAAGATTCTGACATCTAGGTTTGCAGTGTTACGAGTTAGCAAAGGCCTTTTCCACCACAATCCAAAGACCACAAAAGCCAGAGAGTTTCTTGCTGTCAAACCACATGTTTTTGCTCTGAGTAAACTTGACAGAATAAATAGAGAGCCCCCATAGCGCCACTATTAAAAACAATTTTCAGAGTACAACAGCACTTTAAATGAGGAAAAAATGACACAAGGCTCTTGGAAGAAATAAAAGCAGATATAAATGTCAAACTCATTTAGTGTCAGGAAATAATATATCAAGAGAGACGGGTCCATAGCAGTTATTATAACCACTGGCTAAGAAACATTTTTTGTTTTCTGCTGAATAGTTGCTAGATTTTTCCCCATCTTCTTCCACAATAGCACAAGACTGTGAGTTCACCTGTGAAAAGAGAGCAAGAAGCAAGCAACAATAGTTAATAGCTGGAGAACATGGGTATTTGCTTGGGGTTGCAAGACATCAATTGTCAAACCCATAATGAGACAGTAACTTAACAACTGAGTTTACAGCATCAGGCCAGAAATACCAAAAGTGAGCAGAATGCCAAACAGGAATATGAAGAGACTAGGTAATTTGTTTAAGGATTAAGAACAGTAGAGTGACAGAGCTATCTCGAGCTATGACTAAACCCAGTGTGTCAAGATTTATTAACCCAGGATTCCAGGATTTACTAAACCAGCAACTCCCGCTGAACTGTTGATATTCTGAAGCTTAGGTTTAAATACACAATAATATTGTTGGAAGGATGATATAAAAAGGGTTTCAGGCAATTAGCACAGTTCTTTCACTGGGTGCAAGGTTGCCATCTGGAGAGCTGCAGCACTACTGGGATAGGGACACTGATAATTTCAGAGGCAATTGGTCTAACCCTCTGCTGACATAAAAGAACACTGGTGCATTCTTTTTAATTGCCGGGTTTTGGATTTGTCATAAAAATAACGAGGTAAGACCTGGCAAATGTGTCTAATATAGGCTGGGAAACAGTCTGGTTTTCATTGCATGTGTGGCATGCATCTGCATCCATGTTGCTAAGCATTCTAATGTCACAGAGACAGGACGTGCCTCCTAAAGTGAAAAATATACCATTTTCAATATCATGCTTTGAAGGTTATAGTGATAAAGAGAGCTACAGAGCAAGGAGTACTCAATTAGCAGAGTAACAGCAGCTTAGATTCTGTTACCAAGTTCCTCTGGTCACAAAGATATTACATTAGGGTTGTGTAACTTATGCTTTCTGTTTGCAGGTGGAAAAATGACAGGCTGTACATTCTCCATTGTTGGAGATATTCAAGACTGGATAAAACTGTGAGCAATCTGGTCAGATCTTCAGCCAACTCTGATTTGAACAAGAGGTCGATCCAGAAACCTTCAGAGGTGTTTTCCAACCTGAACTATGCTGTGTGCCCATTGCAACATGAGGATGGTGTGGTGTTGCTGCCCATGTTTAGTAGAATAGCAACTTCTGACCTTTATGTCCTGGCCAGAGTCAAGTATTTGATGTCTGCTGAAAACAAATTCTTCCATTTTTCATGCTTCACCAGAAAGAGTCACTGGGTATGGCTACAGAAGCTGCTCAGTCCCATAGTGCAAGACTTATCCACAGGCATTTCCAGTTAGCTTATATCATGAGCTCCTAAACCAGTGAGTGCTGACATTTTGCATTGCCTTGTGTGGAAATAAAAGGCATTTAAGTAATGAGCAGAAATTTCTCTTAATCTTGTCATATTCCCTTGAAGGCAGTCATGAACTACAACACAAACTATTCCCTATTGCCTGTCATGCCTCACCTTATGATGAATAACCCAAACATACAACTTTGCTTCTAGAGATATTTTAGAGTTCTGCTGTACTTTTTTGCTCTTTCCATGTCTATCTTTCCATTTACTGGCAAGTATTTTCTCTTCATTTCTGCATATAAACCAGAAAATAACACCAAGGTTATGAACTTGCAAGGCTACTCTTCCACAGACATGCAATCTTTTCTCATGATGAGCACTGGTTGTAAATGTACCGAAGCTGAGAAGAGATGCAGGGAGCACGCTGCCCTAATAAAGTTGTTGAAGCTCTCAGTGCAATAAAATAACATAGAATGAAGCACAAAGAAAAGGAAAGGATACATTATTCTGTGGACATAGTTGGCAAACTGTCAGAATTTGATGTGATTAGAAAAGCTTAACACAGTAATAGCTATAAGGGCACTTCCCTGCTTCTCGGTGAGCATGGTTACTGCTGGTGTCTAGTCCGGTGTCTGGCACACCGACAAAATACAAGAGTGCTCATACAAACATGGCCTGCCATGTGGGTTGGCATAAGGCTCCATGAGCTGTGTGGTGCAAAGGCAAATATGTTTGAAAGTTGAGAGCAGGCCCAGAAACTTTGTGGCTCAAGCATGTAAAGACCAGAGAGCAAAACTGTGTTTCATGGGCTCTCAGTTATGCTTCTTGTCACAATGAGCAAGAGCTGCTCTAGGCCAGCCTCACAGAGAAGCGAAATCGAGAAGTAGGCAATTTGTAGCAATAGTGGTCTTTGTAACTGCTTACAAGAACAAGGGAGTGGGAGAGAAGTACACCAGGGATCAGAACTAATTACAACAGTGCAGACCTACTGCCAAGAAAAGGGCATCTCCTCATCCTGGGGACCAGCATTTATGAACATCAGAGTAAAAATCTTGACAGGACAGTGCAGAATGGGTTAAGTAAATACATTTTTGGTTCTATGGGAGCTCTATCAGAATGGTGTCTGAGCCAGGACCGTGACAAACCCACCTGTCACACTCACTGAAAGAGTTCATCACCGAGCTGAACTGCAGGCCTATCAGGACCTTTATTGCCTGACTGTGCTCTGAGCAGATAGAATGACCACAGAGACTGGGTGCCAGATATTGTCGCACTCTCCATATTCCAACTTTTTGTCTGCAACCCCAGATATTTCCCAGGGGAAGGCAACCTTTCAGTGAGCTCTCAGTGCTGTCACCTCTGTACAGCAGCAGAGCAGGAGTTGAACCTAATTAGCTGAAAAAAGTAACAGCAAGGACGACCTCCAGCTGATGCCTTAGGTTGCCATGCCCTGCTTAAAAGACAATGAAGCAAGATCCGTAAATGCCATGAAAAGAGGGACTTGGCAACAGCAGCTGCCAGTCACACTTAGAGAAAGTCTATAAGCAAAGGTGAGGAACTTGCAGCATGAGAAGGCAGATCTGATCTAGCTTTCATCCACCTGGCTGAGACACCCACAGCAACAAAGACAGGGAGCCTTAGTCAGCAGCGTGAACCAGTGGCCACACAAAGAGGCAGGGACCCCAGTGGCTCTCTACTCTGCAGTGCTGGCACAGGGGGATAAGTCCCAGAAGGAGGGGAAGGAGAGAGCCATGCACAGAACAGCAGGGTCTTTTCTGAAACTGAGTAGACAGCCCTCAATTGGCACAACCACAGAAAGCCAAATTTATCATCCACCCACAGACACTGGGACTGCCGGCTTGAGCACTCTCATTAGCAGATTCGGTTCTCATAGGCAGCAAAGAGGGAGGCATGTAGGGAGGAAGGAGGGTGAAGCAGCCTGGGAGCTGGGAGGACACAAGGACAACAAGGCAGGGTGAGTCAAGGAGCCAGATACCACTGCAGGACCATGGTATTATCTCGGTGCAAATGCCAAGGAGCTGCTTCTGGAGCAGGAAAATCTGTCCTCTAATGACAGGGTTAATTTTAAATTGGCGATGAGCTTCTGGGACTTTTTCACTTTCACTGTCAAATCTCTGGGGCTGGCAGTTGCTAATTACAATAATATGAGGTGACAGTCACATGAGGAGTGATGGATGGCTGAGTGGGGCTGAAAATCCAGAAGGTCAGATCACAATGAGTTGTAGTGACAGGGTGCAGAAGCCCTTTCCCCAGATCTTCTCTTCTTGTCTCCACTTCTTCCCCCCACCATCTGTAGCACCTCAAAAGCAAAACAGTAAAGAGAAATCATTCTCACCACTCTCACGACTAGAATGCAAAATGGTTGGAGGGCACTGGGAGCCAGATTTCAGTGTCACTCCCCCTATCCAAATTCACAAAGCACATGGCCAAAAGGGACCAAGTAAGCATCTCATTTCATTTCCCACATAACATGGGCTGCCAGACAGCACCTGACTTTAGTGACTGTTAAAGCAAAATCATTTTGAACTCTTAAAATTTTATTTTGACACAAAGAAGCCTACACAAAGAAAGCACAAAACTGGAATAAAACATCACAAGCTCTGAGTGTTCCTACTCAGCATTCACTTTGCATGGCCCTGAAAGGTCGTGCAGAGATAGAGTCCTTTGCATGTAAAACTGAGATACTTCTAAGTCACATTCTCAGCTCTTTCCCCCCTTATCTAGCTCAGAAATAACTGGCTTTGGTTCAGCCCATTCCCATGACCAGCAAGTTTTACAGAATTACAGCTACTGCCATTCTGAAATAAAAGATCAGTTCAGCCCTGACCTCAGACTTACCCCATGGGTCTGTGCAGAGTTATTATGAGTGATTAGTTCAGATTTTCCTCTACAGCATTTCACAGTGATGCTATGAACTGTTGGTCATAGACTGTGCTGGAGAAAGCTTTATGAGAACTTTCTAATGATACCAAAATTCTCAGAAGGAGGAACCTACTCCCCATCCACAATGGATGGTTTCCATGACAAGCATCCCAGCTGACTGATATCTTAATACTGTTCAATTGGCCACCTACAGTCACACCCCTGGAAAAGGGTGGCCCATATTAAGCCTCAGGTCAGTAGTCTATGGATTTTGAAAATGCTGCAGCTGTCTGCTGTAGCCATTTCTAAAACGTGTCCCATGGATGAAACTGAAATAAAAGCAACCAAGCTTTGCATGGAAACAAGTTTGTGTTGGACTTTAAAAAAATTGGACTGGTGCCTCTGTTGTATCTCTTCTCAGATTATGAAGAATACCTCAATAATACTTTAATTGGTTCTTGTAACTTCTACTTTTAAATGTAACATTTTTCCTACACATTTTATCACAAAAGACTTTCTCAGTGCTTCAAGAATCAGCTGAAGCTACATATTTTGAGGCCAAACTTAAAAAAAGTTGAAAGAAGGAGGGGTTAATTTATCATATACAAAATTCCTTATGTGGTAAGTTTAGTAGCAATTTCACTCAAATGTCCAATCAGACCACTGGAGAAAAAGTCTCTTTCTGGAGGAGTCATAAAGTTTTAGAACATTTCTTCCTCTGCTTATCTGGTGATGACTGCTCTTCCAGGAAAGCTCTCCAGCTGTATCAGGGGCAAACCAACAAAAGCACAGAGATAGCCAAGCTTGAATTTAGCTCAAAGATTAAATATAACTATTATATTATTATTTAATATAGATTTTTATACTAAAGCCTACACACACATACACACACACGTACACACAAAGAGAATGAGTGATGAAAAGGGGATTCAGCTGCTCAGCTCACGTATGAAAAGGTCCTGGCAAAATGCTGCCTGCAAGTCTGTGAGGAGCTTCAGCACTGACTCAGCCTGAAGCATCTGGCTCTCTCCTGAATCAATGCCACCTGAATTTCCTATATCCTCGAGGCTTTTTAAATTTCTTTTGGCAGCTTCACCTTCAGACACTGTACCCTGACTGTCTAGGCTTAATACAGGACTGGAACTAAAGATTTGGTGAGGATTTCAAGCTTATATGCTGAAAGAGAGAGTGGTAACAGCAGCTACAGCGACAAGAACAGACTTTGTTAGCAAAAAGCACTTGGAAAAGACACCTTGCTTTTAGCAATAACAAGTGATTGGAAAGTACCATGCCCTGTCCTGACATAGGAAACTGTAAGAGCAAACACTCATCAACTTGTGTTTTCTATACTGTAAAGATCCTGGAAGGGTCACTGTAATCACAACAACTTTAGGGATTGAATTTATTAACATAAATGATAAGAGTTACTACAACAGGGCAACTTTTACAGCATGAAGAGCAGGGTAGGGAGGAGCAGTTATACCTCTGCTGTGACGAAAGCCTGAATTTGACTAGGATTAAAACAGGTTCAATTTTAGTGGATCTGAACAACAACAGTGAAAAAGCATCAATTTCTGTTCGTAAGTTGTGCGTGACTTCTTACAATATGTACCTAATAGTCAAGTTACTGAGTTCCTCCTGCCCATGTTTGAAGAATGGCTGTATCAGAGCTGGTTGATTATCCTTTAGTAAATCTATTTGAAATTACTTCTGGAGACAGATCTGTGGAAGTCTGTAACAATGGCAATTGGTTTTTGGGTTGTTTAACACCAGAATACTCTGGGTAGCCATTCTGGGATGTCTGTACAAACCCTGCTGCTGAGAAGCATGCCTCCCCTTGCACAACTCAGCTCTTTTCCAGTCTCCAGCTTTTCCATACTCAAAGCTTTATGTGAGCAGGAGGTTTATCACAAAGGTTTGTGACTGCTGCTTTTGAGCAGTTTTTGAGGGTAATCTGATTTAGCAATGATGATCAATCTATGAAACAGTTGCCTGCTGATTACCTGAAAATTGAGTTTTCAAAATAATAGATCTCAGACTCATAGAAGGAAAAGAGTTATCATAGCATCTAGACGTTTTCCCAGACCAGGAAAATTTGTTTCAGTTGTTTTTTTACTAATGTTTCAGTGCAGCTTTCTTACCATTTCCTCAGAGACTTTGTGACTTAAGTTTTGCTTTTCCTGTTTGCTTCTTTTACTTAATCCATAATTTAATACTACACATGCAGGAAGGAAGCTATTACAAAAGCAATTCAAAGGCTTATTATGTTAACTTGGATAAATAGGATTGCAGCTAGCACTTTTTTTCTCCACAGCAAATTCCAGGTGGTATCATATCAGAATTTTCTACAGCTATTTCCAAGGAGAAAACAGCTCTGCAGTATCTTCCAGTATCACAGAATCTTAAGTAGTAGCTTTCCTTTTACATGGAAAGAGCTACACAAAGTAGAAGCTGAACCAGCATCTCTGTAGGGAAGTAGCAGAAAGAAAAGGTTGGGATAATGTGTGCTTTCCCAGGACTGGAGTAGGATTTTAAACCCCAGTTTAGATGCTGGAGTTTAAAATCTCTTTCTAGCCCTGAGGTACTGGTGGGCATTGGGTGGATCACTGGACCTGCTGTGCAAAGGGTTTTATCCTTTTCTATTTTTCAACAGGGTGGTTCAAAAAGCTTAATCAAAATACTTTGAGAACATCAAGCAAATGGGGCTACACAAAATATCATTAATAGCAGGAAGACTTGACAAATGAACTCCAGCCTTCACCATATACATTACTCTGAAAGAAGATAATATCTCTGAGCTATAAAGTTGTCTAGGACATATCTTTGTCCCTTATGAAGCACAGTCTTTCAGCAGCTTTGTCCTCTACAATACCAAGGCCTCTGTAATCTCATTTCAAAAACATAATAAAGGCACCCCAAATCCTCAAACTTTTATGATAACTGACAGTGCAGGAAACTTATATATATATATATAAAAGCCATGCTGCAAAGATGACAGGAAAAGTAATCTGTAATAGAATTCAATTTACAGCTTCCAGATCATGCAGCCTCCCTGACTCATCCAAGCCACTCTGCTTTATCAGAACTGCCAGCATCACACTGAGACAGTGTGAAATAAAATATGGAAAATATGTTCACAGTGTGTGACCTCAGTGATGCTATGAGCTGTCATGGAGAACACTTTCTTCTCACAGTGAAATGCCACGATGCGGTTCATTAGCTTGGAAGCAGACATATATTGCTCCTGCTACTGACACTGCTTCTGCCATACCTGTTTTATGTACAGAGGATTTAGAGCTCAGGATATACACACTCAGGCTCCCTCACTAGCCCAAAATGCAAAGCTTCACTTCTGGCTATAGTCCTGAGTATATGAGTATATGAGATGGAATAACTCCTGTGCATCTAAATGGTGAAGTGCTGTGAGGTAACACCCTCATTTACTCCTTCTGCCCTCAAAGTGGGGCAAAAACTGGCTGCCCATGAGCCAGACCTTTGCAGACACAGGAATTTAAGCAGCACAGATACTCCAATAAAACCATATGATACTGCTTTCATGCAACTCAGTTTATAGACACAGATCTAGTTGTACCTGTCACTGACCAAGTCTGAACCCTCACTTTTCTCATTCAGCTCTAGCATCTCCGTGTTTGCCAAATAACAAATAAAGCTTTACCATTCTTTCTCCTGTTTTAGTATAGAGCTTGGGTGCTAAAACAAAACCTGGATACTGTTATTCATTCAAGTAATATTTCTGCATCTGTGATTTTAGCTCAAAGCGCTGAAATCTTTCTGCATTTCATGGCTGTATCATGGCATGCCAAGAGAATACTGCAGCATTTCTCCTAATGGCTCCAAAGCACTAATAACACCTGCAGCACTAAGTAATGGTGCATTTAGTACCTTCAGCAGGAGAGAAACAAGAGTAAGTCAAGTTGGAAAAAACATTCCTCTTTAGTCCAAACTGTAATAAAAGTTGAGCTAACTCCAAAGTTAGGCCAGGGAGGCAGGGTATCAAGAATAATCCCTTTCATCTGTCAGCACTGGGCAGGAGAGAAATTAAATTGTGTCGATTAAATGCAACATTTCTAAGAGCTGATGAGGAATAAAATTACATGACAATATAGATTCCACAGCAAGGAACTGATCATGAAAGATTGGTCTTAGCATCTCATATTTATTACTTCATTGACACTTTCTGCTTTTCCAAAGATTGGATATGCATATGGCATGCAGCTGATGTTTTTAAAGTCAAAATAAAGGGTAGGTAATTTCAGAGAGGGACTGATTTTTAAATACCTTGTAGTGCAAACTGTAGCTGAGGACAACCAAAGACACCAAGCTGCAGCTTAGTTTGCAGCTCTTCTAGCCACTGGCTTTTGAACTTTTGTGCTCGAATCACTGGCCAGAACAGAATAAGGACATGTCTGAACTGCCACAACTGCTACAGAGAGTTGTTGTTCCACATCCACTGTGTTCAATATCTTCCCTGCATAGCAGCCAAGCCAATTCTTGATCACAGTGCAGCATGGAAGTGCCACTCTATCCACTAACTGGGATCAGGCAGGGTAGACTGTATGTAAGAAGTGAAAACAGACACCTCAAAGCTTCACACACTTGTCAAAGGTAGGAAAAAGACTGCCTGCTGTCCATAGAGCCTTCATTCCACCTTCTCCTCCCCTCTTGCCTGTCATTTTGTGGGTTATGTAAGACTTTGTTGCAAGGAATGGTGCTTATAAAGGGTTATGTGAGGTGAGGATCATATGTATATGATAATGTGGTTCTTCCTGCTAAAACTTCTTCCAGAATGCCTCTTAGGCATATACAGCAGTGTGCAGTACTCCCTGATGTGCCTGTGCATTTAAGGAAGTAAGGGAGAAAAGAACATACACTACTGAGCCAGCTGAAAAACTCTTGTGAGATGGTGCAGCTCACACACTGGTGCTCATCAGATAACTTATGGGGGTTTTAAATCTTAAATTTCTGCTCTCTTTAGACACTGGGTACCTGTGTCCCCCACTGTTACCTAGGATCTAGGGCAGCTCCAAGGAAAGGGCTCTTCTCTGCTGTGTCCGCAGTCCCCTTCCCCAGGCATCTGGGGCTGCTACAGCTGGAGGTGAGGCACTGAGCCACATCAGCAACTCTCCCCTGCCAGGTGCATGTGGATCTGCACTGGCTGTGAGCGTGGACAGCTGAGATGTTGCTGCACTGCTCTGGAAAAGAGCCAACCACCACCTACAATTTTGTTGAACAAGGTTCTGCTACAAGAAAAGCTATTAGCTAAAGGCACAAAAGCACCTGGCTGATGAGGCTGAAGGCAGTTTTGAGATCTGAGGTTTGTTAGTAAAGGCACTGGCCTCCTGGGATGCTTATGCTCCTGCAAAGAAATTACCAGGCAGGATGGGTTTGGAGATCCCTAGGGAAGAGTAAGTCCACAGTTACCATCACAGGTCTTTCTGTCAGTACCAGCAAGAGAATAAAAGCTCATACGCTTTTTATTCTTTCTTTTTTCTTTTTCTTTTTCTTTTTTCTGTGCATGGTCCAAATGTGGAAGAGAGGTGGCAGAAAGATTTGAAAAGAAGCTTGCAGCAAGAAACGGTCTCTGGATTTCACTAAAAGATACAGAATCTGAATCTGGAGCTGTTCCAAGGGTCACACACTTTATTAGTAGCACAGCAGAGGCAACACAGGCATATGTAGACTATGTTAGATTGATTTTTGGACTGTCTTACTTATTAAAGCATGCTCAAGTCCCAGAGTTTTCTATGGGTCAAGTCCACAGTTAAGTAAAGCACGCCATTCCAGACTTTCCTGAATAGAATGGGTTCTGGATAAAGAAATTGCCTAAGGATTTTGCATATAAACACTGTCCAAGTGGCAAGACAGGTTTTGAATTTGCAACATAGCAGTTCCTCAGCAGCAGCCTTGTGTTCCTAGTCCATGATAAAATCAAGGTAGCTTCAAGGCCCTTGCTCAGAGATTTCAGTAGGCTCTGGTCACGCATGAAGCTTTTCTCATTGTAACTTGCTTATGTGCTTTATCCTCAAATTAAAACCTCTGCCGAGTCCACAGTTTCACAGAGCTCACACACAGTCATTGCAAAATCAGTTCTGCTTTGAGGAAGCCAATGCCCTACTTCTCAGGGTGGGCTGCTCCCATGCCAAGACAGAGTCTCAGTCATTTGGTCACCACCTTCCCTCCAACCAAACCAACCCAAAATTTCTAAAGGAGTTTTTCAACAGGAGCAGTGAATTCTCTCACCTTGCCCAATTCCCTGCTTTCTAGGCACTGGCAGAATCCTGTCACACACATTTAGGAAAAACAGGATGGTGACACACACACAGACGATTACTAACCGTGGAAAAAGGCAACTTCAAATAGAGCTTTAATTTCAAATAAAGTACTTTTCAAATTTAACCACTGTCTTGAGGATGGAAGTGGGATGTCTGTGACAGCTGTATTATGACATGTAGCTTGCTGTGTACAGTAGCCCTGCAGTGAAGGACCACAGATGGTTTGTGGTGGTGGGAAGACCCTGTTCTTAGGGACTGCAGACTTACTGTACTTGCAGAATTCCACCTTAAAAGTAATTGGACGTCTCTGTAGCTCTGAGAAGGTTTGCTAAGCAATGACACACTGCACTTGGATCTGAAAGCACAACATCTGGAAGCCAAATGTTAGAGGCGATATAAAAGGGCCAGCCCAACAAACCAGAGGGGCACTTCTAAGACAGGAACATCTTCAGGATGGACATCTTCCTTCTCTGTGTGTTCCTGCCTCTGGTGACTGTGGCATGGGGCCAATACAGTGACTATTACTATGGTCCCTATAATTATGGAGATAATGATGAATGGGTCAATGTGTACCGGCAAGGTTTCAACTTTCAGTGCCCACATGGGCAGGTGATCGTGGCCGTCAGAAGTGTTTTCAGCAAGAAGGAAGGCTCTGACAGACTGTGGAACTATGCCTGCATGCCAGCATCCCAGAGCCTCGGTGAGCCGACAGAGTGCTGGTGGGAAGAGATCAACAGGGCAGGAACTGAATGGTAGGATAACCCCAACCATCCCTGGAGGGCACATCCCTGATAACCCCTGTGGAATGTGGGTCCTAATATTGTGGTCAGAACAATGCAAATGCATATTAATGTCACGATAACCAGCAGGCTTCACTGCCCTAAGACTCATTAATCACGATGCATGGGAGGTGACCAGCATCACATTTGTCTTCTCTGTAGCAATTTCTTGCTGGAGGGTGTCAGTGTGCTTTACAAATGCCGTGTCCTTCGGTCACTCACAACCTCAGCTGTGAAGAGGTTCGGTCTTGCTATTGTTTCAACGATAAGGAAAATGAGGCAAGAACCATTGCTGAGGAGAGCATGAAGTCCCTCTTGAAAAGTCACACTGAATCAGTGTCTAAACGGGGGAACAAACTGCAAAACTCCTCACTCCATCCTCATGCTCTTATCACTAGTAAAAATAATCTCTGTATTGCACTGGCTCTTTGCTTTGTGTTTTTGTTGCTAAGCTTTTTAGATTAGGCATAGACAAATGCTGTTTTCTAGTTGTGCTGTTATTACAGGTGCCAAAAATCCACACTAACAAGCAATGGTGGTGGCATATATATCTGTATGTTGATAGCAGAATATCATGTTAATTCCCTAATACAATCAGTTTGCTTAATTAAATGCTACATTTCCCTCAGCCTTGGAGGCAAAGGTGATCACATAATGTGACCACAATAATTTCTGGAAATAAGTATAGTATTTCATATTTGGGCAGAATACCCAGTATTTAATTATCTTCTGGATTTTTTCATGAAATGGGAAACAGAGTTTTGGACAACTCTAGGATTGAATTATTCTTTGGACAGAATGAAATGCATGCAGGAATGAGAATTTTCAAATACTTGTAATCATTTTGTTCCAGAAATTGCAATGTGATTTTTTGAATTTTGTTATGTGGGGATAGGTTAGCAATGAAATGTGAAGTTCCTGCTTTTTAAATGATTCAGAATTTTATTCTGAATCATTCATACTCTTTCATTTACCACACGATACACACCTATGGCTGATGCAATTGCTAAGGGAAAAAAAGATTGACCCTATACTTAATTTTGGAATAAGAATTGGAAAAAAGGGGGAGAGCTGCAAAACAGGCAGAAATAAGACATTATGATAATCCTGGATGACTTCTTCATTTTTTATGAGTTGATGCAATTTCTATTTATTGCATAATAATTTTGAATTATACATTTCTTTTGTTCAAAATAAACTTATTATTCTCTTTCTAAAAATCCCTGGCAGCAATTGCTCAAGTTCACTTCTCACAAACAGGATACTGTATAAGTCTATACAGAACATTTTCTTATGATGTGTAACCATTCATCACCATGCTCCATATGCTTAGCACGAGTACATCCACAGTGTATTATCTGAATCTTTTTTCCTTCACCTCTTAAAAAAATCTTTTCACTTTGTCCTCTTTGTTGCCTACTTTTTTCCTATAGCAAACCCTATATTTTCTCCAAATGTATTTCTTTTCCAACCCCTCTTTAATTGCTGAACTCTGTTTCTCCCCCTTTACTAGCTTTTGGAATTATTTTAGTATTTCTTCACTAGCTCACATTTCCAGTCCAACATCCTTACATCTCTCTGCCTACTCTGCACAGTAGGACCTACCTTCCTTCCTTCCTTTTTATTTCCTTCTTTCTTCTTCCTTTCTTTCTTTTCTTTCTTTTCTTTTTCTTTCTTTTCTTTTTCTTTCTTTTTCTTTCTTTTTCTTTCTTTTTCTTTCTTTCTTTCTTTCTTTCTTTCTTCCTTTCTCCTGTTTTGGGAGCAGGGGAGATCAAACTGATTAGTGAACACATATCCTTTTGCAAAGGTGAACTTGTGCTCCTAGTTACTTGGGCCATTTCCATAAATCCTAGCCAGCTGTTCCTGGTTGGATTCTGCAGTTTTCCACCCCCAGGGCTGAGCTGGTTGTATCGACAGTGCTTCATGGGGAGGGGCTTTGCTGTATGCCAGCACATCCCTGGCCATGCCAACACTGCTGCCCAAAAGCCCAGCAGTCTCATCCCAGACTGGAGTGAAAGCGTAGGCAAGTGCAATCTCAAATTAATGTGATGGCATGGATGTATCCTGGGGGACCTTTGAGGATCCTGCCTTCTCACTTGGCATTCTTACTTCTCATAGGTGCCCCTCTTCTCTCTCTCTTCCACACCCACCTAATTGCTATTTGGAGCCATCAGCAATTCTAAAAAGATTCACTCAGTAATCAAGTGGGACCACAAATATGAGTCACCATCTATACCATTAGCTCCTGTTTGGCCAGCTCTCTTCCCTGCTGATCTCCCAACAAACCAATCTGTTGGTGAGCAATATATCATTCTCATGTCAGCTGACACAGCACTCTGTTGGATTTGCGAGTTCATTTCCCATCCTTGTAGGATGGACTATAATATTCCTTCTTCAGCTCTGTCTCATACAGCATTTTGTCTCACCTTGCACACCACAATGAGGGATATTCAATCACTTGTACCACCAGTATCTACAAGTCTGCCAAGTTTTTGCTAAAATTTTGCAGAATCAATTAGGTTAGAAAAGATTTGAAATCATTGAGCCCTACCTGTGACCAAACATCACCATGTCAACTGAGTGCCACGTCCAGTCTATCCTTAAACGCTTCCAGGGATGGTGAACTCCACCACCTCCCTGGACTACTGAATCCTATATAATACTCCCTGAAGTATTAAGTAGGATTAGGCCCAACACAGATCCCTGGGGGACACTACTAGTGACTGGGTGCCAACTGGATGCAGCACCGTTCCCCACCACACTCTGGGTCTGGCCATCCAGCCAGTTATCAACCCAGTGAAGAGTGCACCTGTCCAAGCCGTAGGCTGCCAGCTTTTCCCGGATAGTGCTGTGGGAGACAGTGTCAAAGATAGTACTCTGCTGTAATTTTGGCTTTTTATTCTTTGCCCTACCTTCACTGAGAAATGAGAACGAGCTTGCCGCATCCTTTTGTAAAATCTCTTTAACTTAATTATAGGTAGCAGCTATGCCTTTCCCTCACCCACACACCTTCACCCATGCTTTTGCTTTCAGGCTGAACACGTCTCCATTCTTCTAGTTCTCCTCTGGAGGTTTTATATTCCAGCACTCCTAAGCAAGCACTGATCATACCTACAGCTCTTCTCTGAATTCCCTCTGGTTTCTCAGCCAGAACTCTAGTCAGAAACTCTAGTCTGGCAGAAACACCGAAAAAATAACCTTTGACAAATTATGCTTATGGCATTTCAAGTGGTGATTTTCAAATTACCACTCCTGACCACTGTGCAGCTGCACAATAGAGACAAACCCAAGAGAGGTTTCTTTAGAAAAGACAATAAACAAAGAAAAGCTAAAGAGAGAAAATGAAGAGGGAATATAAAAGAGAGAAGAAAGAGTCTCCAACTCATTATTTTCTTTGGCCTTTAGCATTTGGGGCAAAATGACAGAAATGGATGGGGGGACCATTGGGATGGGAGAGTTGGGAGTAAGAGGGAACCACTGGCAGAGCTTCCTGGTAAGTTTGCTTCCTTCACTAACACTAGGTATTATATAGACTTGGAGAATTAGACCGTAAAACTTTGAATATTTCAGATACGAAAAAAATGATTCAACAGAAAGAGGACAATGACACAGATCCACACTAGGCAGCTAATGCCTAGTGATGCTTAGTTTATGACCTTTGCCTCCTTCCAGGGTCAATGGAGAGAACAGGTTCTCTGAAAACTGCTCTCTGGGGTACCCCACCTCTTTCACAAGCAGACTCATGACGACTAATCCATTCTGACCACTACCTGGAATTACCTAGTGGCGTTTCAGAGTATATCTGACTATGGTGCTTCACTGCATAAATGCATCCCTGAAGTTAGTCATGTATGTGCATACACATCTGAAGAGATTATGTGCATTTGTGTTTTGCTGAAAGGATATGAGAAGCTTGTGAACCTGTTACAAGACTCAAAGGGGAAATTGTGGCAATAGATTGGATCAGATGACCAGGAACGCCTTCTCAGCTTCATTAATCTGTGAATGTGTTTAAAGTTAAGTACATGTACAAAGGCTTTGTTGAATCTGTTTCACCATCTTACTCCTTCAGAGGCTATCTGCTAACCGAGATTCCGCAGTCCTACTAATTTGTAGGTTGCAACTTCTCAAAGAATTCTCTTATTTCAGGGAGCACAAATTCTACATTCTTATCTCCATTTGTACTGGAGAAATATTTACCTTGTTTAAATATTTCACCACCTAAGTTCTGAGTGACTGAGGGTGAGACTGTTCTTCAGTTCTTTGTTGAATACTACATAGTTGTCTCTACAGAGCAGTTACTGTACAAAGTATTTAAGAAAAACTACTTTTCTTGCCTGAAAACTATCACACCAAAGGACAGGGATCACATAAACAAAGGAACCAAAGCTTGCAAGCGAAGACAAGCAACTCTTCCTTCCAGGAAAATAAGTTTTGTTTACACCACATAATAGAGATGAAACCATGCCATATCCAGAATATACTCCCAGTTAGCTGTAAAGCACAACGCTGAAGCATTTCCAGCCAAGAGCTATTTACTCCATGTTTATTGCCTCTTTTCCTTGTTTAGACTTCTGAGAAAGTGTTTAGATGGGACTTGGAAAAAACAGATATCCAGATTCTCCCTCCCCACTCCCATTCTCTCTCTCCTTTGCCCACAAACTAGGTGCAAAGACAGACTACTGAGCAAAGGACCTTCCTGTTCAGGCTCTGGCAGCACACTTTAGTATATCAGTAGGAACTGGTTTTGTTCCCAATCTCTGACCAATCCCAAATTTCAAATCTGAGGCTCTGTTACCCAAACCCAATAATCCAGCTGCCCTTTGAAAATGTTCCCATTTTTGCTATCTACACAAACAAGTTAATTTTCTCCAGAGCCCTAAGTTTATGTTAAAGAACTAGTGTTACAAGTCCATTTAGCACAGCTGCAATGGACTGAGTCCAGTGGGAGCATCTGAGGAGGAGTGTTTCTGTAGAAAAGGAGGCCTCATCAGCTACTGTCAAGAAGAAATCAACAGGGTGAAAAGGGCCTTGCCTTCCCTTGAGTCAGGGAGAAAAAATTAAGTCATAAACACCCCCTAAATGAAAGAAAAAGAGTGCTGAAGATGTTACAGATGCTGTCTTTAGCATGTGGAAGTCATGACAACATGTCTCAGCACCCCACAACAGATAAGGAAGACTCCTCATAGAACTGGCTTTTAGAGACTGACGTGGCCTAATCAAACACATAAAAGTTTGACACTGAACCATGCCGTAAATCAAGTCCCTCCTGATGGGAGAGAATTTGCTGTAAGTCCTTGCAAGGAGTTTCAAAGATAAACCGAGACTTTTCCTTGAGTTTCAATGCTTCCAGATAGTTGTTTATTAAGTCTTATCAAAGGAACAGAGCCACTAGTGTGACCCAGGTACAGCATAGAGCACGGAAAAGCAGGAGTGAGCTCTAGTTATCAAGATTTATACAGCTTTTAAAGATATTTTAACCAATAGTTACTAAAAACGTACATTATTTTCACTTTCCTACCAATTATTCAGTAAAACGGCTAGGAACTGCGGAATTTTCTATCCAATAAATCCAAACTACTTTTACTGCAGAATATGGAGTAGTAGAAGAAGGTTTAGAGAACAACAACAACAACAATCCTCCATTTTGATATTTTTTACTCTTATCTATTTACTACAAAGAGAAGCCCAAAACCTCTAAATTTTTCACCCTGTGACAATCTTACATAGTAGTCTATCACCTAATTCACACCACTGTATTTTCTAGTTGTTGTCTGACTGTTGGTAATTTTTTCCAAGGTTTGAGGCTAAAACAGTGTTGTTCGGGGGGGGGTAAGAACCCTTAAAAACAGGCAGAGAAATATTCTCGGCACTCTGGGTTCCTGCATAAGTTGTTCCCTCTGTCTGGGTGCCAGAGTTGCAAGTCTCCTGAGCCTGCCCTCAGCCTCTTATTTCTCCCCATTCACCTGTAACAGACCTACCATTAAATTAGCTCTCATCATGCAGTTAACCAAATTACACAGAGGGAGGACAGTCCACAAAGATAACTCAGGAGAGCAGTATAGGCCCTCCCTCCACAGGGACATGGAATGACACTCTCAGGTTTCCCTGTCATAAGGAACAAATCACCCTCAGTGCAGCATGACCCAGTGCCTACTGAGCTGTGTCAGCCTCTGCATGTCTCCAGAGAGCTTCAGGGAGCACTGTCCCAATCAGTGCAGCAGGAATCCAATGCAGGCTCCAACAGCACCACTACCTGCATCTTGACTTGGGCTTCCCTGGGTAGATTTGTAGTGAACAAGCTTCCTCTTTGCGTTGTCATCCTCAGGATAGCATGGTGCTTATGTACCTGAGGCACAGGGAGCAACAGCAACAGAGCAACAGCATTAGATGGGGCACAGCACTCTGGGGCTGTGTCTAGCAAAGAGCAAAATTAAGATGTAGGTGTAAGAACTGGTTCAATTGCTCAAAACTATTCTATTCTTGTAAGCACTATTTGTATTCAGTCCAGCAGGCAGCTGTTGAGTCAGAGAGGTACACGCTTGGCTGCTGAGGCTCTTACCGATGTTCGCAGATAATGAGGCACAATTGAAGAGGATCTCTAGGGTGAAATAGGTCATGCACAGACCCAAAATTCACATATGCATTTTGGGTGGGCTTGTTTCACACCAGCTTTTGTTTGGTCTCACAGATAAAAGCTCACCAGTGAACAACAAAAGCAGTTCTGACCTGAACTGCATCTGTAACATGGATGCATGCTTTAGTTGCTTGCTATGACAGAACTCAGCTGTACCACGCTCATTAACCAGTTCAGAAGAAGATTTGGCAGATGAGAGGCTTTTCACAGGAATCACAGCAGGCCAGGAAACTCTCAGATACCATATCCCTGTTACTACACAGAACTCCCCCCAGAACAAGGCTTTCTATGGAACACGGCAGACATATCCCACAACTGTACCCAAGGGAAGGGCAACTTCCCATTCAAGAGCACCCGGTCTTCACCATCAATCTTCTCACTCCCCCCCTACCAGCCAGCTCGCCTCCTCTTCTCCCAGTACCAGATCCAAAAGGCAACTCTTCACACATCGTAATTTGAGCCAACTAGAAAAAGAAAACCTAACCAATGCCAAGTTTAATCCCACACAGTCCCAACCAGTTTCTCACGTTCTTCTGCATTCACCTTGTAAGAGGCATTTTCCTCTCTTAGCAATGTCAGGATTTCAGGAGTGAGGAGAACTCTGAATACTGAACCACCTTTATAACAAAAGTGCTAAAAAGTGGGTCTCATGAAATAGGCATTTTTTTGATTTGGCTATAAATCAAAGTTACTGATTCACTAGTTTTTATTCACCCTTCTTGCTTCAGAATTTCCTGTCACAGCAGAGAAGGAAAAAATTCTGACATATTAAGTGTTGTTTTCACATTAGTGCATAGAGCAACCGACTGAAAAGGTGTGTGGGGAGGGGTTGGTTGTTTCCCTTGAAGAATTACTTTCCACTTTTAGGAAAGCGGCCTGCTGGGAAAAGGAAAGAGAAGGAAATATTTTATATGAGCTCACAAATAAGCACTCCAGGTTCTGAGAGCATCTCTTCTTTTTTGAAGGAGTATCTGGATTTTACTGGAAAATTAGAAAGATCAAGGAAAAAAATCTTACATTATCTCAAAGCTAAAGAAAAGTACTTCAACATCACTATTATCTTTCTTTTGATAAAACAAATACTGAGCTTGAATAACACATTACAGGACATTGTGTATGAGACAGAAGCAAAGAGAGAGACATGAATATGAGCTTTAATGTGTATTTCAAATTTTACTTTGAATTATGTTAAAACAAAATAGCAATTTAATTGTTAGACATGGCTTATATCCAGCTATACTTTCCATCTAAGAAACTAATTTTTAAGGTAACTCCAATTATATTTTTTTAAGCAAACTTATCATGAGAAGATAGAATCAGAATAAAAAAAAAACCCCACTTTCCTAAAATCTGGTACCCAAATATGTGTGCATGTAAACATATGAATGTTACACTAGCTAGGTTTGTTTCTCAATTCACTATAGAGAGAAGTGCCCATGAGTGATGACATCTCTTCCAAAATGAGTCTTCCCATCACAATTGGACTGTATTAGTAGAAAAAAATGTGTCAAGAAAATAAAAACTGTTATAGGACAAAGACAGTGGGAAAGAGGACAGGACTTCCCAGACTGAATGTGAGCAGGTAGGAAGAGAAAAGAAGGAAGAACCTCCTGCAAAGACAAGTATGAGCAGGAATATCAGACGCTGATCAGTGAGGATGGGAAATTGCAGGGTAGCGCTGAGCTTCTGAGAGGAAATGCAAAGGAAATGGAGAAATAAAGTGCTCCCAGTATTACACCTATGTAAAAGAGCTGGAAAATCTCCCAGGGAGGACTTGAGCAGTGCAAATGCTGGTAACTGGGAAGGGTGAGAGACAGAAGAAGATGAGGCACAAGTTTGTTGCTATTTTACACAATTTACTGCTCATCTTGCAACAGGTACAACCAATCCCCATATTACTGTGTGTCAACCATTCTTCCATCAGGATAACACCAATCATCTGCAGCTATCCAGTATGTTTACAGAGTCTTAGCCATATGTTCCTATGGCCTATGTGCCAAAAATCAGAGCAACTTCCTATCAAAGTCCTGCTGAAATCCTCTGAGTGAAAGCCAGACTGCCTTACTTGGTGTGATACCATAGCAACTCAGAGTCCTCTTCATCATTTAACTCTGAAGGTCCTTGAAAGAGTCTCACAAAGCACAACAAGTACGTGTGGCCCCATCAGCGTGGGAGATGCAGGGACACAAACAAATGTAAATACTCGTCTGAACAACAGAACACAGGGGAAGGGACATAGAGAAGAGACCCTTGCATTCAAAAGTGGAGGCTGAAAATTAAGCAGGGAAATTCATCACTGCAGTGGTCAAAATTGATCAGTTTTTCAGTTTTTGCATACAAACACTTGAGCCTCGCACTGTCTTTGCAAGCACTAACACCCCTGTACAAAAACGAATGTCTTTCCAAACGCCAGACTCTGATAAATGATGTGTTTTCCCTGCTGGGAACTTCAGGTCGTTAAAATAAATCATGAGGTCATTGCATGAAAGGAAGGGAAATTTTTGGTATTTGTTAATCATACAGTTACTTCTGAAAGTGTCTTTCGGATATATCATTGTAATTGATTTTATGAAATCGGAGAGAAAGTTTGCTGCAGGTTTTCCTTGATGAAAGGAAAAGAAAGGAAAGGAAAAGCAGTGGAAGAAATGTCATTCCTGTAATTTTCACAATAGGGAAGCAATGAGTCCAGGAAGGTGCTTGAGAGGATGAGCACTCAATAGCTGAACGAATGACCTGCCTGTTTCCATGAGCTCCTCATCTTTAGTCTCCAAGAAGCAAGCTATTCAAACTGATTACCACTTGAATTACTTTCGGTATCAGTGTTTTAGGTGCTGTAGGGTGTGCAGACAGAGAAGCATGCATGCTTTGAGACCATGTCGATTCCACCTGAAGGCAGTGATTCACACATATGGCAGAATTGAGTACACAGAAAGCTCGAAGCAGCAGATTTTTCTTTTGAAAATCATCATAAAATTTATGTGAGTCTTAAAATTCCAAAACATCTGAATCGCAGTTTTCCTTGTGTGATTGCTATCAAATCATGATGTTATCGCATGCTTAAATATTTTTAATAAAGATTCCCTTCTCCTGGAGACACATAATTGTGAAAGAAAACAATTAAAGAAGTTAATTAACTTCTTCTATTAAATAGCTTCTAAAGCTTCTTTTTTTTTTTCTTTTGGTTTTTTGTTTGTTTGGTTGGTTGCTTTGATTTTTTTGGTTTGGTTTTTTCTTTGTTTTTTTTGTTTGGTTGGTTTGTTTTTTTATTTGGTTTTTTTGTTTGTTTGTTTTTGGTTTGGTGTAGTTTGGTTTTTTTGGTAGAGAAGCAGCTGAAAAGGTTAGTTCAATAAAGCCCAAATCCTCAAATATCAACAGTCATAGACAAAAGTATTAATGGACTATTTTGAAGTCACTCTCATGATTTGTAAACAGTTGAGAACACCAACAACAGAACAATCTTCTTTCCTGGTTAGCATACTAGAATGATTAAATACTTTAGCCAGATTAAATAGTTTTAAACATAACATGAATGTTAAGACATTAGTTAAATACTGCTGCTTTCTTACAGAAAATAGTTACTCAATACACAGCAAGCACAAACAGTGCTTCTCAGCACAAAGTCAAACCCTTAACTTCCACTCTGTATCAAAAATGCTAAAATGCTGTTTTGAGAAACCCTTGAAACTATCAAGTAATCTAATACCACGGTTTCCTTGTGTGTTCTCTTCTTTCCCCTCTTTATTAGGTATCAAACCTGCTCAAACAATGGGCTGGTGGCTGGTTTCCAGAGTCAGTACTTTCCATCGGTGCTGGATCGTGAATGGCAATTTTACTGCTGCCGCTATAGCCGGAGGTGCCCATATTCCTGCTGGTGAGTTCAAGCAGACACCAAACCTGGGAGCCTCTTTCCCCCAACAGTCCCTATGAATGTCTTTGGCTGCTTGACCTGTCAGAAACCTTGTCTGAAGAAGAGTTAGCTGTGCTTTAGGGAGCTAAAGATATTATTTCCAGTCTGCTACTGAGTTCTTAAGGATCCGTGGCTAAAGGAAGAGAGTAAGGGTGCAGTTACACTGAGCAGCAAGGCCTGGGGTTCAGAATCAGCCTAGCTGTGCTGGAAACCATGACAGAAGTCTCCTAAGTGGAATGACATTTTCCCACTATAAATCCAGCACATTTACAGGAGCAGGAGCATCTCTGTGCTACACGTTTGTGCCACAATGACTTACAGGAGTGAACTTATACCAGTTACCTCAGAAATAATATTAGTAGTCCATACAACTATACTTCCTCTCTCAAGACTCTTTAAAGATCAAAGTCAAAATGAGCTACTGATCATAAACCCAAAAGGAAAGTGGTCACATCCTAACAAGTATCACAACTGGTGTGGGCAACTTCTCAGAGACTGTGGAAAAATGAGCTATGCATCCCAAGCTTCCTGATTTCTCTAAAACACACCACAGGTGTGGTTTCTCTAAATTAAAACCGAAGACAGGAGCAGACTGTATAGAGGAAGCTCATATTGCTCCTGTCCATTCTGTCTAAGAGAACTCATAATTTTTTGCTCCAGGGTTACACTCAAGTTAAATTCAGCTCTTCTCAGGGATACAAAGAATAACCCACCCACAGTTAAAAAAAAAAAAAAAGAAAGTAGGGGGAGAAAAAGTAAATCTGTGCTTGAATTTTTTTTTCCAGAACTCAGCTTTGAAGTAAGCTTTCCATTGAGATGCATACAAACTGTTTATGTGCCTGTTGGTCTTACTTGGCTGGCTGGCTACTGGCCAAATACAACAGCACTGCCTTGCTTTTCATCCTTCAGTCTCCTTGCAGGCAGGAGGAAAAGAAATGTTTTTATTATTATTAATTTTAAAGTCTTTAAATTACAGGAACTCTGTAACAAAGCCTTTGAACATTCTTCAGAACATTCCTCTGCCTCCTTTCTAGACATTGCCCACGGATGTTCTCTACCTGTAAATAAACATACCTGCCCAGGCTCTTCCCTCTAAGGGAAACTCACTCAGACTTCTAAGCAGTTCTTCCAATCTCTTGTACTCCTCTAATATTGCATACATTTTCAGAGAGAGAACAAAAATCTCTGACTTTTTTTGTTATTGTTGACAGTTCTTCTTCCCTCAGATGTTGTCTTGACAACTGGGAACAGCTTTGTCTCTGCTTTGCAAATTGACTTTCAGAGTAAGGCAAATCCTAATGTAAATGTTTGGGGGTTACTGAAGTCTTTAGTTTTCATCTCAGCTGCACAGGCACTCCTATACTGCCCTTCTATTTCCAACAGTGACAACACTCCACTTTTATGCTTGGGAAAGAAAACTTTACGTAGTTCACCTGCAGTTCCATGCAGAAAAAGCAGCATTTCAAAGAAAGGTGAAGCATTTTTCCCTCTAAGCAGGGTAGAAATCCTGTGTACTCACATTCTTCTCAGAGGGGAGAGCTGTAAAACTGGTGGGAAGCCGTGTCACCTGGCTTGTGAAAAGCTTCTGGTGCATAGTTTGTGATTCTGGGTTCATTATAAAACCATTCTGCCTTTGGAGTTAGCAAGGTAAGCTCTTTCCACATGCAGTTATCCAAATTAGGATGTTATGGTCTGGATGGACAGACAACTAGATGAGTTAAAATATGGTGGTTTAACAGGCTCAGAGGGCAATGGTTAAAAGGTGATATTCTGCCTGGGTGCTTCTGCTTAATATCTCTATCAATGACCTTGAGGGGGCGTGCTGGCCAAGTTTGCATATGACACCAAACTGGGGGGTGCAGCTGACATGCTTGAGGGCAGGACTGCTGCTCAGTGGGATGTAAAGAAAACTGCTTCTTCTATGAGGACAGATTGTTCATTGGGGCTCCTTGGATGCTTTCAAGACTAAAGAGAATAAAGGCTGAGAAGCCTGGTCTGACCTTGTGGTTGACCTTGCTTGGAGCAGAGGGCTGTAGCAGAGACTTTTTGAAGTCCCTTTCCGCCACAGTTATCCTGGGGTCCCACATAGGAGGACTTTTTACTGAAGGACCCACACCATGTAGATAAAGTCTCCCCTCTAGAACAGTGGTCTCTTTTCTATCATCTGCTGGGAATGGTTTGTTTTCTGGTTTCCTCCCTTTACCCTGCCTAGACAGTGTACGAGTACTCTGGGCAAGTACTGTGCTAACCTATAACCAACATGAACTTCACTGGAGTAGTGTGAAACCCCATGCTTTGGACTAACTTTTACTTGTGAAGTCACAGATGTGACTTGTCTGAATTGTTAAACTTCAGTGTATAGAAAACAAACTTCCCATCCCCTAAGCTCAGGAGATCTCACAACCTAACTTCCATTGACATTTCCAAGTTATTGTCACAAGACCTTGTTCACGCATCACACTTCTGGTCTGTATCTTGCACTCTGGTTAAGATGCATTTGACAGAAAAAATGTTTTCCAAACAAATTGCAAAGTAGTACTGGGCTACCATGGGTAAGACCTCCCACTGTATATGCATATAAGACACAACAAAAATGTGTGTGTATGGAGTATCATTATTTATTGCAGTTTCTGCCCCAAACTATAATAGTATTTGTTCTGTTCCAGAAACTAGTTGTCAATAAAGTAACCGTGGAGAAATGGCAATCAACATGCTGCTGACTCCTATTTTTTGGTTGAAGAATCTTATTTTCATGCAAAGGCTTCTATTAGTATATGACTATGTGGAAAAGTAATACCAAGAAAGTATGCAATGATGGTGGTACCTTGTGGATCATGCATTACACAGGAAAATTCATATTCAAAGAAAATCCACACTGCAGAATTTCTCAGCAGCCTTGAATTTTAATGTGCAATGTATCCTTAAGTATGAAACCAGATATGGGCAGAAATGCATTTTTAAGAAAACTGACAGTATTGAGGCGTGACAAAACTCTTTGTTTCAAATTAGCTCTCTCCTTGAGTATTTGATTCTTTCCTCTTCCAGCTGTCTCCATAGAGGGCTCTCTGGCAAATATAAAAGCAGTACGACAGCTGATCCTTATGGATGGTTTCTCTTGGCTCTACTGCTTCAGGACTACATTCCTCCTGAAGTGAGATGACCCTACAATGAATAAAGATAGGCTTTTCTTATGTGTATGAGCCATGCAACTGATTTGTTAGAATTTGCCCTGGTTTTTACACCTAAAACTTTCCTGTGTTTTTGAGAACTGCTAGTATTTGTTGGAATACTAATTTATAACACCATCATGTTGACTGAAACCAAAACTTTGCTTTCATTTTGTTTGATAAAATGATTGAACTCAAACACATACAGAAGGACTTTATTTGGCAGCATTTATATCCTTACTCTTTGAACCCAGTAGTTCTGTTTCACAGCTCATCTTCACACCATTAATTCCTAGTTTACCTCTGCAATAAACTTATTTTGAAAATAAATCTACTAATCTTTTCCAGTCTTATAGTTTTGCACTTGCTTTGTAAATTTTTTTTACAAGTACTTAGTTTTCTTCTTCATCATGCCAAGACTTGTCATGGATTCTGCACATTTTTAACATACTGAAAATAATTAACATTCCTCAGAGGAGGCAGAAAAGCTCTTTTTACTTTACCTGGCTAGGGAATGCTACCACAGTAAAATAAACTGTGTGCTGATTTGCACCGTAAACGAAGGAAATCTATCACAGATGCAGAGACAGTGTCACTAAGTGGTCCCATTAGAGCTCAGATTTTTATCTTTGCCAGGAAATGGAAGCTTGACTCCATACTCTCAAAAGCAAACACATGTCACAGAGCAGCCCCAAGTCTGCACAGATTGTTTATGCATGTTTCCCTTCTCCAAACAACGAGCAGTTCAAATGCCAGAAGGTCTGTCTGGAGCTGTGACTGCTCTCTGTCATGGTGACACTATCCAGGCAACAATTACATTTTCCAAGAATTATGGGGCTTAAAGTACTTCTTTGTTTTCTTGACTCAACCTGCCACATAAGACATATTGAAAATGATCTGATCCAATGCAGGTTTCTCAGAGATAACCAGTAGCAGAGATACAAATCCGAGAGGTGAACTCAGAATAGATGTCCTGGAAACATACAGTTCTGCACAACCCAATTCCTCTCCCCTCTTTTTCCATTTTTTAAAAGGTATTTAACTGTTTGGAGGGGGGGGAGTTGATTTATTCTTTTTTTAATATTACCCATCAAATACAACCTTACAGTTCAATCTGCTGGACTATCTTCCAGAGATATTTTAGGAGAAACACATTTGCTCTGACATTGGAAATCTGGCCAAGTTACTTTGGACATATCTTTCTTGAGGAACAGGCACAAGCTGCCCTGAGCTCTCTGCTGCTGCTTGTACCTGCATTGGACAAGCTCATGCAGGCCTCGAAGAGCTGTGCTCCCGCTGTGCCAGCCCCGTGGCTCCTCAGCACCGGGAGGGCTTGTGGCTTTCAGTGCGACACGGTGGGAATGTAGGAGCAGTGACGTGTCTCTGTGGATCTGTGAGCTCAGAGCCTGGAGCCTGAGCTCAATCCCAAAACACATGACATGGCCATACAAGAGAACTTCTCATCTCCAGGGAGCTCCAGGACACCTCTAGTCCCCTAGCAGCCCAGCAATCTGGGATCTATACTCAGAGCACTTGCCGGAATTTCTGTAGACAGCTTACTAAGACTTTCTTTGGCTTTTCAGCATAGTTTGCATTTTCAAAAGCAGATGACCTTTGTCTTCCAGCTGGAGGAAGAGTCGAAATTGATTAAAGAGGCATATGATGTCCATGTTCACTGAATGTAACTTGAAGGCTTGTGGCTCTTGAAAAGAATTTCTCCTTTAGGAAAGACATACTCTCGAAGCATTTGTAAACAACATCTGAAAGTAAGGCCATTCCGGGGACACTCCTTGTCCTCAAAGGTCAGAAAGTTAATGTCAAATCTTATGTTTTCCTCTTGAAATGGAACAGCTCTTTCTTTTGGCTGTGGCATTGTTAGAGGAAGAGTTCAGCAGCAAAGAGGAAAATGAAGGTTAAAGAAGAGCCATTCGCCTTGCTAGCACTGTAGTTGCACAAGAAGTGAACAGTGTAAGATATTCCAAAATCCTGTACTCACTATCAGGGAATAAGTATATTCAACAACTGGAGCCAGAAACTGTGAGTTCTACTGCTGACTCTCTCTGATATTTTAAAAGACTCATTTCTTTTGTCTGCTTGGTATCTGAAAGCAAGGCCTACCCATAGTTCCCATTTATTTCTTTAATTAGCAGGCTATACATATTAAGGCCATTGGTGCGACTTGATCTTCTTATTGGTAAATAATAGACTCACAATAACTATTTCTGAAGTCAATTGTTAAGAATGTCACAGATCACTGTAGATTAGTACAAAGCATTCTTCTCAGTGCTAAATGAGTAACTCTGTGTTTTCTATAAATCTCTACCATAGCAATTCTTCACCATGGAAAATAAACATCACAGTTATTTTCAGATTAAAATAAAAACAGCAGTAACCCTGGTAAAGATTTAATGCCTTTTTTTCAATATCTATCCTACCCTAAGCAAGATTTATAGGATTATAGTGAAATACATTAGAAGAACGTGTGGATGGTTGAAGCAATGCAAACCACTGAAAAGATAAACCATTCTACATCAACTCTAATCGAGCTAAAAATGCCATTATGAAAACACCTTTTTCTGTCACCTTTTCCTGCCATCTCACACGCAGGCCAAACTACTTACACCCCCTAGCACAAGATTTTCTTTCCTAGTCTTTAACATAGAATTACCTTCTTTCTCCTCTCTTGACAATGCCACCGGTGCTCCAAGCCTCTTGTGCCCAAACATCATACACCCAATACTATCCAGCAGTAGATTTCAAAAGCTGAACCAGAGTTTCTCTTTTCTGTATTTTCTTGCAAATCATACAGACTGAAAAGGCTACCAGTTTTTAAAGGTCTCACATTACTCTTTGCTCCTGTACAAGTCCTTCCCCAAACAACCCGTGTGTGTATCTGGGTTTAAAAACAATTCCACTAAAAGCACCCTGCTGGCCCCTGCCCCTTGGCCTTTGTTTGGCAACAAATTACTCAGTGCCTAGAGCCCACAATCGGTATAACACAGGTCTTCTCACAGCTGCCTTGCAAGCCTCTTTGCTAGGGCCCCTGTTACGTACCCCCTTCAGGCACCACAGGCACCCCGGCTTGGTCATACAGGTCTTACAACACCCCAAACAGCAGCAGCAGCTTTGAGCACTTGGCAATTCCCAAACTTCTCGCTGCTCACCTAGCCCAACTCTCCTTGCTATGAGTTCAGGGTCAGAAGCGCTTACAGGGCACTGTGAAGGTTACTGTGGATGGCTTTTCCCAAATGAGAAACCCATGGACAGGCAAACCCTCACTAACCCGGGCAAAAACTGTCTCGCACTCGTTTCGTGACTCCTCTCAGGTACAAACCATACATTGCCACAGGTGGCTTACAAATGCTACCATGTTTGTAAATAAATGATGTGTCTGTAGGCTGTGGTAGGTGGCTCACAAGCTGATAGGCACTTTGTATGCATTAGTGAGTGAAGCATTTTACATTTTCAGTGAAGTACTTGATAATAAGGGTACAGACCACACTACAACAAATCCTGAGGGAACTGCTGTCCTGGACCAGGCAGACCACTTTGGGAAGACCCTCAGTGGCTATCTTAAATGATCTTTCTCCCCTTAATGATGAGAAAACCACATACTGACTACCCCTATGCATTAAACACTAGAGGATCTCTAAGTGCAGACACATTTTGTGTGAATTACCCTCACGATTCAAAAAACGGAGATAATAGAAAAGGAATGAGACGCACCACAGAGTCCTGCTACATGGACATTTCCTTCCAAAGGACACAGTGCAAGCCAGACAACCTTGAAATTCAGGGTCTTAGGGGAACAGTTTCAGAAATGAGTGCAGCAATCATCAAAGAGAAATGAATTAGACAGATCACACAGACTCATGTGAACATGAACACTGCTGTCATAGCACTATTTTTAATTTTTCTCTCCCAAACAGAAGGAGTCGGTAGGCATCTGTCTATACAACAAGACACACTTCAGAGCAGCTCAAGTCCCCAAATAATTTATTTTCTGCAATTGCATATATTTGCTTTTTGAACGTTTCTTAGCAGAGGAGCCTTAAGAGGCTGCATGGTAATGTGGAGAAGTTAGTAGAAAGGGAGGAGGAAATGGCAGCAGTCAGAAAGAAGAGAGAAGCTGAACGAAAACTCCCACTGCACTTCAGAGTAACACTGTATGCTTCTGCAAAAGGTCTGTGAGACCACAGCAATTCAGAAGCTTATCATCAGATCTACTTTTCAGCTGAGAGGCCCATGAAAGAAGTTCCAACAGCTGACTCTCAGTTCTGTTTCTGAGCAGAGCAAAAAGCAGCATTTTAACCTTGTGTTGTGCACAGTCTCCTCTGCCCTGCACATACTGCTGGTCAAGATTACAGAACATTTTCCTTGCAGAGTGCCAAACAGATGTTATGAAACACATTTGGTAGAACATATAAAAAACACACGTCTTAGTGTCTTCTCATAATAGTAGTTAAACAAAGCATCAAAGCCTGGAGTTGATGGGAGAATGCAAAATTAAATCCTGGTCCATACCACATTTTTAAAACCTTCCATGACCCTGGATTTTCTGAAGATGCACTATCAGACATTCAAGGTCCAAATTAGTAAACTAAATATGGGGACTCTCCTCTGGCTGAGGGAGCAGTGTACATGGTTTCTTCTCCTTTTCCTAGTCTGCAGCAGCTGTCTGCATGACCTGTGAAATAACTGCTGTTATTTCTTACCAGTGGCAGAGCACTGCGAGGGCTTTGTAAATCCATGTGTCCTTGGTCAGAACTCTGACAACAGACACTGTGACCAGGCCTGATCTTCTGCTTCCCAAACACACTCTGGGATGGGTGTCCTTGTACTATAACTCAGAATCTGTGTGATGAATGTCATGGCCAAAGGACAGGAAGAATGATATATTCAGATGGAACAAGATATATTCAAAGAAGTTGACTGATTAGACTTGAGGCTCTTATAAGGCCATGCTTGAATGTCACATGCAGACCCATTTTTCATTTGTCAAGGAATAATGATTTGTTAGGAACGATGTTCCAACTGAATGATGCTCTTTCAAAAGCTGAGTATGACCTGGATAGCAACCTAATAGTCCAGAGTACCTCAGTTTTCAGGTAAACTTTCAGCTTCTGAGTTCTCCAACACTTACAGGTTTGGCCTCCAAATACACCCAAAACACCTCATTATAAAAACTCCAACCCATCCCAATAGCTATATTCCTAGTGAGTAAAATATTTAAGGCTGTGCTTAAATTCCATTAATTGAACAAAATGTAAAGATGCACAAGTGCTGGCTGGAATATGCTCTTGGATCACCTTCAAGCATCATTCAAGTACTGCTGGTGGGCTGGATTAAGTCAGGAAAAGATTGTCAGGATTTCTGTAAAGGTCCCTTAACCCTGTTAGTCTCAACAGAAGCTGGGCTGTTTATTTCCACAGAAACAACATCTCCCTTACAGGGAACCTGATTCTTCCCTTTGCCATTTCAGAGAGTGGCTGACACAACTCCACTAGCAACTCCCATGTAAAATGGTGTAATACAAGGAGTGCCAGGTTTCCATTCAGACTTCATATAATGTTGACAGAAAGTACTGGTCAAGCTTCCAGCCCCTTCCTGAATCTGCTCATTAACTGTAAAATGAATTACAGATAATTCCCTGGCTATTTCCCAGGGAAGCAGCAATCATAATTTGATTAATAATTGAAGAAGCACTTTGAACTTCTCAGATAAAATACACTCTACAAATATCATCCAGGCCCATAATTTTACATTATAAATTAGGCAGAAAGAGGAAACAACAAAGAGTAATGGACTAATTGTTACAGTCACTTAATAAAATTCATAAATGGATAAATGCTTAGAGTCATTTGACTTGGCAACATTTACTGCAGTCTACAGCTGCAAACCAAAGAGACTCACAAGAGACTGGAGCAAATCCCTGCAATAAAGACATAAGTAGTAGACAAGCTTTATGTTCTTGTTCAGATTACTTTTACCCCAGGTCTGCAGATGTATATACATATATTCCAATACTCCAGTTTGCTCTTAACTTTTCTAAATTTGCTGAATTTTATTCAAATAGCTACCTGAATTAGTTGCATAGAGGAGAAAGGCAGCCTCATGAGACTCTATCTTATGGTGCTGTTAAGAAACAAGAACTTCCAAAGAAGCAGGAAAAATCTACTAATTGAGTTGTATTCATTCAACTGGACTCTTCTATAAGGTGGTGAATTATATTATCTTCTTTTTCCTTAATTCAAAGGTTAACAACAGAATATCCAGGACACTATGGAGAAGATATGGACATGATGATGTACACTTATGACTATTATATCCGTGGGGCAACCACAACGTTCTCTGCTGTGCACAGGTTTGCTTTTCATCTGTTTCAGTAGAAATTGAAAAAAAAAAAAAGGTCTGTCTTTTCTAATTCCCCCCAACAGTTCATGGCTACACACCATCTGCTGTGGTACTCAGCATCACACTGTACTTCTGAGGACCAAAGTTCACTGTACATATGATTCATTGCCCAGGGTGGTATATCAGGAGCAGAGCATCTTCATGCTAATGGGGATCATTTACCAGGTCCATCTGAGCAGTGAAAAATACAGCAGTGGTAGGTTGGGCTGAATCTGACCTTCACGAAATGTAGCAGATCTTCAGTACAGTTTCTCACCTACCTCCAGTTGAAGCATATTTCATTGAGCTCACTAAAAATACCCTCTGCTGTCGGGGACCTGTTTCAGTCCACTTTTCTTTGCAGAGAAGCAGGGAATCTGCCAGCATGCAAAGTTAAGACCGTACAAACTGCAATGTGAATGTTGTAAACTGCCCAATCCATTTCAACACAATTCTAAGAGGTTCAAGCCACACCAGGAACTCAGGAAATGCAGTGCACCTTGATCCCTTTCCAGTAAATGAGTTAACTACATTTTCTTGATCAGTCCTGGTTATTTCTCGGCATTTGCTAGTCCTCTTGGGAGAGTCCCTATGGCTAGTGAAGTCATAGTTGTGCAAATGGATTCACAAGTTTTCTGCTTAGTTAAAAAAAAGTTTCTCCCTTTTTACTATGCACAACTGCAAAGTTTTAAAATTTGGATTTAACATAAACCCCAGACTGTTGCCTGCCTAGGGCTACAGAGATCCTAACAGCAGGTTTAAGAAGAGTGTAAGCAGTCCTTGAAACCTGATTGTGGGAGATTGATTCTTTCAAGCTGACCTCTAATACATCAATCATGAGCTATTTCTTTGCTGATGTCTTTTATCAGGCATCTCAGTCCAGTATATTAGTGCATTTATTATCAAGCACAGCACAGACAGCAAGGCAAGGTGTGCTGCAGTGCTCTGCCAAGACTGGCTACATGAGGAGGAGGAGAGAAGAGAGAAGAAAGAGTTTAAAGACACCCCTATTTCAAGTTCTCTCTAATAACACTCAAAGCAGCCAAAATACTTTTGTCACTGTAATGCTCTCAGCTTGCCGAAGTTCACTATAGGGATCCCTCAACCAAAATGCTACCCTAAAATAAGGAGATTTTGCCAGAAATGACAACACATTGTAAGACTGCTGCAGGTCCATAACTGCAATTTCCTGCTAAAATACATTATCCTGTTTATTACCAAATGGAAGCCGTGTCTGCAAATTCTTCCTACAAGTGGAAGAATAATTTTCACAGATACTTGACCCAAAGGTATCTATTTATCACTTTAGATAAAGAATTTACAAGGTCATAAGGGACAGCCCTGTTCTGGGCTTTTCCTCTTAAATATTCCCCAGTGCTATCCTTAATCCTTATTCCTTGTGGTTGTGGCAGAGACTCAGGGAAATAATGCAGACAGTGGGTTCCCCTGCAGCTGGAATCCAGACTCCATCGGATGTGGACCAGGGTAAAGTCTGGAATCACAAGGACAAGCCTGAAAAACAAAGCAGCTGAGGTAGCCTATGCCTCTGAGCAGATTTCTCTCTCTGCTGAAGGCAGCCTTCAGAACAGGGTGGCAATGGGGGGACTGGGCAGGAGCAGAGGCAGCATCAAGGGAATATGCACTGGGAGTCCTCAAGGGACCACAGTGCCTCAAAGAGGAAAAACTCTCAGCACACCTTTGTCCTACCACTGCTCTGGTGGCAGACATAAACCTGCAATAGTAGCAGGCTGAAACTGCAGAGAAAACATTTTATGAATTGCAAACTAGAAAAGTTTTCTGCACCAAAGAACTTTCTGGCCCTCAGCTTCCAGAATGACTAGAACTAATTTGTGTTGCCAAGTGAATGAAGTGAAAAAAAATTCTCGCTTCATCAGTTCAGATTTAGGCTGTAACACTCCTCCTGAGCAGTATGAATCACAAGAGTCAGCAAAATTTGTCATCCTTAATGGTTCTTTGCAGCTCATGAGGCAGAATAGGAGCAGAAAAAGGTCTTCTGAGTCTCAGGGGCATGCACATGTGCCACTTGTCTATGTGAAGGTTTTTTAATTGCTCTTCATTTTCAAGCATATTAAACTTGTGTCCATACTATTTAGTTCATGATGGACAACGTTCTCGAGCTAATGAGAGGCAAACAAAAGCCTCTGAAGGTATTTCAGTTTAAGCTTTCCCAATCACTTCAAACTGGTAGGTATTTTTAGACTTTTTCAATAAACTTGCAGAAATCATATCTTCCCTTCCTACTCCCTAAGACATTGCATCACTGAGGTCACTGTTGAGACAAAGACATTTAAGACAGCATGTGGTGCTTGTGGCAAAGGACACAGAAAGTTTAGAATGATGTTATCCCCACCAATACAGATTACTTCTATAATCACTCTCTGTGAGTTTCCATGCCTGTGTATCAGGAATGAATGAAAGAGTTGTTCATCATCAAAGGTTTTAACTGCTCCTTTGTGGAGAACAGACTTCAGAAGTGCTTAATATTTACATTTTCCAGTCTTATTTTAAATAGGTCAAAAGGAGAAAACAACTGTCTATAAAGCAAGACAAAAGCAGCTGCAAAGAATTAGAAGAGGCCCGAAGTATCTCTGGGAGCCCATTCGGGAGTGTGGTGTGGTGATAACACTGATGCAGACAGGATGACCCAAGGACATAAATAAGGGAACATTTGCAGGGAAGGGCAGTATCTTTGTTAGACAGACTGATACAGTCAAATTTCAGAGAAGGACAGGGGGTATGTGAAGCAGGTTGTAAACAACTGAAACTGCCCACATACACAGGCACATTGCAAACCATTTGCAAAATAGCTTCCAAAATTAAACCCACAAACCAAACAACAAAATACCTTCAGCCTGAGCTCTGAAGCATGCCAAGTGGTGGCTTTCTGGTGGGGCATTGTTATGTGGCTGTGATCTGGTTGGATCTGTCTCCTGAGTCCAGAGAGCACCACTGGAACTTTCACAACCTAACCTGCAGCAAGTGTCTTGGACAGGGAGGTGGGAATTACCAGGCCTTCTTGGTAGGTGCCACAGCTTGTCCTTTGCTATGTAGTATGAAAATAGCACATGCAGACTGTCATAAGCTCATTTCTTTTACAAAACTGTTCTCTGCTCCACTTATTTGGGTGATCTGGATAACCAGTTATTTCTTAACTGCTCAGACGTCATCACTGAAAAATAAATCAACAGGCAGATACCCCGACAGTAAAGCAGGTTTGAAATGCCCAGACAAGCTGGACACCCACCAAGCTCAGCTGAGCTAAATTATGGGGTATTTAAGGTCCCTAATAAGTTTCATATGACCGAAGAAAGAGGATTTTGTCAAACTCAATATGAATAGGAATTCACAGAATTTTTAAACTGAATTGGAAACAGATTATTCAACAATATTTGGAGATAAAAGAAACTTCTCTGTACATCAAAAATTCAAATCTGACAGCACATGACAGCTGGAAAGCAAAAGTAACAGTTCAATATTGATTCTTGAAGCCAAGGAAAATGCATGAATTTAGGAACTGGGAGGGGACGACACCTACAAACTGGTGTTAAGGATCTGCAAAGGCAAGTTCAGATATATTCTAGAGTATGCCTCATAAGGCAATTCCTGATGGGATCTGTATCCCCACTGGTAAATTTGTAAGTGATCTACAAATTGAAACAGGCTGATAACTACTAAATTAAGCACACAGCAGCAATAGCACAAAGAAATTGCCTGCATCCTGAAAGGCTGGGCATATATGCTTGAGTTCAAACACAAATAACAGGGGAAAAAGAGGTAACGCCATTAAATGCATCAACAGTGTACATACATGCTAGTGTCTGCAAGTCCAACTGACAGCTTCAGAAATAATTCTGTTCCAGTATTTTAAAGCATGTTATTAATTCAGGTGACTAAAACACATTTATTTTAAAGAGCTTCACTTTTAATTTCACAATGTCTTATTTTAGAAAAATTACTTGACCTAAGATATTGAGCTAAAAGTCTCTCTGACAATGGGTGCTAGTTTAGCAGACCTTAACTTTGACCAATATAATCCTGTTTTCCACACACAAGTTCTCTTTATTTTTTTCTCTCTTGGTAACTTAGTGACCAAAAGAGTAATAACTGTCTTTGAGGAGCATGCACATAGACCAAAGGGATTCTTAAAATAAAGCTAAAAATGAGTCTTGCATTTCATTAACCTTTGGTAACAGTTTTATGAGGAAATTACAATTTAAAAGCATCTAGGAAAGATCTAAAGAAAACCAAAGCCAAACACTGTGTAACTGTTACATCAGACTTGCTGATGAGCATGAGACAGACCCAGTTCCAAATGACACTCAAGATAAACTGGTGGTTTAGTAGCACAGTAAATTTCCAATTACAAAACCTCAGTTAACGAAAGCTGCAATGAGACATTTTATACCTACAGGGTAGGTATAAAATGTGTACCTACAGGGCTTAAGAGTCAAATTAATCTTATTCCAGGACAGAGTCACACAGTCAATGACACCACGTAAGCACAGTTAATACCAAAATCTGGGCTCAGGGGCCTCAGCACATTCCCGAGGGGCAGCAGTTTAGCACCAGTTTGGTGTTTAAATGCAAGCTTCCATTAAATCACCCCAGCAGCATTACCCATCCCAAGCCTCAGCTTTAGGACACCACTATTAGCAGAATCCAAGCTTTTAGAAGCCTCTTGGAGGACTACCTATTACTACCAGTATAAATAACAACTGCCATCTGCAAGGACTGTACTTTGCATCTAAATTCAAGTTAGCCAGTATCAAGCAGCCTAAATTCAACTCTCCCTCCACCACAGGACAGTATTTGGTCCGCTGAACTCACATCTGTTTGTCAAAGGAAAATTTAATGCACAATAAGCTAAGGTGGAAATTAAATTTGTAGCCTGTTGCATCTATTGGACACTAAATCACTGGCCTCCAGTGTTGAATCCCACTGCTCCAGTCAGGCTTCCTACTAACAATTGTTAGGTTTCCTATCACTCTCTTGAGAGAGAATACCACTCACAAAGTGGGAAGAGCATAAACTCTCCTTATATTCATAAATGCTACTTTTCCTCACATATGACTTATCCAGGATGAGAAGTGAATTTCATTTCTCTCACTATTGATTCCTTTAGATCTTTAATAAAGGACACTAACTGAAAGACCTAGTAGTGAAAGACATTAAAGAAAAAAAAACCAAACCAAACAAAAATGAAAAATGTGAAATTTGCCATGTGGATAACTCCCCTCTTGGACATAGCTTGAAAATCACTCATGTACTTTTTACACATTACTGAACAATATATGGCATGACAGTAACTTTTGACAGAATCATCTTTTTCCTCTTGGTCACTGATTAAAAGCCAGTTCAGGACTGATCACCATCAAGATTCACTGTCTTCTGAAGGATATTCAGAGACCTACTTCTTCAGAGAGCTGATTTTCTTACTTTTTAAAGGAGTGTGAAGGAACTGTAATTATCACACATATTTAATGTCCTTTCAGCCCATAAAAACAAAGCACTCAAATGAAAGTCAGTTAATAGCAGATAGATGTTTTTGTTGCCACAATACCTGGTATAAAGTTAGTCTTACTTGTAGAGCATCTTCTGCAGTTCTGGCTCACTAATACCTCTCTCTTGTCTCTCTTTCATGCAGGGATCGTCAGTGGAAATTTATTGTCTGCAGGATGACAGATTATGACTGCCCATTTCAAAATGTTTAAAAAGATTGAGTGTACTCCATTTGGAAAGCTTGGGGACAGACAGGGTGGGATGAGGATTAGTGATTACAGGAGAAGGTCAGTTAGGCTCACAAAAAAGCACCAAGACTCATTAGCTGTCTGCTGAAGATATAATTCCCCTCTGGAGCTAATACGTAAATTGCCAGCCCACATGCTTACAACAGTGAATTCAGAGGATTCTTCCAAGCTGCACTGACAGTTGTACCCCCCAATTAAATTTGCTTATGACAAACATGCTTATGATACACAAATCTATGGCATATGCACAGTTACCTTTCTTATATATACATATAACCCTTCTAAACATGTACAACTTCCTTTCACACAGCAACTCTGTATAAATGGCTTCCCAGCGCAGTCGCTCCAAATGAGGTGGAAATATATTATACACTTCTCAACATACACTAGACTTTCCTGACTTCTACTTGGAATGAATCCAGTGATCCCTACCAGCTTCTCAGAGTTTAGTAGCTGGAGGTGTGCAGAAAACGGCATTGGGAGGTCTCTGCTGGGCTGCATCTGGTGTTACCTGTTACGGCCCTCAGCGTAACTCCACTGCAACAAAGGTCTGCCCACACAGGGGAATTCCGAGTATTTACAACAGGAAGATATTAATATCTGATAAAAATGAGAGTAGATCCATCAATAAAACCAGAAATCTAACCCATCTTTACTGAGAGTCTCTTTTATATTGTCTTAAAAATCTCTAATGACAAGACTAACCAAGAGCTCTACTCTGGGCAAAGCCAGGAATAGGTCAGGCCACTCACTCTCAGTAAATATGGATACTGCATTCTTCAGGAGTCTGCTTTTCAGGTGGATTGGGTTTCCACTATGGGTGCCTGTACAACATCCATCTGCCTTTAGTAATACATTCTTGGCTTAGAATAGACAAATAAAGCTAGTGACTTAGGTGACCTTATTTCCTCCAACTTGCAAATCCTATTCCCTGTAAAGTATAAAATAACCGTGTTCCAAGACTGCACAGCACTTGTGCAGCTGTAATCCAACAAGAAAGACTGTTGATCTGTTTCAGGAAGATCTGAGGTAGGATTTTCACTCTTGAACAAGCCAGAAATTTAGGGTTCAGTTTCTTAGTTGATGACTTTAATGGTGAACTTAGCAGTTGGTGGTGGTGGCTCAAAGGTCCATGATGACTCCACGTGCCAGTTTAAGGTTGCAATGCTTCATAGGAAACAGTGGTGTGAGCCAGCAAGTTTCCATATTCCAAGCATTTTTAGCATGTTTACAAGCATACCCTCAAGCATGAGCATTAAAACTTCACTTGTCCAATAAAGGAATGATAGGTTTTGCATTGCTGTAGCCTTGTTTTTTATTGATTTTATTTATACCAGCTGATTAATGTGCACACAAAGAAACCCTCTGCCACTCTCAGAGACCACAAAGGTGATTAGGGAGTTCTGTGAGAGCCAGTTGCTGAGATGTGTAGGTAGGAGTGAGAAAGATAAATTGATAAGCTCAGGAAAGCTGGAGAAGCTTGTTCACTGACACTGGTAGGCAGGCAAAGGAAGCCAAAGGAACTCCAAACAGCAGAGCACCAGAAGAGAAAGCACTTGTGCCAGAGAATTGACAGAAAAGGCTGGGCACTAAAATTAGGCACAGTAGGATTATCCCTGAAAACACCTGCTCTAGATGGAAACCCATCTCCCACACAACTTTATCTTGACTACTTAGGCTGTTCCTCATTCTGTGTGCACACACCATGGGCTTATGAAGGCCTCTGAGGGGACAGTACAATATCATCTTAAACTGGTTTAAATTCACAGAACCGCAAAAAAGAGCAGTCTCGTCTCTTGTCCTGGAGCTGCAGTGTCATATTGTCCCATATCATAGAATCATAGAATCATAGAATCATTAAGGTTGGAAAAGACCTCCAAGATCATTGAGTCCAACCTGTGATGGAGTACCATCATGAGAACTACACCATAGCACTAAGTGCCATCTCCAGTCATTTCCTGAACATCTTCAGGGATGATGCCTCCACCATCTCCCTGGGTAGCCCATTCCGATGTCTAATCACTCTTTCAGTGAAAAAATCCTTGCTGATGTCCAAGCTAAACGTCCCCTGGCACAGCTCAAGGACATTTCCTCTTGTCCTGCCACTGCCTGTGTGGGAGAAGAGCCTCACCCTCACCTGGCTACACCCTCCTTTCAGGTAGCTGTAGAGACTGATTAAGTCACCCTGGTGCCTCCTCTTCTCCAGGCTAAACAACTCCAGTTCTCTCAGTCGCTCCTCATAGGACTTGTGCTCCAGACCCTTCACCAGCTTCATTGCCCTTCTCTGGACTGACTCCAGCATCTCAACATCTTTCTTCTCATGAGGGGCCCATAACTGGGCACAGAATCTGAGGTGCAACAGCACCAGTGCCAAGTGCTGAGCGACAGTCACTTCCCTAGTACTTCTTGACACAATATTTTTTATGCAGACCAGGATGCCATTGGTCTTTTTGGCCACCTGGGCACACAGCTGGCTCATGCCTCCTTTCTCCCTCATCCTTGTCCCAGTCCCTTGTTTCCAGCCATGCTCTATTCCCAGCTCCACCCTAGCAGTGCATCTGTGTAGGATACATTTCACAGGACTCCTCTTCAGAAAGTTAAGTAATTCTCAGATGAGGAAAGGCGTGGGTGGGAAACAGAATGTATCTTGGGGGAAGGCAGAAATGGGATGTGGACCAAAAAAACCCCCAAAAAGCAGAACAGAGGCAGAGAAAGAGTGGTTCCTTTGAAGTCCTAGGACAGCTAGTTACCAAAATTAGGAACTGAACTTAGCTTTTATCTAAGTTGTAGTATCCACTTCTAATGTTGAGGTAACCCTTCTGTATGGGAAAACATTACTCCAAAGTCGATAAGGTTCTAGTCCAAATTCCTCAGCACAGAGTGAGGTTATGATAAGCCTGTCTCACAAAAGTTTGCCAGCTTAAAACTTCATCAAGTTTGCTTTAACTTTCCTAAAGCCATTCTGGAAAAGTGAGCCTTTCAACCTGCTTAGGACACCTTACCAAACCTGAGCCACCTTTCACTCTTTCTGACACAAACCTGATACCATTGCAGGGAAATGAAGAGTTGTACTCAGTCAGACCAAGTACAGCTGAGCACAGATTCCCAGTGCAGGGAGCCCACTGCACTTCTTCATCCTCGTGTGTTCCACGGCACAGAAGCACCACACCTGCACTTGTACTATATGGAGTAAAAGGCATCCCTGACCTGAGAGTAAGCACAAAGTCTAACATTTTAAATAAATCCTTATTCTTTAATAAATAAGACATCAGGAAATAAAGCTTTATTTATTTTATAAATAACAACAGTATGGATCAAATTCAAACATCTAAGAGAAAAACATTCCTTTGTAAATGCTGAGCGTTGCCCCAGCCATGCTACAAGGGCTGCAGATGGCACACTGTCAGCAAGTTTTTTTAGATAAAGTAGGGCAGGGTAATCTTTGCATTCACAAAGGGAAATGCAGCAAACTTAAAAAAATGTGGGGAACATTTTGCGCTTTTCTAAATGGAAATTAAAAAGGTGAAGTGGGGTGTCCTGGCTGTGGAAGAGAAACACCAGCAGGTACCAGACTCCCTTTGTGGGACTCTCCTTTGTCCTGAAACTCAGCAAAGGCCGGTGCTAAGACAAACCCCAACCCGCATCCTCCATTTGATCCACTCGACTTGAAGAGAGGTTTGAGTAACAGAACAGTGTAAGTAATTGGGGGAAAACAGACAGTCAAAGAGAAGGACTTGACTGCTCTTCTTCCTAAATCTCAAGATTAACTTAAAAACCATGGGACTTCTGTTAAAAAAACAAAACAAAACAAAGCAAAAAAAAAAACCAACAAAAAAAGAGTGAGCTCTATTTTTTAACATACTCGGATTTCTCAGTTTGTAGAGTATATAAGCACTTACCATATTTTTCACTTTCAGTAATTTTCAAGTGCTTCAAACAGTACTTCCAATTACTTTTAAACAATGCTGAGCCTAGAAATATGTTTTTTAAGTGAAGGCTGAGATTCTTGTTTAATCACTTGAAAATGAGAGCTGGGACATCAGCACTTTTTTTATATTTTAGGTCCTGTGTTACAGAATATCAAATACTATGAAACTCATGATAAATATGCCAGACTTGGCAACACAGCACTGGTGAAAAAAGAAATAGCAAACCTGTAGCCATGTTGAAATAAGGGTTCTTTCCTGTAAGATCAAGAGAGACCTTTCAACCTCTTCCAGCCCAGTATTAAGGATTTTGTAATATGAGATAAACCTGGCAGAGAGTCATGGCATTACCTAAGCAGGGAGATGCCAAAATAGCTGAAGGGAAACCAGTCTGTGGGTGAACCAGAAGATCTGGCAGAAGACCAGTTGGCTCTTTGGAAAACTTACTTAGACTTGACCCTTGTCTCACAGCCATTGATTTTTTTCTGTTTCAAAAGTTGATTTCAAGTCCATGTTTATTGCATTAGCAACATGTTACTGTACTGGCCTGCATTTTTAAGGCTACAGTACTGTTTGCAATCAGAGAGTATGAACATCACTGGTAGTGGCACTTTGTGCCAGAGTTGTTGGCGTGAACAGGAGGCAGAAGGAGTTCTGCTAATAACACATTATTAAACATAAAACAGGGCTTGTGCTTAGATTTACTTTTCAAGACAGTAGTTACACAGGGGACTACTACTTTATTTCTCATGTTTTAGGGTTCTGGTATGTGTGCAGCTGATGCCCTGAATAGTAATCTGGACCTTTGAGAAGTTTAGAAAAGGCACAGGGCTGCCCACATGCTGAAAATAAAAGACTTAAACAAGTGCCTGTGGGACAGAGCCAACTGGCTTGTCTTTGTCTTTGAGCTCCATACCTGAACAGCATCAATTTCAGTCTTATGCAGCTTGTGAACCTTGGCCAAAATCAATGGAGTTCATCCTTAAGCAGGAGTCGTGCATCTAAATGCTTTTCAGGATCTCAGCCGGTATGGCTCTGCAAGGAATACTGGATAAACTGGACCTCAGGTTAGAGGGAATCAATCAAAGAGTGTGCCAATATACACATGAATGGCCAAGGCAGCAGATATTCTGTAGGTACTTTCTTAAGACACAAAAGCCCTGAATTGGTCAGGCCCTTGGACTGAATGGTCACTGTAGGTCACTTCCAATTGAAACAGTGTATTGCCTTCAATCCTACTTGAAAATCTGACTCAACCTCATGAAGACCAGGACTCACTTTGCCTTAGGTATCTTCAAATCATTTAAGAAGAGTAAAAGAAGTCTTGCTAAGCTTAGCATTAAAGCCTTGTCACAGGATAAATCCCAGTACGCAAAAAAAGTCACAGCTGCATTTTCGTAGAATGTGAGTTTTAGCTTACCTGCAGGATCAAATTCTCCAGGTCTTTCCTGAACCAGACAAATTACCACACTGCAGAATATGATCCCGAAGGGATCATCCCAAATCATTGAGAACACAGAAGACACTGGTGTAGAAGAGATGATTCTATCTTAGAGAAAAATGAGGGAAATTACAAGAACCAGAGTGAAAATAGCGAAAGAGGCATGAAGCCACCTGAAGAATATGCCATTATGTAATTTCTTAAAATAAATGCATGTTCCTCTATCTTAGGAGATGAGATGACTGGGATAATTTAATACCAGCAAAGAATTTGGAGAAAGCTCCCCAAATAACTTTGAAAAGAAAAAAAGCCAGCACAGTACATCAAATACCATCCTTGAAAAGCAGAGGAGTTGCCAATAGAAGCAGAACCAACAGATAATGCTGATATAATTCTTTTAATCTGTGTTTGGAGCTCTTAACCCTTGACCAAAGCAAACAGAGCGATGAGAACTGAAGGAATAAGCTAACAATGTAATAAGTATAAGTGGAAGGAGGAGGTGTGATGACTGATTAAGAAAGGGGCAAGAAAAGAACAAAAGCAAACACCTTCTCAACAAAATAATGAAAATGGGCCTTTGGCACAACATGTGGCCTCTGAACCGAAATTCTAGTTTTCCATGGTCACGTGAAGCTGCATATAAGGTTTTGCTTCAGTTAATATAAACACACTGCTCAAACTACTTTAAAGGTTGAAGTTACTTAAGACTCTGCCTTGGGTTCAGACCCATGTTAAAGTGAACAAGCTTTGACTTGGAAATGGATATATTCATCTGCAAAAGAAGATCCTGCTAGAATAAATAAATAAACTCTGCACGTGATCTTACATGGAAAGTAAGTTGTAATAATAATCCTTCCTTTATTTATCTTTATTTTACTTATTCAGAGTGAATTTGACACTGATGGAGAATTTGAGGTGGCCTTGAAGAAACTCTTACCCATATAACAAAGCACTTTTCTGTCATATATTTCTGACTTCCCCTGGGTCCCAGGGGATCTCCTTGGGGTCTAGGAGGACTGCTGAGTGTCTGTGGCTTATTCAACAACAGCTGTATTGCTGAGACAAGCAACAAAGGGTGTAAGTAACTCTAGCTGCCACCACTTCTCTGCTAGAAACTGACTTGTGACAATAAAAGTAATTCAAGATCAGCAGTGAAATAGTTACTAAATTGTAACAGATTTGCATGTGTTACACTGAGCTGTATCATCATCAAGAAGACATTTTTCCCCAAGGATTTTATTTGCTGATTGTGCTGCACTGGGTTGGAAAAAGTCACCTACTCCAATATATTTAATTACAATTCAGAGAGAGAACTAGATGAGACAAGACTGATGCAAACATTCTTCTGTACCACTTAGAAATGCTAAACCTGAAACTTTTTAGCATCAAAACCTGCAGTTTGCTCTTTGGCTGGTTCAACATTACCTGCTTTCTAGATGCCTCTGACATCTGCCTTTGCTGCAGGTGGGAAGTACATCGTGTATTTCACAGACTCACTTAACATTGCAGCACAGCAGACATCAAACTCACAGCCCAACAACCTGAGCTATCATTTGCAGTTACTTTCTGCATTATTTAACAAAGCAGACAAGAGGAAAAGGGCTCTGAGTAATTAAGTGCTGTTTGGCAGGCACAGTGAATACATAGATCTCCATGACATTTATCTGAAACGGTGACTGAGAGCGTTTTGGTGCTCTGCACCCATTTCATACACATACAGCACAGTCCCAGGATCACCAGCAAGAAATGTATGTTGTGGCTTCAGGTCATTACTTTTCTCTGTCAAACCAAACCAGCCTCCTGGTCTCCTGTCTGGCACAAATAGACTGACTTCCCCAGCAACAGGGGAACATCTCCCACTTGGTGTGAACTGAGCACATGGCCACACTGCTTGCTCAGGGTCTAGGTATGTCACTGCCACTGCCACCTCTGTGCTCTGCCCAAACTCAACAAATTGAGTTTGACCAGGATCCTGTCAAGCCCCCAAGATGTCCATTTCACCCTCTTTCCCTTCACATCACATCAACAACTAAAAAGACTCAATATTGTTAACATAAAAGCATTAGCATCAACTGTGAAATCCCCTAATTTATACTTATGCCTGGTGGCACTCCATCCCAGGTGCCAAATCCAGCATTTCAGCTTCTTAAATGTCATCCCATTAATCACAGCCCAATGCTCCAGTCTCTAGATCCCTCTGCAAGGTCTCTTGTCCCTGAAGAGAGCCAACAGCACCTCCCAGTTTGTCATGGTTAGCAAACATGCTAAATGTACATTTAACTGCTGCATCCAGACCATTGATAAATATATTGAGCTGCACCGACCCTAGGATTGAACTCTGAGGAACACTGCTGGTGTCTGCTCACCAGCCAGATGTAGCCCCATTCAATACAACTCCTTGAGCTCTGCTCTTCAGCCTGTTCATCACCCAGCACACCATGGACCCACTCATCCCACAGATGGCCAACTTGCCCAAAAGGATGTTGTGGAGGGCAATGCCAAAAGCCTTATTAAGAGCCAGAAAAATACACCTTCTGCCTTCCTTTCACCCACCATGCAGGTGACCCTTTCATAGACGGATATTGACTTAATGTCTTGGGATGATTTTATGATGTGTATCCTGTATCACTGCCCTATGCCCAGGAATTAATTTTGTGCCTTTCTATGCCTTTAAACTGAGCCTGAGAGGGGGGAGGAAAAACTGAGCAAAACTTCTTCAAAGCAGTTTGCAGCTTGTTCAAGGTCACACAGAGATAGAGACAGCTCTCTGTGTTGAGCTGTGGCAAGACAGCGGAGGGATGCACCCAGCTTGCTTTTATTTCCAGCCAGCTTTCAACCAGTTTTTCAGCTCCTTTTCCTCTGGAGAGTTGAACTTTTGTTTTCCTGGGACTTTGGGTTTTTTTCCCCTTTTTCTCTGCTGGACGGTTTCAACATCAGAATACATTGGGAGGATCTTCCACTGAGGCCTTGGCCCTGGAGGGGGGCCCACCACCCCATCCCAGCTCCAAGGAGAGGGAGAGAGAGAGACTACAGAAGGACTCTGAAATTTTCCCAGGTTTTCTCTCTACAGTGAGAGGTTTCATTATTTAGCATTAGGATTTTTTTTCCTGTGTATTTGTTAAATAAATAGTTTTTATCTCTTTCACTTTCCTTCGAGGAAAAAGTTATTTTCCCGAACCTGGTGGGGGAGGGGTGGTTTGTAACCTGCCTTCTCTCAGAGGATATATTTCTAAATTTAGCCAAACCAGCACACTTACTTAAAGAGTATATGTGTGCTCTTGTTCTCTATTTGTTGTGCCTGTTGATCTCATTTGAGTTAGATTTAAACAAGTCAGATATGTTCACTTGCACCACAACACTCAAATTCTATATACATATTCAATAAAGTTAATAACATATTTTCATAATGTGCTGTATGAATACCTGAATGGTAATGAGCTGTTGTTACACTTTTGTGAGCTGAAAGTTTACAGCATAAATGCATTAATGAATTAAGCCTTTTGATCAAGCAAAAAGAAAGAAAGAGCAACAGACTGATATGTATTTTCTCCTGCTTGATCTAGTAGAATATTGATTCAGCCTTCAGTCTGCTGCTTGGAAGAGTATACCAAATAAACGAAGAGGGTAATGATGCAATTACTTAAGAGGGTAATGAGCAGAACTAAATATCAAAATACAAATGCTTCCACAGAGCCAAACACCCTGGGTAAAAAGGATGAGCCATGCAAGACACACCTGAATTTTCCTTTGTCTCCTTTTGTCAACAAGGGTCTTAGCCATAACAGAGAGCAGACTGCAGGGTGGTGCTGACATACTGGAGCATCTTGAAATGAACTTGTCAGAGTAGTCTAATTCCAGTTGGCCAGAGCATGGCACTAAGAACTTGATCATGCTTCTCCTGTTGAGTTAATTAAAAACTACAAAAAACCCCAGCTAGTGCTTCAGAGAAAGCTGTCATCACAAAACAGACTGTTTTCTACTACTGGGTCTCCCTTTCTGCTGAGACGTAGATCTTCCTGATATAAAGCCTAGTGATGTTTGACACTCTTCTAGAGGAGAAGGAATTAGCCTATTCTATCATGGTCGGGTATGTTTCTGTATCCCAGCTAGTTTGCTCAGCATTTACTTGGGTGTTGATAGGTGTTGCTCTATGGTGCACCATGCAGGTGCAACGCAGACAAACCCCCAGTGCTCTTCACTCCTAACTGCACTTTCCTGATTTCTGCATGGATAGTGAAAAAACCTGTTAGAAATTGAGATCAATGGGGAATAGAAAAGGATAAGAAGGTCACATCTGCCTCATTGTAGGCATCAGCTTGGTGCAATGGGCGTAGTCCCCTATTCAGCCATATATTTGAAATCCAGAGCCAGTCTAAAATAGCATAAGCCCTCACAGGGAGAAGGACAGATGAAGTATATACTCTAAACCCATGTGCAGCCAACCTGACAGTAGGAAGAGAGTTGATGTTTTCTTTAAATGATGTATGAGCACACTGATGATGAAGGAACACTCCAATTAAAAACAAATCAAGAGGGAATATTCATCATGAGGCTTTGCTAGAGAAACAGTCAATTGTCTGAAATCTTAAAAACTAAAGAGTGCATCTGTGGGCACAGGATAATAAACCTGAAGATAATTCCAAAAAATAATTACAACCACCTTTTCATTAGGGAGCTGTTGGGCTGAAAGTATAGTGCAGAAACACCTATGTCATCTACCAGGCTTCACCTAGGCAAAGGCCTTTAACTGGCTCTTGCTACCTCCTTCAGCTGAGGGAACAAATCCATTATTCTGTTTAGAGCATCATGCACCAACAAGCTGTTCAAGCTGCAATTTGCATCTTGAATGCTGTGCAAGGCAAAAAAAAATGTCTGAGTCATGCCAGGGAATGTTTCACAGCAAAAAGAAAGAGGGGAAAAAATCTGTGTAAGAAAGAAACCTTCACAAAATAAGGGAATATGGGGGAATAAGCATCCACATCAGGGCTGAGATGTAATTGGCCCCATGAAAAACCATAAGTTACCATGAACAGTTCCCCTGTGAATAGTCTTTATGGAAAGAATGCCCAGTGGTTAAAGTGTCAGCCAGGAACTTGAGAGGCTCCTGCTTGTCCATCCACTTTTCATGTGAGGAGAGCAGGGCCACTTATGCCACTTATGCTCCCATGCCACAGTGTAGAATAGGATTAAAGGTCATTCTATAAACTTTAAGCAGGATGACATTCCTAAAATCCACACACAGAGATGCTAACACACATTTTCAAAGCAATATTTTGATTGTGCCTGAGCTGCTGATTGATCCAAACACATACTTCAGCTAACACAGCTTGCCTGATTCCAGCATAGCTCGGTTAACACTAAGACTGTGCTTTGTTTCACGTGCAACTTGGACATATAAAACATGCCCTGTGTCTCTCTGAATCTCATCTCTCTTTCCATAAGTCAGGGATAGAAATCATCACTGGAATCACGCACAAATAAATGTAATGACAGCAGTGAGGCTTTAATATAACATGACAAGGAGAAGGCTGGGAGACACCTCTAAATATGACAGATCAGATGAATCTCAGTGTGATAGTGCTGGCTCCACACTCTGGCATTTTCTGCTTGCCCAGAGTGCTGGTACCAAGTGCATCCCTGCCTGGCTCCTCAGGGCTCTGCACAGGTCCCTCCAGAGCCAACCCAGCAGAATGGCAGCCTCCCAATTAGCACAGCCACCACAATGCACCAAACAGCACTAAGTTCCCTGTTCAGGTGACCATTTCTTATCTATTAAAGGTGGATTTGTCTTCCAGGAGTAAAAGCACATTACAAATCATGTGGTCAGCACACCTACCATGACTTTTGTTGCCAGGTCAGATACCACATGCAGATGGTGTCCATGAGCCAAATGTGAAAAGGATGTGGCTATCTACACCCTTCTGGAAACTTGCTGAAGAGGTAAGCTGCACTGGTGGTCTAGGTAAGCACCATATTTTTCAATCATTCCAGTTACAAATTTTCTAGAAAGGCTAGGATCTTTCAAGACAGAGCTATGGAGCTACTCTGCTGCCCCTAAGTTACTAGGGCTACACTTTCCATCCATGGAATACTGACTGCTAAAGTACTGCAGGCAACACACGTAGTATATAGGACACCTTCCCCAGCTACCACTGCACTCCTCCACTGCTGCAAGGAGGGAAAATATTCTTGAAGGATCAAAGTGTGACTTGGATTAAAATACTTTATAGACACTGATCTAGGGAGCTGCCAGACATATCACCCATGATCAGATTTGCAACAGCACTAAGACCCCAGACACAAAGAAAACAGCTTGACAATTCACATTTTCAACAGCAAAAAGCAATTTACTTTAACAAAGATTAAGTTTATCATGTGGAAAAGAGAGGCTTCAGCAAAATGAGCAATGCAGGCCAGAAGGGGAAAACTGGAAAGCAAATTCTTACTAAATCAGGCAGCAGAGGGCTGTAAATTTGTTCTTAGTCCTAACCACAGGCGTCTGGTGCACAGCCTGAACCAGACCACTAGCCCTGGGAACACCTGTAAAATTGGGTCCTGCAGGTGAAGATGCCTGAGAACCTTGTTGGGTTTTAAGGTTGAAGCCAACAGCAACTGAACATACGAGTTTGGGTCCAGCAACAGAAATAAGTCTGGATTTTCATGGAAAGTTCATACCCACAGAAATCAGGTATGTCTGACTGAAACATGTGCTTGGTGGGGTTTGAAGGGATGTGCCAAGGCACTTAACTGGGCACGTGGGCTTCTGTGTGGTTCTTTTAACACACAGTGCAATTGTATGCTCGTTTCCTATAGTAGCCCAAACAAAAGAGACCAGACTCTGGGCTCCGAGCTCTTGGTACTGTTCATTTAAAGAACATCAGTCTGGAAAGTCCCAAGTCAGACACTGAAGGTCAAGGCTAGATGTAACTTGAAGATGTTGACGTAAAGCTGCTTGATACGGTAGCCAAGAAAATGTGAGCCCTTTTTAGCTCCCTGTTCTCAAAACTTGCCTCCACAGATAGCTAGAGACATATGGGCATAGTCACTGTTCTAGTTAGCACAGCTTCTCACAGAGCTTAAAGAAACTTTGGAGTGTGGGGTGCTGTGACCTAAGACCCACATGCTGAGACTGGCACTGGCTAGTGGATTAGGCTAAATGCTCACAAACCACGTCATAGTGCTCCATAGCTAATGACTTGTCATTAAATCATATTCTTCTATGGAGGAGGCTGCTATGTTTTTCTAAGGAGGTTCTTCTACTTTTAAACCACAGAGTGATTTAAAAGGGGTAACTCGATAATGACAATAATAAAGGCATGAGAACATGGTAAAGGCACTGCATTTTTGTAAGGCCAAACTATAAAGATATTTATAACCAGTACCCTTATAATCTCCAAAACACAACCACAAACAACCATGAAATTAATATGCTTAGGCAACTGCTGGGCTTAATCCAGTGCAAGTTGAAATCAATGGAGGGACATCAGGGACACTGGACTGTGTCCAGAAGCAAGCGAATGAAAAGCACAGGACAGAGAGTGGTGATCCAGACAGCCTTCATACAGTAGGGTAAGCACATCAGACACTGGCAGACCTTGCACAGGAATTCTTAAAGGAAAATCCTCAGTAAGGCAGAAATTGCCTCATTTTTGAGCTATTCTTGACATATTTTTCAATGCCAAATCTAAGGTCCCAAAACCATAACTAAGGCTTTCCACAGGGCTTAGTGGGATTACCATGAGTCAGGTTTGGTATAGCATCATTCCCTTCTTTGCGAATCCTGTTAAATTGTTTCCACTCTCTCATCACTCTGTTTCCAGTAAAGATGGGTTAGGCACAGACTAAAGGAAGCAAAAAACCAGAATCTCAGTTGACTGGCAGTAAAACTTATGGATAGCTTCTGCAAAGAGCTTAGATGTTTTGACTGCTTGAATGCTGAAGGGCTGTACTTGGGCTGTTTTAAACAGGACCGAACAAGAGAAAACCTTCACAATTCTTTGTTTGCCACTGATTCTCAGCAGAATATGTCTTCTGAGATATCTCTACTTACATTGACATTTTCAGTAGGTGTTGCACGAAGAACATCTATCTCTGGATCTCCTAGGGATGTCCAAAATACTTTTATCTATCTCCCTCTCTCTCTCTCTGCCTTAGTCCTTGTGTGTACTCCCTGCTTGTGACTAGCTGGGAGAAACTCCTCCTGCATATCCACATGCTTCTGACATGTTCTTCTCCTGACTCTTTACTGGATAACAAAGACTATCCCAACTTGACAAACCAACTCTCAAGGAATCCACCAGGCTTTAGATCTGTGTCCACATGGGGATAATTTAAGGGAGTTGCTGTGTTTGTGGCACATGCATGGAGTGTAAGATGAGTTCTTGCTTAATGTAGAGAGGCAGTGTGATGATGCACTTGCAGACACACATTGAGAGCAAGATCTCCTGCTCACTGTGATTTCAGCATCAGAACACCATTGCTTCTTTCACTCTTTGTCTTTCTCCAATAGATAAGTAACACCCAGGTAACATGAAAATACGTTAAAAGATGCTGATCTAATGAACACAATAATGATAAATACTATGTGCACGGAGGGAAATGGCCCAGTGTAGTGGTGAGGTGCTGTCCAGATATGAAACAATTGGTTACCAACTGGGAAATGTGGCAAATATATTAGCTGTAAAAGTTATATGCCTTCTGACATCATCTTAACATAAACTATTGATTTTCTGTTCTTTCCCTCTAACCTGATTAATAAGGCTAATAAAATATTTATTAGGTAAGATAAAATATGCACAATGCTGTCTTTAACTTTGTGCTTGTCAGAGAAAACACACATTAAAAAGAAAAAAAATAAACAGCTTATGAAACTTTGCTAAAACACATTCATTTGGGCTCAAGAAATGCTTATTGCTATACATACGTATTTCCCCCAAGAAAGTGCAACTAGTTATCCAATATTTCTATTAATGGTAACTATAGTAAAGCCCCAGTAAACCTGGAGAAATGTCTTTCTTTTTTAAAGATCAGGTTGAGTTTACTAGATATAACAGTATGCAGTGTGTAAATGGAGTGAAACCTGCAAAAGATGTAAGACATCTGCCGGAATTTACAGTGTGCACAAACTGAATAAATTGTTGGTCTTGAACAATTATAAATGTTCTTTTTTTGATGATTGGAACTAGATGCATGAGGTCTATTTTTACACAGATTCGCTGAAGGAGAAAAGCTGTTTACTATCAGCTGCTGTGCACACTCATCAGGGACTAAGTGCAGTGAGGGCACATTTCCCTGGTCTGCAGTCAGTGCTTAACAAGCTCCTAGGTAAGGAGAAGCCCATAGCAGAGACAATGAAGACAGACAGCTCTTCCTTTGGAAAGCACCAAATCAACACGGCCTCTCCTATAATACATTGCTCACACACAAGAAGTTCAGGCACTGTAACTTACACAGAGACCAAATAAGAATTCAGACACAAACCACAGTTCCTGGGACCATGCCACAAGACATGGAGTCAACCACCCTCACTCCTCTCCTCAGAGTACAAGTATTTTCAGCACCCAGACAAGGTGGTGCAGAAGTGAACTAACAATGAGACAGAGGAGGTGGCGGAAATATTTTAGCCTTCACCTGAAACACACTGGAAAGTGCCCTCACTGAAGCACTTCCTCTTGAATCTCTGAGTAGGCTCCAAGCCTTGATTCCCTGGCTTCAGCTTTGTATGTTTTCTTCATTATAATCAGCCTAACAATGCAGGGGAAAACAGCAGAGGGATTTGTTTACACTGTACATGGACTCCCTGCTCACCTGTTACACGATTGGGCAGTTACATAAATGGCCCAAGATGTCACATTCCCCACCCGGCCACTGACCCTTGAAAATAAACCAGGCAACGTGACTCTGAGTAGCTGGAGGGTCTATTTGTGAGAGGATTTGCTGAGCAGGGCTGTAGTATAGAGTGTTCTTTCCATCTTCATGACTGCATTCATCATTTGCAGACAGAAACTCAGACAGCAATGATGCAGAGTTTCCATGTTCTGTTCCATGCACATCAATGGGATACCAGTAGTGTTTCCCTTACCTTCCTTTTTCCAAGAAAAAGGAAAAAGGGCAATCAATCACAAGTGCACCAGTGTGGTTCCTTGTTTAAAAACAAGTAGATGATGACTTTGCATAAGATTTTCTCTCCCATCCCTCTCTTCACACTTGCTATCTGATCCAGAGCCCGCAGAAACCTGTGAAAACTTTTAACCCAGATTTCAAAGGGCTCTACAGTCAGCCCTTTTTCATCTATCCCTTTCAAACATGCCCAGCATTTTATGCAGCACAGTGTATTTGATGAATCTGGTGCAATTTGCCTACAGAGCTCAAAGTATTTCCCAGTCATTAACAACACACAACAACAGAAGCAAATATTATTCAATGGCTGATTCTATGGCTCCTGAAAATTAATCTGAGGGGAAAGAATTTATCCAGGATCGTACTGAGTTAATGCCATGACTGCAAAAGAAATCCTGCTCTCTCTACCCTAAGGAACATTTCCTCTCCTAGCCTACTGGATTCATTTTGAAAAGACTGTGAAGGCAACAGGTAGTGAACACCATCTTTGCTTCTCATGGCACCTTCCTGAGGTGCTTCTCACACATTGCCCTCTAACACACTATCAGAGTGTATTGTCCAATTCTCAGAAAGGGCAAAGCACCTGAGCAAGGCTGTTGGTAATGCCAGCAGGCCACCTCAGTGATGCCCCAAGGGATAGTTGCCTCCCTGCTATGGGTTGTTCAAGCATAATAGTCCACTAATTCACACAACCAGGAACAGCACTTGTTTAGAGATTATGTATTCCACAAACTAATGCCCTGTTATCCTGTGCACTACAGGCTTGCAGATCTCCACAAGTAGAACTCACTCACTTGGTTTTGGCCACCAAAGAAGAAAGCTTTTCTTCCTTTCTGTCATTTTCAACAAATATAAAGAAATTATTGCAAAGGTAGACCAAAGTGAAAGCCAATGTACATTGTTATTAATCCTGGATAATTAGGATAGTTAGGATAAAACCAGATATCTCCTAATCAATGATAAAGCTCTGATCTGAAATTACAATTTATTCCCTGTCTCTACTGAAGGTGAGTTTATAAAAAATGAAATCTCATTACTCATCGATTTGCAATGTGCTCCAGTTTCTCATGAGATATTGGATCTAACTGGTCTAGTATATTATTTCCCAGAAAAGGAGAGACAGAAAGAGAAGGGCAGGTATTGGGTTATCTGGAGGGGATCTCATAGAAGCTCTGTGACATGATATCTTGCAGCTGTTTCAATGGATGGTCTCTCTTGCACTTCTCAAAGACAAATGATACACCAAACAGTCAAACTGCTGCTCACTCTATTCTAGCTTACAGGAAGTCTGGGATTTAGGGAAAGGCAGCACATGGGGGATTTGAAAGTTGGCTGCAACTCCTGAACTTAAATTTAAGTTCCAAGCCCATCTAGAACCCAAGGCAAAGCTCTGGGAAAATGCAGCTCTCATTCTGAAGAAGCTAACAGAGCTATTTGGCTGTACCAGAGTCTCTACCTTTCTGCATTTGTTCATTTGTGAATGCTATGAGCTCTCTAGCACAGGAACTACACTTTCAACATTCTTGTCCTTCATTTATTTACTTGTGCCTAGTCCAATCCATGAGCAATTCCTCTTGAGGCTTCCAAGGGTGACCTCAGTCCATTTAGGAAAAACCCACATATATTTCAGCTTACCATATTTAGTAGCATGATATTCAGTTTGAAAGATTCTTCATCTCCAAAATGTAACATTTAACATTGATACTTGTCTCTTGAGAAGTTGCAAGAATAAAAGGTATGTAGGAAATAATATGTAAACTCAATGTAAACTTCTATAAACCCAGCTGCTTCACCTTATCACACATTCCCAGCCCATGAGGCTTATGGATGGAATAGATCAGTGCTCCCTAATTTTCACGGGTCAGAATACAATAAGTAAGCAAAAGGATATTAATTTAAAATAGATCCACTATTCGGGTGAAAAACATAACAATTTTCCCTGCTTTCCTTAGCACTGAAAGACAAAAACTGGCTCTCACGTGAACCTGAGCTCACAGGTCAGGGGATTGGTTAACAGTGACAGTAAAGCTATCTAGTTTAGTTAACAACAGCCAGAGCAGATCATGCAGCTGGCAACAGGAAGAATCATTTTCTTCTTATAATGTATCCCTTTCTTAATCTAATCACCTACAGAGCAGTTTACCTACTTCTTTCAGGTCAAAGTGGCTTTATTAAATAAAGCTGACACCTTACGAGGTAAAAGTTTCCAGTGTTGGTCTCAAATGAAACTATACTTGTAATAAATTAACTGCAGATTTAGGTTTTAAAGACAGGAAAAATACCAGAGCCAATGTCAAGGCAGTCTTTCAAAGAATATGTGTTGGCATGCAAACACACACACTCCACATGCTGCCACCAGAAACATTTTCCTTCTAAATAGAAAGAAAAGAGAACACTAAACACAAGATTCTTAGAATGCAGAAATTATAAACTTTGGATCTGTTACCTTCTTTCCTGAACCTTGCAGGATTTTTACTTCAGATTCAAAAAAGAGGCCAACAGACAAGGCATTTGTACAAATTTTTCATCAGTAGGGATCTCCAAGACAGTATTAGGTCAGTCAGTGAGTAGCAATAAAATCCTTTCTTCTTCCTTTCTGCTGAGAGATAGAAAACCATCTTAGCTACATGTGTTGATAATGAATATAAAGAATGTGTAGATTTCTCCTATATTTTGATACTCTCGCATTTTGGGAGCCAACCCAGCAATTCAATTTGTAAAAGCACCTTCCCATAATGCTTCAGCCTAATCACACTGGGAAAGTCACTGTCTAAAGAATTTGTATTGCAGTCATATGGCTTCTCAAAATCATATGGATTTTCAAAATGCTTTGTTGTATGAGGTCTTATCAGGGGAAGTTGTCCCTAGCCTTCCGCTGATAGGAAAAAGCAATTACTCCTAGCTCAGGTACTGCTACAGGCCAAGCAGGTCTTTAAAAATAGCTAATGGCTTAGTCAGCCACCAAACCTTGTCATTTGCCCCATGCATCCTATTACATTCTCTCAGCACACTGGAATTAAATGTAATTAGTGTATGACAATCAATCACATCCTTTCAACAAGGAAGAAAATTAGGGGAGTAATTGGGTAAAAGATGATTTATATGGCCCTTTCTGACACAGGAGCAAAGAATACTTTTTACATCATAACAACACCAAACCCTTTCAATATAACCTAGTCTAAATTTCTGCCAGGCCATAATTCTCACTTGGACTTTTCTCACATTATAATAGGTTAAAAAAGGAAGAAGAAATAAATTATAAAATTGTGTGGGTGTATGTAGATACACAAGGGACTAGTCACTCAGTTTGTTTCCTGGACATAATAAATCTTTGTATAAAATTATAGGTTGGAACGATTTTCAGTTAAAAATTGATCTCATGAAACTGGAAACTGTTGTTAGCAAAATTACCTTTGGGCATAATTTTGCTGGTACCTGTGGACCCTTTTTTTGTCCTTTCCATCTTCTATTTTACTAAAAGTGCCAACCTTCTTGATCATTTTGTAATGACAAAAAAGCATCTATTGTAGAGATGAAGAAACTAAAAAAGATGGCATGAAAAATAAATTGCACAAAAATTAGTTACAGCTACTATTACTATACCAACTAAAATTAAACTGAGGGAAAACACTTGCAGAGATGAGGAGAGAACAGGGAGTTAACCTATCTGTGGCGATGAGTGACTCACCATGGCTGTGAACTGATAACATTTCAGGTCCACATGGCTAATCTAAATCTGGCCCAGTTCACAGTGATCAAAAGCTGGCACAATCTAGTGTGATGTTTGTTGGCTGTAGAAATCATCTGATGGCTTAAATCTAATTCTTCTCAGAGGGCAGAAGTCGGTAGTGCAAGGATGATGCCCAGGAAGCTCAGAAGACCGAAGGTTATTTGCCCAAGCAAAATCTTTCCTGCTTATTTGTTCTCATCACAGCTTAAGGGGAAGCCTGACCAAACAACTGAACACTGCAGAGCCACATCAGCCTAGCATTTGTACACTGAAACTGCAGTATCACACTTCTCTTTCCCGTTAGGCAAAAAAAATACAAATAAAAAATACAAAATTTCTAATCAGCTCAGAGGCCATTTTTTCTGTTCCTGAGAAGAAATTCACTAAATATGGTGCTTTCTCGTTCAACATTTATTGCCTTTCATCAAGACCAGATGAAACACAAAGTCTCTAAAACCAGAATAATATTCCCTTCATTCCCCAAATGCTGGCTTTGTAAGCTCAAGCACACATTTAGTGGCAAATCAAGCCTTTCTTCTGGCACCAATCAGTACAGTCTGCAGTCCTGCATGATGTGACACAGTCACAGATCCCTCTCTCTTTAGATGAGGGCCATGTCATGGCTGTCCATAAACCTCTGAATCTCATGGACTGTCATCACAGAGTTAAATCTCAGTTCATATCTTGCTGACTGCATGGGAAGCACATAATATTCAGTTCTCTCTCTTATGAAGAAGTCTATTTGGAGAGCTAGAAGGAAGCACAATCTGTAAATATTTATACTGTTTGTCAAAACTACAATGCACATGGGACTCAGAATGCATCCCACGAGCCAGCCTGCACACTAAAGTAGCTCCATGTTCACTTGCCATAGAAGAATGGCTCCCTCATACCCCTGCACCACTTAGCCAGAAACTGCTGAAGAAGCCAGTCACAGAACCAGCCTTGCTACCCAGCAAATGTAGATAAGGAAAGCTTGTGTCAGGCATTTCACCTGAAAATCACCTGCTCTGACATTCATATCCAGGACCTTTCAACAGCGGCCTGATTTATGCTACCATGGCTAATACACAAAGTGTAGGCAGCCAGTTCAGTTTCATAATTGTACCCTCTGCATAATGAAACTGAAATGAAAAGCAACCACATCTCTTACTTCATACTTTATTACCCATCCTGCCTCAAACAGGAGAGTGCCAAAGGAAAAAAAAAATGAAACATATACTTTGCGTAAAACACTGGATCAGCAATAAAAACCTCAGCCCATGGAAAGCTAGAAGCATGGCAAAAAAATGTCTTCTGTAGTTATCAATTTGGGAAAATCGTATATTGAAATTTTAGAGGGGAATGCACACAAAAGCAGCTGTTAACAGGGTGCTGACAAAGTGTTGTTAAGGTGCAAATCAACCACTGCCACTACTGTGGACTGCTGCTTCTAGACATTCCTCTTATAGTGCTGTGAGGCTACACAAAGCGTGGTCAGGAAAAGCACAAAATCTTACACACCACAGCATAAAAGAAAAGACCTGTTCAAATGAATTTTGCAGAAAGGATGGAAGAAAGCTCCAAATATTTCTACAGCCTGCTGACTTATTGCTAACATTTGCCATTCAGATTGATCTTCTACTGAGAAACTAATGTTAAAACGTGCTGCTGTAACTGATTTGTATCAGAAATGTAGAGTAAAACAATGAAGTCTCCTAGTACTTAATGAACGTAGCTCCACTTCATGTCGTTTTGCACCTTCTTTGCTTCTCAGATCTTTTCATACCCCTCCTTATGATCCATTCTAAATTATTCTCATCAAGGCTCAAATTCCGGAAGTTTTTATGGAATAAGCACAGCAGCACTGATTGTGTGTCATAGCTTTCCAAGCTTCTCAGCAAGCTCATGTTTTGCAGGTTGGCTGCTGTCCCAAAACTATTTGTAGGTGTCTTCCTCTAGAAAAGCAGTGGACTGTGCCAGCTCTGTGCTCCAAAGGAGAAGCTTCCAGGGCAGAAGCTGGGCAGAGCAGCAAGGACCATGTCTGTGGCACAACGGGGAAGCCTACGGCCCTCACACAGAGAGCCCAGCACCTGCCACCTACCATTCTCTACCTTTGGTCAGATTTCTACGTGTCTCCCCAGCTTTTCCATGAATCTCCTCCAAAGGCTGAAGCAGCAGTAACACATGCAGGTACTGCTGTGGCCTGTCTGGAATGCAGCTGGTTTAACTTGCATCTTTCTGCCAGTTAGCCAGAGAGCATTTGCATTTTCAAGCTCTCACCCGCAGTGACTTCATGGAAAGAACAAGTATTTTCCAGCACTATTCAGTAGCATTAGTCATAATACAAATCCTGTTCTTGGGCTCATTTGCTTCATTCCAGGCTTGTACTGGTGCCTGACTCACACTTAACCACAAATTCCCACTCTTCTTCACCGCTGAATAGTAATTTGATGGACACTGGGGATACCACCAGCAGGACAGCCTTTCAAGCCAGTTGGCATGTCAGGAGCTACTGATTTTATTAGTGCCTCTAGCACTTAGAAAGGACAGTCTCTAGGGTTTTGGAGCAGGAATGCAGCTCCCAGAGTTGCTGCTACCCTGGCTACCTTGTAGTGCTCTTGGAACCAGTTCTGGGGCTGGAGGATGGCAAAATTACACCAGGCCCAGCTCCAGCATGAAAAGAGGCTGCAGAGGTTTGTCTCCCCACTGCATGCAGGCTGGTGAATGAGTTACCTGCAGAACCTACCGCCCTGGGTCCTACAAGGAAAGCAAATTGCCTGCTGGGTTTCCTGTAAATTTACTTTGTTTCTTTTCTGAACACTTTTCTAAGATCAGATGAGAGCTAATTCTACAGGGTCATGCATAATTAAAACTAACACCCAAAAGTATCCAAGAAGAAAACCAAAATTCTACTTGCAAGCCTGTCATTTTTTGATGGCAACAGCTTGTTTGCTGCTTTTTGAGTTACAGCTGTACACAGCTGTTAGTGATCAAGTGCTGCAGAACACTCAGCAGCCACCCGGCTCTTCACATGCCTATGCTGTGCTTTTCAGTTATTTTGTTCCCTATTAGGCTGCTCTTACAGCCCAGATGCTGCTATAATACAAGTAATCCACTCTGGAGGCTTGGTGGATGTTGCATAGGTTAATACGAGATGGTTTGGCACTGGGGGACGATACAGATAATGGGAAAACATCCAAAGCTGACCTACAAACTTAAGGGACAACTTCACAATCCTATTCCTTCTATCAAACAGGATTTATATGTTTGCATTCATAACCTCACCATTGGCAGAGAGGGACAGCAATAAGCATTTCGACTTAACCTTACATCAGACCTAGAACTTAAATATAAATGTCTCAGCATGATCCAGACTGGCAATATGGGAAACCTTGGCTGGAGACAAGAGAATGAAAACCCTCAAGTCATGAACTCAGAACAAAACAAGTGGAATGCAAGAAGAGCCTTTAAACAAGCATGGAAATGCCACATTTTGTTTTAAATTGTGCTGAAAAATGGGAGCACAGCCAGAAAACTCAGACAGATGGATTTTCTTCTGTCAAACCAAACTAGCCTGCAGATTAATAACTAAAACAAGTATTTCTCCAGCACCCTAAGATGTTCATTTTTCTCTCCATTAAATGCACACTAATAGTGCAATTGTTGCTCCAATGTTAGTTTGTACTTGTTTGATCCTGTACTATATATTATCAGCAGAGATTTTTACCAGATTTCTTCCTTGCCTTCAGTAACTGAATGCACTTCATATTGTGCTTACATAAAGAAAACTTCCTCAAATCCTGATGGTTGCCTACAAAAAGTGATGGTTCTTCCTATAGTGTCAGTGTAACTCATATTCTTTCCAATTCCTTTCACTAAATTGCATATCTAAGGGGAGCTTAAGACCTACCACTTTGACCTAGCAACAGGCATAAGTTTAGTGGTTAAGCCCTCTGTGCTGAACTGAGGTCTAAAAATATAGTTCTCCACCTGTGATCAAGCAGGCCTAAAGAAAGGAAAAGAAACAAGGAGGAAGAAGGCGAAAAGAAGGAAGAGGAAATAAAAAGAAGAAGAAAGAAGAAGAGACAAATCCCAAGAAAGTAAAAAAGGAGAAGAGAAAACAACTGTTTAACAACTTGGTTGTATTGATATGCACTTCAATCTGAGCAGTGTGCAGCATACTTGATTTGCTTGATTGGTCACCTCTGTCAAAGGTGAGATTTCATTTCTGTGCTTAGTCTAACGTAACATTCTTAATGAGAAGCATGATTAAGCAATCACTGAGAAGCAAAATCTCTCTGGAAGAGAAGGATAATTCTTTTAAAGGAAAACACAATAGGACCCATGAGATAAGTTATTCCTGATTCAGAACAATTAACAGTTTACATATAACTTTTACAATACCCTGTAATTGTTTATGCCTTTTATGTGAGAACTGGATAGTAGGGAGAAAATAATCTTTATTAATTCCTTTAAAACAGATATAGTCAATTTTAGAATAATCCTGTGGCATGCATGCTGTGTGATGGCTATAAACATGGTGAAAATATTTAGTAATACTTGTGACCACAGGTACACATTAGTCAGGAAATAAACATAAACTGTGACATATCTGGCCTTTAATGCTTCAAAAAGCATTAGTTTTAAAAAAAGCCATTAAGGATCCAAAATGCAAAAAAAGGAGATGAAAATTACTTCACTAATTGTCCTTAAGTTGAATGTGTAGACACTTTTGCAAATGCCATGAGACACCTCTGTGCATTCTTAAGAATCTAATTATGTTTAGGAACTTGACATCCTTCACTTAAGAAGCAGGTTCTGTAACCAAGCTGCTGGGATTGTGATGTTGCCATGTATCAGTCTGTACACAGCCACGTCATGACCTGACACACACTTAAGATACAGTTTCCCACTCATTATCTCCTGTGTTTAAATCACTCTTCAGCCTCACAAAGTCCCAGTTTTTAAACTGGAATGGTCTTCAATTCAAGATGCTAGCAGCAGTTTGGGATGAAAAAATGAGCCCCAGACACTGCCAAGTGGCATTTTACACTTTTAGATTGCAGCACTGCATGTGAGAACACAACCTCTTGGGATCATTAATAAAACCTTCCCAATGGAAAACCCTTGCCCTGGGTGCAGCGCTGAGATCTGCAGACTGCTGGAGTGTTTCCTCCCCCTCCTCCTGCCCTCACCTCAGGGGTCGAGGTGTTTATCACACTTCTCCCCCTCACTCCTTCCTGCAGGGCAACATTCAGTCCTGTCTCCCACAGGCTCTCCCTGTGGCTGCAGGGCTCAGCCGTGTCCTGTGGTGGGTCGTTTGGAGCTGTCTGGAACCAGCTGTGCTCAGCAAGGGGCATCCCTGTCCTCTCCTCACAGGGGCCACCCTGCAGTGCCTGCTGCCAAAATCCTGACGCCAGTATCAAATACAGTCAATATTGTCAATAATTTTTGCTGGGCACTGGTTCATGACTGAGAGATAAGAAGCATGAGTTGGTATATTGGAGGGAAAATTACCAGCTCCCACAACAAACAGTTCTAAGGGATGTGACAGGAGGCATGTGTGCACTAATAAGGAAAAGATACAAACAACCTATATTGACAATACTCACTATTTATTTCTATGGCTGCACTCTGCTGGCCTTCCTCTCCACCAAGCAGGTGTATTCACAGAGCCCTCTCAGGGACAAGGCAAGGCAATTACCCTCTGCTTCAGCAAAGTGAGAGATAACTCAATCCAGGATGTTCAGGGCAAAATCACTACATTTTAGTTACCATCATATCCCCTGGTTGTTGAGGTCAGTCTTCTATCTGAGGTATTCATTCTCTAATCACAAATATTCAAATTAAAAAAAAAAATCAACAAATTACCACTTGCAACTGAGAATTTTTTTAATTTTCACCCTGTACCTATGACACAGGTTGACAACTGTAGAGCTGTGCTGCTACACTAACACTACCATCATCTACTTCTAAGTGGTGTGCCTCCATGAAAGACAGCACACTGGGCAAATTTATTCCTGCTGAAGGTCTGATGCACAAGGTCTGATGCACAGGGTGTGCACACATCTGCTTTTACCATCACCATGTACAGCTTTCTCTGCAGTTATACTGGATATTGGAAATGCAGTAATACCCGTTTTGGTGTCTCTCTGTATTTTCCTGCCAGTCACTTAGGAACTCATCATGTGGGTAGAAAAATAAGGTAGCCTCCTTTAAGAAGAGCCACAGTGCCATAGAGATGGCAGACCTCTGTTTTTCCACTCATCAAGTATGTTTCCATCACACCACAATGACCTTCCAGCCTAGCTACATGCTCAGGAAACAGTTTTGTCTCCCCACTGCCCTGATACTCTCTTTGTTATGACAATAAAAAACCCCCAAACCCAGAGCACCAGCCATGCAGAAACTCCTCACCAGAAATCCAATTGAAGCCATCCTAATGCCCACCAGAGAGGACATTAGAAAGCTATTAGAGGCAGGAACCTTGGGGACAAAATGGATAAATATCATTAGGCAACAGGTGAGAAGTGTCCTCCATTACATGTTCCTGAAGCAGCTTTTCCCCAGTCATTTCTGCTCTCAGCAGGTAAGCAAGCAGAACAGCATGAGAGCAGAACAGCATTCTGGCACTACTGCAACTTGTACCAGTGTTTGCTCTAAGCATGAGCTGAAATTTCATACTAGACACAGTTATTAAGGTCTCTTACAAATGTAAATCATAGACAAAATAGCCTAAGCCATTTCAGCAGAGTGTTTATGTGCATTTGAACAGCTGTTTCTAAAGTAACAGCTCTTTCATCCACACAGCTATTTCTTGTGTCTTGAATCTGGGATGAAGATTTGGGAACAAAATATTCTTGCATGGAAGAACACCACTACTTGGTAATTAAGCACATTGTGATTCACGACACCAGAGGAATGCCAGCAAGGCAAGATTGTCCTCTGATTAGGATAAAAAAAAAGGATTTAGAAAACAAACCAGGTTTTGCTCTGGTTTTCTTGTGAGACTCTTTAAGGCTCTATTCTCTACCCATAAAACAGGTAGAACAGTGCTCCCTTGTGAGACAGAAAAATTGATCTCATTTGTAGTGTCCAGATTGCTCTATATGTTGTTAAGTATTATTACATGCTACTAATAAAGCTGCGTTTATTGTGGCGACGGGTACAGTCAACAAATAGTGTCATGACATCACCAAGAATGTTGTGGAAAACATAAGAAAAAGCAAAACCTGTAACAGAATGGATATCTACGCTGGTTTTGGCTGAGAGAGGATTAATTTTCTTCATAGTAGCTAGTACGGGGTTGTGTTTTGAATCTGTGCTGGAAACAGCGTTGATACCACAGGGATGTTTGGAGCAGCGCTTGCACAGAGCCAAGGCGTTTTAGGCCTCTCACACCACCCGTGGTGTGAGTGGGCTGGGAATGTACAAGAAGCTGAGAAGGGACACAGCTGGGACAGCTGGCCCCACCTGACCACAGGGTCATTCTGGACCATGTGGCATCATGCTCAGCATATAAAGCTGGTAGAAGAAGAAGGAAGTGGGGGACACATGTTACACGTGATGGAGCCCTGCTTTCCTGGAGATGGCAGAACACCTGCCCGCCCATGGGAAGTGGTAAATGAAAGAATGAATGAATTCCATGTTTTGATTTGCTTGCACACGTTGCTTTTATTTACCTATTAAACTATCTTTATCTCAACCCACGAATTTTCTCACTTTTGCTCTTCAGATTCTCTCCCTCATCCCACCGGAGGGGGAATGAGTGAGTGGCTGTGTGGTGCTTAGTTGCCAGCAGCAATTAAACCACAACAAGATTTCTGAGGACAACATGCTTTGCACAAATGTTTGAATACTCCTGAGACATTTGTGATAAATGGACTGTGGATTCTGGAAAAAAGAGTTGGGTAAAAGTAACTGGCCAAGTAGAAGAAGGAACACCCTGTCAGATAGCACAGCAGAAAGTGCCATGGCAAACATTTCTGTGGCACACAGAAATAACCTTTCTCTCCTACATCAAGTCTAGGCCCAAAAAGAAAGAAAAGGGTGTAAAAATTTTTTGTCTGCTACTTAGCTTTACAAAGAGGGAAGTAGAAAATCAGTGAAACAATGACTGAAGAAGAGTATCTGAAACATAGTAGCAAAACAAGCCAAGAAAAAGTGCCTGTAGCCAGAGCTCCCCTGTGCTGAAAACTTTCAAGAGTCACTTCAGTGAACCAGAAAAGCATAAAAGAAGCAGCCAAAAGGCTTAATAAACTGAAGCACCCTGAGCAATTTGGGGGATTAGACGTTGGTTTATGGAGTTTCTTTCTGGAGTTCACAACCTTGTCTGTAGGAAGGAATAAATGAAAAGTTATTCTAGTGGTTATGGGCTGGTGAGGTGTGAAATGCACCATGTGCAGCTGCCTACTCAGCTACAGTTTTCACTAACACAAAAGACCACCTAGGTAGCCACTGCCTTCTGTTGTGCCCCTAGTGTTGCATACAACCCTTTTTTCTAAAGCAACTAAAATGCCATTGACCTAACACTGTAGTTATAAAAACCCTCAGTTGTCTTGTTGGATTATGTTTCTCTTCAGATACAAGAATGTGTAGATGTGGAGCTTTGGGTCTTTTCCAACCTAAATGGTCCTATGATTCTATGAAATTAAGCAAACACCTCTGCAAAAATAACATAGCAAAATTTTCAGCTAAGAATAAACTAAAGCATTTTAAATATGACCCTGAGTCTTTAGATAATGGAAATCTGTGAAAAGACAGCTTAACATAAATCTTTGCTTCTCAGCAGACCATGCTGCTCTCTCCTGACTGGATCAGAAGTGGTTAAAACTGTATCATCAACAGAATCTCCAGCTCACTGTGTGGAGTGTGCAGAGTTCATGGATGTTTGAAATATGGCTGGCATTTCAATAGGACTAGGGAACAGCAAAGACATCTAAAGCCTGTTATAAAGTCATGTGGCCAGATGCCAAATACAGTGTGGTCCTGGACTGGGGAAGGATATGAACTTTTCCACTGCTCATATTGTAATAAATTGCCATTTACTTAATGTGGTACTATGTTGTATGGCCCAAGATCTTTCTTTATTCCTCAGATTTCCCCTATAAATAACGCTGCCTGACACCTTCAAAGGCTAGATTAAGCAGAGGAACTGCACAGCAGTATTATTAAGGTAGCCACTCTGGGCAATTGGTTAGCAAAGCCTTATTAAAGCAAAGGTTTGAGTGTGGGGCTTGTAATCACACCAGGATAAGTTTCATCCTCTCACCTTGGGATTTGGTTCTCAGAAAGAGCAGTCCCAGATTGTGGTTATGCATGTCTGTGTTTACAAAACAAAACAGGGGGGAAGTTGACCTTGCCTGCAGAGAGGACCAAAGGGCAGACTCCCAAAGTCCCCTGGCATACCTAAAATCAGCATGCCTGTTGTTTACAGCTTTCTTTTCAAATTTAGAAGCAGAGACTTTTCTCATCTCACTTGTTCCTGGCTGCAGAAAGGTCTCCAGCTATTTATATACGTTGCAGAGGTGCCAAAAGACACACAACACGGCTGGCAGCTTCCAGGGGGCTTGGCTCCACTAAGACTGCAACTAGCTGTCCAGAGTTTTTTGGAAGCCACTTTATTCCAGCAAATCTTTTGTTCTAGGAGCACTTTGATCTGGGAATTTCTATGTAAATATACTTCATAGCCTGGTACCCTTTTAGACTTCATAATTAGAAAAAGGGGACAGAGCAGCTTCACATTTTTGATAGCCTTTTAGCAGCTCATTTATTTATTATCCATGCATGAGCTTGTTCAGATGGAATACAAGTTTTTTAACCTTCCACATAAAATATGAGACTCATTGCAATTTGGTAAATGGTATAGTTTTTATGTTTTCTTTACATAGACTACATCTTTGAACCTATTGAAGCAAAGATGTATCCAGAGATCATGAGCCAATTGTTCATTCTGTCAAGTACAGCATGGTTTGTAGTTTCAATTCATATTGGCTTGGTTTGCTTCTCCAACAAACACAAAAACTTTGGCTTTCTTAAAAAATTAATATTATGAAAAAATTTGCAGTGAGATTCAAAATTCAACTTCTGCTTAGGACTCTCGCCTAAGAGCCCTAAACTAAGTAATTTTTCATTTCCCTCTCTCTTTTTTATCTTTTGCTTTTTAAGCAGGGAAAAGAAAAGAAATCAGAGAAAACATAAGAGATCTAAACTGTAACTGGTTCGCATAATTCTCATTTCTTTTATTTTACTTTAAAAGTCTGTAAGTAAAAGAGAAGCTGAAAAGACTGAGAACAACATAATTTGGCTTTCCATTCTTTCCCATGATACAGTTTGGGTTTTCTATGAACTCTCCCATAATTAGGACTCAGTCGTGGTGAAACACTTTTGTCCCTTACTGTTTCTAGGTAACCTCAATTAAAAGCCATGCAGAGTGACAACAAAACACTGCCAACATATCAGTCATGCACTGTATGATAAAAATAAGTTCTTTTTTTGTGTGTGCTTATCTTTGAATGGAAGAATATTTGTCAGCTCAAAGAATCTGGGAAGAGTTACTTTGATTACTTTTTTGTTACACTTTAATGCTGTCCTCTTTTCCAGTTTTCCCAGCATACTGCACCTCTCATATGCCCTTCTCATTCAGATCCCCTTCCAGTATCACCACTGGCTTACACATCAAGCAGAATTCTTCCTGCAACTTCTCATGAACCATCTCACTGCTGTGTGGACAACCTCCTTACTCGCCATTGCTCTCTGAGATCCCATGTGTGCTGCTTCTGGGTGCTGTAGTCTGATGCGAAGGTGAAACTCAAACAAGAAGTGACAAGTAATGCTTGGGCCTAGCAGCTGCTTCAGCCACTCACCATGGGTGACATGCAAACCTCAACTCGGGACCGGATGGGTATTTTAAGAACCACAGATGCACAGCTGGAAAGTAGCCCAATTAACCCATGGTTAAGATCATGCAGCAGATCTTCCCGGAAACTACACTAAAGTACATGGAAAATAAGGAGGGTACTCGTGACAGCCAGCATAGTTTCACTGAGGGTAAATTGTGCCTGACAAACCTCATGGCCTTCTATGATGGGTGAGGGCATCGGTGGATGAGGGAAGAGTAACTGATGCCATCTACCTGGACTCGTACAAACAAAGCACACGACACTGTCCCACACAACATCCTTGTCTCTAGACTGGAGAGGCCCAGACCACACCACAGCGGAGAAGGATTTGGCTGGATGGTCACACTCAAGCAAATGCAGTCACTGGCTCAGCGTTCCAGTGGAGAGCAGCAATGAGTGCCATTCCTCAGGGGCTGGGACTGGGACAGTTTAACACCTTTGTTGGCTACATGGACAGTGGGACTGAGCACACCCTCAGCGAGTTTGCCCACAACACCAAGCTGTGAGGTGCAGTCAACACGCTGGAGGGAAGGGATGACACCTGGAGGGACCTGGACAGGCTTGAGAGCTGGGCCAGCGCAAACCTCATGAAGTTCAACAAGGCCAAGCACAAGATCCTGCACCTGGGCCAGGGCAATCCCAAGCACAAACACAGGTTGGGTGGAGAATAAATCAACAGCAGGCCTGAGGAGAAAGACTTGAGGGTGTTGGTGGACAAGAAGCTCAACATAACCCATCCCTGTGTGCACACAGACCAAAAAGCCAGACACATCCTGGGCTGCATCAAAAGCAGCATGGCCAGCAGGTAAAAGGAGACCATTTTGCCCTACTCCAAGTCAAATGGAAATGCCTTTTTTCTTCTCTGTTCTGGTGAGACCTCACTTGGAGTTCTGCATCCAGTTCTGGGGTCCCCAACATAAGAAAGATGAGGACCTGCTGGAGCAGGTCCAGATAAGGGCCAGGAAGATGGTCAGAGAGGCATGGAGCACCTCTCCTATGACAGCAGGCTGAGAGAGTTGGGGTTGTTCAGCATGGAGAAGAGAGGGCTCCAGGGAGAGCTTAGAGCAGCCTTTCAGTACCTAAAGGGGAAAGGGGCTTATTACAAGAGCCTGTGGATTAGATATAAGGACGACATTCTTCCTTATGAGAGTGGTGAGACACCAGTTGCCCAGAGAAGTTGTGGATATCCCATCCCTGGTGGTGTTCAAGGTCAAGCTGGATGGGGCCCTGAGCATCATGGTCTAGTGGAAGGTGTCCCTGCCCATGATAGGGCACTTGGAGCTGGATGATCTAAGGTCCCTTTCAACCCAGACCATCCTAGGATTCTGTTCTGATACCAGCTGCAAGGGATGACATACATCAACATGTACAGCTTAGCAACTGAGCATTGAAAAGAATGTGGTGTTTCTTAGCATAAACTCAAGCACACTGACACAGGCTGTCCAAGCCATGACAAAGCAGCATCTCACATAGACAGTAAATACTAGTGGGCTCTCTCCGAGCAGCACAAGCATACAGGACGTTAGAGGGAAATTTTAGCATATATGGAATAGGCAGATTCAGTCTGGAACTGGAAAGCTCAGAGTGGATTGTGGCGGCAGGGAAAAGCTACTGGCAAGGGAGGAAACAATGAAATAGAGAGAAAAAACAACTGGGGGCTAGAAATCATAGCGAGGGAAACCCATGCACAAACCCTCTGCTGAGCTTCTGGGCATGAAAGATTGGGCAGAGCCTTGAGAAACCCTCAGCACTCTGACTGCTCTGACTGAAAATATGAGTCATCAGCCCCTAGGATGACTCACGGCCACTTTCCTCCACCCTGAGTGGCAAATGAAAACAGAGATGAAGAGGAAGGTCGGGCTGAGGACAGTACTACAAGCCAGGGAATTTCTCAGCCTCTCACTATGTCAACACTCGTGTCATGAATCCTTTCACATTCAGCAGTTGGTGGCTGAGGAGGAGACAGCAGTGACCATCTGGGGAAGGAGAGGGGTGCCATCCTCCCTCATGTTGCCTGCCAGGGAGGGAGACATTTTGGCAACAGAAGAAAGCACCTGAGAGACAGAAAAAGGGCAACTGGTACATGTAGCTAGTTAGCAAATGAACTAGAAATAAGAAGGAGAAAATCACAAAGGGCTTTGCATATCTCGGTTAATTGAGTTACAGCTGTGAGGATAGCACTGCTGAATAGCTTGCCAGGCTGAAGTCCTGGCCTGATTAATGTCAGTGGAAATTTGGCAACAGACCTGAGCAAATATGGTTTTCACCACAGCTTTGATGTCGTGTGATACAGAGAAACAACCAAGGCTCAAAGACCAGGCAAAGGCTGAGCTGCATTACTGGCTACGTGGGTACAGCCCAGCCAGATCTTCGCAAGCACCTCTGCTCCAATGGTGCCCAGTGCAGGGCAGAGGGCTCCATGCCAGGCTGTGCCTGGGCCCTGCAGCTGAGGCAAATCAATGTGATGACAGGGACATCCAGGCTCTGGGAGCTGAACTTCCAGACATCACCTTGGCAATTGCCACACAGCCAGGCCATAGGAAGCTGCCTGCAGTCACTCTGCTGCTAGGCTCTCTGCTACTGTGGCAGCTGTATTTCATTACATTTCCATCACCTTTCTTTCAGTGCAGGCTGAATGTGAGGAGGGGATAAAGTTGCTTGTGAGCCATTAATTCTCGCTGGACTGGCACATTCCCACATCTGACCAGGCCACTCTTGGTTCTCACCTCCCTTGTTTTTCCCCTACATCTGTTAAGACTACGAGTTCCTGGAGCTGTGACTCCATCTCTTGGGCACTGTTTGTCCAACAAGGCCTCCATTCCCTTTAACTCCTGGATCTACCAGTGAGATAATATTAAAACATTCACACATCTTGTCACATGGCACAGAATTGGCTTTCTTTGTAATGAGTTTTTCCTAAAGTCTTTTGGGCACTGGTTGGATCATATTCTGCTCCCACAACAAAGTGAATTGGGTCATTTAGTAGCATGTAAGAAAATTATTAACACAAATCTGAGCAGCAACATTTCAGCTTCTTTTCCCACACCAGTGAAATTCAGCATTAACTCTGTGTGCAATGAAGCATTCACTTAAGTACTTCATCTTCTTTAATTACCTTCAGCATGGAATCCCCCTCTCTTTTCGTTCCTTTCAAGCAGCTTTTGGCCTCCAGCTAAAACAATGCCCTTTCACTCCTCTTTTTTACCAAAGCATTGCCCTGATCACAGGGCCAAAGAATGTCAAGATAGATATACTTTTGCAGATACACTTAATGCTTGTGTAAATTAAATGAATGCTCAGGAGAGAGCATGCTTTATGGGTAACAGACAAGTTAATAGGAACTTGAGAGGCTTGGGATTGTCTTTGTGCCTGTCATTCCTGCTTCAGGACAGTTCAGGGTTTGTGATTCCGTAGTCAGCAGTGGTTACTGACTGACTGTTCCCAGCCATGAGCTTTGCTGCACGGACTGAGCACTGCATGGACTCAACCTTGCCCTTCAGAGACGCCTCCCTCTTCCCATTCCTACACAGTTTTCACTGCCTGCCAGCACCGTGCTGCTGGCGCCCAGCTGAAAGGAGTGGTCAAAAGCCATCAATGACAACTCATTACATGCATGGAAACCCAGCCAGGAGACAAGACAAAAGGAACAGAGGTCTGACTGCAGTCTGGGATACTGGGACAAGGCTAGAAACATTTTCCCTTTTCCAACAACCAGCCCATAAGGGAGAAGCAACTAATATGTGAACGCTGTCCTGAATGTTTTTAGTATGCTCCTGAATCTCACAGAAAATTTAGGAAATTTTGAGATGTTTTGAAGGCTTTGCTCTATTTTTCCTGCTGTTGATGCTTTGTTTTCAATTTTTCTGAGGTCATGTTTCTTGGCTTATACCAGAATGATTTTCTCTATAGCAACTAAGCTATTCTACATTAAAAAAAAATTAGAAATCAAAGGCAAATGGCTCATCTAGACCAGTACCTGCCAATTTGCATCCTAAAGTGGGTCTCTCAGTGCAATATTCTGTCTCAGAAAACAACTCTGTTGCCACACTTCATAATAAGACATAATGGCAAATTTTCCCCATGTCACAGTACCCCCACTCATGCAAAGGAGTAAAGGGACAAAGGGGTAAAAGAAGATTTAAAAAAAAGTACTTATGCCTTGTGGCAACCGTCCTGAAGCTTGATGGCTTATTTTAGAATGTGCAATTTGAAGAGCTCTGCTTGTTTAGCCCAGCCAAGCAAAGGCTGGCACAAAATATGATTATCCCAGACTTATTTATAGAGGGGATACATTGGGGAGGAAGAAGAGCTAATGAAGAAAAAATGGCACAAGAACAAATGGGAATAAGTGAGTCACAATAAAATTAGGCTGGAAATTAGTAAACAATTCTACCTGTACTGTTTTGGAAGAACCTCCCAGGAAGAGAACAGTGGGGGAAAAAAAAACTATGGCTATTTTTAGAAAATAATAAGATCAGTTTAAGAAAGTTTTATCACTATATGGCCTGATGGTTATGAAAGAAGAGGATCATTTCAGGAATCTTCTAGCCCTATATACTTCTCTTTCTAGAGTGTTTACATTTCTTCTGAAAACAGGCTCCCCCCAAGGGTTTTAGGATATGCTAAGTCTTTTTGATTAAAGTTTAATTCAGTCTTATTTAAGGTACAGACTCTGCAGACTTGAATGAAAAATCCAAAAGTGATTTGCTCAACCAAATCAACCCAATGTCTGTCCAAAAGGCGCTTTCTGATTCATACAGGGATTAAATCGCACGGCTGGCAGTCCCCAAGAGGCAATCTGAAGTGATCATTGAGTACCCATTTGTATTAACTCTGTTAACCTCTGCCAGTAGCAGAAAAAGGGCTCAGTGCCAGCACATCTTACAATTTTAATTAGTTTGCCTCCAGACATGGCAAGCCCCATCCTGCGAGACCTCTAGCGGTGCCCTCCATGCCTGTGGGCCAGGCAGAGCTGGGCCACCATAGGGGTGGGTGCTGCCAACCCATTCCTCATCTGGTCAGTGCCACACAAGTAAAAGCCACAGTTTCCATCCCCAAGGAGTATCTGTAGCGTGTGTTTCCTGCTCTGATGAAAGACCCAAAGAAGAGTACCCCCAAATTTCCCGTTTCCCTCCCAAATACTTCACCTGCCTTCACAAACAGTATTATATCTTACAAATCACACTGAGCTGATACATGACAAGATTTGGGTATGTGAGAATCGGGCCCTGATGGTCTACATGAGTGCTGGCATATTTCTGTACATATCATATGTGAGCAGACACTGTATGGCAGGGGAGTAAAACACGGCTGGAATCAGCCCTGCAGTGCTGCTGGCACCTGGGGATGCTGCAGAGCCTACCAGAGCCACTGCTGCTGTGTCCCCAGCACATTGCCAGCAGCCTCCCTCTGTCACAAAGCCAGCAGCCTTGCTCAGTGCCCTCCCAGTGGCGCTGGGCTCTGCAGGTCTTTGTCTGCTCACGTTCAGGAATTCCATGATAACTGCTGGGATATATATATATTCTTTAAATGCCGTCCCCTGCACACAGACCTCCATTGTCACTGCTGCCTGGCCACAGGGGGAAAAACCAAAGAGGCACTTTGCTGCCTTTCTATTTCTGTCTCCTGGACTGCAGAACACCTCATAGTTTAGCCAGTTCCTTGCTGAAGTCTGACTTTCAGAGCACTAAATATAGGAATAGTGCACTCTGCAGGGGCTAAATTTAGCTTTGCTGCGTTAGAAGGGGAGGTACCTCATTACTGGAGGCAGGAAAGCTAAACCACTGCAGGCAGGGAAACTTGGGTGATGCAGTAACAGTCACTGCTCTGTTGTGCCTGTGCAGGAAGGAATTGAAAGTTCAGTTCTGGGTTTGATTTTTTCTTTTTAGATGAATCTGTTCAATGCCTCAAAGAGGTTTTCCAGGAGTTCACTTCCTCCAGAAGAAATGACATACCCCCATATTATTACTGTAAAACCATGTAGAAATATTCCTCATTTAAATCAAGAAGAGACTTTAAAACAATACAAATTAAATTTCAAGGGTTTAGGCATCTGAGCTTGCTACAGCTGGCATGTAAAGCCTTGCATAAAGATCCTCAGAGGCAGTAAATCATGACCACCTGCCGTAAGCCTGGACAGGCTTTTCAGGAATGTTAATCACTGCTAAACAAGGAGGGCCAGTCGTCTCACAGCTGCAGCCTTTCACCTTTAAGTCACCCATTCTAGCATAGTTGGCAAGGGGGCACACGACCTGGACTCTGTTCCTAAGATGTGCTATTCACTGCAGATTAGACACCATGCCTCTGTTTCCCAATCTATCAGCTGCGGGTGGCAGAATTTCCCCTATGCTGCAGAGCATTTTCAGAGCCCAGTGACAAGTTATAACCATTACCCCGGCTTCTCTTTCAAAATCACAAAGCTGGGAAGATTTGAAAGACAGGATTTTGACCAAAATACTATACAGGAAAATGCCTGACTGCTCGAAAACATGTTTCCTAGCGGGTGGCATCACCCATGAATCAGCAAAGGCAGGTGAGTGCCAGAGGCAGCAGACCCGGGTTGTAGGAGCATCATGGGAGATGTAGTTCAAGGAGGCCACCCCACCATGGAAGCAGCTGATAAAAATTAAAATTCTTTTCAGATATTAAGATGGCATTTCAGAAGTATAAGGGGCAGGTTTTTTTCAAAATTTTACACAGTCCCATATTTCCATTACTATTCTCATTTACCTGCAGTGTTCACCAATACCAGAGCAATGAGTCAGATCAGCTTCCATATGGAGAACTATTATGTAATAGGAAAACAAACCAAAACACCACTAAGTTAGTTATTTTATCTTCATACAGATGATGATGATACACAAACCACACAGTGGAGGAAATGACCTGTTCTAAAAAGAAAGTATTGTTAGGATCCACCAAATTTTCTTGTCAGAATCAAATATAATGGTGAAAAATACTGTTTTATGAGTCCACACTAGATTCAGCCCTGGCTAATCCATGACAAGCAACAGCTGCACAACCATTTTACTGCAGACTGCTGACAAAAGTACCTTATTCACTATAAACCTAATGTCTGTTCTGGGAAGGTAAATGTACCCCTAGCACTTATTCTTTCATACAGACTGGACCTTTTTCACACACACTCTTATAGCCCAATTCCCTTATAGCCCAAAACATTTTGGTCCTTGTTAACTTTCAAGCTGTGCCTGTGAATTGTCTGGGAGCATATTATTTGGCTGGGGCCAAAATAGATCAGTGAAGTTAGCTGAGCACTTGTGCGAAGATGACTGGGGCTGGAAAGATAACGGTACAGAAATTACAGGGGAGAATAGAGTGGCTACTCCCTGGGTGGAATGCAGTCAGTACACCCAACCTCCCACACACAAGTCTGAGGGGGGCTAAACAGAGGGCGGAGCAGAGTGGAGAAACCATGGCCAGACTCTGTCAAAATCCTCGCAGAGGAGGGAACTGAGTGCTACTTTCTACCCAGTGAGCTGCACAGCAGCTAAAAACCAAGGGAAATAGAGGAAGATGTTCTGCTGTTGAATCAGCAGCTGTGGTGAAATCACTCTCCTCAGACTGACCCATATCCCCATCCAAAGGTTTTCTTGGGTGCCATACTAAGGTATCTGCCCTAAGGTATGACCACCCCTCAGCAACTAAGATGTATGACTAAAGTTACTCAAGCTCCACTTAAATGTAAAGAAATAGGATAAAGTGAATCAAGAACGGGGAGAAGTTGGGGAAGACTCCATCATAACTTCTGCGATTAGCTGACAGGCTGAGCCTGTCTTCTCCCCCGTAGGGATGCCTGTTGGGTAAGAACTGTACTCTACACACACTGAAGGATTATCTAGAGCTAACTTTGGTTGGGGATTAGAACTCGTTAGTATGTTGCTTTGAATTATATTGCTTGTTATTCTATTGCTTTGAATACGTTTTTGAAGTGAGATACCATTAGCAGCACTTTTTGAACCTTGACCTGTCATAATTATATTAATAAACACTGTTATTCCTTCACCTGTTAATATGAGTCCTTCAAGCACGCTGGCAGTGGGTAAAGGCGTGGAGACCCAGGAGGAGGTTTCTCAGGCATGTGACCCTAAACAAGTCAGTCAAACTGCCCATCAATCTAGTGAACTATTCAGTGAAGGGTCCCCATAACAAGACACTGACAGACTGGCTGGGCACAAGAGTCCCAGTTTTCCTGGGAGCTAACAGATTAATCAAACACTAAGGAGTGGAGTAAATCTTCCCTTTTCATGTGACAGTACTATAAACAAAATCATACTCAGCATGTGAAAACAGCCTCTGGGACTGTTTATTGGCACAGATACAGTCACCGAGTTTAAAATAAGGAAATCAAAATTGTCTGCCTTTTCCCTCAATACGTCCAGTAAATAATGTTGAGTCAAATACCACTCTGTCTCCCTCACAGGCTACACGTATCTAACAGCCCTCTCATACTCCATGACTTCAAATTTTGGTGCTGGGAGTCAATGATTGTGTCACTGACACAGTAAGGAGTTGGAGTAGATAAGTCTTCAGAAAGGAACAATAAGTTGGATTTTAAAATTCAGGGTACTTTTGCCATCCATTTGTTTACACTTTCTATTGCCTCTTTATGAGCAAACCCTTGGTCTCACACAGAGCCAGACTTGGACCTTCACAACACCTTACAAAAACACCTTATGACTGTGTATTCATGAAGTAACTATCAAAAGAAAGAATAGGAGAAACCATTTCCAAATATAAACTCATTGAAACAAAATTAGAAAGCATGGGAAAAGGAAGGGACTCCACGCAGGACCATCCCTAATTTGAATGTTTTTGCAGGTTTTATTTCTGTCCCTGAGAGACTGAAGATAACTCCACTCCTTCAGTTAAGCCTCTCATGACTCTGATATTCTTTCCATGTTCTGAATATTTCAATTTCAATTGTTACAAGGAAAGATATTACCAATTCCTTCAAAACCTCTGCCCTCTCTGATACCAAGGGGTCATGAGTGCAAACCCAGTGACTAAAACATTAGAGATGATATCCTGCTTGTACGCCTGCTTCCCAGGATCCTTTTCTCACTCTTCCCACATGCCAATGGAGATTTCAGATACTAACTATTCACAGCTGTACAGCATGGCCAGTGACAGCACATCTGGAAATAAGCCTAATGAAACATGCAATATTATACCATGAAGCAACATTAACAGAACAAAAAAGCCCAACAAACAAAACATGTCTATGTAGATAGAGGAAAAAAAGAGATAAAATTAAGTAAGTTGAGCTAAGTCCCCAGGATTTCCCTTGCTCAAAGACTCATACCAAGATTTTTCTTTAGTTTCATGTAACAATTCCAGACTCATTTAATGCTACAGGCCATAACTGTTAGTCCTCTATATTTTCAAAAGACAAGGGATATTTTATCCTGTCCTGGTTTGGGCTGGTGATTTTCTGTGTAGTAGCTTGCATGGTGTTATGTTTGGGATTTGTGACCAAACCAACATTGATAATACAGGGATATTTTTGTTATAACTTCCATAGGTAGCATTTCTGTGGGTCGTATCTATAGGTATTTCAGCTGTAAAGTAAGGGATAACATTTACCTTGCACTCCATACTGCTATGCATTTTTAAGACATTTGATTATTAATCATACTGTTGGTATTGGTTTAAAGTATCATCTTCTTTGATTTAATTCTTAATAAAGACACTTCCCCTTTTTTAGCTTAACACTTGCCAATCCTATCAACATGATTATGTAGTCTTTTTAGCTGTCATGTAGATGAACTTATTGATTTAATCTTTTAATCAATGTCAGCTGGGAGAGCAGTTTTATGAATGTAACTGAAAATGCCCAGTTCTTTTGTTGTGCGAAGCAGATTGTATAGCTGAGCTCTGCCTTCTCCAAGAAGAACATCTATGAAATCTTCTCCAATTCTGTATTAATAGATTTAGAGATACTATTTCTTTATTCCCTTTCCTGTATGTTTGAGCAGTAAAGGCACACAGAAGGAAACACAGGGGAAGTCAATGAACTCTTGCTCAGGTGAGCATTGACCACTGAAACATCTGTAATAGAAATTCCCTGAAAAGAAAACATTTCCCTATGTATCTGACAGGCAGAGTGAAGGAGAAATAGGGTAGGAGGCCTTCCATCTTGAAAACAACCTGGATGGTGCTATTACAATGTGCTATTAGTATTGTGTATCTAAACAGTCGCACAGATGACTTAACATCCCTACCTAAAAATCTGATATGAAACATATATAATGTCTGCAACATGCACAAATAAATGTTTATGTGGTTAGGTAGACCTACAACATAACCTGAAACCGTTTGCCATAATTATGGCATCTCTGTCACACTGAGGGATCTGCTGTCAAACATGGGTTTGGGTGCCTGTTTGGTGTAGACCTTTCAGCTGTTTACTTAGGTTGTGGATTTGTCCTTCACAGAGTGTTTTTCTGTTACATTATTTTCTGTTATTATCTGCCACAATGGTTCTTGGTCCAGGACTGGAGTTTCTGGATCTTATTTTGATGACAGAGAAAATTCTTCCTTAGGCCAAAAATATCCCTCCTAAAGCTTTCAACTGAAGTGATTGCTACACTTATTTGGGGCCAATAGCTCTGAATAATTGATGAAACCACTGACAGAGAGAAGATGTGCAACGCTATTAAAGGATCACCTATGATGCAAGTCATATAGAAGAAAAGATGCATCCCATCTTCAAGCTTACACAGCCAATGCCATCTCCTTTGGAATCAGGAGTTAGCTGACCCTACCTTCAATAGCAGCCACCAAATATTTGATTTGAAGGACTTACGAAGATGCCTTGTAACTCCTTGTCCATGAGGTGATTAATTGCTAGACAAAAAAAGTGTGAACAATCTTCAGCTATGAATTCTTGACAATATTAGGATCAAGATGAAAAAGAAGAAATAAAATATATGACCTAGCTTGAATATTTGTGCCAATATTCAATCTTTAACTTTTAAGGTAATTTATTCATCTGACAGAACCATGATGTAATTATCTTGCTGAGCCCAAGGTAGCATGCCAGTGACCACAGTATGTTATTCAGTAATAATTCTATTGAAATAGGAGTTCACAACTTGAATAATAAAGACAAAAGATGTGCAACCAAATATTCCACACCTAAATTGTTTTTATCTTGTAGAAATTTTCTGTGGTTTTGTCTAACTTGTCATATGACTCCAATCTTAAACAACAACAGCAGAAGAGTCAAGATTTATAATTTGGAAAAGGAAAGAAGAAAGAACAAATGCTATCATCCTGTAACAAACCACAAAACCAGATGTGTTTGGATCACATCACTGTCAGAGATGTTAGATGCACATTATTCTGCTTGCAAGGGATAAAATGAAGGCAACTGGTGAAACAGCAGAGCCTGATTCAGGATAAGTTACAAGAGTTAAGGCAGTAAAATAGTTGCATTAGTGAATCTGCTTACTTTCTGCACTTCAGTCAATCTGAGATGGGCTTATTTAATGTGTTTATTTCCCATTTTATCCTTGTGTTTACCTCCTGTCTTTTCACAATGTAACTACATCTTTCCATTTAGACTACATTAATAAGAACATGCAAAGAAAGTTAAGTTTCATTTCTGTTAAACATACATGAAATAGCTTTTTAAGCCACATATTTTTAATTACATCATTTTACAAAGTTACTTTACAGAATTTTTCCAGATGAACCAAACCTTCTAATTCTCTAGTTTAGATTCCTCATTGAAGAGGTTTATTTTACCACACTGAGAAGTGCTGACTTTTTCTAAACGAGAGGGAGTTGGGCTCTCCATTTATGAAATTGGTTGATCTAAAGTTAGAGTTTCTTAAGAGCTGAAGAAGAAAGGTTTCAAAGCTTTCTTTGATCACAGCTGCAAAGACTGACATTAGAAACAGCAAGGGAAAGACTAAAAGGAGGCTAACAAAGCAATATTCCACGACTTCTGCCTGCCAATTCAACCTCCCAATGCCAAAAATGGGGCAGATTATAGACTAGTTTATCAAATGCATTTAAAAAAAAAAAAAAAAAAAATCAGTTTTGAGTTATTGCTCTCCAGCTTATAAGATGTTTACATATCTAAGTGGCTCAACATAAAGGAAGCATAACTTTGAGCTTCACGGGACTGCTCCTTGCAAGGAAGTAAGCAGGAGTGGATTTGCCAGCAGGAATGTGCATCCCATTGGTACAGCCTCACGGCCTAAATAAGCTCAAGGCCGTGTGAGGAGGGAGAGGACCTTCTGCCACCTTAAGTCCTCATCCAGAACAGTCATTTGTCCAGCACTAGGTAAACACCCATCTCCTACCCTGAGTTTAAACACATGCTGGTAGTTTAAAGTACAGACAAACAAGAAATAAACCACTTAAATTAGTTTCAATATGAGGAAAAACTACATTTCTATTGACATTAGAAACATGAGCCCTTACTTGAAATCACCCACAGCAATTTTCTGTAATCACTGCTGCCTACATATTATTTTCTTTCATTTTAGCAATCTTTATATTTAATTAGGTAGCTTTATCTTTTTGAAACTTCAATTTGTTATAAGTAAACAAGGTAGAGAAAAATAATTTATTCAAACTATTAGAATAGAGGTTTCAAGTTTTTCTCTGATATTATTACAGAAATGAACCTATTTTGTATTTTAAATGAACTTAAAGCAACAAATCTTAATAATAAAGTGCTATAAATTAAGCATCTTAAAACTATCATTTATTGACTCACTGAGCTTTTGTAAGTAGTTACAGAGTTAATTTTTTTTAATGAAAAGAATGGGGTGAAATAGCTTTAACTAAATTATCATATTCCTCTTTATTTATAAAGTAAAACAAACCATTTAGTGAATTAAGAAACTTTCTATTCATCCAAATGCCAGCACCTACAGATTTTTCTATATTGGCATATTCACTGCTGTTATCCAGAATTCTTTAAAGAACAACTTCTGCTGAAGATTTCAAAACTTGTTCAGTGTGGAAAATCTATTAAATCATATTAGAAATTATTTGGAATGCTAGTTTTCAATGTATAACTATGTGTTTCAGTCTTCTTCCAAGAGTAACTTGACACAAAGAGGAAATAGAAAGGTAATTGGGCCAGGAATATGAAACATTTCATTCCCCTTTTCCTAAATCTACTACAGTAAGAATATTAGAATGGAAAGAAATATTTTATAATTGCTTAAGGATACACAGAAGATCTTTATCAGATAAAAAGACCTCCAAGAATACTGTGCAAAGATTTTCATTTGACAACAACAATCAAATTAAAATATTTTATAGTTAGTGTCATAATTCTTGATTTTGGAAAATGTGAGTACCAAAAAATGTAATTAATGTCACTGAATTAAAAGACAATTTTAAGCTTATTGATTTAAAATTGACATGACTAGAAATCAATCCTTAGTAGATGCTGTTGAGTAAGACTCTGTCTGCTAGAAAATTAATTAATCTGAATAATTTGAAAACCAATTGTGAAAAAGCTTCTGAAATAATTTATTGTATTAAGTACAATTATTACCATTAATGTTATTTATCAAATGACTGTGGGAGAGCAATGTCTTATTGATAGATAATTTTTTCCTCTGGGAATCCAAAACTGAAATTCTGAGTTGAATTTTCTCAGCCTCAATTGTATTGTATATTGTACAAGTCACATGCAGTCTTCCATTTCTACATCTGACAAACACAATTCTTAGGTTTAGTTTTTGAGCAGAAATGCCCGTGTGTGTGAAATTTTTCCCACTTGTGTTCTCTACCTTTCCTTTGATACATCTTACGTAGACCTCTGACAAAAACCCACACAGGAGATCTCTAAGAAGCAGCAGAAACACTATATATTGAGTCTCTCCCTTTCAAAATACATCTGGACCAATGCTTTAATGCCAAACTGAAAAATTTAAGTGTAAATCCCATCTGACCAGTAGGATATACTGAATCCAGAGGCAGCTGCCTATCCCCAGCAGCAGTGCAATATTTGGGCACAATTAGTACAGAAATATCAGCAGTTCTTTCATAGTAAAGTGCAGGATAAAGCTGGTTATAGTGTCCTGTCACTAATCACCCCACGAGGAAGGTCCTTCTAAATAGATGAATCAATGAAAGAAACGAATTATTCAGTTAAATCTGTCCTGCAGAGATCTGAAATATACAGGAGAGTAAATGTAAATTAGACTATGTACTCTCCCAGTACACAAAAGCTCTTATCCATACTTCTGTACTCAAATGTCAGAGTACAGCACCATTTGGCTTCTTCACAGAGATAAAAATGTACCAAGAAAGACAGAAATTTCCACTACTGCACATGCTCAACTTATTCTAATGTACAGCACATGAGGGAGGTGAAAACTTAAAGAGCACAGTATCAGTTGCTACATTTTATATCAGTACAAGGCTGCTCCTCATTGGAGCTGCTATAAGGTGCTGCCCTGTGCACCCAAGGCCCTGATGGTGTGCTCCATGGGGCTCTCCTCGTGTGGTGGAAGCACCATTGCCCCCAAGCTCCTCTCCTTCACCCATGTCCCCAGAGCACCCAGTGTCCCCATCAGCAGTGCAGCTGGCCCCCAGACCACGCCCAGCCAGCCAAGTCTCCAACAGCTCAGAGGAGACCATGCAGACACGATACTAAGTCCATCAACAACTTGCACTGAGACAATTCCACACACATTTATAGTCAAAGTAGACCTCTAAATAGCCAGGAGATAGGCCAAATACCATAGAAGATTCTCACAGAAAAGAACTCCCTCCTAATATCTAATCCAAACCTACTCTTTCTTAGTTTGAAGCCATTCCCCCTTGTCATGTCATTACATGCTCTTGTAAATAGTCTCCTCCATCTTTCTTGCAGGCTCCCTTCAGGTACTGGAAGGCTGCAATTAGGTCACCCTGAAGCCTTCTCTTTTCCAGGATGAACAGTCCCAATTGTCTCAGCCTTTCCTCATACAAGAGGTGCTCCATCCCTCTGACCATCTTGGTGGCCTCCTCTGGACGCGCTCCAATGAATCCAACCTCACATTAATGAGGTGCTGTTTTTCCTCCTCATAGAACAGCTGAGTAAGAGGCCAAGGACATTCTCACTTCCATGACAGAGCTACAGCATTGCAGCACAGGCACTAGGGGCTGCAATCAAGCATTACTAATGTGCTCAGCAGCTTAGGTATTAAGTTCACTAAAGAATAAAAAAGGCATGGAAAGAACACGTAGGCAAAATGTAATGGATAGCCACAGGTGGGAGGAAAAATCAGCTTTGAATTCTCCCTAGAATAATTCCTTGCATAAGACTTTATATAAGCTGACAGCCTTTCATATTCTCAGAATAGGATCCCAAAATTCACTGGCAAGGTCTGCACCCTCCAGTAAGAACGGCCCCAAGACTGCACTCACCAACTACCACACTGTTTATTACATCGGAAAACAGGGACAGCCAGTTTCAGGTGGCGTTGGAACCCAGTTTCTACAGCATTTGGGTCTTTGACATCACCCACTGGGTCAGCTTACAACAAGGCAGGCCTTGGAGAGGCACATCACTCCCTGTCTGCAACTGTGTGGAAAAGAGTTATACAGGCAGGGGCAGAAAGCAAAGCTGACCTTGATTAGCCTCTCTGGAGTCCAGTCTTTTAAAGAAAAGAGAAGAAAAAACTCCAGCTGCCTGTGCCTCCTGGACCTGCCACTCTACAACAGTACAGGTGCAGGCAAAACAGGCAGCACCAAGACACGCTGCTGAGCCAGCAGTGTGTTTGACATGCACTTACTTGCCAACAGCCCCACAGAGAAGGCTGGGCTCAAACAGAACTCTCCAAGATGAAAGGAAAAACTGTGAAGCCTGCCTAGCTTTTGCCATGTGAGAGCATTTTTGCTCCAGAGGGCTTTTATATATTTCAAGCCACCCAGTTGTTTTTATGAACAAGACCTATGCTCAGCATCTCATTTCAAAGTGAGTCAGAGGCACGAGCAGCAGGAGAAGGCAAAGGTTTGGTTTCACATGCCAGGCTAACACTCATCTCATTTGTTCCATTATTTGGAACCATATGCCCAACAGAAGAAACAGGGAAACAATAATACCAGCATTATTTTAGAGCAGTGCCCAAGGGACTTGTCATCTGACCTTCAGCGTTGCCAGAATTCCCACTACAATGAGGACAGTTACATTCCCTAACTTTGCTTCCCTACTCAGGAAGTGGCACACCTGCTTCATGGAAGATAAGAGTGGGGTTTGATTTGTGTTTTACTTTCTAGAGTAAATAAGGTTTTCCCTCAAGATCTTGAAGAAAATATTGACAATGTGACATGACCATATCCCTAAATACTCAAAATACTCAGCACAGAAAAGCAAACTCTTCCTTTGATAAAAAAGTGCAATGGTGTTTCAATCTAACCTCGTGTTTTGGAGGTCTTCAATTTCTAGGAGTTTCAAATTGGAAAAGTTGGTTATCATATATCCAAATCTCTGAAAAGCACATATTTTAAATAAAGATGAGGAAATCAACAATATTCTTACTGGGCAAGCATAATAACATTTTGCATGTAAGCCACATGCAAAAGTTTACAAGAGGAAATAAGTAGCATGCAACACAAACCCAGACTTTCAGAATATTTTTGTAGAGTTTTCTGAAAAAGTGAGGCTCTTTCTTTGCATAAAGAACCACTACAATGACTTGGCATAACATCTCTTAATTGAAGCCACCAACAGACAGGAAGGAAAACCAAAACCTGCCCTGGAAGGAACCTTCTGGGTAACCTCATTTAGAAGGGCAGAGAGGTGGTACATCTGCACACAAGCTAAATCCCCAGGTATGAAACAGAGGGAACAAAGAAAGGTAGCCTCTAGAAATGTTCTACGTGATCCTTAGAAAGTCATGAGTTTCACTTACCTCACCATTTCATAAATCCAGTAGGGAATATTATTTACTCTTTCATAACAGAGAGTACAACAGACTTCTGGAAAGCTCCCTCAGCTTAATCCAAATCAGGTTCTGGATGTGCTTAAACACTTTCATAAGCCAATACTTTTTATTTCTGAACCCACAAAGATTACCAGCTGAGAAGTCCACACCTGATCCAAATGGTGTGGGGAAGGGTCACTATTTAACAAAGAAGACACCAAAGAGGATGGAAATTAAGGATAATTACATTTGGCTGCCCTGTTTCATTTCAGCTGGGGTTTTTTGGGGGTGTTTTGTTTGTTTGTTGTTTGCTTTTTTGTTTTTTTTTTTTTGTGCTCCAATTAATTTATTAGTCAGGTGACATCGGAACAATACCACACACCACATAGTGGATATGAAAAAATACACGTGACCCTTTGTGCACTTTTGTGCTATTCATGTGTTCACTTGTTCAAACTGCACCAAGAAGGCCTGGTATCATACAATCATATGGAGGAGAATAAGAGAAAATTCCTCTGGAGCAGATCAAATCTATGGTGAAAGGGGCTTTAGAAGTTTTTAGAAGACAGTATAGGTCATACAGTCAATTCAGAATTAAGATCATGATATAACTGACCAAGGAAAATACTGTATTATTTTTATTATTCTGCTTTGGCCTGGAAATTAGAATCATTAAAATGCAGTGATTTGGTTGTAAAAAACTTGACACATAGCCTAGAAATCAAAACTCAAAAGTAGATGTTCCTCAAGAGTCAGCTTCTAAGGGAGGAAGCTTCACACACAGGCATTTTTACATCAATAAAAAAGCCCAAAGAGTAATTTTTCTCCCTTTCTGAGAGCCCAGGACGTTATCTCTGGCTAGTACACCCTGCTGGGTTTTAACCACCTTTGTTCTGCCTCACCAGCTTCCTGCCTTGCTGGCTTCAGCTAGAGCTACCCATCCAGAGCAATCAGAGTGCAGGGAGCCTCCAAGGCACACCAGGACCATGAAGATACTCAGCCTGATTCTCACCTGTTTGAACTTGATCCTCTTTTCCCCTGACGGGAAGAGGCCTAAACAAGGTCATGCCCAAAGTCATCTGAAACTGAAGTGCTGCAAGGCAAGCTCTGCTGATGGGAAACGGCTTTCAGCAGCTCTTCGGGCCATAAAGGATCAGCAGACCACAGAGCCTGACCTGCTTCACAAAGGCTGCTGCAGAGAATAGCTGCTGGGAAAAGGCACCTCTTTCTAACCTGGAGAGAGAACAGGGCAAGTCTAAGATCTGAGTCTCCAGACCCTGACTGAGAATAATTAGCATATTCACAATATAGCAAACATCATTCAATTTCTCTCCTCTCAATAAAATAAGCCAGCTGAGATTACCCTTAAAATGCACTTTATTAGACTGCATGTCCCCAAGGCAACCAAGTGTCTAAATCCTTGAAATTTCCTCCTCTCCTCCCCCTTCAACAGTTCTGTCCAGGGAGAAGAGGCTTAACACTTGCCTGCCAGTTTCTTCTCTTTTCAGTCTCTTTTCCCCTGGCTCCTCAGGCTAGCTAGCTCTCCCAGGTTTAAAGCCCTGGGTGCAGGCCACACCTTTCAAACTTTTTTTTCCCCTAAGGTAAAGTTTAAATCACAAAACAGACATTAGGGAATAAGGAAGCTTTCAAAAGCTATGACTTACAGGGACTAGACTGCAGCTACCTCTGCCCACTTCCCCTTACAATGTTCTCTGGAAGCTCTACATTCCCTCCCTACCAGGTGGTGAGTGCTTGCAGGAGGATGGCACAGTTGCACTGTGACAAGTTCATTACTCTCTGCACAAGCCACCTACATTACAAGCCAAGGTCTGGAAAAAGAGGGAGCATCCTGCATAACCCACCTGTCACCCCACTCAGAGGAGAAGCAAATGGACACAAAGAGCCTAGAGAAGTTAGGCAGAGCTTTAGACTACATCCAGCTGATGAGTTGTTGATTTGCAATGAGAACTGTGCCCCTCACAAAGAAAAAACACAGGAAAGAATTCTATTTAGTCACAGGACATAGTAGAAAGAAGAGAACAAGTAAGAACATGAGAGTGCTTCAAAGATGAACAAAAAAAAAATCACAATTGTGAGGTCAACCAAGCCTGTGATTGAAGGATTAAGGCACAAATTTGGAGACAGAATTGAAGAGTTTGCAAACTTCCCAGTTCCAATTCTCTATGAGGGAACTCCTGCACTTCTGCAAGGAGCACCAGATCTACACATCTCCCATGGATTTCACTGCCAAACAATAGAGCACACATACAACTCTTACCTAAACACTAATAACTAGAGCAAATTGTCACTGAGAAATACTACTGCTAACCTAAGGCAGAGTCCAGCTCCTACCTATTTCACAGTAGCTGTTTTCTAATGCCTTTGAGACCTGGGCCAAATGTTTCTTAATGGAACAACAGAGCTCTATCCACTGTCACAGCACGGGAATCCAGCAAATACAAGCGGTGCCTGACAGCTACAGTGCCCTCTTCACAGACAATTTGAGGAACAGTGCACTGCTACAGCCCTAATTCCCTCCTTTGCTAGACCCTGAACTTTTCTGTTTTGTGATAAGAGAGCTAATTAAACTCTCCAATACTCTTACAACATTTTGAGAATCTCTGGAGAGAAGAGCTATGAAAGAGCAGTGTCTTTGCTTAGACAAATCTGCTAGTTACACATGGCAAGAGGACACCAATAACTCACAGCTGGACTGGCTGAGACCAGAGAGGGAGCAAGGTAAGGACAGAAATAAATAGGCAGGGCAGCCCCTGAATTTTGCAACTAGCATCAGTCAGGTGACTGACCCCATTTCATTTGGGGCTGCATCAATACCTGCTTAGCCCTGACGTACAAACTACCCCATCAAGCAGAGATTAGGTCATCTTTTCCCATGTATGTCTTTGACAGCGTGAGAGTGATGGCCTTCATTTCATTCTGTGGACAAAACAGGGAAAATATTCATTTACCTCAAAGAAGGTAGTATAGGAAATGGAAGAAACCAGTGCTCTCTGTCAGTAAATAACCCAGTGCACATAGAGCAAACAGATAATCTGACTCTAGAGCTGGCACAAGCAGGCAGTGTTTCTGACCGCAGGGACATGCGACTGATTTGGGCTGGGTTTGTGGAGGAGAGGAGGGGGGAAGATATGCCTGATAAGCTTTGCTACACTGGGTGGAGAGCTGCTAGTGGGGCCGTGCTGAACCATGAGTGAGGAATATAGAGGTCCGTAACTACACTGAAAGCTGCCAAATTAGGTGCAAGAAATATGATAACCATGGGAGGGAGCTCTTAAATTGTTGCTGTCTTAGACATGGCGAGGGTTTCTGCAGCCCTCAGTGCGAGAGAAAAGTAGTTTTCAAAAGTGAAACAGCATTTAAGAGTCTGAAACTACAAAGACTAAAATTAATGCTAACTTGAGGGGGAAAATTTTCCTATTCCCCTTGCCTCCCACATTGGATCACTCATTGCCGTGAACTCAGGTGAATAATACAGACTGATACATTTGTCTAACACATGGTTTCATACTCATTGTCATTACAATGGAGGAAAAAAACATAGAACAAATAAACCTCAAGGACTCTGTTTTAGAAAGTTCAGAGCAGAACATTTTCAAGGGTGCATATTTGCTACAGCACCCTGTAAGCTCTTTTTTCCTTGCCCCTCTCATTTAAGCCTTCATTTAAGTGCACAGTGACTCTCCTGCTATTATGGACTCACTGAGCAAATGGCTAAGAGAATACAGAAGCCAACTTACAGAAAAATACTTCTTAGTTTGTATCTGTTTGAGGGTGCAGCTGCAAGAGCACCAAGTTCCATTTCATTGCACAGGTGGGAATTAAGTGCTGTGACCAGTTTTAAAAAGTTCTAAAACACTTTGTGGAACAGGATGTGGCCCAAAATTGTCAGATTATAGTAACTAGTGTGAAGCAAGACAATGTATCTCACCAGTGGTGTGGTTAGAAAGTGTGACAGCTGTTCATCATCAGAGATGAAGCAGAAAAATGCCTATTCCAGAGACTACTGTAATTCTCTGAGGGAAGGAAAAGTATCCTCTTTGGGAAAAAAATATCCATGGATTTCTCTTGCAAAAATTCTGGAATTATCTCTTCCTATCTTCTCTGTGGTTTTTGATGGGGAGAGGGTTTCTTTGGTTTTGGTTGGTTGGTTTGGGGGGGAGTTGGCTTTTTTGTTTGTTTGGGGTTTTTTGTTTGTTTGTTTGGGGGGCTTTGGTTGGTTGGTTTGGGGTTTTTGTTTGTTTTGGGGAGGGGGTTTTCGGCTTAGGTTTGGTGGGTTTTTTTTTCGGAAGCCACAGGAATTAAAATCATAATTAAAAGTCAAAATTTGTTATATCTGTTTAAATTCTGTGGTAGGACGTCATGAAGATTTGGTTATTAAAAATGCTTACAAGGATCATTATTGTTTTAAACAAATGCATTTATTAGAAATCAGCTATTTAAGGGGGGGGGGGGGGGGAAAGCCCGAAGGAAAAAAACAGAAGAAAAATCCCAAGACTCCCTTTGGGAAAGTTCAAGAAGGTGACATTTTCAAAAAAAAGAAATTTCACATTATTCCCTTCATTTTCGTCTTTTTTTTTTCAATCCACTAGCCAATTTCAATTGATGGTAAACAAAAAGGCAAAAATCCCTATGAGTTTTCCAAAACCTAGCATCTCAACAGCAGAAAGACCCAAGCTGGTGCCTCCACTGTGGGGAAAATCCAGCAGAAAAGGGATATTCAATGCAGCAGGTCTGACAGCACATGTGAGCTGGACAGCTGCAAGTGTGTGGAGGGGATGCATGGTTTCCTTTGGCACATGAAAACATATGCTGAGGAGTTAAGAACAATTATTGGGTGGAGGCAAGAGAAGTGAGCAGACAAAGGACCAAAAGTTGAATCCAGGCTTATTGATTCTGCATATTGCTCTGCTCCCTGGAAGCTGGTGCTTTATTGTGATTCTCTGTTACACAGCCCGTCCTTCAAACGTTCTTTAAAACCAAAATGATGGCAGAAGTGTTTAACGGCAGTAATGAGAACAAGTCTTTATACTTGTAAATAATAGCACATGCTACTATGTGAGAGGTATGCAAATATCACTGATGTAGGTTCTTGTACCTGTAACTCTCCCTTTTCCCTCGCAATCTTAGCTCTTCAAAATATTCCCTGTGATCACTGTCATGGAGCAAAGGAATCCAAACACATACAGACTGGCCAAAGGACTCTCTTCAAAGCATGAGGTACCACTGAGAAAACTGTTGCCCACTGAGAAACAGAAGTATCTGGATTTCTTCAGTTTGTTGAGAAAAGCTCATATTTACCCAGAAGCAACATATTGGTTCTGATCCATTTCCAGTGCTTAAGGCACTGACTATCCATGGTTCACCTAAAGTCGTTTATGTCTCACAAAACAGTCTTTACTCTTCTCCTGAAGACTAACAGCATAGGACTTGGTTCCCATCCTTGATCCTACAGATATGGCATGCAAAAAAAAGAAGCACTAAACAAAGTCTGTTTTATGTGACAGCTGAGAATGTGGAAGAAGAAATAACAAAAAAAAACAATTCAACAAAACAAGGAAGAAAAAGAATAATCATATTGTAGAATCATAGAATGGCCTGTGTTGGAAGGGACCTTAAAGATTATCTAGTCCAATCTCCCCTACCTTGGGCAAGGGTACCTTTCACTAGACCAGGTTGTTCAGAGCCCCATCCAGCCTGGCCTTGAGCACTTCCAGGGATGAGGCATCCACAGCTTCTCTGGGGAACCTGTTACAGGGTTTCATCACCCTCTGAGCAAAGAATTTCTTCCTAACATCTATCTAAGACTACCCTCATTCTGTTTGAAGCCATTGCCCCTTATCCCATGACTACATGTCCTTGAAAAAGTCCTTCTCCAGCTCCCTGTAAGCCCCCTTCAGGTACTGGAAGGCTGCTAGACGGTATCCCCACACAGACTGAGAATATTCCACAAATTCCCAAAGGTATTTGACTCCTGTTTCAACATGTGAGATATTTAGGTACCTTCACAGAATCGAGCTATAGCCACATCTGGTTTCTGTGCAGCAATAGCATTGCACAGGGTTTAGTTGACTTCCCAGTATGGATTTCTCAAAGAACCAAAGCTCACAAGATTATAAAGATGAGGATCAGACTATTCCTCTTGTAAATCTCAGGGGAGTGTATAACTAAACCAAAACAAGCTCATTGAACTAAACCAAAAGAAGATAACACTGAATGAAAGAAAGCAAAGACCTCTGGGCCCTCTCAAACCAAATCATTCCCAAGGTAATTTTACATATCAGAATACTTCAAGTTGAACGACTAAAGAAAGATTTTGATTGATTTGATTTTTTACTATTATTTAAGAGCACATAATACACCAAGGGAAGATGGCAGGACCATCCTGGCAGGAAAAAGCTGGCAGTGTAGTAGTGGAAACAGATGGTCTAAAAGCAAAAACTCTATTATGATTAAGAGAAAGTATTGTTAATAGGATTACGTTTCTAAAGAAGGAGTTCTGCCAAAACCAGCACAAAGCAGAGTAGTTACTAAAAATGTGATTGAAGCCATCAATTTAGATTAGAAATTATTATCTCTCAGCTGAGAATATGTTTGCTTCTACTCCACTACAATATCAATTAAAATACTAAACATAAACTACTATTTCAGGTAAACATAAACCTATGAAATCTACAGAGCAAAAGTGATGAAAAGCAAGGGAAGAGGAGAGGGGAAGAAAATCACGGAAACATCACAGCTGGATGTTACCTGCTTGCTACTTCTTCAACCAGTACTCCAAGTATTAAGAGACAATGTAAAATCAAAATACATTGGGATCCAATATATTCCACCTAACTTCACTTATGTACTCTGTCCTGCATAAGAGACATACACAAATTGCTTCTGTAGATAACAGAGGCAGAAACTTATCCCGAGGGTGACAATGTCCATCACAAAACCAGTTATCTGAGATAAAGAGGTGCTTAAGCTGAGGTTTTTAAGTCCCCTCCTAAAGCCACTGAATGTCCTCATTTAGTCTTCAAAAGTTATTAAGTGACCTGATAGCATAAATTTGAGTGAGGGACTGCTAAACATTCACTAAAGATGCTCATTTCTATGAGTGCATAGGAATTTAGTAATTCATGAAGATGTTGGCCTCTCTTTTTAAAAGCTGACTACATGATGAGAAAATCCAGCATTACGAACTTTTTGCCCTGATAAGTAAACTCTTGATACTAGGCACAACACTGCTCACTGCATATTTTTCTTCCTTCAGCAGGGCTGCTGTCATGAAACAGGGTACATACCACAATTATTTCAGTAAAAATTTCCTGACCTTGTTAAAAATTAAGAAAACTATTGCATTTAGCAGTTGTCCCTGGTTCAGGATAATCATTACTTAGCAACAACTGAAACACACATGTGTTACTGACATTATTCTCATGCTAAATCCAAAATACAAAACAGTACCACCTACTAAGAGGAAAATTACTCCAACTCAGCCAAAACCAAGACACTCTCATGATTTCTCCAGTCCTTGCAGTGACAGCTGTTCACAAGCCCAGGCATCAGGCAGCCTGGTGTATACATATGCACATCAGGACCAGCTGGGTTTTTCTACAGAGCTCTGAAGGGCACAAGAAGATTTCTGCTGTGAGGCTCTGGAAGAAGATGCCAGCTCAAGTGCTGCTTCATGTGCGGTCTGGAGGTCCACAGCTGGCCTGACAAATATTAGCAGGACCAAAACCATTGGCTTGTAGCAACATTGTCCAGTAACATAGACCACATTCCATAGAAAGGACACCCTAAAGCTGGGTGATAGGGTTGGCACAGTGTGCAAAAAAGGGCAGACCCTTGAATTTCAACCTTGAATTGAAACCCTTGTATTTCAGTCATGCCCACACCAGAAAGAGCCAAGGTGTTCCTGTTTCCATCATCCTTTAGCTCACAGTTCCCCTTTCCAGTGGTCCACTGGTCAGTAAAGTAATTCTGAATGTCACTCTGTGTCTCTGCATTGTGGCTTAGCTAAAGGTCTCAAAATTGAAATGTGAAACAACAGGAACATTTCTTACAGATTTCCACTACAGCACAAGAGCTCTCACTTTTTGCAGCTTGAAATAAACCCAACTCACAGCACAGCAGCATGTGCAACCACACTGGGTTTGAGCAGGAAAAGCCTTCTGAGGGGGGCTAGTGAAGGACTAGTGGGGGAAAGGAAGTGGTTCTCTCACCAGAAAAAGTACTGCCACTCAATTTTACCACTTATAGTCAGGCCCATCACAACACCTCAAAAAGGAAAAGAAGAACTCACCCCTGAATGACAATATATAAACCCTGTGAGAGAGCCACATTCTGCTCTGCCTTGACCCAGAAGCCACAGCAATGAAGCTCCACACTGCAGCAATCCTGCTCCTCTTCTGGCTTGGCATCTTCACTGTGCACACAGTTAAAGGTAAGTTTGCAACTCAAGAGGAATCACTCCACATTGCACCTGTGGTCTCATGAGCAGCATTCAAACAGCTGATTTATAAGATAAAGCTTACAAGAAATCCAGATGAAAACTGCAAGAATGGCAGCTTTATGGGGGATTTCATCTGATGTCCTGCCAGACGGTGGTTGGTTTCTGCTTTAATGCAGGGAGAGATTCTGTGCCTGGGAGCACTTTAAAGGGTTTCTGTGCAATATTCTCTCTCTCAAAATCATAAAATCTTGAAGGCACAATGTCTTTTAGTCTCACTGATGCCATATACCTGGGTGTACTATAGGTTAATAACATGTCATGAAAAATATTTCTTGAATAAGATGTACATTTTTTCTTTTTCCAGATAGATTACTTTTATATGAATTCTTTTGTATTGTTTGTTGTTTGTCTCTAACTATAAAGCCTTCATCCCTCTAATGTCCCCATTTCAAAAAGTTCTTCCAGTTCTGTATCCCACATTGTTTATTTGCTTGTTTCTCAATAAACCATTTAGAGCAGACAGGGAAATTATGAACCATAACTAAGAAGGAGAGTAACAGATTTATACAATATCTTCTCTCTTTTCACTGAGCCATGCAATCAAACATCCTTGAGACCAGTTATGAGCACTGACATGAGCCATGTTTATTGGCCATGCTTTAAGTAAGTTTGTCTATAGTGGTGTTTAGGTCACTGACTTTTGAACTAGGCTCCATGTATCATGGAGAAACATGAACATAGACCCATTACCACACATCACCTCATCACAATTAGATTTCACACAAAGCACTGATACACAAGCCATATGCAAACCCACAAAAATGCACTCAAAAACACAGAGAAAAGATATCCTCACAAAACCACACCGAGACCTGCTAAGCATTTACAAGACTATGAAGCTGCACAGCCTTTATGCTGACCCACTGCCTCTCCAACTCCATCCCACTACATGCCCCAATTTGGATTGGTGATGCTGCTCTTCATCCTGGCAGCAGTGGCTCCGTATCACACACTGCCAGTTGCCAATGTCGTTCTCCAGGATGTGTAATTGGCCATAAGTATCACCAGGTCTGAAAAAGCACACCGAGATTGTCTACAAGAGAAAGGAAAAAGAACGACAAAGAACGATAAAGAAACCAAATACACCTGGGAAAAAGGGTAGCTATAGGTGCAGAGCAGTTGGGGTTTGTTCCCAGCCTTAGAGAAGCTCTGCTGCTTCTCTGCATCCATTCCCCAAAGATTGTGTAGTAGCAGAGGAAATATTTCCAGGACTAGTAAGGATTGCTTGGCTGTCTTTGAGCTCTTTTAATGCCACATTTTGAAAACCAGTCTGAGGCAGGAAGAAATGTGAAATGAATCATATAAAAAACTACATTGTGATACTCATGACTAAAGCAAGAGCAGGAGAGCTATTCCTCCAGGCAAACAAATCTCAGGAATTAGCAGCTCTGCCAGTACCTGTGCACTGGCTATCCCACAACTTCTCCAAGACTGATGCATGTTTGTCTCAGCTATTCTAATTATTTCAAACAAAGAACAGCTCACACATAGTGAGACTACGTGCAGCAGGTTTTATATTTAACAAGGTGCACCAGAACAGCTCTCAGACTTTTCTCAAGCCAGTAGCTCCATAAATTCTTTATAAATAAACCACAGAGTACAGCAGAGTTCTGCTTGTTCCCCACATGCTTTCCCAAATTTGTCTTTCATGAATGGGACAAAACCAGAAACAAGCAAGTGGAGGCTTAACTAATGTATGCCTATGCTTCATCTCACCTAAATGAGCTCCCATTTTAAGTTATCACCATGTAAGAAAATGAGTGCCCAGAAAATTTTATACCAGTATTGTGATCCTCTTTTTTAATCACCAGTACATTTCTCTGAATTGTATCAAAATCTTGGAGGAAAGCAAGGATTAAGTAGCACTCCACTCCCTCTATAAGCAAACTTACAGGAAGCAGATATAAGCACTGATTCTTCTGGCAGATATCTCTCCCTTTCTGTCAACAATTTTTGTTAATGCTACTTTTCGATATCTACAGTGAGAGAAGTAGCCGTGCTTTCCTTTTCTTCACTTGGAAAATAGGAGAAATTGCTGATCCACGTTCATATAATATGTGGATATCCACCCAGTAAACTTCCAGTTCTAAGCACTAATGAGCAGTTATTTGCAGGCCTTATTATCAGTGATGCCAAACAGCTTTTTTGCTATGGAAGCCGTGACTCCCTGGGGGCAGATTTACTCTACTATTGTCCAGGCCAGTGGGTGAAAACTCGTATCTTAACTGAAATAGCAGTAACACTTTAGAGATGGTAGGATGAATCACAACAAATAGCTTAAGCTCTCTGGTGTAACTGGTACTGTGGCTGCATATCCTAGCACTCTCATGGTCTAACCACAACTGGAAATCTTCTGGAATTCATAATTTAGTAACTAATTATGGCTAAATATTAAGTGGCTTTGTCATTTATCTATTTTTCCTTTCTAGGAAGCGCTAGTAGTCAGTCCAGTCGCAAATACAGTTGTGCAACTCTGTCTCCAAGGCAACTGAACATCCGAAATCTTGTGAACTATGAAAAGCAACAAGTACCAACAGATGCCATCATGTAAGTACCAAGTGAACCCTTCAGAGTTCCCTTTGCAAACACAATATCATCACATAGGGAACAGGCATCAGAATTCAAGTCATGGCCCAACTCACTAAATCTGGCTAGTTCAGGTCACCCTTCCAGTTCTTCCATCAGGGAGTCAGCTGGCAGCCAAGGGAGTGAGGGGAGAGGAGGGGACCTCAGAGAGCTGGGAGATGTGTACTGCTCATGAATAATGGCAGGAAGCTCACTGACCAGTCACATCTTTGTGCCCAGTGAGGGGGCAAAAATCTCAGCAAGGGTGGAGCAGTCAGAGGCCCCGTGCATGAATTGAGTCAAGGAGAAAGTCCATGTGAAAAGAATGTGGGGTAGCTCTGAGTCCTGCTAGGAGCTGTGTTTGGTTGTTTGAGCTCACAAGCGTGTGTCTTTATCAAATCTGGGATCTGCTCCTGAGAGACTAATGTTCCTCATGATTTAAAATAAAATCCCAGAATAGCAGGTATGCTTGGTTATCTTAATATCCATATATATGCACATGACCTGGTATGTTACACATGTACCTATGCCATGAACAGGGAACTACATTGCTAACTGGTGTTATTCTAACATTTACAAACTCTAGAATTTGATATTGTTTTAGCACACTGTTGCTTATGTTTTGAATAAAAACCAAGAACAGTAGACCCTGGGTTTAGAGAATGGAATTTGATGGCTGCCTGGTTTGCTTTCCTTTTTCCTATAGGTTTATCACTGCAAAAGGTATCAGGATCTGCGTAGGTGCTAATCAGACATGGGTGCAAACTGCTATAAGGAGAATAAATGAAAGACGTGCTGCCAAACGCAGATAATCCTGTCCTAGACAAGCATCTAGGACCACTTAGCTGGAATCATCATCAGTGCTGCACGTAACAAGGAAGAAACCTTACTACCTGCTTTTATTTCCTTGCTTTTAATAAACGGCAGTAAACTCTCTGAACAAACACAAAATCACTTCCCCCTGAGCTGGAAGAGTGTAGGCCTCCATCCTGATGGAGAGCAGAGCATTCTGCATTGAGTGCTGCTTGTAAGGTGCTGTGTAAGTTAGTTATTCACCCTCATGTGAGACAAACCTGAAACAATTGGTTTGCTTTTTCCATCGCTTTTCTCTGAATAAGAACAATCCATGTCTGGAATGGAATCTGTATTTCACAAACTCATGGGAACTCCCTGCCCAAGAGAACTATGTACATATAAACATCTTACCATCTTAAAACTGATACATGCTACTAACAGCAGGCTTTGGATTTTAATAAAGTTACCAAAAACCTGAATCAAATGGCAAGTTTGTTTGCTTGATTGTAATGCAGATGGATACTGCTGAAACAGGTCCCAAGATGACAGCACAAATCTGAGAACCTAAGGGCGAGTTAGCTAGAGCTGACACTGTTGCTAACTCATGACTCAGATTGCTTTGGAATAGCCTAATTCCAAGCTTTCTACACCATATTTCAGCTGTAAAGCTCACACCTCAGACAATATCTCTTCAAAAGTTTGAGTAATTATAGAACAAAGTTCATACCATACTCAGGTGATCCCCACATTATCAGAGGCAGAAATGGAAGAGCTCTCTGCTCAGAGAGAGAAAACATGGCATTTGAGGATCTTGAGGTAGAAGAGAGGTACAGGCAGAGATGCTTCTGGAGTCAAGTTCCTCTCATATTACCACATGGATGGAGCCTGCACTTTTGCCAACCTATGGGCTTTTCATCCTACGTAACACCTCTTAGTGATACTCCTGGAACTACAGCACTTCCAAACTACACCACAGAAATAAGATTACATTACTCTAAAAGCCAGTCTTTACAGTTCCCTGCTCTGCAGAGCAGACTAACACCAATTCCAGCATTTGATATTGTTTTAGCACATTTTTCCTCATACTCTGCATGAAAACCAAGAACAGCAGACCTGGGTTTAGAGACTGGAATTTGATGGCTACCTGGTTTGGTTTCTTTGTTTCTACAGGTTTATTATTGCAAAGGGTATCAGGATCTGCGTAAGCCCTGATCAGAAATGGGTGCAGGTTGCTATAAAGAAAACAGACAAAAAGCAGACATCATCTAGGAATGGTATTCCCCATTTTAATGTTCCCAGTGAAACACCCCAGAGAGCGCTGCTCACTCATGCCCCTCCTCCGTTCCCCCTGAGGCCGGATTGAGAGGAGAAGTGGAGACACAAAAGGTAAAGATAACGGTTTGAGATAAGAAAATAAACAGTTACAACAACTATACAAATATCAGAGTGTGCAAGACAGACAAACAATTCACATGTGATTGCTCACCATGTGTTACCCTGGGCCCCACAACTGCAGACTGCATGCACTGGCCCAACTCACCTCTCTGTCCTCTCTGCACGGTGTGAGGTGGTATAGGATAACCCCAGCTCAAGGGCATGTAAATAGGCCAATACTTTTGGACCTCACTGGAAGACCTAGATTCAACTTAAGGCTCAAAACTGGCCTCCCTACACAATCACTCTCTGGATGAATTCAAATGCCAATCACTCAGCTTTTCCTGTGCTTCCTAAACTCCTCTGGGCACTTTTCTAAGCCACACTTCAGGTAACATGGACCTTGATTAACCTCCATTCTTGCTTCCTCTGCTTGTACCCATAAGAATTGAAGTAAATCCTTCAATTTTCCTGAGAGGAAAGTCTAGTTTTGAAGGTGTTTGGGCTGTAACCTCTCTGTAGGGAGAAGACATCAGGTTTCAGGCCTCTCAGTCTAGATCATCTCAATACCACTATTTTTGGTAATAAAACCAAATCACTTTTGACACAGGAACGGCCACTCTGGTGATAGACAACATGGAGAATAGAAATTTTTATTTCCCTCAAAGTTGCAAAATAGGGCTTAAAGACTAACAAATTAAGTAAAAGTATGTAAAAGTAGACACAAGGGATGCTAAACATAGCTGGAACCTGCGGATAAACAGATGATGAGGAACACAGCGTGTTTTGTGACAAAGTTATGTAACAAGAGATAACAGTGGATGCCTTAAGAGAAGCTCAGTACGAGGTCATTACAGTTCTGAGGATACCCAGTGAATATGACCACCAGACACTGCCTTAGATGACCCTCTAAGACCATAAAAGGACATCCAATAAGATATAGAGACATGTAAACTAATCCTAGGAAAAGTGATGTTTATGTATTAACTAGGAAGTACATTATAATGAATACATATTATCATGATGGAATAAATACCCAGCTGTAAATTTTCACGACACATTTGATTAGACAAAAAAATCTCTGAATGTGTGCAGCGCTATAGCAAGGAAAACCTGCTTTCCCATCCTTCCAGTTGTGTTAGAAAGTTTGTTCCCTGGCTGATTTCAGTACCAGTGGTCACCAGCTGGTGAATAACGGGAAAAGCAGACAAGGGCTGGAAAAATAAAGATGTCAATAGTGTTTCTATAGCAATCTTCACAACCCTTATCCCTTTCACAGAGGAGAAGGTGGGATGGCACATGCAAGGCTGGAAATTCCATCTGTTCTTGCCTTGTGTCATGCACTGGCCAAGCTCAGATCAGGAAACAATTCCCTCTCCCTTCTGAGCCAGACAACAAGCATCAGTGTAAATAAGATGCTTTCTACTGAGCAGAAAGAGAGGTCTTATTTGAAATAGTCATTTCAGCTGATTGTCACAGGCACATAAACCTCTCCTCCGTATTTATTTATGTAATCAATGCTAAGATAAGCTTGTTGTTCTCTCATTTGCTATTCAAGTCAGTCAGTGTTTTTCTTCACATCCTTCTGTTATCAATTGTTTAGCAGAGTACAGTAAATCAAAGAATTTTGTTAGGACCAAATGGGTTTGCTATGAGTTGCTGTGAGTTCTGGTACAACAGACCTCTAGGACTGTTGCCTGAGTCACCTGAGTATTTTTCACCCAAAGCATCTCCAAGCAAGGGAAGCATTTGTAAGGCTTATGAACTAAAGGCAGGGGCTTCCTACTTCAACACAAATGCACAGAGAATTAATGAGCACTGAAATTCAGGAGCTCTGGGAAACTGTTCTCTAGCAACACTCTTCAACAATTCAGCATGGAGACACAAATGCTAAGGGCCTGCTGAGCTGCACACTGCTGGTAGAGCTGTCTAGAACTCAGTCTAACAGAGTTAGACACAATGACTCGAAGCGGCACCATCCCAAAACTCCCTTTACAGCTTGACACATCTCTCCTAACAAAGAAAAGCATGATTCACCTCAGACAAAAATTCAAGATAGAAGGGTCACAGTTCCCAAGAGCTTGTCATGATTCTGGGCCCAGTTCCTTCTTCCTGGGCAAACAAACCCTCAGGACACTCCATGAGAATTCCAACAAGCTCCCACAAAACTCCTGCAAGCTGAGAATGTCCCAAGACTTCAACAGGAGACCACGCAGCATTAGGATAGCAGAGGGATTCGCTCTATCAAGGAGGGCAGAAGTGCTGCCAGCTGTGATTTTAGTCTGGTTTCTCAGGCCTCCTGCTGCCCCTGCCATGGGGCCAGCAGGGAAAACGGTGACTCCTCCAAGCATCCATACATCTGGATCTCCAGACCATGCACGAGCTGTGTGGCCTGGCCCCAGGACAGCCCATGTGTTCTGCCATTCTCTAGGAGCAGTGCACTTTGAAACCCCACAGTTTCAGATTAGGAAAGCTTTGGGGTCCCTGAGCCAAAGGGAAGCAGATATCACTGCACTGCTCCAAAGCAATTGTATGCTGGGAACACAAGGGTTTTTTAGGAGTCCAAAGAACCCTTCCTCAAGGTGTCAGGATCATGGTTTACCAAATCCACTCTCTATACCAAGCTCCTTTTCTAGCTTTATAGTTTGTTCTTTCTCTGAGCACCATGCAATAGGCTCCATTTCTTTGTTCATTGCTTCAGTCAGAAACTTAGTTAAATCCCTTAACATAGGAATCCATGACCAACAAAATCCCATCTGGAGAAAACCTCAAACCTGCCTTTTTTTTTTTTTTGTGACTGCACATGGGAAGTTAATTCTGACCTCTATTCTTTCCAGATCCATTATCTGTTGCCATTTTCCCAAAATAAAGCCTAAATATTTAACTTTCTTCTGACTCAGCTGAAGTTTGGATGGAGATGCATGGTGTCCCCTTTTCACTCAGGCAACACACAAGTATGTAGTGTTTAATATAAAAGCATTCTCATCACTACTTGCTAATAACAAATCATCCTCAAAACCCAGCCTGCATGGTGATTTCATACCCTTTAAATCAACCCCCAATATTAATGAAAAAATGGTCAGGGATCTGGCAAAGCCTTGGGGAAGATGTGTCCAAGACAGTTGCTGTCTTTTCCAGATGAAGGCAAACAAAGGTTGACTTTCTTAATCTAATGGAAAACTTCAAAATCCCTTGGATTAAGTATCAGTCTATCTGCTTACAGACGTTCTTCTTGGCTCTCTAGGGAATTGGGTCCTGTCTCATGGTGGGTGGCAATCCTCCTCTTGGTTTAATATATATGAGCTGTGCTGAGACCAACAGCCCACAGAGGTTTGTTCTTGCCTGACTGGCATATGCTTCTTAAAATATCTCCTGATGTCAGGGGCTGCCTGGTCTATGAATGCACTAACTGCAAGTGTGTCGTTAAACGTTTGTGATGGCCGCTGTCCTGCTGAGCAAGCAGACCAAATTATAGCTGGCCAAACCTGCTGGTACAACATTATTGCAAAATTCTACTATATCAAACAATTTATCCTGATTTTGCACAGCCTCAGCCAAGGGCATCCCCTTATCTATGCTAGGTTTATTTCTCTTCCGTTCAAACACTAAGAGTGACTTGAAAATCCTTTTTATGTGACAAAAATAAGGGACTTCAAACTCCCTTCTGTATGAACTAAGGACTCTTTGTGGTACTAAGGACTCCACATCCCCTGCATGGTCCAAGGAACAGAAGCCTCCCACAGCATGGGTCTCCAAAACCCATCTGCAGCACAGCAGAGACTTGAGCCCCCCAGCTCACACTTTACAGAAGCTCTACATCTGCTCTATGTGCACCTTACACTGATCAGGTTGTGCACCAGTGCAGAGGAAGTGCTCACTGGTGTCCATGCTGGAGTACATGAAAAATGAGCCTTATACAACATCAGACATCACCAAATATCCACAGAAAAAGGCTGTGGAACTGCAGCCCACCAAACTCTTCTCCAAAACACAGACTTTACTGGACATAAGCCAGATACACAGAACCACAGCCCAGGAGACCACAGAAAATGAGAAGTACAAAGAAGAGGAAAAACTTGCCACAGGGCAATTTTTCCATCCCACCTAAAGAAGGGTGGAAAACTGAAGCAGCAACAAGCTTCCCAGCAACACCTCAGAAGAATCTTAACACCTGCAGAAGGTTCTGTGGGAAGGACTGAGCTTTCAGAGTTGGCTCATGCTCAATACAGATGGTGATCCTTCCTTTGAAAACTGTAGATGATACATGTACATACTGCACCAGCGGGCAAAAGTGGGGGAGCAACTTACCTCTTAATGCCTAGAAAATTTCTCTTTACCATCAATGACCAGTTGCTATCCTGCATCTCATAGCTGACAGGTAGCAAAAAGTTGGAATATCTCATTTCAAGACGTGATTTCAGCCAGTGTCAAGCAAGACAGGAATTTGCTACACTGCTTGGGCACAAACTTAACTTAGATTTCTCAGTAATGCTGTTGAGCTCAGTACAGTTACTTCCCTATGTGACATCAGGCACGTCCTTTAGGGGCTGGGGTTGAAGCTTTGACTTCATTTCATTGCACCTTCCTTAGTGGTGCAAGTGGGTTTAGCAGGAATTCAGTTACAGCATTTTCTACTTGCCATTGCTGTTCCCTGGGTTTCCCTAGCTTGCACAGTATATGCAAGATGAAAGAACAAAGAATGTGTGGGTATACAAAACTAAACCACGTGGCACATGCTCTACTCACAAGACCTACAGACTTCCTGAGCTAACAGACCATCCACTACAGCCTAGGACTCATGTATGTGAGTGCAGTTCAAGGTTCAATCTTAATTTGCCTGAGGAATCTTAGGAAATTAACTTCCACATGCTACATTACCCATACAAAGGAATTTACATTGGTGTTATCAAGAATTTGGAAAACTGGGAGTAACCAGCTTAGGAGAGGCCTGGAGGTAAGAGAAGGAGAAATTTCATAGTTGCTGACGTGGTGTAACCCCAGAGAGCAAGTCCCTGGTTCAGGGTAATGTTTACTTAGCAACAACTGACATGTCTGTGTGTTATCAACATTATTCTCATGCTAAATCCAAAATGCAAAACGGTAGCACCTACTAAAAAATTATCTCTCTCTCAGCCAAAACGAGGACACTCATGATTTCTCCAGTCCTTGCAGTGACAGCTGTTCTATGCCACTGTCACAAGCACAGGCATCAGGCAGCCTGACGTTTACCTGTTCACACCAGGACCAGCTGGGTCTCTGTGGGCGCAGCAAAGCCTGGGCTTTCCAACCCGGCTTCCAGAGGACGCACGAGGGGGTGTCTGCTGTGAGGCTCTGGAAGAAGATGCCAGCTCAAGTGCTGCTTCATGTGCGGTCTGGAGGTCCACAGCTGGTCTGACAAATATTAGCAGGACCAAAACCATTGGCTTGTAGCAACATTGTCCAGTAACATAGACCACATTCCATAGAAAGGACACCCTAAAGCTGGGTGATAGGGTTGGCACAGTCTGCAAAAAGGGCAGATCCTTGAATTTCAACCTTGAATTGAAACCCTTGTATTTCAGTCATGCCAGACTGGCAGGAGACACAGTGGATCTGGATCTGTATGCAAAAATGTGTTAAATCTTGCTTCTCCCAGCACAGTGATATCAGCTTTGACTGTATCAAATCACAGAGCCAACACAAGAGTTCTGACAACCTCCACAGCTCATAGTAAATAGCAGTGATACCCCTCCACAGCTATGTGCTAACATGACCAGCCATCCACACCCACTCCGGAAAGAGCCAAGGTGTTCCTGTTTCCATCATCCTTTAGCTCACAGTTCCCCTTTCCAGTGGTCCACTGGTCAGTAAAGTAATTCTGAATGTCACTCTGTGTCTCTGCATTGTGGCTTAGCTAAAGGTCTCAAAATTGAAGTGTGAAACAACAGGAACATTTCTTACAGATTTCCACTACAGCACAAGAGCTCTCACTTTTTGCAGCTTGAAATAAACCCAACTCACAGCACAGCAGCATGTGCAACCACACTGGGTTTGAGCAGGAAAAGCCTTCTGAGGGGGGCTAGTGAAGAACTAGTGGGGGACAGGAGGTGGTTCTCTATCACCAGAAAAAGTACTGCCACTCAAATTTTCCACTTATAGTCAGGCCCTCCATGACACCATGAAAGTGAACACACTAACTCACCCCTGAATGACAATATATAAACCCTGTGGAAGGGGGTTTATATAGACAATTCCTGCTCTGCCTTGACCCAGAAGCCACAGCAATGAAGCTCCACACTGCAGCAATCCTGCTCCTCTTCTGGCTTGGCATCTTCACTGTGCACACAGTTAAAGGTAAGTTTGCAACTCAAGAGGAATCACTCCACATTGCACCTGTGGTCTCATGAGCAGCATTCAAACAGCTGATTTATAAGATAAAGCTTACAAGAAATCCAGATGAAAACTGCAAGAATGGCAGCTTTATGGGGGATTTCATCTGATGTCCTGCCAGACAGTGGTTGGTTTCTGCTTTAATGCAGGGAGAGATTCTGTGCCTGGGAGCACTTTAAAGGGTTTCTGTCCAATATTCTCTCTCTCAAAATCATAAAATCTTGAAGGCACAATGTGTTTTTGTCTCACTGATGCCATATACCTGGGTGTACTATAGGTTAATAACATGTCATGAAAAATATTTCTTGAATAAGATGTACATTTTTTCTTTTTCCAGATAGATTACTTTTATATGAATTCTTTTGTATTGTTTGTTGTTTGTCTTTCTCTAACTATAAAGCCTTCATCCCTCTAATGTCCCCATTTCAAAAAGTTCTTCCAGTTCTGTATCCCATATTGTTTATTTGCTTGTTTCTCAATAAACCATTTAGAGCAGACAGGGAAATTATGAACCATAACTAAGAAGGAGAGTAACAGATTTATACAATATCTTCTCTCTTTTCACTGAGCCATGCAATCAAACATCCTTGAGACCAGTTATGAGCACTGACATGAGCCATGTTTATTGGCCATGCTTTAAGTAAGTTTGTCTATAGTGGTGTTTAGGTCACTGACTTTTGAATTAGGCTCCATGTATCATGGAGAAACATGAAACATAGACCCATTACCACACATCACCTCATCACAATTAGATTTCACACAAAGCACTGATACACAAGCCATATGCAAACCCACAAAAATGCACTCAGAAACACAGAGAAAAGATATCCTCACAAAACCACACCAAAACCAAACCAATCTGAGGCAGGAAGAAATGTGAAATGAATCATATAAAAAACTACATTGTGATACTCATGACTAAAGCAAGAGCAGGAGAGCTATTCCTTCAGGCAAACAAAATCTCAGGAATTAGCAGCTCTGCCAGTACCTGTGCACTGGCTATCCCACAACTTCTCCAAGACTGATGCATGTTTGTCTCAGCTATTCTAATTATTTCAAACAAAGAACAGCTCACACATAGTGAGACTACGTGCAGCAGGTTTTATATTTAACAAGGTGCACCAGAACAGCTCTCAGACTTTTCTCAAGCCAGTAGCTCCATAAATTCTTTATAAATAAACCACAGAGTACAGCAGAGTTCTGCTTGTTCCCCACATGCTTTCCCAAACTTGTCTTTCATGAATGGGACAAAACCAGAAACTAGCAAGTGGAGGCTTAACTAATGTATGCCTATGCTTCATCTCACCTAAATGAGCTCCCATTTTAAGTTATCACCATGTAAGGAAATGAGTGCCCAGAAAATTTTATACCAATATCACAATTGTCTCTATTTATGAACAGTGTATTTCTCTGAATTGTATCAAAATCTTGGAGGAAAGCAAGGATTAAGCAGGACTCCACTGCCTATGAAATCAGTCATAGCCAAAGGATATAAGCACTCATTCTTCTGGCAGATCTCTCTCCCTTTCTGTCAACAATGTTTGTTAATGCTACTTTTGAATGTGAGAGAAGTAGCCTTGCTTTCCTTTTCTTCACTTGGAAACTAGGAGGAATTACTGATCCATTTTCAAATGATATGTGGAAATCCACCCAATAATGTTCCAGTTCTAAGCACTACCTCCACTTGGGTACTTACTTGCAGATGATGCAGACCTAATTATGAATGATATCAAACAGCTCTTTTGTTGTGGTAACAGTGACTCCCTAGAGATAGACAACACTTTAGTGATGGTGAGATGCATCACAGAAAATATCTGAAGCTCTCTGGTATAACTGGTATTGTGGCTGTATATCATGGGACACTCATGGTGTAAGCACAATCAGAAATCTTTTGGAATTCTTAGTTTATTATGCAGTTATGGCTAAATATCCATAAAATATTTATTCCTTTTTCATTTATCTATTTTTCCTTCCTAGGAAGTGCTAGTAGTCAGTCCATGCGCAAATACAGTTGTGCAACTCTGTCTCCAAGGCAACTGAACATCCGAAATCTTGTAAGCTATGAAAAGCAACAAGTACCAATAGATGCCATCATGTAAGTACCCAATGCACCCTTCACCTTCCCACTTATCTATGCAAGCAACAGTATCATCAAATAGGGAATGGGCATCAGAATTCAAGTCATGGCCCAACTCACTAAGTCTGGCTAGTTCAGGTCACCCTTCCAGTTCTTCCATCAGGGAGTCAGCTGGCAGCCAAGGGAGTGAGGGGAGAGGAGGGGACCTCAGAGAGCTGGGAGATGTGTGCTGCTCATGAACAATGGCAGGAAGCTCACTGACCAGTCACATCTTTGTGCCCAGTGAGGGGGCAAAAATCTCAGCAAGGGTGGAGCAGTCAGAGGCCCCGTGCATGAATTGAGTCAAGGGGAAAGTCCATGTGAAAAGGATGTGGGGTAGCTCTGAGTCCTGCTAGGAGCTGTGTTTGGTTGTTTGAGCTCACAAGCGTGTGTCTTTATCAAATCTGGGATCTGCTCCTGAGAGACTAATGTTCCTCATGATTTAAAATAAAATCCCAGAATAGCAGGTAAGCTCGGTTATCTTAACATCAGCAAGTATGTACATTACCATGTCTGCCATAAATAGGGAAATAAGGTTTCTAACTGCTGTTATTCCAACTAAAACCTACAAACTCCAGCATTCGATATTGTTTTACCATATTTTTCCTCATGTTCTACATCAAAACCAAACCCGGCAGTTCTGGGTTTAGCAACTGGAATTTAACGCCCACCTGGTTTGCTTTCCTTTTTCCTATAGGTTTATCACTGCAAAAGGTATCAGGATCTGCGTAGGTGCTAATCAGACATGGGTGCAGACTGCTATAAGGAGAATAGATGAAAGACGTGCTGCCAAACGCAGATAATCCAAGCATCTAAGGCCAACTATCTGGAATCACCATCAGTGCTGCAGATCACAAGGAAGAAAACCTTACTACCTGCTTTCGTTTCTTATTTATTAAGTGGCAATAAAATCTTTGAACAAAAACAAACTCACCAGAATCTATTCATAACTGTGCAAATGTCTGCAGACTTCTTCATTTTGTGGTTGTACTCTATTAGTCTGTTTTTTTCTGAAATGTTTGCTAATATTTATTTACAACTGAATGTAGATATCGTCTCATTCTTGCTGTCCTGACCAGGATGGCCTTTAACAGGGAATGACTGATAGCTTTACATAGTATAGTGAAGATGACCTCCCACAGAGCTGGAAGAGAGCAGACCTCCGTGCTGATGAAGATCAGAGCATTCTACATTGAGTGCTGGTTTTAAGAAGGTGCTGTATAAGTTACTTATTCATACCTATATAATCTATACACAAACTGATTTCATACTTCAGGCTATCACCTGATCAGTGCCATATTCAGATGATCCTTGAGACTTCTATTTTTACACACAGTATTGCACTGTTAGCTCAGTTCACAAAGATATGTGAATATTCTCACCAGGGGATGATGAGGAGTAATTCAGTGTAGCTCAGTGAATGCAACCCTCTTCAGTCTTGTCCTGGAGATGCCTTATCTAACCAATGACATCTGTGAAGTTACTTCAGTTTCACCTCATGTGAGACAAACCTGAAACAATTGGTTTGCTTTTTCCATCGCTTTTCTCTGAATAAGAACAATCCATGTCTGGAATGGAATCTGTATTTCACAAACTCATGGGAACTCCCTGTCCAAGAGAACTATGTACATATAAACATCTTACCATCTTAAAACTGATACATGCTACTAACAGCAGGCTTTGGATTTTAATAAAGTTACCAAAAACCTGAATCAAATGGCAAGTTTGTTTGCTTGATTGTAATGCAGATGGATACTGCTGAAACAGGTCCCAAGATGACAGCACAAATCTGAGAACCTAAGGGCGAGTTAGCTAGAGCTGACACTGTTGCTAACTCATGACTCAGATTGCTTTGGAATAGCCTAATTCCAAGCTTTCTACACCATATTTCAGCTGTAAAGCTCACACCTCAGACAATATCTCTTCAAAAGTTTGAGTAATTATAGAACAAAGTTCATACCATACTCAGGTGATCCCCACATTATCAGAGGCAGAAATGGAAGAGCTCTCTGCTCAGAGAGAGAAAACATGGCATTTGAGGATGCTGAGGTAGAGGAGAGGTACAGGCAGAGATGCTTCTGGAGTCAAGTTCCTCTCATATTACCACATGGATGGAGCCTGCACTGTTGCCAACCTATGGGCTTTTCATCCTACATAACACCTCTTAGTGATACTCCTGGAACTACAGCACTTCCAAACTACACCACATAAATAAGATTACATTACTCTAAAAGCCAGTCTTTACAGTTCCCTGCTTTGATCAAGACTTTAGACAGAATTTGTCTCCCACAGCTCACATTTTGCCAGAGTTCAGTCCTGTGTAGGGAAACCAGTTTAGCTTTTACTATCCAGGACAGGTTTTTAAGTAGTGTTATTGCTGAGGCAGGGAAAGGAAGGATGACTGTATGTGTTACACTACAGAACAGACCAAGGCAGGCTACTGAACCTCTGTTATAGGCAATTATGCTTCCTTACTGAAGTTCTTGCTATCAACAAGACTAGGGAAAAATAGTTGTTGCTACAAACTTTGTAAGAAGAGCTTTACAGGTGAAAGAAATGTTGACAAGAAGATATCACTGAAATATGGCATTATATTAACTGTGTTCTTAAACTTTGAATTGCTGATCTCAAGGCCCCAGATCCACATATTATAGACAATAGAAACACTTCTGTTCCCTTCAGCCTCACCAGAGTATCTGTAGGCTACAAAACCAGGTCTCATATGAAAGCATTTTTATGGTAAATGCTCTCAGATAAATACCATCAACTTTGACAGATCAAATTCATCCAGGACCAGAACTATCTAACATGCTTTTTGCAGGCAGAATATTAATGCCTATGCTCATACTTAATAGTATCATATCCTGGAATGAATCTTGATACAGTGAATGTAATTTTTTTTTTTTTAATTAGGACTATTACAACCTGAGAATCTAATAACCATCACATAGCAATTAACACTTTGTATCTGTTCATCCTCATCAAAATTCATAGAATGATTAATAATTTTTAAGAGTGAATCATCCTACTTAACAATTACTCCTTGTTTGCTATACCTTGCAAGATCTGTAGAGATCCTTGTACAGTTCTTGAGAGTTAATTACTATTGGTGATTGGGGCTCGCGATATCTCTTCCTACTCTGACATTAATCCCCAGGAACTTCCCTGTCTTTCCCTGACTGTTCCTTACCCCAGTCCTTGCTGTGGTCCCACTTGTGTGCTATTTTTGTCAGCTCTAGCTGCGGATAATGTGGAAGCTTATCTGTAATAGCACTGTTTCTCCCTAGCACTTTCCTCTAAGGCTCTCAAAAGAAAGAATGGAAAACATGATTAAACCTTCTTTTCATACACACAAGCACAAAAGGAAAGTGCAAGGTGAAGAACCAGAGTGCTGCTTTTGTGTTGGAGGCAAGTAAGAACCATAGTCTTGGTCTTTCCAACATCCTTAGGAAAGACCTACAAAACAGCAAAACATACTTTAAAAACCCACAAAAAAATTAGGGTTAGGGTCTAAGGTACATCAGAAGATTTGGGGCTGTGGTTGGACTGATGTTCTCCCAGCTCCTGGCTGCCCAACATTTCTTCTCCAAGTGAGGTAGAGAGCAGGGGACTCAAGGTCCCCATTTCCCCTCTTGCTCAACCTTTGCTGGATTGCAGCCTATAATATGAATATCGATTTTCTTTGACTCCTTCTGTAATACCTGTGCACCGCTTTGCCAGAAAGGACTCTCCAAATACAAATGGGCAGACCAGTGTGCATCAATACTTGAAACAAATCAACCATTTCTTTCCTGTCCCACATCACTGAGTTTCCACAGAGACTTAAGAGATGCACTCTGTTTGGATCTTTGCCACAGGGGAAAGGCAGCAGAGAGCAGCCTGTGTAAGTATTCACACCTTCAGTCACTTCAACAGAGGCAGACTGGGCAATTCCCCACCCCTTTGGGAACACTGGCTTTTTTACACAAAAGCAGTAATTCTCCCTGGGCAATATCTTTACATAGTTGCTGCTGTATTCTTTTCACTACCTATTTATAATTAAGGAACTGGAAAGTTAAAGGTTTACAATAACCATCGGCTTTCCTGGAAACTGCTAATGCATCATTCAATACCTAGCCCCTACCTAGTTAAGGATATTCCTTCATTTTTGGAGATTTTTAGTTTTGTTTTGGCTTGGTTTTTTACATAACTTCTGACTATCTTTTGTGCTTTGCTTTATGCTGGAGGTTTTCATCAGCAGATCACCTATTTTAACAGATTGCTCAAGACCCTTCATGGGAAGAAGAAAATGGAAGAAGACTGGGTACCTGTGTACATCAGTGATGCTATTTTGCCAAATACTGGTGCATGATATGAGAAGTAAGACATGTTAATTTAGCAAACACAAATATTTTCTTCCCTCATTCCTGTGGAAAAATGCAGTGCATCCATTTTGGAAAGCTAAACCTTATATTCTAAATTTAAAATTAATTGATTACTTAGCCCAAAGTATTGAGATTTTCTACAGAAGATGCTAATTCAAATTCTATGGCAAGCAAGTACAGGAAAAGGTGAGGGAAAAGATAGAAAAGGGGTGACAAGGAGTCATTTCAGGAGAAAGTTGTATGAGGTAACTGCCATTAAGCCCTTCATAAATGATAGTCTTATAGCAGCTCCCTTGAGTTTTCATCTCTGCACTGCATGTGTGCTAAGTTTCTCATCACTTTGGGAAACAGAAGCTTAAAAGAAGGGCCGTAAACCTGGAGGCCCTCAACCATACTCTTCTGCTAGCAAAGATGTAGGAACGAACAAACTGAAAACATCTGAAATTACTAATCAGCAAATTCTTGTCAGTGTAATTCAGAACACAAATTTTAGCTGGGTGTGATTTGTACAGCATCATAAAACTCTCTACAGAGGGTTCTGCGAGCAGCACCGTCACTGTTGCGCATCCCAGGGAGCAGGTAATTCCAAGAGCCTTCCTGCAGTGATACCTGGCCTGTTCCAAGGGCACCTCTGACTGCCCTTACTGCCTGCGGGTGTGCATGGCCACAATGGCCCTTTCTCATGCTGAGAGCTATTTCTGTCTGTCTTTTACCACCTCTTGCTATCTATCCACCCACAACTTTTAGTTTGGTTAGAAGATCTGAGAAGGGAAGAGACCTAGCAAGACAACTCCTACAGAGACTGCACAGAAGATTTTAAAAATATTCTACTGCTATGTCATGGTTTACCTTCCCTCCCATTTACTGTTGTATGAAACAGTAAATAACTATCCCAAAACCAAGTATGGAATTGCAATTTAAATGAACCTTTTAACTTCGTGAGGCTCATTTGAGATATTTGCAGAGCATGTTCTGGTTCCAGGCCAGCATATAGCCTCTACTCAGATCCTCAAAAGGAACAACAGAAAAATGGGGTTGCACAGCAGGCTCCTTCCTGGAAAAGTTTTGGTTTTCCTTCCCATCTCTGTGGCTTGGAATAAGAGGATCTAGACCTCTTATTATATAGAAATTATTACGTTTGTTGTGCAAAGGAAGTGGCTGGTCCTGTCACCAAGGCACAAGAAAAGGACTCCAAAAATACAAGCTCATGTCCTGCTCTCCTAATGGTTTACTGTTCATTTTTGTGCATTTTCTTTAACTTGATTTGGGCTGATTATTATGTACCATATTAAATATTTCTTACATTAAGTCCTTAAAAATTAAAGAAAAAAACCACCTCAAAAGCTATTTAGAAACTGTAACACCTGAAACAAATCTGGTAACTCTTTTGATCCCTCTGGGCTTCTGAGCCTTTTGGTTGCACTCTGAGGCTATAGTTTTCTCAAGAACCATTATTGTTATAAGACTAAGCACTAAGACTTGGAGTATCTCTGAAAGATTGGTGTTGAAAAGAGTGATGGTAAGAGTGCATAAGAACATGAATGCACACGAGTGAAGACATCTGAAGGTTTTATAGGCTTCTCAGTGGGGAAAATACCTACTTGTTTCCCACCCTCTGCTCTCTAACATCCTCTGTGTTGTCAGCTGTGACATGCCCACTGCTCTGAAGCCCTTAGCAAGTTACTCTGGTATTTCCCAGTGGAACAACATTGACTCACACAAAACCCCTCAAGTGATAATTGCCCAGTGCCTCTCTGTGCGATGTGAGAAGAAAATGACTGTCAGGGCTCCAACCAACCTCCAGGGTCAAAATACCTGCCTATAAATAAACCCTGAACAAGAATTGCCATGCTATGAGTTGCCAATTCACCTGGTACTGTCCTTGGGGTGCTTTTCATGAGGTGCTGTCTGGTTCAGGTTTGATTTATTAAGGCCTTCTAGCATCAGTGTCTCTCATGAGGGAGACCTTCTCTGCTCAGAAGGACCTTTTGTAATAATACCAAGTGAGTTAAGCAACTAATTTGGCAAAATATTGCAGATCTCCATTTCAAGATTTTTATTATGCTAGAAAAAAGTGAAGTGATAATTACTTACTAGATACAGTTCATTATATGATTATTAAAAGCTTCCTCTAAGGCATATGGGCTCAGATTTAACTTCTAAAATGAAAAATCATCCAGTTGGAGAAAAATACCTGCGGTAAATTTCACTCTTCAAACTCAAACTGGTTGATTCCTCCCTATTGTGACTACTTGTAGTGAATGAAAGTTACAAAAATGTGTAAATTCAGTCTTTTAAACTAGAGCCACAAGATACAGCTATCACTTAGAAAACCTTGGAGGAAGCTTTGTGGTTGCAGCTACAGGTTTTACTAGAACTACAGCTGGGGGGGATTTTCCATCTCAAAACCCATTAAGAGCTCTCAGGACTTCAGATAACAGTCTGGAATTACATAAATATATTTGCAAACTCTTAAAATGTGTTTTACTTCGAAGACCGCAAACTTCCCTGTGGCTGCCTAACAGAGCCCCTATTCAAAAGCAGGATTCACAAGGTGGCTTGTGGTGATGGTTATGTTCTGCAGGAGAGAACACATCTCCTGTGCTTTCCCTCAGCCAGCCCAAGCATGCTGCGCTACCAGTCAAGGCACCCCGGAGCCAGGAGAAAGCATAAAACTTTGGACAAGCTCCACCCTGCAGAAGGGATGTGTGGTAACTCTCCTAGAGAAGCTTCTAAAGGTACCAGGGACAGTAACCACTGGCATACACAGCCAGTAGGATTGGGGTACCTTATTCCCATTTCCATTAATAAAACTGGGCTTTCCTTTGATGTGTGATCTTGTCAGTAGTCTGTTGGGCACAAAGTGCCATTCTGTGCTTCCGTGGGGTTCTTTATGTACAACATTCAAAATGTAGTAAGCAGAGAAGTAGTTAAATTAAAACTGGCTAAAATAAGACTTATTTCAGAGAACTTCAGCCACAACAGGATTTGAACAGGAAATGCCTTCATGTAGGAGGTACTAACAGATAATGGACAGGAAAGACATAGTTCTTTGCCACCAGAATTTAAATCTTCTATGTATAAATCTTCTACAGTGACCACTACTCCCTTTCCCTTTTTTTGCCAAAACCAGAATCTGAAACATGAACAATAGTACATAAACTCAATGAAATAAGGCTCATTTTCACCACTTTCTTTTCTGCCTTAATATAGAAGTCACCAGCAGTGAAACTCACACCACAGTCACTGTACCCATGGTGAGACTCAAATTTCCAGTCCAATAGGAAGATAGGAATTCCCAACTATGTTGCACCTGCAGTCTGGTGAGTTTAGAATTTATTCTCAGACAGAGCTGATTCCTCTGATCAAAACAAGTAAGAAATTCGGTTGAAGGCAGCTACAACATAACTTGCCTAATGAAAGATTCATTTCAGTGGTGAGCTTCCAACTTAATGCAAGGAGAGTTGCTGTGCCTTAGAAATCATTTATTTTCTCTCCTGTAACTGTGACATCTGGAAGTCATATATAATGTCTTTTAATGTCACTGATGCCTTATGGCAACAAGCTGCATGGGTTCATGACATTTTATGAAGATGCCCAAGCCAGTTTCAGATACAGTCTTTCCCTTTTTGCCTTGAATACTTGTATTTCACCTCCTATTTACCATTTTCTAACCTATATAGATCTAATCTTCTAGTAACATCATTTATCAGTCTGTCAAGCTTTCTGACAATGTATCTCACCTTTTTGTTGCAACTTTATCTTACTGTTAAATGTGTTATAGGTATGAGGATACATAAAATTTTGGGGTTTTGGAAACAAAAACAGTATTCAAGACAAATGAGTACAAGCAATTTCTATAAAGAAGTCTTATTCCTGAGTTTGTACAGTTAATATCGTAAGACCACTGTTGCCTGCTATTTACAGTGGTGATACAGCCTCAAATCCACAGACCACACCTGCTGCTGAAGGTGCACATGTGATTATGCACACGTGACGTGCACAATAAAAAACAGGGAAAAAAACTTTTGTATAGTCTTAGATTAAAGCACAAGAAATACACAATTACACAGCAGGGGAAAGCCAAACCAGAGGACACCTTTAACTTTTTGTGAAGTGACCCATGCGCTCTGAGGTTACTGAGTAACTCAGGTTGCTGCCACTGTTTTTGCTGCTGCTTGTTCACAGCGTTTTCCTGAAGAAAGGTTCTATATCTGATCTGCCTTGTTTGCAGCATTGTTACTAGCTTTTCAGTGCCAAATAATTCTAATTTTGGGGAGGGATAATTCACTATAAACATTCTCATATGGGGAGAGAGAGGTGCAGCAGAAAGTCTGTAGAAAAATACCCTGGGATTTTTTTGTTGCTAAGTAGCAGGGCTATGCAGAGGTGACAAGGCTTAGAAGAGTAACCAAGGTAGCTAATAGTTCTGTTGACTAACATGCTAAAGAAGAGAGATTTTGCCAAAAATTAAGTGAAAGAGAGACAAAAAACATGCCTAGGAGACTTTTCAAGGAATTTGCTGTTGGAGGCAAGTTTGGCTTTTTCTAAAAAGCTAGTGTTCAAGGCAGAGCAGGCAGCAATATCTTTTAAGAGGAAAATAATTGCAAGGAGTAAAAAGAGGGGAGATGGATTGGTCCTGTCATGAAAAGAAGAAATGGAGAGGGAACAACAGTAGTGCCAAAGGAGTGTGGGAGGCAGATAGAGGATGAAAAGACCAAAAAAAAAAAAAAAAAAGAAAAGAAAAAAAAAATCAGAAAAGTGAATGACATGAGGAAAAAAGGAGCAAAAAGAAATTATAGGTGTGGACCTTGGTGCTCATGTCATTTTCCAGTTTCTCTTAGAAGGCTGATTCCTGCAGCATGAGCTGAGAACATGCTTGATACTCTGAGTTTCTTGGGAAGAGCTGCCCAGACTATCATCTCTGCCACAATGCATTCCCTCTGCAGAACACACCAGTATGGGGAGGAGAGGAATAATGCCTGGGATCACCACTACTTCCCGAGCACTCGGAACAAAGCTGTCGGTCTTCTGACAGTTACACTTCATTCTTTTCAAAACTGCACCCCAGGGAGAGGAGGGGATGGCTTCCGTTTTTGGATACCTCTCTTAAGCAAAACTACCCTTCCTTTTTGGAGCTGAGCTGCTGTGCATACACAAGTTATAGGTGCTGTACAATACTGGAAGTCACCACCAAAACTAAAACCTCTGCAGTTTATACACTTGGAGAAAAAGGAGAACAGATTTCATTTTATGTAAATATTGGTCTGTGGTCTGTCCTTGGGAGAACATTTGGGGATGTTCCTACCAGCAGTACTTAGTGCTGCTCCACAAACATACTTGTTTTCTAAGCACAAACAATGCTTTTTGCCAGGCACTTTTATCCTTTAGCTTAGTTTCCCTTTCACTAACACTTTTCCAGCTATTTTCTGTACATGAGACCTCCCAGATGAGTTCACAGTTGCATGCAGCAACACCAACTCCATGTATTGCACTACTCTAATTATATGCACTCATGCTGTATATAAATATAGTTATGCTCAATGTATGAACACTTAATATTGCTGTCATATTTTGTATGGAATGTGTGATGACAAATATATTCAAACGGTCCCATTAAAGCATTCACAGTGAATCTTGGATTAGAAATCAGAAGTGCAATGGCTGCCTGGCCTCACTTCTCTTCTACCCAGAACACCACAAGAACTATGTGAGGACTGCTCTCCAGTGGGAGCAAGTTGCCATGGAAATATCAAATGAAAGGTCAAAAAAGACCTTCCAGCAGAGCAGTATATGTCAGTCCCAACATACACAGAGAGCTAGACAAATGCATCAAAGCCTGCACTTTTTCCAAAGACCATGCCCACCACCCCTGATACTTGTCCTAAGATCACATAATTTTCCAGAGGGATTCATAAAGCTCCATTAGCACTCCAAGCCCACTTTCTGGCCCAGCTACAAAGGCTTCCTCTAATGTACTCTCAGGGCCATGATCCCTCTCCCAAGCCAACTCCCAAGGCCATGCACATTCCTAAATTTTACCCAATCCCAACTGTACTCTGAGTGTCACACTCACTCTTAAACCCGTTCATAAGTGACAGAACAAGCCTCCAGCAAGTGACTAAACAGGGCACCAAATACAGCAAGAAACAGCATACTCACCAAGCACACTAAACTACCTGAAAATGTAAATCACCAGGCAGCAAGGAAGTCTCTGAACAAATATGGGCCCCATTCAACCCTACATCTCTGCATATATTCTCTGGGAATTAATGACTACATGGGGTTCATAGCTATCCAGCTGTAACTACATTGTGTGATGAGGGGTGTATCTATCATACTGGCCATTGCTAATTAGATGGGAAAATGGGGTTCGAGCTCTCTGAGCCTCCAGAGCCTTTTGGAGTAAATCCATGCTCATTGAATAAACCAAAACAGCTCTTTGAAGCCACATCATTATATTATTTCACTTCAGTAAAGGATCCTGCTTGTACAACTGAAGATGACATTTATGGTTGAGATTTTGCTGAAATTAAAAGAAGTAGTCTCAGGTAGACCAAAACATTTTGCAAATTCATGCTTACCTTGGCAAACTACTGGGTTGACAATATGAATAGTAAATCCTGCAGAAATCCTGAAAGGTTTAATTGTTTCACCTGTCTATATTTGCATTTCATATTTAAATTTAAAAACAATATTTACCTTTAAATTTTTATTGTGCTTTTATAATTTAATATGATATTTGTAGATAACATAACCTTTAACATAAAGTATCATTAAAGGCTTGAAAATTAAATAAATTACAAAGACTAATTTCCTGGAAAATGAAATAAAATTTGTTTTTATTAAGTTTGCATTCTGGTCTAATTTGAGACCAAATGACAAATGAGTACTTTTGGAAACCCCCACAAATCCTGGCATTGATGCTAATATGGTGTGGGATGAGGTACTAAACATATTAGCTGTTATAAGTAAGGAAAAATATGTGAGAAGTCTGAAATCTGGCTGAGGAACTGAGTAAGTTCCAGTAATTCACTTTACACTTATTTGTTAGTAATTAGTCCAATTTAGCCCATACCAAGTAATTACAGAGAGCATTTTAGAGGGCAAGTACAGAGATGGAGAGAATCAGATGCCCAAGGGTTACAGAAATTGTGTTCTGATTCATTTTTAAAGCCACTTGACATTTACACCTATGACAAAGTTGTGGGCTCGTGAAATGGGGCTCATGGAGGGGAAAATACAGAATAGGGAAGCCACAATGAACAAAAGGTGGTTGGCGGAAGGTCCAACAAAACCTCATTTTTATTCAGATAGCAATTGTGGAAATTATCTTGCTTGCTTCAGTGTTCAGCACCATGTCATGATGCCCACCAAGCACTGCCCTCAGAAAAACCCACAGACACCATCTTCACAGAACAACACAGAAAGAAGACAGAGGAAAATTTAGCTGCCTGTTTGAATCCTAACTTAATACAGTAAAAGATTATTTATGACCACCTGCCACCTAGCCACCTGTCATACCTTTTAGCAAATGTTTAAGAGCTGCACAGGGCATACACACTGCTGCTTTGAACTGGCTGTAACATAATTAGCTCATCCCTTAGAAAGCTCAGTAAACAAAATAAGAAAGGACACCCTAGAACCTAGGAAGTTTGCAATTCTAGCATTCAATTAAAAGCATATATTTAATAAATCAACTAAGTTACAACTTTTTCCTTACAAAGTTGAAAAAGCTGCTAAGTATACTAAGATCCTTTGGGGAATCCAAACTCCCTTCATATAGAGAACAGCATCAAAGGAGGGATGGGAAGTCTGTCCTGCAGTAATCTAAGCCCACTGTCAGATAAAGACACTTGGAGTAGGGCATTACTACAGTTTACTAACGTTTGCAGCCTTATGCTGCAGTTTTTCCCCTCTCTCTTCTATTATTTCAGATTAAATTTCCCATGGACTGTCCCTACCTACGCTCACTGTTCCAAACAAAAGAAGCCCTACCCTGTACTTCTGCTGGAGTAAGTAAGGCTGCTTCTCAGGGCTCCACGAAGGCTCCTTTTCTGCCAGGCTGTCCCCACCAACCTGCTGCCATCTGGGGCTTGCTCTTCTTACCCTCAGAGCCATCCTCACAGGCAGCACTAAAGGAGGAGAAAGACTGGTGGGAGCTTTCTAGAGTACAGTGAACACAGACAAAAACACATGTCCTTCCAAGTCTCCTAACATTCTTAAAAACACTGCCAGACCCTCTCCTAAAAATGTAAATCTTACAGACGAGTCATGCAGTCCTGTTTATTTCTCTAATTCTTGTCTGTCAGCTCAGCTGTGATTTTGGGTCCTTCTGTCTATTCATTTGGTGTGATTTTTTCTCTTGGCAAACACAAGTCATGGCTCCTTGCTCATTGATGTGACAGAGAAGTGTTGCTGGTCCTCTCGCCGTCAAGTAGTAAACAGATCCAGACACACTCACTCAGTCCAGCAGCACCATGCCATCACTATCTTTTTACTCAAGCAAAATTATTTGCTTTGATGCCAGCAGTAATTGAACAGAATACAGATGGAGGACTTGCAGAATTTGGCCCAGTAGTTTTTGACTGGCAAAAATCATGGTTGCTTTAGCGGTTTATTCCCACAGGAATTATTTTTGCTCTTGATAAAATGGGTAACTGGAAAGCACTTCTAGGCTTCAGAAGAGCTGATTCAAATCTGACTGGGGGAGGGGGGAGCAGGCAGGTGGCGTGTGTTAATTTGAGATTGTTCAGATGAACTAACCTTTAGCTCCTTTTCTCTGCCAAGTTCTCTCGTGGATTTATTCAGCCCTGTATGAATTACTGCCTTTCTGCTTCTGCTCCTGGGGGGGTCAGGCAACCAGTACTGCACAAGATTCATATGTCCTTCTTCCAAAACTCCAACTACAAGCTGGTACAGTCAAAGTGGAGTCAGTGATCCTCCACATACAGCTAGGTAAGACAAGAAGGCAAAAGAACTGCCAAGAATGAACTAATATTGTATGAGATTGCATTTTTATGTGAGCTGCTCCATCTCTCTTTCCTGGCCTCAGATCAAATCAGCTAGAGTTACAGAGCTAACTGTAATCCTGTTATAAACCCCTTCCAGACAGGCAAAGGAATGTCCCTCCTTACTGTAGGCCAGATTCTTTGGTCTAAGACTAATGCTCTATTAACTTTCAACTTAGCTAATGGACATATTCCTGCAATTAAAACTCACAGGTTACAAAATTATCTGTTAAATCACTTGTCTAACTCATTTTAAATTAAAAGGTTTCAAGAAGAAAGTCCAGGCACCCAACAGTTGGCTGTGGGCATACTCCATTGCTAGAAACAGCTAGTGAAGTTCAGCCTTGCTAGGGGAGGCACAGTGACTATTTGGGTCTCCTGTGCTTCTCTGGGATGCAGAATTGCACAGTCCTTTCATCAGGGTCTCTACAAAGCCATTATTACATCAGAAAAAATTCTCTGCTAACTTTACTTGCTAAGATGAGTGTAAGCAAAATTCTCCTTAACTACACAACCACAAATGGTCCTTGTGTCATCAAAAGCACAGTTTTGCTTTTTGTTAACTCTTCAGCAGAGTAGTTTTCCACTGAAACAACAGTAGCTCCCATATGTGATATGATGAGGAAAACACAGAATGTATCCAAGCGTGCTGCATGCTCATTATGAATGAATTAGACTTTTAAATACCTTGAACTACTGCTAGTAATGCAAAAGAATCCTTTGTAACAATTGACACTATCTAATCTACATCTGAAATCATGAAGACTTCTGCTAATAGCCAAAGAACTCGTATATGGCTAAAACCCAAGAAGCCTGTACTACTCCCATGTCAGTGGTATGACCATACCATCTGTAGAGGAGTAGCGACAGGGAGTTGTGAAAACAGCTGTCAAACTGTTCAACATGAAGGGAGTGCTTTAAGGCCAGCCAATGAACATCTATCCAGGCCAATACTTTTGGACCTCACTGTTGGGGAATAGAATTATTGGGATCAATAAAAGAACTGTGCAAGCAATAGGGCTGGAAGTTTTTAGGCTTCTGTGTGTGAGAGACACTTTCCATGGGAAAGTCCCTGTGTGAAGGAAACAATCAGCCTGAGAAAAAACAGGGAGTAAAGAACTTGCAGCTGTGCTGTCTGGGAGTGAACCAAGGGAGGTGAGCACAAAATTATTTTGATCATAACAAGACTGTGGAAACTTGCCAATGTAGGTCCAATTATGTAGAAATAGAAATGTGTCTTGATAAGCTTTAAGCCACTTAGGAGCTAACAAGCTGGTATACTATATAAGTGCCTTTGGACTGCTAATAAACGGAGTTCATTTATCAACCATATTGGTTTGGATTCTCGCTGCCCCCGCCGGGGATCTGGGCTCCTCGTCCCGCGCGGCTTCCAACACCTCACTGGAAGACCTAGATTCAACTTAAGGCTCAAAACTGGCCTCCCTACACAATTGCTCTCTGGATGAACTCAAATGCCAATCACTCAGCTTTTCCTGTGCTTCCTAAACTCCTCTGGGCACTTTCCTAAGCTGCACTTCAGGTAACAAAAATCTCAGTTAACTTCCCTACTTACTTCCTCTGCTGGTATCCATTAGAACTGAGGTAAATCCTGAGAGGAAAGCCTAGTTTTGAAGGTGTTCAGCCTGGAACCACTCTGTAGGGAGAGGAGATCAGGATCTAGGCATCTCAGTCTAGATCATCTCAATACCACATATCCAGCAATAAAACCAAGTTACTTTTCACATGGAAATGGCCTCTGTGATCACCAACTGGTGAATAACAGGAAAAGTAGCCAAAGGCTGGAACAATAAGGATGTCAATAGTATTTCTATAGCAATCTTCACAACCCTTAACCCTTTCACAGAGGAGAAGGTGGGATACCATATGCAAGGCTGGAAATTCCATCTGTTCTTGCCTAGCTCAGATCAGGAAACAATTCCCTCTCCCTTCTGAGCCAGACAACAAGCATCAGTGTAAATAAGATGCTTTCTACTGAGCAGAAAGAGAGGTCTTATTTGAAATAGTCATTTCAGCTGATTGCCACAGGCACATAAACCTCTCCTCCGTATTTATTTATGTAATCAATGCTAAGATAAGCTTGTTATTCTCTCATTTGCTATTCAAGTCAGTCAGTGTTTTTCTTCACATCCTTCTGTTATCAATTGTTTAGCAGAGTACAGTAAATCAAAGAATTTTGTTAGGACCAAATGGGTTTGCTATGAGTTGCTGTGAGTTCTGGTACAACAGACCTCTAGGACTGTTGTCTGAGTCACCTGAGTATTTTTCACCCAAAGCATCTCCAAGCAAGGGAAGCATTTGTAAGGCTTATGAACTAAAGGCAGGGGCTTCCTACTTCAACACAAATGCACAGAGAATTAATGAGCACTGAAATTCAGGAGCTCTGGGAAACTGTTCTCTAGCAACACTCTTCAACAATTCAGCATGGAGACACAAATGCTAAGGGCCTGCTGAGCTGCACACTGCTGGTAGAGCTGTCTAGAACTCAGTCTAACAGAGTTAGACACAATGACTCGAAGCGGCACCATCCCAAAACTCCCTTTACAGCTTGACACATCTCTCCTAACAAAGAAAAGCATGATTCACCTCAGACAAAAATTCAAGATAGAAGGGTCACAGTTCCCAAGAGCTTGTCATGATTCTGGGCCCAGTTCCTTCTTCCTGGGCAAACAAACCCTCAGGACACTCCATGAGAATTCCAACAAGCTCCCACAAAACTCCTGCAAGCTGAGAATGTCCCAAGACTTCAACAGGAGACCACGCAGCATTAGGAGAGCAGAGGGATTCACTCTATCAAGGAGGGCAGAAGTGCTGCCAGCTGTGATTTTAGTCTGGTTTCTCAGGCCTCCTGCTGCCCCTGCCATGGGGCCAGCAGGGAAAACGGTGACTCCTCCAAGCATCCATACACCTGGATCTGCAGACCATGCACGAGCTGTGTGGCCTGGCCCCAGGACAGCCCATGTGTTCTGCCATTCTCTAGGAGCAGTGCACTTTGAAACCCCACAGTTTCAGATTAGGAAAGCTTTGGGGTCCCTGAGCCAAAGGGAAGCAGATATCATTGCACTGCTCCAAAGCAATTGTATGCTGGGAACACAAGGGTTTTTTTAGGAGTCCAAAGAACCCTTGCTCAAGGTGTCAGGATCACGATTTACCAAATCCACTTTCTATACCAAGGGGCAACAGCCATTCTTCAATTCTTGGCAGTAGCATGGAAAATCCCTGGAGATAAAGTCCCAGAAAAACTGGTACATGTTTTAAATAAATAAATAAAATGTCTGAACTTTTTTCCCCCCTCAAAATGGAAAAAAACATTTTCAGTTGTATAGAAAGTTCGGCTTTTTTTTCTCTTCCCAAGTGGAAACACCTTCTTTTTCCTGAATTTTGTCATTTCCAAGGGTCAATAACCTTGAGTTTCACTACCTCAAGCTATAAAAACCTAACATTTAGATAGCCTTTCCTACCTGTCTGGCTGCATAATGAACATTTTTAAAGACTTTATGATAACCCCAGAAATTAGGTATTGATAAATCTTACATATCATCATGTAGTGAGTAAACTGACACAGAAACTGAGAGCCACATCTGTTGTCAAACTACTAGTAAGTGTTAGACCTAAGAACAGAGCAAAAGTCTTCATTCCAAGTCATTCCTGAGTCTTGGAAAATGCTACAATCTGCCATGCTCTTGTCTTTATTATTTCTTTATATATAAATAGATCTGATTAAAAATCTCCTAGGTACTACATATGAATTTCAATTAGTGTAAATTGTCACTTGCTTACCTACTATTTAGTGGATTCTTTAAATGCACATCGAGCCTCTGTCATGTGCAGAAAAGATGTGATGAGGAGAGACCTCTAATCTGTAATACAATAACTTACTGCAGTCCATCCATATACCAGTTTTATGTATTTTTTCCAACAATTTTGTATGTACATCCACATCACAGAATAGACTTATTTCCTGAATTTTAAAAAAGCGTGATGAACAAATGTGTAAAATTAGGAAGAAAGACAAAATTAGTTTGACTGCTTGAGACTGACAGTGGAGTTGATTCTCCATTGTTCTGTGCTTTAGTTCATTGCATTCCCAAAAAGACAGTGGATGCTGTATGCAGAACTGGGGTTCCATGTGAATTAGTCATAAAACTGTCCTGATTCAGTAGTGTCTAATACTCAGTTGGAACATGAGCTGATGCGGAAGGGAACACCAAAACTTGGAGTAAGGGAGTTTTTTTTCAAAGCTGATCCCTTAGTTTTTATCGATGGGAATGATTTTTTTTAGCTTTAAAATTCAAAAGGGAAAAAAAAGTCACAAAAATATGATAAACTGACTTTTTTTCATCATCGTTGCACCGACTAAACATGCAGATTGCCTCTGGCAAGGTTAGCTAACCACTTTTTCTTTCATTTTTGTTTCTGAGGTGACAAGCCAAATGGAAATCCATGACTTAAAGGAAGCTTGCAGAAGCTGTTAAGCGTTACTTAACAGCAAGTTCTACTATGTTGCTTATGAAAAAATGGAAACAAATATTACCAAGTATATAACAAAATTCCTTGCATCACTGAAGTACCTCTCCTTCTCTATCCTTTCAGTAACTGAACATCATGTCTCAGATGACATAACCAAATTACAACCAAAACATTGATAAATGGTGGCTCCAAAAAAAGACATCAGCTCCATCCTCAGGGAGTGCAGTGTTTTTAGAATGACAGCTATTTCTGAAGAAATAAATTTATTTTTGAAATAAATTGTGTATTAGACAGATATATACACACTATCTAGACAGAAGCATGGATGATTTGTTTTAGAGGAGTTTTCAAAAATAACCACTGTTTCATCCTCCTCCTCATTTTATATAAATAGCTACAGACACGTTTTATATGCACTCACATATATGGAGTGAGATTCTTACCACCATACAATGCCAGAAAGAACAGCAGCCTCCTGGTAACTCTAAACCAGCCCACAGCATGTACCTATAAAAGAGGTCTGTCATTAAATACAAATTTAGCTAAAGAAGACCCCCATATTTCTGACTTTCCAGCTTAACTTTCCACAAAGAAGGTGAATGGGCTCCTCAACTGTACAGCGATTTCTCAGTCTTTTTATTCTGAACATTTCCAGTGAGTAGGCCAGGGTGTTTTCCTTTGACAGTCTATCTCAGGTTCACAGAACAGCTTGCTCTCCTGTGACTTACTTTAAAGCCCTGTCAGCAGATTCCTCATTCCAGACTCTTGAAATCTGAAGGTTAGTCCCTCCTACCCTCCCAGATGCAGCAGATATTCATTGAAACTTTTTATAATCTTATTTAAAAAGTCAGCTATTTTTCCACTATTAAAATGGGGTCTAGATATTTTAATGGTGTCAAAAAAAACTCAGCACGAGGCCACAGTGCTAAATTGGTACTTTCCCTTTGCCAAACCTCTGGCTTATACTGGAGACCAGCATCTCTTCAATCTTCTGAGAAGCAATCTCATTTTCTCATACAGGAGCTGAGTTTGTCCTCTGCCAGTGCTGGGATGATGCAAGTATGTCTGCAACCCATTATTAGTTTTTTATCTGTCCCTAGCTCTCTCCTGGCAACTGTCCCTTTCCTCAAGCAGAGCTAGCTAAGTGGCAAGCAGTTCTGAGGGTGGATCTTCACACCTACACAAAACCCCACAAGAACAGGCTGTGTTTTGTGTGAACACAAGGTGAGCCTTGTGTAGAACTACATGTAAGAGGATGTAGGAAGAGGGGACTTGATTGCTTTCACCTTAGTTTTCCAACCTTCATTTACCACACCGTCTGTTTCAAGCTAGTGCTGCTGCCCTATATATTTCTGCTGCTTTTCCTGTCACCCCCTTTTTAGTTATTTCCATTTCATATAAACTCCCATCTTATTTTTAGATCCATTTCTTTTCACAATGTGCTTTGCCCAAGGCAAAAGCAAACATATAAACAAATCTTCCAGCCAAACCCTGAGTTCCTTTCTTAGTGTTTGCTGCTCAGCCCTCGCCAGAGTCCCTGTACTTCACAGGTCAGTCTGGCTTTCTGTGTGAGGCAGTGTGGTGTTAGAGAACAGATGAGCCAGAAGGAAGGAGGAGAAGAAATAGTACAGTGTGAGCTCAAGCCTTCTCACAAGCTCTGCTCAAAGCACAGGGCAGAAAGGGGTGCTTAGCTCCTCTCATGCTCTCCAAACCAGCTTGTAGCTGGATTGAGCCCCAATGTCCTGTTTGTATCCAGCCCCCAATGTGCCTTCCCCTCTTGCCTCTAAGAGATTAGGATGTGCCTGTTAAAACTCTCATCAAAGGAAAAGGCAGAGGCACTTCTGTGCTGCAGGAATACTTGTCCCAAAAGGCAAAGTCTCCTCAGATAACTCCCTGCAAGACAGTATGGTCTTGCAGGTGAGCTGGGAAGGACACAGACACCCACACCACCAGGTGTGAGCCAGAGGTAAGCCCAGCCCTCTAAACAGAATGGCTGAAAGCTGGTCACTGCTGATGTTGGGCACCTGTCTCAGACATCAGCCATGTGTAAATTGCTTTGTCTGTATGAAAGCAGTGAAGGCTGCAGCAGCCCACGTGCTGTACCAAGGTTATTTGTTGTTGAAGCTACATACACAATACCCAGAGGAAGGATGGTTTGGAAGGGTTTTTGGAAGAGCAGTTGCAGTGTGTGCCAGCTACATGAAACGTGAGCCCATCTATCTCAGTACAGCCAGATGCAAGACTGAGCATGTGAGCACATCCCTGAAGCAGACATTGGGTTCAGTCTCACCAAATAAGTGCTATGCTTGCTACTTTCTTTGAGAAATCCTACAGAGGGAAAGAAGAACAGATAAAATCAGTAAAATAGTTAAAATATTAAAGTAAATATTAAATATTAAGCCAAATAAAACATTCTCTGTATGCAAAAAGCAGGCGTTGCATTATGGAAACATCTCTAAGGAAACCATTCTGAGGTGGTCAGAGAAGCTGAAAGGAGCTCTCCTACAATTGTTAATGGAAACAAAAAAAGCAGCAGTAGGAGAAACCAGCAGAGCAGGGACTATCAATAGCCCTTTGTTCTGTTCTTCATGTTTGACTTGGTGAAGAACAAGCCTAGGGCTGAGGATTCAACCAGCCAATTGTAAATTTAAACATGTTTGCTCTCCTTCATGCTTGCCAAAACCACTCAGTAGTTCCTGGTGGCTTTAGGTTTATGCAAGCTGAGACTACAAAAAGCAATGCTACCCTCAGGACTCCCAGAACAAATTGAGTTAAGCAGCTCTTTTATCCACCTCTGTATCTTTTTTGAGGCTGACGAAAGTTTGGCATACACTTAAAGGATATCTGGGCATATTCAAGCCTTCAGAGATAGCTATAGAACAGAGATCCCAGAAACAACTTTAAAGGCTCTGGGCCTCAATCACCAGAGATGCTCCTCTGGCTTCCAGAGAAATAAGAACATGACAGAAGACTACAAAATTACAGACTTATCAGAAAAAAAAAAAACAACCTAAATCTTTATTTGGTGGGGAAGGACAGAATACTTTAATACTGCAGTATAGGTAAGAAATAAAGCCTTGGTTCCCCAAAGTCAGAAAGAATTTGGACCAGGGGGCAGTACAGAGTGAACTAAGGTTAGTCTTAAGCGATATTAGTTTAAGTATTGTGGAAAAATGGGATACATGGACAATGATACAAGTTAAAGTTAGCATTTTTCAAACTGTCTCCTGCTTTATAGCAGGACCAGAAAATGCATGAGTAAGACTTGGGGGGCAGGGGGTGTCATATTTATTTGCTTTTAAGTAGTTTTTTTCCCATTTTGAAATGAATCTTTTCCAAGATTCTGTCTTAAGTCTCTAGCCCTTAGTCAGATTAAAAGTGAAGGTTTTAAAACTCAAACACTTGAGCAGAAAATTTTACCCTTGACACAAAACTGCACAAATGTTCAAGCCAACTCTGCCCAGCACCTGACAGTGTTTTCACTTTCAGCCTGCTCAACCCTTCCAAGTCCAAGAGAGGAGCAACAGAGTTGACCTGTTCCATTTTTGCTGTAATCCCACCAATTTTATACCAGTTAAGAATGGTGCATCTGTCTGGTTGGCACTCCAGCTCTCGGCCCAGTGAAGCAGTGCAGGCCTGTTTTCATTACAACACAAATTAATAGGCCAGACTCATATACCAAGCTGGGATAGCCAAGACACAAATATCTGCCAGGGCTGTTACATGCCCATGAAATTCAGTGTTCTGACAGCATGATGAACAGCAAGGGAAAGGTAACATTTCAAATTGCTGCGGTATGATTTAGCAGAGGTTTTCTGCTAGAGCACAGAGAGACAGAAATAAACTAACAAGGGTGGAAATCTACTGCCCCAAAGCCCTTTGTTACAGCCATGAGGGATGGGGGAAAAAATTTAAAACAACAACAACAACACAAAAAACCACACCACCCTAAAAACAACTGCAAATTGAGTTCCTGGGCACACTTCTAAGACCTGACTTTTGGCTCAGTATTCGGTGTTTTTAAAAGGCCATTCTTATAAATACAACCAGAGATAGAAGCAGCACTATTTGTATGAAAAGCAAACAAGTACAAGAAAAGTAGCCATTCCATAAGAACTGCCACAAATACATTCCCCCCCCCCCCCCCCCCCCCCACTGAAAAAAAATTTTGAGTCAGAAATTTTCCTGTTAGATTTCAGTGGAACATCATCAAAAGCCCATTCCTTCCTAGTGCTTTTGACCAGAAGGTATGATATATCACAAAAATACCACCTCAAGACAGTCTTTAAATTCATAGATCAGACTGAGGACTCTCTCACAACTACTCCTGAATATTGAGGAGATGCAATAAGGCTCAGATCCCCATGTGGCAACTTCATGCAATCAAGAACAATAACAAATATATGGAATTAACTAGTACTCTGCTTCAGCTTAAGCCATCTTCTAGAAAGCACTGACAAAGTGACTACGACATCCAAAGCACTTGTTGCATTCAATTCCAAAAGGGGCTTCTTTAAGTGGACAAGCTTCAGCTTAATACAGAATTAACTAGAGCATCAGGGAGAGAAGCTTGAAGTAGAAGGGATTCAAGCTTAACTCACATCCAAAACATAGTGTGAAGAGAAGAAACAAGAAATACCAGACAAATCAGACCTTACCACAAGAGACAAGAAATAAAATTACAGCAAACACAAAGCTTTGAAGAAATTAGTGGATTGAAATGATCAAAAGTAAGGCTAAGTGTTCAATTTTACATGTCACTTAAAGGATGGTTTTTTTCCTGCCACTCAAAGTCTATAAACTGGCTGTTGCATCAATCTAGGGTTGGTTGAGAGAGAAAATAAAATTACTGTCACTGCCAGGGAAGTATGGAGGCCAGTGAAAAGGCTCCTAGTCAAGTACACACCAGATAGTTTTTAACATTAAGAGACGTGGCCTTTGTTCCTGACCACCAGAAGATCAAAGTAATATATCATGAGTTTCAAATGCTGATCTACTTTTTCAATTCTAATTCCTTTTCCCTGATACTTATGTATATAAGTATATATATATTCCCTGATACTTCCTGTATGTATAAAATGCCAGGACAATAACACATTTTGCTTTGGATTATTATTTCCAGACAGTGCACAGCAAATGCTAGAGTATAAAAGTCTCATTTCAACAACCACTTGACAAGAGGAGAGATTTACTTGATGACAGATGCCCTTTTTTTTTCTAACAAAATTAGAGTGCATGAGTTAGTCTTCTGCTTCCAGTTACACATGCCATTTGTCAAAACAGGGTAGCAGTTCAAACCTCATGTCCATAATTAGCTTCTTTTCTGACATCTCAGAGACATTCATTCTGATGTTAGATGTGCACCAAAAATCGAGCCATTGCTTCAACCATTACACATCTAGGCTAACACTCTCTTCCAGAGCTCAAAAAACAATTCTGTACTCCAGCTGACACAGCAAACATTGCTGGAATGTATTTTATGCAAACAGTATACACATATAAGGAATTACTTTTACTCTCAGCTTGTCTTTCTTCTGGCTTTTTTATCTTATAAGGAAAGCTGAAGATCCTGTTTTAAAGAGAGAAGGACATGCATAGATTTGTGGCAGCCTGCTAAAAATCAGCTTGACTCAGTGCACAGTTTAATCTGTAGAGAAGCATTTTCACAGTAAGATCTCCTTCTTCTTTGATCAGCAGCTGCAGGTGATGAATGCTTCAGCACTGCCTGATGCAGTGAGAAGCAGACTCAGAGCGTTTGCTGTGCAGCCAAGCAAGCAGCCCAAGGCTTGTTGTCCACATACACTGAGTCAATGTGGATGCCAAAGGATGAGACAGCAGGGACAAGCTGCTCTCACCATAGTGGAAGATAAGAACCTGTGCTGAAGAGCTGTGGGCCACGAAGCCCCAGCTGCATGGCCGATGGCAGGGTGGCAGAGGCTGAGATCTGAGGAGGGGCCAGCCACAGCTCCCCAGGGCTCACAGCTCTCGGGCAGGGCTTTGGCACAGGCCAGGCAGGCAGCTCTCTTACTGCCCACAGCAGCCTCTTTACCCTGGGGAGCTGCCACCTCTTTTATACCAACAACTGGCCCTGCAGGTATGGTCAGATGACAAAGCAGAAGGGTCTCTTTACAGCTTCGAGGTCACCCATTTCCCAGTGTCCGATCAGTGCTGTTTACATGGTGGTCCTGCTGCACCTTGTTTATGCCTCCAAATCCAGCAGGAGAGAGATCATATAAGCCTCAATTACCCAAGAAGTGAGTCAGAAATGTGTAACACTGCAACTATTCATTCCCAACAAAACATTTTATCTTAACTGTCAAGAAACATTGCATGTGCCTAAACAGCACTGTACAACTTATAGTTTAAAATGAGCTGAAATCCCCCCCTTTTATTCACAACTGTTAAGCCAAGAAATGAAAAATCCCCTTTCATGCTTACTCTTGTGGTTTGATGTAAAACAATTACTTTTGTTTCATTTCAATTTAAAACAGAATTGTGTTTTATATATTTTTTTATTCATTCTTATTCAAGGAATAAACAAAAGCATCTTAAGAAAAAGCTAAATGAAAAGCATCATTTCCCTTCAAAACAGTGATTTAACTTTATATTTTTCAGGTTGTTTTTCCTCAAAGGAAATCTCAGTTTCTTATTCAAAGATAGTATTTTCCTGTGGAAATTTTCAGGAGAATTACTATGTTGCCAGTAGCAGAATGAGCCACAAGACTCTGCAGCTCTTAATTCACCCTGTACAGAATTAGCATAATACACACACGTGCTTTACCCAAATCCTTCTCATCTACACAAAGCTCCTGTCTGTTCTATTTGTGTTCCCACTTTGCTCAGCATCTTCCCCATGGTACCGACATTTATGCTGCTTTATGCATCCCATTTCTTTACTCTCACCACACCCACGGGCTGGCTCCTCTTTTCTCCATGAAGCACCTCCATCTTTGCTAGCATAAAAGTCAAAATTCACTCTCAGCAAGAAAAAGCAGCAGGAAGGCAGGGGTAAGTGTGGAGGAGTTTCTTGTGGCAAGGAAACTTTGAGACTTTGATTCTTTCACGTTTTCAGTGGGTAGCTACCCATTGGAATCACTTGGTTATCTTTACACGTTAAATGGAGGAACACAAAGAAATTCTTAATGAGGCCTGCCTAAAACAGAGACAAGACAAAAATCTCATTTCCTGTTATTGTTTATAGCTTGTCTTGGAAGCCACAACTGCAATCTGGGTCCCTGGTGTCCTTGGCATGAAGAGAAAGACAATTCGTGCACCATATGTTCTACAATCTACAGAGGCGAGACAAACACCAAGGGAAAGCATCACTCATCCCATTTTATGGGTGGTTTAAAGCCAAGGAGTGACGTGGTGAGGTTGACAGTGCAAGGGACTGAATGTAGCTCTCCTGGTTATCAGCTCAGCTCCTAAACCATGCTGGACGATAGAAAACCATTTCTATCGATGGACAATAGAAAGCTTAAAAGTAGTATTATATCATAGCTAAGGTAGAAAAATAACCTTCCCAGTATGAAACAAGCATATTTCTTTCACAGTTCCTGTTGAACTTATGTATTTCCTAGTGAAAGAGAGAGGGTTTTCTAAACATTAGTAGAATGGAAAAGTGATGGAAAACTACTCCTGCATGGTATCCAGCCAGAACTCGTGTTTCAAGAAGGAAAGGGAAGGGTCCTACATGCTTCTCAGCTGGACCTGTAATCACAAAAAGAAAGTTCAGGTTCTCAACTGGATGTTGTATTAAAAAAATGAGTTATAATGGCAATAAAAGTCAAGGTTATCAGCCTTAGCAACCGAAATATTCCCTGCTTTTGCTGTATCTAAAGTGACTACCCTACCTTTTCCCATTACACCTGCATGTGGCTTTTCTGATTAGACTGTTCATTATATTGCAAGACCTGCTGGGGGTTTTTTCCTTCCTTTTTTCCCCGCTCTCTTCAGTACTTATTTTCTCCAGAATTACAGTCTTCAAGACAAGAAATAATATTTGCAAAATCATACAATGCACTTAGATTAAAAGACATGGGGTTTTTTAGTGCTCAGAAAACAGAACTAATCTGGTTTGAAATTTGCAAAATTAAAGATTTAAGTTTTTCATTTTAAAAGGACAAATTGAGAGAAATATCTTCTAAACAAAGCAATTTATTCCTTTAATTTTAAAAAATATGTATCCTTCCAGGTGAGCTATCCTTTGAAGTTCTCTTCATCCCAAAGAACAACAGTTTGGTAAGAGCCAAGCAACATTTTTTTTTGTATTTTTTGTGTGCATATGGACATGCATAGCTATTAAACTGATTTTCACTAAAAGCTTGTAGGACCAATCACTTCTAAGGACAAAAAAAAAGATCAGTGCATACAAAACAATATCTAAATACAAAGGTATGTGCCCCTTAAATTTTCTCACCATGAACTGCTTACAAGTAAGCCACATTTTTACATGTTAGAAAGGAAGCAGGAAGCCTCTGCAAAATTTAGAAGTTACTTGCAGGTATATTATATCTGTTCTCATGTAAGTCTCCTTCTGAAGGTAGGAAGAAAGATTAAGCTAAACAATCAGCAAACCAGGTCACAATAACTTGTGTCCTTTTAATTTAGCATGAACAAAAAGATCAAGGAAGTAGACAAGTTGGACAGCCTTGCAAGATGCAGATTGGGAGCATTTTTATGCTTTTTAGAATGTAACAGCTTTCAACAAAGCTGTAATTGCTAGCACTTTTGCTGGAAAAATTGAATATGGGAACCCATCTGGATTTGTTGACTGAATCCTGAGCCTTATCCATTGCCGTGAAACTCAGAACAATTTTGCTATTAATGTTCTCTGTGGACTGAATCAAGCCCTGAGTCTTTCAGAATTAGCTGTTTAAAGGTGAAGAGCTACCTGAGGGGATATTTTCACCTTGGTTTAAGTATCATAACAGGCATAAGTCTTACAAAACTGAACACTGGCTCTAGAAATCCATCTTTAAGGCCCCCCAGCATTTGTACATTTTCATGAGTTAAAGTGAAAGCTGTTTGGAGAAAGGAGTAGGTGTGGAAATTACTTTAAGTCTCCCTCAGCTATAACCAGAGAGCTGAAGCATATGTGACACTGATGAAACAGAACAAGCAGCCTGCAGTGTGCCTGAGCCCTGGCCACAGTGGGATCCCCATGACACAAGCAAAGAAACTGCATACCCCTGAGATCACTCTGTTCTAGAGGAGACAGATGGTGAAACAAAAGCAAACAGACTTCTCACAAACCTTTCAGATTACCAAGGCATACGAGGTCCCTTCCTAATCTTTCAGTCCAGTGGACAGAAGTCCTTTCCCAGAAAGGAAGATTGTGAAAGACAGCACATGCAAATAGTGAAAAAAAGGTGTGGGGCTTGCTTCATCCACTTTCTGACACCTACAATGAGGATGCCTCCATCTCAGATGAAGGACCACTTAGGATCCCTTTATAGTCCAGGACAGGGAAAACAAGCACTTTTACAATGTAATTCAGCTGCCTATCTATTTAGAGATCTACTTTTGGAAAAGAGAAAATGAACTGCTGATGTGTCTATTGTTCTGTCTCATACAGAGTCCAAGTGACCTGTTCAGTCTGCAGGCACCCACACTGTCAGATCAACTGTGCTTAAAAGCAGCATACTGGGTATAGAAGAAGCATGTCCAGTAAAGCCTTTTTTATTTTCTTTCTAATAAGAGGGACTCTGAAGTACTGTCAAGATAACCATTTCCCCCCATCTAGTGGTGGGATTGCATTTTAAAATATCCCACCCATCTTATTTGACTACATTTTGAAACTGGTGAAGGTTGAAAACAGTACCACTGCTCTGCAAGATTCCAAAAATCTATGACTGTGATTACAGCAAGTCACATAAACCATGTGTCAGATGTCCTCACTTCTTAATTCATTATTTTAACATCCACATCATGTTATCTCTGCTTTCCAAAGTGCTTAAAATACATGAAAGACATAAACCTATCATACTAGTCAATAGCTTGCTTATTTATAGATTGGGTACCAGGGATTGACTCTTCCCAACTATAGTTTATGTCTATTTTTAGTATTCCTAAAGAGCTTTGTTATTCATCTGCAGAAACTGCCATTGACATGTGGCATCTGCTTCAGAGTCAACTCACCTTTTAACTGTTTCAGCAAACACAAATGAAATAAGTTTATTTCTAGACTTAGAAGAGCCTGTGAGGGGATAACCCAGGTCTGGGTCAGATTTTCAGCAATGTTCAGCTGAGCATCATGGTTAGATGTTCTAAGCTAGTGCTTGGGCATACTGTACATGTTGAAGTTATAGAATTTTCCTAAAGGACAAATCTGAATTGTGTTTTATTATAGGCTGCTGAGCTGTTCAGTGTAAGAGGGTAAATCCTGTTTAATTTTGGACATATTCTCAGGAATTTTTCAAAGTGGGGTTTTTAAAGAAATAGCTTTTTACCAGAAGCAGAAAGTTTTCAGTGTGCATTTCCTAAAAGAAATTAACTACCTTATATACCTATTCTTATACTGGATCTATGCCCCATACTTATTTTCCTTCTGGTTACTGAAGTCAATTGATTCAAATACAACAAACCCCCCTGTGGGCCCAGGTAATATCCTCTGAAGTCATTACTTTGAATTGAAATAAGCTTGAAGCACCAAACAGACACAGCTGAGCACTCACAGAGAGAGCAAAAATAGGTACAAAAAGCACATCTTAGGCAGCCCATAAGCTGTACGTCAAAAAGCCTATGAGAAGATTGAACAAGGAAAAAATCTCTTACAAGACTCTCTTAAGATAGCACAAAATTGAGACAATTCATTGTGGGTCTAAATGCAGCTTAATGAGCCAAATCCATATTGTGAATTATGTGCCTTTCCTTTACCTCCCCACAGTGCAGAGCACATTACCATAAACAGAAATGTTCTTAGAGAACCACTTACCTTTCCAGTGGGAATGCACCAGCAGTAAAGTCACAATACACCTTATAGTTAAACACTTCCAAGATGCAGTCAGATGAATAGACATCTAGCTTAATAACATTTTAGCTGGTCAATATTCAACACAGGCCATTTCTAGCAAAGCTCTAAAAAGCTTGCTGCTAGTCCTAAAACCATTGTGTATTCATTCCCCTAAGTCTTTATCCCATTCCTGTTCCTCACCTAAAAAGAAGCGCACACAAGTGACAGCACAATTGGTCTTAAATTTATCCTCTTTCACTGACTCCAGATCCAACTTGGGCATGGTTTTCTACCCCTTCTCTTTTGCTGGTCTCCTGCTTCCTGAGCAGAGCCTAGGGACTTAGAGAAGAAGGGTTTTTCCTCAGAAGAACTAAATCACACTTTTTTATCCAGCCTCCTTAAGAAGATGACAATGCTTTATATGACAAAGAAACACAATCCATGTCTATCTCAAGGCAGGAAATATCCTCCATCAATTATGATGTGATGGTATATCTGGTATCTAGTTCATCTCATCCTCTTTGGCTTTTCATCCACTGGTTTGACTCCATTCCTTCAACTTCTGTACTGACAGACTTTGGTTTTATAACAAATAGATGGAAAAGAAATGACCGGTCATGGAAACAAAATTGCCTTTGCCAAAAGTTAAATTCAAAATCAGAGCAAACAAAGCCTGCATCTGCTCCTTTGCCTTCCCTGCCAACAATAATAACCACTTACAATATAACTATAATTTTACATAACTAACTATACCTGAAACAGAAGCAGAAGTTACCAGTTCCTCAGCATAAAGAAATCAGTAAAACAGAAAGCACTCTATTATCTGGTAAGTTTTGTTTCGCCTTCACTTTGAATCACTCCCTTATCCCCCCAACCTGGCAAGGTGCTCTAGAAATAAGGGCTTGCAAGTGCCTGTACCAATGTCTCAATATAACACTGAAGTCCTGCTTTCACACAATTTACAGTTAGCAGCTGGGTTGCCACACATTCCCTCTGCGTGCTTCTACACCATACTCATGCAAAACTCTTGCACATTCTTCCACATAATCACCCTTTGAAAGTTTATTGCTGCTTTGAAAAGGTCTGCATCCAACAGCAGGTAAAATCTGAGGGGCTTGTCACAGACCTACTTGGAACCAGAGGCTGAAAAATCAGTGGGAGAGAAGGCCACAGGGGCAGACAAGGGTCATCATGGCAGTCACCACTCAGAAGCTGGCACTGGCACATAAGCTGTCCTTAAACAGTACACCTGAGTTTGGCTTACCACCATGGAGTGTCAAAGCCCCTCTCAGTGCAAATCTGTTTCTTTTAGCTGAGCTATCAGCCTGAAATCAGAAAAATATCAGCTTACAAGCTGACTTTCACAGGATGTGTTTTGGGGACCTGCAACGCAGTAAATATCACAGAGCACCAGGCAGCACAGATGCCTGTGAATACAGTGCCAGGTAAACATGTATGCCCACAGCCTTGTAAGAACAAGCCATTCCTTGGCAAGCTACTGGGTTTAACCTGAACAGGCACAGATTACGTGCTTATTTTCAATTAAAAATAAAACCTTACAGGCAACTTATGCCTGGACCTTCCTTCATAAAGAAATGGAAACAAACATTGCTATTACCATCAATTAAATTTGCTGCTTGCTTTTTAGCCTGCCGTTTCAGGGATAGGATGACCTTAGGTAGCACTTAAAGAGTGTTGGCATCAGACTTGGCTTTTGAACTGTAGTCTGGATATGACATAATTAACTGTAAAACAGATGTCTCTAAACAAGGAGGTAAATCAAACTGACAGACCATTGTCCGATTTCAGTGAGGTGTAGCTGACCTAGAGGAAGAACATAACCCTACCAACTATAGCACACAAAGAATCTCTGCAAGATAGAAAAATCAGAAGGGTTTTAGCCAAAAAGTTTGAGTTCTCTGCAGTCTGTCACAGGATTCAGAAACATTAGTTAAACATTCAAACACTACCTGAGTGACTTGCTCTCTAATGCTCATAACCACTATAAGAGGCATAACAGCCGAACTGTAAGCCCTGTAAACCTCACGCTCTAGAGACTACGCTCTACAGGTCAAACGCTAAGGAAGGAGGGTGTGTGGTTTGGAGTCAATGTATCTAATCTCTTCATGATCCTTCACCAGAAATGCCTTACCCCAAGGCCACTGCTTAAAAACTCCAGACACTAATGAAAGGGAAGGAAACTGAACCTGTGGGCACATTCTTCACTCTAACCGTTCAGATGGCCCACCCATAGCTATAGATAAACGTCTTGAAACCACAGGTTATTTATTACCTCAGAAGAGCCCTATGATACCATTCTTTTCTCCGCATTTCTCCTCCTATGCAAGCCAAAGAATTATTAAGCACCCAAAGCTGTCACCAGCAAAGCCCACTCTTTCCTACGCTCGCATCAGACTCACGAATCTCCTCATGCACAAACCCTTTCCTACCACTGCACTTCACACAGATGTTTCCCCACACACCTCATCCCTCCCTTCTGCTAACATTTCCCCTCCAAGTAAGCAGCATCACATACATATTTTCCCCCACCTTACCACGTGTTTCACACCCTGAAGAAACACTGTTTCCTGGCCACAAGACCACTGTGCTCTTTAGTAACCCATACTTCCACTTGTGAGACTCAGACCCTCCTTGGACTGCCACTTCTGTTACAAGAACACACTTCTGTGAGCATTAGTGGCCAGTCCACATGGATTTGCCTTTGGGTTCCATCACTATGATGCCAAGAGAGCTGGTCATAGTCTGAGTGAACTGTAGTGACAATGACAAATTTCAGAAACTGAAATCCTCTGCTGATCAGCAGAAAAGGTACAAGGCATAAGCAGCAAGATACTCAGGCCTGAAACATTTCTTGGGGGAATGATTTTATAAATGAAGAACACTGGTCTCTCTTGAAAGATGAGCCCCACAAAAGGCAGAAGTAACCAAGGTTCTTCCACCATCGTTATCATCGGTCCCCTACAGCTGGGCCAAGAGCTGTTCCTGACCCTGCCTCTGGGGCCTCCACAACCTGTGGCAGGATGGCTCCTAACTCTCTACAAATGGGAATGATAAACACAAGATAATCAGGACTGGCTCTGTGCTGAGGATCTGTAATGGAGGCAAACCTTTACACTGGCCACAGCAGCTCATCCCAAAGGTCTGCCGTTGTCAAGCCAGCCTTTTCTTTCCCCTATGGGCCAAAGGGCAGAAGGAAGGGGGAAAAGAGAGAATTCATTCATTTGGTCATAGGACACTAGGACAGCTTATGAGGTACCAGGCCTGAATGACAAGTTGTACAATGAGAAAAAGGAAATGAAACCTAGAAATCAGTGTCTTGACATTTTCTAGATGAGCCAGTGCCCCATGGCAGTGCTAGGAAGATAGGTGATGCTGGAACCAGCCAAGTAACTACAGCATCTGCTCAGTCTAGCCCAAGTACAGCACAGTGCTGGGTTGTATCAACACACAGTAGCAAGCAGGTGGGCTTATTGACTCAGTGGCAAAGATGTGTAGTTGCAAGACATTGCCTGACTGGAGCCCATTTGTCTTTAAACTTCTAAGACTCTTAGCAGAAAATACCTGGTTAATGCATGTTTGCCTCCTTTCTATGCTCAGAGACACAGCTGTGGCTCTTTACCTCCACTCCCGTGGGTTAACCGCATAGGCCGCTGTAAACAGTAGCTTGCTGCAAGTGCAGAGCACAGGCTGCAAATCAATAAAGGTTGATGCTATTATATTTTCAAAGAATTAAATGTTCTTTTGAAAAACAATAGCAGCCACTCAGAATTCAATTGCTTGGAGGGAGTCACTAAGGACTGGCACTGCTTGCAGCAGGGGCAGCTTTGAATGCAGCAATGAGTACCCTGTACTCAGTCGCTGTCCTGTGAATGCTTGACAAAAAACAGCCTCCCTCACTCTATGACAAGACTGCAGCTATTCCTGCCTAGAGGAGCAAGAATCCTCTATGGCAGTAGGAGATTTCAAAGTCCTTGCTCTATTACAGCAAAATAGCCAATAACTGCATGACAAAGTTTTATTGATTCCCTATATAAATACCATCCATGCCTCCTTCTCATTCTTCGGCTGTATTTTGGAAGAGTCACTCATGAGAACAGTTTTGGATATCTTTACACCTTTTACTCCATAATTGCTTCCCATGACAAAAATTGCTAAAAAAAAAAAAAAAAAGGAAGAAGGCTCTTAAGGAGCAGGAGTCAAGCCCTTAGCTGGCAAAACCTGACTAGCTTCCAATTCAATTTTTCATCAGCTGAGAATCTAGTCAGTTTTTTATTTGCTTCCTCAAAATGAGGGCCTAGGCTCAAGGAATATACCATGTAGCTGCTTTTAAGAAGGCATGCAATGTGCAAATTAAAGTGATTAATGCACATAAGACTTTGGGAAAACAAGTTTCTTCATGCTTTCTCTCCTCAAAGAAAATAACTAAATAACAACCAAATACATCAGACTAGTGTCTCAGGAACTAGATGGATAGAAGGTCTGTACCACACAGCACAGGCATTAGTGGTGTCCCTCAATGAAAATGCTCACTAGTCAATAAATCCCACTGTCCCCTTTGGGAACTGCCTAGCATGAGATTTTTTTGCACAATACTGCCCTAGAGTATTTTGCATAAACTTTGAGGTAAAGCCATCTGAGCACCCAGCCAGACCACAGAATGCAGGCGAAACTGAAGAAATTATACAAGGTGTTTCAAATTCCCAACCAGCACCAGCTTGCACAGCACTGGTACCTCCAGGCTGAAAGCAAAAAGACCTGACATGTTCACCTTGGTACTCTGCAGGAACAGACCTCAGATCTGTGATGGGAAATATTTGAGCCTCCAAGGGCCCTTGTGAAATTATTGGCTTCAGTTTGATGTCTGGGGGTCCACAATGCAAATTGGTCACACAGCAGTCCCTGTAATGCATGGGGAGCAGCACTAGGACTGGCCATGCCCAGGCACCAGGTGTGCTCCCTGGAAATTTAGTTTGGTTCTTCCTGCACTGCTATAGCCTGCAAGGAGGAGAATAATACTATTAGATTGCCACAAAAACACTTTTCCCAGCACAATAATGCTTGCAAAAAATCAACCAAACAAATCCAGACTGCCAAATTGAGGAAAAAGTTTTGCCATCTGGTGCAATAATGGCTCCCAAGTTATACAGCTTCAGGAAAAAGCATTTGGGTTGTAACCTGGCACTGAAAAGGCAAATTAAAAACTAAAGTACTTAAAAGCCAGTGTCATTTGATCACTTTACAAAAAGGCAGTATAGTCTATCCTGTGCATTTGTAAGAGGAGAACTACATTTTAAAAGTGTTTGTATTTCCTACTTATATGGTTTAAACCACTCACTGTAAATGTTAAGAGCATTATACAACCTCTCAATGTAGTGCTTGCCCTTGGTTCTCCTTGTATTTCCTGGTACATCCTTATGCTCCACACCTTTAGAGGTCAAAATACCTTTCATATAAGCTGCTGTGCGTTGCTCCAGAGAAGACCAGCCTGGTCTCGTCAAATGCAAAGTCTTCCAGACTCTTTTGGAACTTCACCTCTTGCATGTGAGTTTTTGGACTTCTGAAGCTATCTCCTGGTGAATGAAATATTGTCCAACTCAGCACAAAATTTCATAGATCTAGCATTTAACAAGATGACAGTGCATTTCTTTAAAGGAGGGATGACCAAATATCTGAGAGCTTACTGGTACGTACTGATATTGATAGTACAGAGCCCTGTACTACATATCATGGTAATTTTGAGACAGAAATATAACTTTTTTCCCCAGTTGGATCAGACTTGAGTCCATTCTGGTGTTCTGTCCCACTGGCAGCAGTCAGTACAAATGCTTGAAAGGAAAGACATTAGAAAACAAAAACCTCTGAGAAACAATACCAATGTCCTTAATGCTTTCTTCCATGCCTCAAAGAGGAGTTAACTTATGCCTCTGAAGAATACAGATGGAACAGCATTTTAAGTATTTCTCATGTCATTTAACCTGGGGTGCTTTCAATATCCCTGCAAGTAGATTATTCTTTTTGACCTACTGAGCTCTGGTTCCCAGCAGGAGGCAATCGCAGCATTAATTTTGCGGTGTGTGCTCTCCAACTTCTTATCAGAATATCCATATATTAGAGTTCACTCTGTGTTACTGTGTGTGTTTGAAAAAACAATAAGCAGCTCAGTTCCCTTCTAAAACTGAGGCTGTATGCTTCATTAAGCTATCTGTGATAACATCTACCCAAATGTTCTGCCTTCACAGGAGATTGCAAATTCAGAACCCAGGCAAGTGAAGAGAAAGTTGGATTGCTTTTGCCAACAGGCATTATTGTACCTTTATCCATGTCAAATTGAAGACTATTCAAGCTTCTAGCTTCAAGTATGTGGTGTGATGCAGAAGAATGCAAAACTGAAAAAATGGAAGATTAGAAGCGTATCCTCCTGGCTTTGCTGTGGAGAGCTGTAAGACCAGTGGATGACTAATTAGATCAACTGGATTGAAAGGAATAAACAGGAATTGATACCCACCAAAGACATTAATGCATTTTGGGGTTGCAGGTATCCAGATGATGTGGCTCTGTATTAGGTGATCATTTCTCTGCAATCCTCCATCCATTTCCAGAGAGATGAAACAAAATACCACCTTAGTGCAAAGCTGTCATAGTGTGAGATTCTGGATAAGGCTTTTCTTGCCAGCTATCACATGTCTGAACAGAGGCATCTCAAGAGACAAACAAATGGAAAATACCACAGGAAGCCGTGATTTTCCCAGATATACAAGTGAAGTGAGTAACCACAGTTATTTTTCATGCATCATCCTACTTTTCCTGCCATGATAGGAGCAAGCTCAACAACACAGTGATCTTAGCTAGCAATTTAGGCTGAGAAAAGACAATCTGTGGTAGACTTCTTTAATTAAATGAGCAACCCAGTAGAAGCAACAAAAGTGGCTTGAAGTCACCTTTCTCCCCCTCCTACCCAGCCCTTTGTTATCCTCTTCTGGTTTTCTTTCTCAGTTCAGCATCTCAGAGCAGTGGTCCAAGAGCACTTCTGTGTCTTTGGCACAACTCTGGTTGTACAATCCACTGCATTACCTTACAACTCACATTTTACACTAAGGATTACTTTCATCTCCCCTGGGTAACCCCATATGCTTGTATAAAATTGACCCACTCTAAATGGACCCTATACACACAGCCAAAAGTGGTGATGCCTTAAGTTTTAACTTTTATATTTTTCAAACCCTATACTGCCTAGTATGTAATTATGAAGTTTTGTGTGGCCTGTTAGCTGCTGTTCTCTCATGCTGGTTAGACGTAAAAAACCCTCTTTAGGTTTGCACTTCAAGGACACTTAGATTGTCCCAGGTCCCAAAATACATAAACTAAGGCCTCCAAAGAAGAGGGCAAACTTGGGGTAGTTACATCATTAGCTGGGGTTGTAATTGAAGAATTAACCCTGATATGCAAATAGACCAAACTTACAAAACTGTCTGGGGTCCATCTTGGGTGTAGCCTTTTTGACTGCCCAAGGCGTACCTTCAAGGCCCTTCAAATAAATACGTATCTTTATTCCCTTATTTTTGTCTAGTCTCTGTTTTTAGGTGGCCACCCCAGGCATCAGTGGAAGTCAACATTCTGTTGACTCAGGACACCTCAGCTTTCCAGTTTGTTTCCCAGGTGAATGGTGCTGTGGGTCACATGTTTGAAACAGGACTTCCTCAGGGAGGCTGTGAAAACATCCATATCACTCTTCTGATGTGAAACTTACCTCTTACCAAGTCCCCAGGCTCAAGAAGCCCTAATCAGTCAGTACTTGTCACCAGGGAGTAAAGCCTTTTTCCAGATCTGATTAGCAAACTACTTTTGTAGCTGCATCATCATGTAGGATACAGCAGCTTTATTTTAGCGCTGCCCCTTATATCATCCAGGATCTGTTGTTTTACTGCATTGAAGGATGCCTTGTTGTTTCGTCAGGTCATCCAAGTATCATAACAAACTCATCAAGAAAGAGCTCCAGAGTTCCACAGAGTTCTTTTTCTGAACAAATAGAATCAAGCTACAGAGTGGCTTGTTTTTGTGGCTCTTGTGGCTATCCCACCTTACATTACCCCATGATACTTCGCAATAATTCCAGAAGCCCATCCACAGAGAAAAACTGTCTAGCACCGTGGTCCTACCACATCTTGCTTGCCAGAGATGTCATTCTCTCAGCATCAGGATGTCAGCTGGTACTCACCTCACCCAATGCCCAAAACCACAGAGAAGCTTTTCAAAATATGTACAGAGCCTTCATTTATCCTGTCAGACAGCTTAAGGCCCAGCACAACAGCTGAGACCAGACTTACCTTGACCATCAAAAGTAGTAACATGCCCCATTTTTCCCCTTACACTCAGAGAAGAATTCCACTCCATTCTTCTGCAGAAATTATCATCCCTACCCTCATGTCAACTATTTTTCTGCACTCTATTTTAAAACAGAGGTAATCAGTAGCGAAATTACTTGTTTTGGTGATATTCAAAATCAATCCATTGCTATCTCTCAAGTGTTTTGCTTTCCCAAATAATTGAAAATAATGTAGAGATTGCAGTTATAGACAGCAAGAATCAAAACCATGACAAATTTAACAGGTAGCTGTTACTGTACTTGAGAGTCCCTGTTAAGCAGCACAGATGCTGTAACTCAGTCTGCTCCCAGACCATTTGGTTTCATAGAACACTCTACAGACACCAAGCCTCTGTGAGAATGACAGGTGCAAAGCACAGAATGAACCCAGGAAGGCAAGACTAGATAGCCAGTGTGGAAGAGGGGAGGTGGCAGAGGTGTTCTCTTTTGTTCTAAGTAGAAAGGGATACAAGACAGAAATCGTGATGCTTCTCATCACAAAGCAACGAGACGAGGCACTGCCTGGGCAATGGGGGACAGAGAAAGTCGAGCGGAATGGAAACTGCAGGAGTTTGTTGTAAGCACAAGAGCAGGCACCGAGAAAGGGAAAATCAAATCCTGCGGCTGTGCATTTTTATTGGCATATAGCAAAGGCAGAACCTGGTGCTCGGGGAGGTTTCTAATTATTCAATCGTCCGGGCACTGCCCCTGCCAGCCCTGCTGCGCTGAGTTACACCTGATTTCAGCTCGCTGTATTCCGCAGGCGGACGCGCCGGCGCACGGCACAGCCCCGGCCCCAGCCCGCGGCCAGGAGAGGGAGCTCCCACTGAGCGTGTCTGCTAACCCCGCCTCGCAAACACCTTTCCCGAGGTTTCCAAGGGGGAATCACTCAACAAGGAAAGGTACTAAATCCTGCGGAAGTTACTTTCCGTGGATGGGGAGGAGTCTGAATGCCAAGTGCTCACATCCCCCTGAAACAAGAAGGGTTTTTAAGGGCCAGAGTCAGCTGCTCGGCGCTGCCCCATCAGAGGGGGGACAAAGAAGGGGCTCTTTGCTGAGCACATCTGTGCTATTGTTGGGGGCCCACTGGCCTGTAACATGCTTTGGCTGTCCTGCACCACACTCCTGAGCAATTTTAATGTGGCAAAGACTGGAAAAGTCAGCACAGGCCAAAAAAAAAAAAGCATGGGAAAATTTTTTTAAATATCACTCTGTAGCCCCTAGAAAGTCAATATGGGAGCAAAACTCTGCTGTGATATCCTCTAATTAACCAAAAGGAGACACAGAACAACAAAGAGAAAGAAATCACTTCCATTCTGCTTTGGTCATCACTAGCTGAACAAAAAATCCACCACATCCCTTCAAGCAGCCAAATCTTTCTTACAGGCTGTGACATAAGGGGGGGGGGGGGGTGTAAAAAGGGCACATAGGACAAATTAAGCTTGTTGTGCAACAATTCAGAAAAAAGTGCCAGCTATTCTAGACTTCTGAGCCTTTGAAAAGATTTTAAATTTGCTCTGACTTTCAGTTTTTGCTAGTCACTAAGTAAGCTATGAGGTCAGCTTTAAGGCTCTGGAAAAGCAGCCAGACTTGAACCCTGAGTAAGTGTCCTTGTTTTTGACATCTCATGGCAAATATCTGTCTCAATGGACTGCCAGAAAATTCTATCAGCAGCGCTCAAAATATTCCAGTAAATCTTTATCTATTACTTTGCTTTGCCTTGGGACTGAGAAGGAACAAAGTTTCTTAGATACAAACGAACAAGACATGAAACAAAACAAAAAACAAACAAACCCCACATCATTTCCTCCACAACTGTATACTGTATTTATGGCCAAACCACAGATGCTACTGCTAGAATTGACTCTGGTGAGATGGCAACCAACAGCAATCATGCTCTAAACAAGTGTGATCACCTTGTAATCCATGTTTGAAGGCATACAGCACACAGAGTACAGCCTTGTATCTCAGCTGGAGAGTGGTTGAACAACCCTACTTTTTCATTTGGTACAAACCTACTTTTAAGTTTATAAAGACTCAAAACCACACAGCTTCTCAGGCAAATGCATATCAAAAAATTGCAAAGAATATGTGATTTGCATCTGAAATAAGGTCCCTAAAATTTCTACTTTCAGGAAATTTTTGTGCCATGAATTTAATACTTCAGCACAAAAGACTCCCTCCATCCTCATAATCATTAGTTTATATTTCTGATTACAAATACTAATGAAGGTTCTATTATGTAGCTTTGGGATTAAAATGAATGATTACTTTTCAAATGGGTGATAATCCTCCAAATGAATGACAAACCAAACAAATACCTGAAACAAAGGGATAGAGAGAAACCATCTTTTCTCTCCCCCAGTGCAAGCTCCAGAGAGGGCTCAAAAGAGACAACAGCAAAGCAGTAACAGACTGAAATATTTAGAGCTTCTGTATAATTAATTTGTAACACTGAATGGAAGCTCCATTATTAACCATAAAAATAGAAAAGCGTCTGGAGAGGAAACCATTACTGGAGAGGTGCTTCAGGCAAGTGACAGAAAAATCCTCCCAAGTTTCCTTGCACTTTGAAAGAAGACAGAACAAGAAAAAGCATTGTCCCAAAAGCACCCATCAAACACAGGTAAATATGTAGATCATTTACCTGGCAGGTAACAAGAGGCAGGACTGTGTTGGGTGCTAGATAGCAAGGTAATTATAAAAACCACAAACACCCACTCTGGTCAGTGCTGGTACAAAAATATGAATTTCAAATACTGTCATCATGGATTAAAGTCACAAAAATCTGCCACACTGATTGATAAAAAAATTAATCAGACTCAGAATCCAGCAGAAAAGTCTTTCAAAACAATTCTAAACTGTTACACTGTTACAAAAATCCCCTTCCCTAACTATAATAACAAACAGTCTTTTTACTATAACAATTTATTATTATATGTATTAGTTTACATTATATACTGCAATGTAAGGAAGTAGTGGAATTTTACTGTAGGCTTTGGTACTGTTCATGCTTATGTAAAACAAGTAAAGTACAGCCTGGCCCTGGAAATAAGGGCTTACATTCTTGGAAGCTTGGAGCTGTCCATGAAGGACAAGAGATACCCCTGGACAACTAAGATAACACCAGCCTCCTGGCCCCTCGAACACATCTTTGAAACCCTCCCAGCATTGTCTGGCATCCTAGATAAGTAACTGCAGCAAAACTGACTCCAGGGACATGTGGATAAATAGACAAGCAGCAACAGTGCTGCAGAAATACAGCTGCTTCATAGTTTTACTATGGTTAGTGATTGGTAGTGTGAGAGATAGTGAATAGTCAAATTGTGTTGTACCTGAACACTTGAAGGGCATGAGAACCCTGTGTAGAACCACATTCCAGGTGCCCCAGTTTGGCTGGGAAACCTCCTGCAAACAAATATTTACTTAGCCTTGTAATGCTATACTTTGTACCCAGCATCTGTCCTCTACTGGCAAAGGCCAGTTGCAAAGTTTTGTGGCATTATCAAGAGTTGGGGTGCACACAGTCCCAGGACCTGTTATCTGCACAATTCCCTTATGAAGTACTAGCATGCTCTAACAAAGAGATCAAGTAACCTGGAAAAACATTTTACAGAACAATTGAAGAAAAAGCCCAATTCACCAATAGGACATTCAAAGTCCTCCACAGGCTAAAACTGTGGCATTTTGTCTGGCTCCAAGTCCAGATGAAATGGCAGGAACTGAAGAAAACCTTAGACATTACAGATTCCAGGAAGATGAAAAGAGAAAACCAAAACATCTATTGGTATGGGGTGTGACTGTGGTACACAATACACTAACTTTGTAAAAACCAACAGAAAGTTAACTACAGTCACCAGCAATAGAATCCTAATTTGTTCTCAGTTCTCTTATTTCAAACAATAAAGCTGCTCTGCACAGATGGTATGAAAGAAATGTTACTCACTAATGCGACCTGAGTCATCACTCAGAGACGTGATTTAAGTGATTTTTATCCCTACTTCTACAAAATATACATTGGCCCCATAGGACACAGCAGTTCCACTCTTCCCAATGGATTGGTGCAGCACTCCTGCATTTTCACACAGGCCACACACAGGATACATGGTCTGCTTCTCTACTGGCACAGTCAGAATTCAGTAATACTCACTGGCTTTGCTGTTCTCCCCAGGAAAACATGTTCTAAAATGTACCTAATTGCAGATCTCTGCATGGAAGCTGAATGTTCTTGGCAGGAATCAATAAGGGACCAAAAGGATACATGGAAATGTGTCTGGGTTTCTCCTCTATTTTGTTTAATCAAGAGTAAGAAGCCAAACTATCAAGAAGGCAACATTATGTGAACTAGGTGATGGGCTGCAGTAGGGGAATGGAAAAAAAAACAAACTTGAAAGACATGTTTGAATGAGATTAAGATTGCCCTGTGTTGAGGAGAATTGCACATAATCCCCCAAAATTTTACCATGTTTTCCTCTGGCATTTTGTTATTTTTTGATCTATCATGTATTGCCCTAAGATGCTTCACAAGAAGGAAAAAAATACTTGAAAAATCATAGATACTTCATCGTTAAATGGTTGTGTCTCATTTCACTTTGCTATCACTTTCAAATTTTATAACCTTTTGACTTAACTAGTATTGCTGCTGATTTTCACCTGGGTGGTTAATTACCTGTTGCAGCAAAGCCTGTTTCACTCAGTGAATTGGTATGACTGCACTGATTAAATTGTGGGAAGGAACAGAGTTGATTCCAAAGAACCTGTGGTCTGAGATATATCCTAGCAGTGATAGGTGAGCTAAAGGAGTTATGGTCTTTGCCATCTCAGAGACAGAGGCATGGGGTAACCTGACTCTAGATCCCCAGAATTTGTTTCCAAAGTGTCTTGCACAAAGTTTGTGTCATATGCTTTCCCTTCCAAAACTCTAAGAAAATCTGTCATTTGAAGAAAGCCTGAGCAGCTGGCTCCAGTTTACATTAATCCCCTCAGACATTTCCAGGAATGAGGAAGAGCCTGCAGGTTATACAAGCCAGAACTAGCTTAGGCTATAAGGAAAGAAAAAGGAGATTCACAAAAGAGCCAAAGGAGCCCAATTTCATAAAAAGAAAAAAAGAGAGGGAGATGCTTTAGGACAAATAATTTTGGTGTCTACCTGTTGCTCTTCACACACCTGCTCCAAAGCAGAGAAACAAGAAGTTGCCTTTGCACAGCCAGTTCTGAGGTCTGAAGGGTTCACATTTCCTTCCTTGCTTCATCCTTCTACAGCCATCAAGTTCTAACAGTGTAGCCCTGTTTTATTCACCACAAAACAAATTCATCCAGAGTGTCGGGGCTCTCTCCCACTCTCCTTAGGAAGCAGAAGAAAGGTCTCACTGCCCAGAATATTTCTGCCACGTTCAGCCAGCATTTTGCACACTCATTTTTTCCCCCCTGAATTTGTCAGTGTCCTTGTGCTGCACTTTACATAGCAGCTTGCCTTTGTCATGGCCTAACAATTGTCATCATTTAACTGAGCTCTGCAGAATCCCTCCTTTTATTGTTCTTCACAAATCAGTCTTCACAGTTTAGCAGTTAATAGCTCCACACTAGAAACCACGGTTACTTCTGCAGTGTAGCAATTTTTTCTTCACTTTTCATCTCAACATTAATCTTTTCTACAGGAAGAACACCACAAATATTTGGTGACTCAGTCTGCTGCTTCCACCAAGCATACACATGTCCTCTGCAACTCCTAACACTGGAGCACCAAGCCCACTCCATCTGTTGAGATCATAGCAGGCTGCTGGGAGGGCTGGAACAAGAGACACAGCCATCTGTGCTAATCAGAGTCCCTTACAAGGTTACTCCCACCTGGGAAGGGAGGAAATAGCAGGCAGGCATAGGAGGATAATACACTTTAAGCTGTTGGAAAAGTGCATTACCCCTGCTACTCTGGACAGAGACCAAGTTGGATAACAATGTTCTGCCAGCATAAAGTCAGCCTGAAGTTTAATTTACCTAATGGTCTAGGCACAAACTCCACCAGAGGAAAAGATCCAGCTGTGTGTGAATTCAGGTTCCGATTCTGACCACAGAACAACTTTATGTAAGTAACCTAAAAAACCCAATTTGAAAAGAAAACTCTATATGGCAGGACAGCAGAAATGAATCATTAGCACCAGTGACAAGCCCTGCAGCAGCAGAGCTTTGAACAGGTGCCAGAGGCAAACTTAATGTCACTTAACACATAAAAGTTTGCTGTGCTCACTCATATATAACAACCAACATAACAGCACTGTAGTCCTTCACTGCAGTTTTTAGACACTACTGTGTCCTGGGTTGAGGTGTATTCTATTACCATCCTTATGAGCTGTTGAAACCAGGTGGGGCAGTGTTTCCTTGCCTCCTCCCCCCAGACTATCTTTCTGTTAATGGCCCATCAATGCCACGACTCAGAGATAACTCCCTCCAGACCATCTTCTGTTAATGAGCCTTATCAACACTTGGCCTCACGACTCATTACCTTATTGTGAGATGCTCCACCCAGAGGGAGGAACCAAGCATCCCATCGTGGATATAATCTGGGACTCTGAACACCAGAGACACTCTTTCCACTGGATTTCCAGAGGACAGGAGCTACACAGCCACCACTGGACTTTCTGAGGAAGAGCAGACCCCTTCTACTACAGGATCACCACTTCAGAGGATTGCAACCACCGTTCCACCAGACTGCTACCACCACCCTGCCTAACAGGGACTCGGGTTGTATCTTGACTCTGTCAGTGTTTTCTTTTACTTTCTTTTCCTTTTCTTTAATTTCCATTAAATTGTTATTCTGACTTGGTGCCTCCCACTGGTTTGTTTTCAAACTAGCACATACTGTAAGTCAGATAATTAACTAAGCTGTAAACATCCCTCCTTCAGGTTAAAACAGACAAGTCATACCTGCTTCTAGAGGCAGCAGCACACAAGAGTGCACTGTATCCTGTCATGATATCCCACCAGCTTTGATTTTCCTATTCAGAAATGGTGACAAGTGGCTGTGATACAAGATCAGCCTAATGCTGCAACTCATGCTCCAGGTCTGCAGCAAGAGATTAAGCTCTCCGTGACTGAATGGGTCTTTCTGATAGGCAGAGAAAGATATGTTGGGTGGGACTGCTGACCTGCCATGTAGAGGAGGTGTCTCAGATGGATTTCCAGGTATTACTGTAAACCAAACAGAAAAAGATCCCACAATGACAGTTGACCTTACCATGGAGAATCAGAATTTGGGAATAACAATGTGGAGCCCAGGTGTGACCAAAATTCAGCTTGGCTTGGTTACAGGATCCACCAGGATGCCCCAGTTCCACTATTGGGAAGATGCAGCTGAGTTTCCTGAGAAAGCTGAGGTTTTAACATATCCAGTCTTCCCTTCAGCTCATAAAGGCAGCAGTTGGATCCAGCAGCAGCTGCAGTGAAGCCAAAGGGACTGGCTCAATGAATATACCAGTAGAGATGAGCAACTATAACAGTACAAGCAGGGTCAGAGTGGCAGCATCAGATTGGCAACCCCAGGGTGCAGTGGACAATACAAGTTCATGTGGGTTTGAGGTGAAATTAGACAAATTCAAAGAAATGAGGATTACTGGGATATATATAATCCATTGCCAGGTCTGAAGCTGTACCTAGGGGAAAGTTCCACCCATGATAGAGTTGTGGTCCTGTACTTCCCCTGCAATTCACTCTTGCTCGTTGTCAGAAACAGGTACTAGGTTAGGTGGGCATTTGACTTAGTACAAATATTCCTATATTCTGTCACATTTGCTCTTAAGATATTTAGTACATGCTCAGCTGACATGCAGAAGAGCAGCCTGTACACTAGAGATGGGCAGAAAAGCTCCAAAGCTTCGTGCCCCACTTAGCAGTGTGAACTCGCAATACCATCCATCCTGCATTAACACTACAGCACACAGGAGAGGAACCAGACCCCTCTGTACATGGGATGCTGGGATTTTATAGCTACCTCTCCTTCCCCACCACCAGCCTTAACACTGTGTGGTTCACCCCCAGCAAACCCCTGCCTTCTGTTGCTCTATACAGTCTTTCACAATAGCTCCCTTGTCTGACACGTAACAAGGTCAGGACTGAAACATTTGCTTTTTCTTCTTTTGTGCATGTGTTTGTTTGGTAACTTTAGATTAAATTAGCTCTACAGCTTTTTCTGGCATTCAAAAGACTTCCACGTCCATAGTAAAACAGCCAGTATCTGATGTCAATTCTGAACTTGGCTGGTTCACAGATTCAGTATAACTGAGCAATTATTCAGATTTCAGGCTCATTCTGTTAGCATAATTCTGCACCATTCCACAGCTTATTACATGAGAGTTTTTCCAAAATGGCCTCTGCATTCAGTAATTTCCACTAAGAATATCAATTGCCTCAAGGCACTGAGACTAATTAAAGAGCATGTGTATGGTCATTTCATTGCCTTGTGAATAAAACCTTAAACTTCTTCCTAAACTGATCCAGCATCCAAGACCTGCAACTCTGCTGCCTGGACAGTCTGTTTTACTGCATATAACATACATAACAAAGCTGAAACAAAGACCTTTGAAAAATAAATGTGGTTTTACACTTGGTTTCCAAAGTCACAGAACCAAATAGACCAGACTCTAAAAAAAACCCAAAAACCAAAACAAAAGTAAAAACCAACCCACAAAAACATGCACATAGGGTGCAGATAGCAAAATGACCAGAAAGACATCAGCTGTATAATTGCTATTCTAGGCACTCTCCAGGTAAGAAATTAATCATTATGAAAGTTAAAGAAGAAGATCTCTCTTTACCATGGCATGACTTAATTCAACAGTCCAGGTGCTACAAAACTAAAAATGGGTAAAATGAGCAGCCACCTTCCTCTGATACACCTAGAGTTAGTCATTATAACTGGCACAACAACACCCAGAAGCTCACTTTCCCATCATGACTTCACAAAGTATGGTACAAGACAAGCACACCCACTGCTTTGCTCAGGAAGGAAAGGTACCCAGTTAAATAAGTCAATGGATCTTGTGGAATATACAGACAATTCCTAAATTGCAGGGGGTTTTAAGCAATTAGTGTGCTGTAAGTTAAAGCAGCACTGAATAACAGAATGTGGGGAAGTCCATTCAGCTGCTTCAGCAAGACCTACTAAATATCTCTCTCTCAGTTTTGATGCCATAACTCTGAAAGCAAATTCCAACCAGAGCAAGTTCACAGAAGCAATGCAAACTCATTCATGCACCTGCAGAGGACCCTTAGAGCTTATAAAACTTAGCGCTACTGATGAAAATGCAGATATTTGTGAAGTATCATCCTTTGAGTCTTCTTCATCCATCAGACCCTTTTACAACAAGACCTTCTGCTACAAATGTAGGCTGGATTTATCATATCACATTTGCCAACTAATCCTTTCCTTTCAGCCTGGAAAGGTAAGCACTAAGATAAAAAGGAAATAAAAATAAGCTTTACATGTAAAACAAGTGATCATTAAGCACTTCAAAAACATTCATATATCCTCACAGCCTCAAACCATAAGAAGAGGTACTAGTCAGAAAGCATTTCCCACTGGGAAACCAGAGGAAACCAAAGCAGAAAGAAGCCAAACCTGAGATAAGACAGAGTTCTGCTTTCCCTGTGACAATATTAGGCTCCACTACAGGTCAAGTGCCTGAGCTGCAAGCAGAGGTGCAGATGGTCTGGTGTCTGCCACAGCATGGCCTTTACCCAGGGCACACAGAAGCTGCAGGAAGGCAATGTAAGCAGGAATAAACCCCTACAGCTGTGCCTTCAGTGTGCAGGCTCCTCACATATGTCATTCACGCTTTTACCTCACAAACAGAAGAGCCACAGCATAATTAGAAGGATAGGAATAAAGGGTTTTCAAGCAAGGTGCAAAGACCAGTTAAACAATTGTCTGCAGCCAGCTAGAAATAGGGAAGCACAAGAATTTCCAGCACCACTGACTCCATTGTTTCTTCAGGTTAATAGCACCAGTGGAGAACAAAGCCCTCTCTGCCTGACACAGATGAGCTCTTTAGAGATTGTTACAACTTCAGTTTGCATCAATGTGGAACTGCATCAGCAAAATGACAGCTCTACAGCTGCTTCCTATCTTACTTCCAGGAACACAGCTTGAAAGCAGGGTCCAGATCACTTTAACCTTTATCAAAGCCTATCTGAACAAGCTGTCATATAGTATTAATCTAATACAGAGCCCAGGTCCTTCTCAGCATGTGTCAGGCTGCAGTAGTTCCTTGGGTCTGGACACAATCAGTCTCAAGCACTACTCAAAGCTGAAGTTATTTTATTTAATTATTATACAACCATGCTTGGAAGACAGAAAGGTAATTTAGGTAATTACCATTGTCCTCCACCCTTAACATCAGATGCATTTAATCTGTTGTCTTATTAAAGGACCAAGTTACTCAGGACTAGAGCACCCTCACAAAGAGTAGTGCAACTTGTGTACTCACAAAAGATTTGTTAGCAGCATCCATAGCTGATGCCATACATCAACTGTAGTGGTGAAAGCTCCTTTTAGGAGTAAAAAAGGAGAGAAAAAAAAAAAAAAAAAGAAAAAGAAGAGATAGAACTAGAAAGGGAAGGGAAACTCCTCTCCAGTGGCTATCCAGGACAAGAAGTGATAGTGTCCCCAAATGAGCATCCTTGCCAGCCACACCTCCAGTGCAGCAAGTCATTTCTCCCCATCCTTTTCCCACAGAAAAAGATCAGAGCACACACTGAGCAGGGGCAGGTGCTGTGTGCCAGTTCTGTGCACACATCATTGGGTCCCCTCATGTACAAGCAAGAGCTGCAGCCTGGCAGGCAATGCTCACAGCTGTGATTGTCACTTCAATGTGTGAGTGCAAGGCCATGAGAATAACACAAACAACAAGGGAAAGGAAATAATGCTCCACAGGCTCTACAAAAGCAGTCACGGCAGCCTGAAGGCCAGGGCATGGAGTTGCCTGTGCAAGGCTGGTTGTAGAGTCACTAAGAGAAGGCCATGAGCAATACCAGGGGCTGAGGCACCTAATACACTGTGCAACTACTGTGCTGAACAGTCAGCTGTAAAACAAGAAGCAACACTACCATCTAGCCTGGATCACAACCTGGGATATAAGCAGGGCTGTCTGGTAAATACCCACTTGTTAAATACAAGCTTCAGTGCACTCAATGAAGGAGGAGATGTATTTACAGCAACTACTGCTACTTCTAGCTTGATATCATATCCTCTGTCCTCATCACCAAGACCACAGCTTATACCACACTGCATTTCCAGATGACACTGTTGCCCATGGTCAGCCATAAAATGATCACTAAAATAGGCCAAGGAAGTGACTCAGTTTTGATACTGGAAAACTGCAGGTAATCTGCCTCTCTGCTGTGACCATGCAATAGTTTTGTCAGAGGGAATCCACACATCCTCAGCTATGCACTACATTTTAGAAAAGGTATGAAATGTGTGACCCTGTTGTCAGTATCCTGTGGGTTTGCTGGTGCTCAGGAGGCTCCTCATTGCCAGCAGCTGCCCTGGGGATTCTGCACCAACAGCAGCAGTGCTGCAATAACTGTATGGCATAACATGGTCCAGCAAACCCTGTGCTGATTTGTTTGGAAGAGGCAGAGCTGCACTGTCTGCAGCACAGCTCTGTGCTCCTGGCTCCTTTGATGAGAGCATGCCTCACTGTGCCGTTTCCTCAGAAAACTGGCACTGTGGCAAGCAGTGGGCAGGATGCACTGGCCACCACAGAAACACTGCTGAAACTGTTTTCTCACCACTTCCTTTTCCTTCTGCACTTACCACATCACCTGGGCTGGAAAATGAAAATGCAGGAAGATGATCAGGCAGCAAAAGTTCAGCTCTGCATTCCCTCATAATCAGGTTCAATTCACAAACTCCCTGCATGACCTTTGAAAGTCTGCTCCTGGGAGATTTTTCCACAGTGCATTCAGATATCTAAAGTTACAGAAAGGTTTTCAGCAGTATTTCCGCAAGACCAAAGTGATCGACTTCAGTTATTTTAATGTAGAAAAGGATGTGAAGAACAGAACAAAACACACATACAAAACCATAAGCAACCTCTCTGAATTCCTTTGGAACTGGGACAGTTGATATGCTTCAGGTTCCCATCCATAAAATAAGGGACACAGCACATACATAGAGCTGTCATGAGGGTAAATAAAATGTATTGTCCCAGTACCCAGGTGCCTTGCAGTATCTTGAATAGATACCTTCCCTCCTCCCTTCCACCAGCCTGAAAGGCAGGCAGGAATAGAATTTCATTACAGTGGTTGAATTCCCTAGAGAGCCTAATCACTTGTTGGAACTAAGTATGAGAAGTACCCAGCTCATTCACTGCACATCCCAGTTAGTAAAAAGCATAACCAATATAGCAAAAGTAAACAAAAGAAGTAGCTGTAGCCTGTAAAAGAACAGTATTCCCTCATTTGGCATTCCAAGGAAAAATAAAGTAGTCCAGAACTCTAATATTCTTTGATCAGCTTGTCTCCCACAAAACAGGGTCTAATTACATCCACATTTATATGCAAAGATTACCTCCAGTTAGGAAAGGTAAAACATGTACTAACTGCCAGTCAAATATCAAGGCTCTCACTGCTTTCACAAACATCTCAAAATAAAATACAAACAGAAGAGCAAACATAATTCAGAAACTACTGGCCAGAGGGGACCATCAGCTACCAGGCTGTCAAATTGTGAAGCCATAGGTACTCCTGGGTAGCTGGCTAGCATATTCTATGGCATCATAAAATGGACACCTGTACAGAAACAAGGTGATTAGACTGAGAAGTACTTCAGTATCTTAGGATTTTTCTTTTACATGTTGTAAACTTCTTTATGTTTTGGGAAAGTGAGCGCACACAAGTCCATGTGCCTTTCCAGGAACAGATCCAAGCGTGATGCTGCTCAGAAACAGATTTGTTTCCTTGTACAAAGAGAACATGAAGCTCCATTCATGTTTTGTGCCCACTTCAGACTAGACAGCAATGCCACAAGAATTCCTAGCAAGCTTGCAATGGCTCTAAAGCATGCTGACTGCAGAGACTGAGCGTTCAGGGGGCACTGAACAGGGATCCCACACAAGCAACAGAAAGGAAAGCCAGCCAACAGAAAGGAAACTAAAAGTAAATAAGCCACATTTCAAGCAGCAGGTTGCCAGGTCAACAATCCCTTTGACAGAGCCCTCACTACCACAGAGGGATGGAGCTATGCCTCATGACAATTAAAGCACTACTAACATCTATTTGCTCTAATTAGGCTTACAAATGCCCAGTCAGAAAGGCTGGATGAAAAATTCCCCATAAGACCATTCTGGTGGGCTTTCAACAACCTGTCTATCTGCTCCATGAGAAAGCACACTTCAATAAGCAAGACAGCATTCCTCAGAACCATTTTTCTAGGTGTGGAAAAACCTCATAAAAAGCAGGAAATCACAGCCATTAATATATGCATGCCAGTAGCATTTTCATTACTTAGTGCAACTAGTGTTGTGTAACATCCAGGTCCTGCTGCCCACAGAAAAGCTGGGGCTATCCTTTCAGGAGATCAGATAAGCCAAAATACCAAGTGACACTTGTGGTCATTGGGAACCCAATCCTGCTTCAAGGCCTTGTTATCTCACCACCCAGACACACCTATTAGCTCATTACAGCAACGGAAGGAGCAAGCAAAGCAGGTATTTGATCTTGACAGCAGCTCCAAAGAATACACTCTCATTCCTCCTTTAAGACTCCCCACTGTGAGATGTGCCCCACACCAGGAACAACAAACCTTTCCCTTGCTCCATGCCTTGCATCCAGACCTCTCCTGGTGTCTGAACCTGAGCAATGTCATTGTTCATACACACGCAGCCACCCCATTATGCTTTCTGTTCCTCAAACATAACAAGAAAACATGCTTTATGTCTACGAAGCTTCCAGTGTGGTAGTTACCTAGAAAACCTCATCTCTGGGTGAACATAAATAATTTGAAAGCTCAGGAATGCTCACAGTCCAGCATTGCCTTTCCAAAGATGCAAATGGCAAGGCACAGATAGGCTGAAGGATCCCTGTATGTTCTTCTCTTACTTTTATAAAGAAAGAGCCTATGGCCATGCAAGTAGCAAAGTTCATACTGATTTACATAGGGACCAGTTTGGAAATAGTTTTATTGCAGATACATTTGGGATCTGACCTATTGAGAGCAAACAAGGATCTGCAACTCAACTGAAGCCCCAGCATCAGCTGGAAAAAGAGAATGAGCTGTGAGTGGAAAAGACATTTTGCCAGTTGAGGGCTGTTCCTGGGGCACTCCACCAGCTCCCCTTCTCCCAGCCCCAGGCTGCTCTCAGCCTGTCCCTCCTTTGTGCCAAGCAAGCAGCAGTGTCAGAAGGAATATCAGCCACTAGCCTGCATAAAGAAATCAACCAGGCCAGGAAATACTTGCATGCCAGAGTATGAACAGTGAAGAGAGAGTATCCTGGAGAATTCAGACCATTATCTATTTGAAAGTGAACCTTACTCAGCTGCTTCTTCACAAACACAAAAGGAATCTGGACTGCACATCCCATCACAAAGAACAGTAAGCAAGGAAATAGAGAATTAAAATCTACAAATGAGCAACACTTCTCAGCTTCTCTACTCAACCAAAGCGACTTACCAACCCCCTATATTCTTCTATCCGGTTTGCTCACTTCTAAAATAAGACTATTTTTACTCAGAAAAGACATTGTAAAGTACTAAACCACTTAAAGCCCTTCTTATGCCTGCCAGATTTTCTAGAAAAAGATCTCTCCTATAGTACAGGAGACAAACTACATCTACCAGACCAACACTAATACTTCCCAACAGATACTTGTGATCAGCTTTAAGTGCACACACTAAGAGAGCTTCTCTAATTTCTTAAACAAGTACTGGAAAATTTGTTTTCAAGAACTCTACACTAGAAAGTAGAAAAACAAATTACATTGAAGGAGGATGAAGAAGGAAATTACAGATAAAGTCAGAGAACCATAGCTTCCCATTTTCAAAACACCAGGATCCATTTTCCTGTCATGACCAGTCTGTAAACAGATATTACTTTTGGAAAATGGGTTTCACTTGGTACATGAAGGATTGACAGCTTAATGTGATTACTTACATGAACACATTAGGGCTTCACTGATCAAATGGTGGGACACAACTGTTCATTTTCTTGAAAAATTCACAGAACTCAAAAAAAAAAAAAAAAAAAGCTGACTGCCTCACCTTCCTGATTGTGGTTCTTCAAATGTATGTCTAGGTTTTGGCACCTTTGATCTTGGTATGGGGACAGGCAGGGGAAAAGTTATTTTAAGACACCTATCCCATCTTCTCAGCAGAGCACTGACAATTACACTCAGGCAGCCAGATGCATTAAGAATTTACAACACAGGGCCACAAAGACTTCATTTCTTTACACTTTTTATTTCAGACACAAATATCATCCTGCAGCAACAACCATATTTATTTCTCTGCCTCAATTTACTTTATTTTTCTACCCCACTTGCACAGCCACACTGATCCCACCTCTGTTTATTTATGCCTGCAGCAATACTGTTTGTGGCTTGATCTCACCAAGCATGGTGCTGCCCATTTGTACCATCAGGAGGTGAGATCAAGAATTCACTTTTGCCACAGCGCCGCAACACAAACCCAGATACTGAAGTGCTGTAAACACAAGGGAAAAGTTGAAAAGTAAAATAGACAATTTGGTGTTTGAAAGGATACAGCTATAGTAACAAGTTTGGATAATCTTACACCCATTCATTAGGAGTAGAGGAGAAAGCCCAGCCTGACATCATACTCTTACATTCTGGAATCAGGCACAAGTTTCCAATGGGAAAACAAGCAGCATTCAGCCTTGCCTGCAGTGTCCTCCCCTCCTCATTTCATTCCTCAGAAGGACCCAGAATCTGTCTGCTCTGCATACAGAGCCAAGGTAGAATATGTCCCAAAGGCAGTAGGCAAGCTTTCAGAATCCCAGTTTTGTGGAATTGGGGTTTTCACAGTGAGCATCAGAGAGGGATAAGAACTCAAACACTGAATTCATACTTATGCTCAATGATTAATGGTGAAACTGTGAGGTGTCACAGCTTCATTATAAATAGCAATGTAAAAGAAAAAAAAGAAAACAAACCAAAACATTACCCCCAAAAAACAGCCTTTTCTTATGCCTTCTCCCTCAAAAATAAGTTACTTGCAAATGTAAGTGTTGGTTTGACTGTCCTGAGTTTTTCTGGTCCTATTGACCACACAGGCAACGCAGCTCTGAAAAAGCACACGTAGATCTGCTCCACATCAACAGATTTGTTTGTCAAACCCCAATCTTGATTTCTTTGACTACACATCCCTCTGAGATCAAAGCTCTGTTCCATTATTTCTCTGATAACAAAGGTGACTTAAAAGATTCATGCGTGTCCCTGCCCTTTCTCATTCTTCTTTTCTCTCCATTTCCCATCTTTGACTCAGATGTGGTAGATCTCAACTGTGCCAGACTCAAACTTGATGATTGTTTAAAGCAGAGGGAAGATGAACCCCAGGACTTTAAGTTGTTTACGTTTCACCAGCACTAAATGAAGGATACGTGGAATTGTATCCTTAGCAAACATCTTTTGAGAGGAAGGATTTTTCAAAGAGCAGACCTGGTTTAGGCACAGCTGCAGTTTGAGGTGGTACAGAGCATGTGACACTATCAAACAGCTTTATTCTTTTATCCCAGCTACAGAAGAGATGAAATGACATGGCATAAAATCTATGAGATGAAACTGCCCCTTTGACATTTTCCAACCAAACTTTAACTGGCAGAGTTTGTACTAGTTCAGCCCTTTTTGTTGTGTGGACTGAACAGTGTCATGTCCCTTTCTGTCATGAGGCTCAACATCACACAGAGCCAGAGCCTGATTTTGCAGAGGAGGTAATTACAACAAAAAAGCTCCCAGGTTTCTGCTCACAGAAGGAACACACTTGGTACAGAAGCATCAGGTTGCTACAGGGTTTTTTTTACGTAGAAAGACTGCATTTTTAAAGTCATCTCTATCAAACATAATACTTTTTTGAAAGCTTTTTACACTGAAGGGGTTGGTAGCTTCCATCCCAGGTACCAAGAGAAGATTAATTCTCTCTGTCTTCCACAGTTTCTGAACTCTCCTGCAGGGTCACAGAGGGAAAAAGATAATACCCAATTACCCAATAACCGTGGCAGTAACACATCTGTTCTACAGCCAAGATCTCCCTGACAGCTATCATTTCCTAGGAACCATTCCATTATTTCAGAGAGTTACTTGGAGTTGGTGGCCAGATGGCAGTAGCAAGATAATAGCTGGCAAACTTGTACATGTCTTCATTTCTTCCAAGGTACAGAAAGATAGTTTCCAGAAATACTCAGTGTTAAAAATGGTTTTTCCTAGTCATTCCTGCTATTTTCTAATGGCTGCCTGCCTTTACTATATTTGAGTCACAAAAAATCAACACAGGAGTCTTTGTAATACCTAAGCTGGCTGGTCCCACTCTGACTGTACTCTTTTAACAATCACGCTGAGCATTTCATTTTATTTTTAAGCTCATCTGTTTAATGAACAACCAGAAATAACTTTGGTCTTTCTTACTGTAGATTTTTCTTCTACAGACATCTCATGGTTTGCCTCATACCTGATGATTTATTAATTACCAGCCTCGCTACTACTAAGAGAGGAAATGTTATCAGCAGGGTACTGTTGCTTACTGATAAAATAAGAGATGTCTTCAATTGCATATAATAAAGATCTATCAAATTGCACAGATCTACTGGCATTTGTGGATGAGGTTTATGTGCACTTCCTTGACTTTAAAAGGAACCTTCTTGTCCCATCCCACTTCTCTATCATGTTCTGGCATCCCAATATAGCTACACCATTGTTAAAGAACTCACAGTAAAGAGTGGTCTTGCAAGAAAATGTCAACATTAAATCACACCACAACTATATACGCTCAATCATCCAAGCCTGGTGGGGGCATATTAATATTCCAAGAGATTTAAGTAATCTTCAAAACAGAATTATTCATACACCTCTGAAAACTTCACTGAAATACCTCAGTTCTCAGACTCCATAGTGCAATGGGTTTTAGAAGAAAATATTCTCTAAAAAGGAATTGTGACATTCATGGTAAGAATAAAGATCTCATTTAACTTCAGAGCAAATAAAACCCCGGTAATATTCCAGTGCAGAAATACCCCCTTTTTAGGGCAGTACTTGAGTAAAAACATATTAATATATGCTTGAATTTATTTATCTATGCTTATTTAGGGTATTTGACTTTATACACAAATAGATATAAATAAAAAGCCAGGCAGATGTTTCTAAACAGAGCAACAAACAGTATCTCCTCCTTCCCCTGGGAAAGAACTTTCTCCCAGCTGCTGGTATCCCAACAGGGCTGGAAGCAGAGAGCTGGGAGGCAAAGCCACACCAAACACCTACAGGGAGAACAGGCAAGCACCTCCATATTTTGAGCCCTCTCCCAGCCAGGCCTCTGGCTTGCACCCTGCTGCCAGAAACAAAGCTTCCCACTGCTGGGCTGTATTCAGCCACCCTGTGCAGTGTAGTCGAACCTAATTCCTTGGGAACCAGTGCTAATTAATCCCAGTTTTTCTCCTGTAGGGATAAGATCTTTTGCTCCAGCCTCCTCAGTGGCAGGCAGAACCAAGGAAACCTTTTTGAGTCTACCCCCTCCTTTGTACAGCACTTGTACTTTCAGAACTGAAGCAAGGTACAGACCTGTATCAATCCAGCAGGACACATGTGAGGAATAGAAAGAAAACTAACAAGGGGTTAAATGTCAGGCATTATGGTGACAAAAATCAAAACACTCATTGAACTACTTCCTGCTGGTGTGTATTATAAAGTAGAAACTGCTGTTGTAAGGAACCCAAATTACTCAGATACTAACTTTGTGATATGACTGTACACCATGTTCATAGCACCTGGAATACATTCCATGCATGTGTGCTCAGTGGAGCAAGGACACAAGGAGTGTCAACAGTAGAACTATTTTAAGGAAAAGTGTTCCCTTTTCCCATCTCCCTCCCCACTACCCAACCTGCTCATCGTGAAGGCAAAATGTAGAACACTGGGTAAAAGCACAGGGAGGGTAGGAAGCTCTACATGATTACTTTCCTCACTAAACAAATGTCAGAAGCAAAGTTCAAAGTGACTATTTCCCCTCTTAACCAAAACAAAAAATCCAGATCTACTCAGTTGGCCAGAGGAAAGGCACAAAGCACAAACCCAGAATAACTCAACAGCAGGCTGAGTCCCACCTAGTAACTTTAGAAATTCTCTAGATCTTGATTACTTACTAACCATTCACCAGCATTACACCACCTCTTAGCCCTCACATGGGATGAAACACAGTAAAACATATCCACTTGTCCTGGTTCTGAACAGGACAGGGTTAATTTTTTGCAGTAGCCAGAAAGGGGCATAGTTAGGACACGGAGGTTATTCTATACCACCTCATATTGTTGCAGGGGCAGGGCAAAGGGACTCCTCTGGGGATGAAGGGTTCTTTCCTGTAGAGAAAAGATGGTAGAGGGAGCCATCTACATTGCCTATTATTAGGTGTTTTTCCTTGTGAATCATTTGTTTCCTTATACATTTTGCTATTAATATTGTTGCTGTTACTGTTCATTTTCTTATCTCATTGCTGCTTACGGCAAATTTTTCTTATTCCAACCTGTAAACTTTGTCCTTTGCACCTCTAATTGGAGGAGCAGAGGGGGGGAAGCAGTGCATGATTTTTTTTCAGTGGGAGTACTAAACTGAGAATACCATTCCTAAACCATGACACCACTTTACAAGGGCAGTATTGCCCATCTTGTTGGCTCCACCTTTTCATGCATATCCTGCTCTCAGAAGCAGCTCCCAATGTTTTGAATCACACCCTGTTAGTAATAATAGTGACCTAGCTTATTAACACACAACATTTCAAGTGTTCAAAGTTCTGCCTTTTACTCTTCCCTCACCTGTAAATGCAACTGGGAATCAACATTATCATCATTTTGCCGCCCCAAGGAGGACTGGAGCTATGCTCTGTTCAATGCTCTGCAAACACATGCTGAGAATCATCCCCACACCAATAAATCTATAGTAGAGAGGGATGGGGATAAGGTGCAGAAGGTTTACTTAGAAAGCAAAAGGATTTGCCCGCAGTCAACTTGCAGAGCAGGAATAGAGCTCAGGCCTCCTAGCTCGCTTTTCCTGTCTATTTAAAGCCATTTCTGTGCTTGTTGGGTACTAATGGTAGCACATCATCACAGTCAAACTTACCTTAAAAAGAGAGACTGCCTGTTCCAAAAACATAGCTGAAGGAGAGCTCTCCACATCATCTGGTCTATATGTTTTCTCTGACACAAGATCAAGTTTACCATGATAATCCCCAACATGTAAGTATGATAGCTCTAAAACACCTCCAATATCAAACACTTTAAAACTTCTCAACACTGCTGGATCTCATACTGGAATATTTTTTCCTGAAGGTCAATACTAAATATCCCCCATGTTAGAGAGTAACCCAAAACCCCACACCTGTGATCAAATTAATAATACAATAAAGAAAGAATACCCTTTTCACTGACATTTCTAAGTAGCAACTGTTTCCAGCACTTTTCTTTTTCTGGGCTCCAGGAAAATGTAGTGGAATTAGCTACCATTTGCATTTCCAACTGAAGCCTGGGAATTGTTTGTCAAGGACTGTCCTTGAATGCTTTACTCCCAGAGTGAATTCAGTTGGTTTTCATTTGAGAAACTAATTAATTTTTAACAACCTGAAAAATAGGAGTTGATGGTTCCCTCTGTTAGCAGTGAGAATGTGATTAGGTGGCCTGGGTCCAGAAACTGTCTGCCCTTGATGACGTCTGCCAAATTTACAAGTTCTGGCAGCTCGTAATTAAAAGCACCTTTCAGAGGGGGACTGAAAGTGGTATCAAGGCCTTGCTTACTCTTTTAGGATACAGCAAGAAAGCCTGCAAGATGAAACTTGGGGGTTGAACCAAAACTACTGATCAGTTAAAATGCTTCAGTGCCCATTAGGAAGCCTCCAAGCCTTTCACTTCGAGTAGATCTTTACCTTTTTACAAGCAAGAGGCAGCTGTAAGGGGAGGCTGGAGGTGCCCACCCACTTGGAAGCAGGAACACCTGAACAACCTCCTAGTCACATCATCCAGAATCCCTCCCAGGGATTGCACGCTGCTACAGCAGCAGGGAAAGCCCAAAACAATGCCTAGGCTTGTGACCCTCCCTGTACATCACATGAAAAGCTGTACCCTCAAAGTAAAATGCCCTGCGGAAAAACTATTTTTCTTGCCCCATCAAAACTCTTGTAGCAGTCTTGGGTGCAATCCTCTCAAGCAGATAACTGTATGGGCTTTCCTCCACTGCCAAGTACAGGAATGGAGCATTCTGCATCCAGGTGCTATTCCTTAAGGAACTGACTGGAACTTTTCCTCCCCTACCCTACAGAGGGCTCATTGAGCTCACGCATGCCCATATTCTGGGTGTGGTCACACAATTTTATTTAGCAAATGAAGAAATACTGTGTAGTACACTCTGTGCATGATTTTCCATAATTGCAACATGTGTAGGGATAAAGAGATTATCATCGAAAAAATACCCAACATTTTGCCATCCCTCAGCATAGAGAATAAGATTTAAATCCCCATGAGTCATTCTCTGTGCTCAAGAAGGAAACCATCATGCTTCCACCTTTGTGGTAACAGCATTGGTTAAATCCTGGCCAGCTCTATTAGATGCATATAAAGCTTCCATGCAAGAGCAGAAAGTTCTGGAAGCTATGCAGTGCTGGTTCTTCAAATAAGAGTGATTTCAGCCTATTGTTTATTTTTTTTTTTATTATACTTAACCGGCAACATGCCAGATAAAGGCATACATTCTTACTAAAAAGAACTGCCACTCCAAAGTCATAATAAAAAAACCAAACCCAGCCCAAGAGTTACAAGTGCCATAGACAGCAATCTCAAAAACCTTGACTAAAGCTGATGAACTCTATCAGGAAAGGTAAAGATAAAGCAAGCTCATGCTTCATTACAGTAGTGCCTGTGTAAATGATCTCACCCTCCCAACAAGCTGAAGCACAGTGGCCTTCAGGTATTAGCAAAATTATCATGTGCATAGGGAAGTTTCATCCCCAGTTACTCAGCAAGAGAGAAGCTCCTGTGTGAGCTGGCACTGCCTTTCCCAGTTTGCCAAGGGCTGCAGAATTTGGGAAGAAACCAAGGTAAATAGGAATGCAGCCTCAGGCTGTGCTCCTCTAAACTGAAAACAAAGACTTCAAGGGCTGCTTTAATACCCTCCCTTCCCAACAACAAAAGGCTCTCTAGCCTTCAGTTGGCTTCCAAGTAAAATGGAAGCATTGAAGGATTTTGTAGGAGGACAGTGTGGTGTATTTCTACGACATGATTAATTTCTACAATAGTATCCTTAAAAATATTTATCCCTTTCATTAGGTGAGAGCTGCAAACCTCTTGTCTACTTTTTTTTTTGCCCTCTCCTAAAATAAGGTGTTTAAATCCACTGTCTTCAAATGGCACATCACAGGGGAAAAAAAGAAAGAAAAGGGGAAAAAAAATCAGCAATTGGATTCTGTGGGGGAAGAAAATTCTTTGTCTCTGATGCTCCCAGGAATCCCAAGGCAGTGGCTGTTAGTCTGGGAAATGTAAGTGCTGCTTAAAAGAAAGAAGGTATTGTGGAGAACGTAGTGCTAACAAAAGGTGTCAAACACTCTTTGGCAGCAAAAGCTTCAGACAAATGAGTGACATGATGTTGGTTACACAATGTACAAGAGATTATATATGCAGGTGACCTATTAAAAAGGTTAGAAGAAAGGGCTGCTATTAAAATACAGTGGTTCTCACCCAAGTTGTCTGCACTGACAAGTCATTCAAATCACTTTGTGCTGTACTAGAGATGCACAGGAGAGGTCGTAAGCGAACTTACCTGCAAAGCCAAAGGAGGCACTGACAAAAAAGCCATAATAATGAAGACATGGGGGGAAAAAAAGAAAATTAAAGGGACGGTGGGGAAGATTCAGGAGACCCCCCCCCATCCCCCAATCTCTTCCCTGACTTGAAGCCTGTGCCCAGCAAACCACCCAGTCACACAGGTGCTAGTTAAGTCTCAGAGGTGACACACCGCTGCTGAGCAGAGGAAATTCTGCAGTGCTCACGGGTGAAAACGTATGAGGAGCCGGCACAGGGAGAAAGCTAAAGATAACTTTGCTCACTGTTAAAGACAACTGTGTTCACTACTGATAGTTCTTATCTAGGCAAAGCAGACTTGGCCCAAACTTCAGAGACAGATTTGCAGAGAAATCTCACCACACCTTAGGGAATGACACAAAAGATAGGAGATGGTACTCAACTCTGAATCAGTGCCCAGGAGTGGCATAGATATTTGGGACACATGGTGGAGAGATAAATAGAACTGACTATGAACACAGTATTAAAAAAAATACATATATATATAATAAGCCAGAGCTCTGCTAGACTGAACTGCAACTGTTTCATGAAGCAAAGAAAGGAGGTTTCTATCCTGTATAAAGCATGTTCATTCCCCCCCCCCCCCCAAAATAGAGACTAAATTTGAGTGCAATAACAAATGATCTAGAGCATTAGATTCTTTTTTCTTCATTACTTCAGAAACTTTAGTATCACAGGACCTTGACTACAAACAGCTTCTTCTCTGTCTCTTATACAGGAGATTTACTAACAGACAGCTCCATGCATCCCTAGACAAAGGAAATTGAGGTAGGCATCTTTAAAGAAGCACAAAGGATAAAAATCAATCCCATGAACAAGGAGCCTAGGAATACAACAAGACTTCCATTTTCTTTGCCTTTGTCCAGAAATGCTGGACCTACCCTTCTCGCTCATCATCCTCGTACTAGGAGACATTGTGCAAATAGAGCATAACCTTCTAGCACTTGGGGAAGTGAAGAGTCTTGGTGCCATTCAGAGGTGATGCAGCAGCCAAATCCACTAGGACCTTGCCATGCCAGACACTGTACAGCACCTACTTGAGGAGATCTAGCACCTCTCCCAAAAACTCAGTAGCTGTGGTTTTTAAGGTTTCAGAAAGAAGCATTTCTATTGCTTGCTCTGCAAACCTATCAAAGTAATGCACCTTACTACCAGGAAATATTATGCAGGAAAATGAAGGTAAACAAATTTATGAATCTCATGAGTGGGATGACTGTGCTCCCTCTTCAACAGCCTACAATATTGTTTTCAAAGGACAGTCATCCAAATGACAAAACTGAATTAACAGTAAGTGCCTTCTGATTGGGAATTTCCATACAGAATTGCCAAACACTGATGAGAACCAAGCTTGGCTCTCCCTTGTTGGTATAGGGCAGAATGAGGTATGATAAACCTGGCTTTTAAGTTTCCCCACAGCCTCATATCCCAAAGACATAAAAGATTCCTATTTTCTGTAAACAATAACTTGGATCAGAGGGTTTTAGAGAGCACATTTTTAGGAGAACAGGCAGCTTCAAAATCCAAATGAAAATATAAGCTCCATTGTTTAGAACCTGGGGTTTAGTTCATGCTGTTCCTAATGCTTGAATATTTCTTTCCTGTAAACTAACAAAGCCACCTGTCTTTTAAGATAAGCAAAAATAAGACCCATTTGTACAGCACTTCCACAGAGATAACTGAGCCTAGAGCTTTGGGAAGCCAAGGGCAGATACTGATTTTGCTACTGATTTCCCACAGAGGTGCAGTGCCACCACTTTGTAGTTGCAGAGCTGACTGGCTCAGTGGGATAGCAGCTCAGCTCACAGCAGTGATGGATGGTGCTCCTGCTCCAGCACCTCCAGGCTGCCAGCTGGCTCAGAAATGACACATACACGTGTGGAACTCTACCATTCTCTGTGCCTCCACTGAACACACCTTCTTCACACCCGTCTTACTCCACAAAGAGACTTCAACCACCTGCAAAGCTTGTTTTGATTTCCAAATCTGTTCATATTTGTTTCTGCAATCCAGGAAACCAAGTCACTGCACAGCTGGGAGTCCATGACCGGGGCAGATTTTGACATTCAGGCTGGATCCTTTGAGAGATGAGATGTCTTTGTCAGCTTCAGCAATGTTTTTCTGTGTTTCATTCAGTACTGCACTGGATGACTTTGAAAGGGAGATGGGATCTACTTTCTACATCATAAGGCTCCCATAGTACAGGATACCCAGGAAGTAGACTGGGAAGAATGAAGGGCCTTCAGAAAGAAAATATCAAGAAGGGGAAAGAGTTGAAGTATGCAATTTTATATATTTCTAGAAGCAGCAAGGCTAATAGTGTATGATTTGTGCATCAATTCCTACCATCCCATGGCTGCCCTGATTATTAAAAGTTTTATCCAGTCACATAGTATTTACTAATTAGCACATAATTACTAGTAATTATGTCTTCCAAGAGCAAAAAGGTATCTAGAAATACATCATTACCTTGTAAAGAAGTAAGGCTTCTATCCCTTATTAAATCATTTCACAGGCCTACAAGTCCTTAGGCACCTTCACTGTACCTTGGGTACAGTGGCCTTAGCCAGCTTCTGTCTAGAATATTCCTCTGCAAACAAACTACCCAAGAAACCAGCATACAACTAATTACAAATGCTGCTATCTACAGTCAGCATAGCAGATGCCATTCCATGAGATTTCAGGCAACCTGCTGAAGTCTAACTGATCACAAAATGCATTAGCAAGTCAAAATATCCTTATCAATAGTGAATATAACAGCATTAAACATGCTTTTCCAGAAAGAGACCCACAAAATATATATGAGCTTAATGCAATTGATGATTTGATTATTTCACATAAGGACTTTGCTAAAACTGCCAAACTTTGGGTGCTAACTTAAAATGCATTAATAATATACATTACAATAAACCTAGCACAGCTATGCAGGCCTGCAGTAATTGCTGTTGAAATTGCAGATCTGACTAACAGTATTTTTATTACATGTCATGATGCCCAGGTAGCAGATGCTCCCCATCTTGAGGGGTGAGATGAATAAAAAGTCTCCTATTTGGCTTTCAGTTTGTTTTATTTCCAAAACAGTCTGCTCCTGGAAAGGACATCTTTCCAGCAAAATCACTATTGCATAGTATATTTAGTTCTCAAGCAAGGATGGGAAGTGAAAGAGAGTTAGTGTCCTAAACCAGACGCTCTAACCTGAACAAAGTTGCAGTATTAGGCATTGATCATAGACCAGATCTCACTCTGGATATCCATGACCTGGTCACAGTTAGGAGCAGCTATGTACCAAGAAAGAACTCAGGATCTCACAAGAATAAGATGAGCCTCCACTGGTGGTCTTTCAAACTGGTTTCCCTTGAAGAGCAGCCACAGCACGCTCATTAGATACTTACACATTCCACCTACTGACAGGAGACAAAGACTCAAGACAATACATATTCATGTCATATGGGCACTTATTAGCAGATGACAACCACAAGAAGCAGAAAACAAACATCACATGCAGCTTTCTCATGCCCCACACATTTGGTGGTTCTACATGGCTTTAACTTCAGCCAGCAACACATTGCAGAGCCTGTCAGCAATGCAGCAGCTTGGTTCAGCTGCACACCCTGACAAATCTTTAATGAGCACTTGCAAGCAAAAGGCTGCATTGTGGGAGGAGGAGTTGATGGCCTCACTTGATTCACCCACAGAAAGCCATCTGCCTTCCAGGGACTGCATGAGATAGCAGCTGGCAGCATCAGTACTCTTTGTCCCCTACCTGAATCAAGCACAGAGATCTATTGCTATTTTTCCTATTTTCCCCACAAGCTCTTCCCTCTCCACAGGCTGCAGAGCAGCTTTGTTTTTCCCCATATGTAGATGAACTCACTTGAACAGGGAAACTGAATTCCACCACCATTCTGTGCTAATTGCTCCTCTGGCTCCAGGGAGGAATGTGTACCTTCCACATACACAACCTGAAGCTACTTTTGATGTAGTTACACTTCGATTCTTCAGCATCCTGTGGCAATCACAAAGAACTCCACATCACCACCAGAACAGGTAAATAACTACTCAGACATTCATAAAAGTGCCCCAAATTGAGCGAGGCCTGCATTACAATGCAGTCATTGCAGGAAAACCACAAGGTAGGCATCCCCTGAGTGACATGGAAGGTGTTGCTCCTTTTACTGCCCTTTTCCTGGGTAAGTCTCTTAAACTGCTCTATTTCATTACATACAGACTGAAATTTGTGCACAAAAATTAGTAGGTCATAGAAATGAGAAGCTAATTCATGGAAATGCATGTGCTGAACGCAGCTCACTTTTCTCTTTTTAGCACATTCTGTATGCAGCGCAGGGACAGCCTCATTACTGAAAAGAAACAAGATGAACTGATTAAATATTTCATAGCTGTAGTTACAGTAAACGTGATGTTAGTTGGGGGATAGGAATTGAGTGCAGCCGATGACAAACTGGGGTGTTTTTGCAGACGGGCAGTTTGCAGTTCTATTTTTACCACCTTTGGGGGTAAAATCGGTGTTCAATCACAGTTCAATCGGTGGAGTAGCTCATCCACATCGCCCAGACACGTCTCTGTGACGCCATTCTGGGTGAGCACCACAAAGGACTACTCTGATCACGTACGGCTGCAGGCTGCGTGGGTCTGTGAGCAAAGAAAGGCAGAGGAAGATTCCTGCCTGTCAGCAAGAGGGGGGGAAAAAAAGCCCCTAGAGCTGGATTAAGCATCTGGAAAATTACTGCAGCCTCACAGCTTTTGCTGCCTGCTACCCGGGATGAGTCATCACCGGTTGCCGTGGCAACGGCTGCTTCCCTCCTCCGGCTGCTGATCAATTTTGTCTGTGTGAAGGTCCCCTGAAAGCAGGAGCGGCACAGATAGCGCAACAAAGTCACAGAAACTCCTGTCAAAGAGTATTTGCATTTTGAATGTGGTAGTCCTGGGATTTACAGAAGGAGAAATGAAACAGTTGAGGCAGAAGGGCAGAGACAGCAAACACTTGGTTTGATTCAACTTTCATAACGCTTCCAGACAGGCGTGGTTAGCAAACTACCCTGCTACCATTTTCCACTAACCAATACCTATAAATAAAACAATATCCTTTTCCAGACGCTAACCTACAGCGTTCATCATCACTGTCAGATGCTCCATAATTTAAACTCATGCTCTGAAGTGAGGGCTGGCACAGCCCAGTGCACAGATGCAAGAGCCAGCCACAGCGTTAATGCTTCTCTGCCCAGCTTCTCCCTTCCAGCCTTGACAAAATGACCCCAGGCAAGGCAGCTCATTTTGGAAATACCCTATTATCACTTATTTCCTGCAAAGACAGGGTTGCAGACAGCTTGGAAGGTTGTAGCGAAGCAGTACTCAAGTCCCAACACCTATCAGTTAACCCTTCTCTAGCAAACTTCTGGGTTAAATTGGGTGGATGTTAGGTTACCTCTGCTGAAAACAAGGAAATCTGACTATTTGTCAACTCTGTGGGTATCACAGAGCTCACTTTATACGTCCAATAAAGTTCGCCTGATACCCTTTGCTTTCAAATCTTCTTTTTTAATTAACTTGTTCTCCAAGGCAGATTAAAATGGCTACTGGTAAGAGTCTAATGCTGTTGTGTCAGTGTAATGAATGGCCCTGCCATCCACTTGTCTGAGACTATCTACAGGAATGTGGAAGCTACTGATAAGGCAAACCTCCCCATGAGACAAAAAAGGGAAAGTCAGCCAGGGCAGCATTTCTGCTGCAAGCAGAGACAAGGCTCATGTTCGCCATGCTGATTTATGCACACTTTGTCTGGTGTGCTCAGATCATGGACACACTTGAACCTTAGAACATCAGACCTTAGAACCTCCCATACAGCTCTCATTTGTGTTATCTATTTACATCAGCTTGAGGTGCTACTCTTCAGAGCCATTCAAGGACTGAATGGAGAACACAGATTTCGTGGCCTTCCTCTCTAGAAACTCTTTTGACTCAGTTCCCAAGACAGGAAGAAGAGAAGTCACATAGGCACATAAAGGCCTGAATGACTTACAAATCACTTACATGCCAGCTTTTCTTCCAAGCGTATCAGCTAAAGAGAGGATTTGCACCCAAGTGCAAGTCTAAGATAGGAACTTCTGCACCAGCAGGACAACCTAACTTAGAGCAGAGCAGCAGGCTGATGGCAGCTTGAAGCTAAGACAAAGGCCTTTTCTCCCTCTCCCCCCCTTTCTTCTTAAGTTTTTGAAGCAATCCAGTAGGCATACATTCCTTTTCAGCAGGGGGCAGACTACCTTAGTTTACCTCCCAGACTGACCTTAGTCTTCAAGCATCAGCTTAGGTACAATGTTTAGGCATTTGTTTGTGAAAGGGTAGATGGGGTAAACTGTTCTCCTGAGGTTTTTTTTTTTTGGGGGGGTCGGGGGAAGGAACAGTCAGATATTCTTTTAATTTCTGTTCTTTTTGTGTGAATATCATATCACTGTGTAAGAACAAGACCATGACTCGTTTATTTAAAATTGCTTTTGAAGCTATGGCTTCTCTACACAAAACCAGCCTTTGCTATCATCCTTCAAAACAGTTTGTTTTGACCATGCAGCCTGTGACTTCTTTGCTGACGACCTCTTAACTGTTGTGAGTCTCACAGGAACAGCGTTCTGTTTCTTTCCTTCTCCAGCATCACACAGTAATCAAATTATGAAAACAAGTCACACAGAGCAGCAAGACAAGGAACAGCAACAAGAAGGATTAAAATTTCTGCAATCCCACCAGGAAAATGCTTTCAGCAAAGCATTCCAGCCATCTTATGCCTAAGCTCAGTGACAGTTTCAAAACAAAAACCAGCCAGTCTGCTCTGAGGTCTCCCAGCAGCAGAGCATAAGGAATATACTGTTGGAAGTTAAGGAAAGCAACTACTTTTATAAAGAGCCATGGCCCAAGCCTGCCCTACAAACAGAGCAGAAGGTGACAAATGTTCCCAAAGGTTCCTGTGAGATGGGCACCTGCAGGTCTGGGACAAACATGTGAAAAGATGTCTGTGATAGGGGAAAGGCTGAGTATTCCTGAGCTAGAGCAGTTATTGGAGAGTGGGAATGGCAACAGACACTTCAGCCCCTCAGTAAGGGGGTCATAGCAAAAAAAAAAAAAAATCAGAAGTGATTGTGAAAGCCTTGTAAAACATGAAACAATTTGGTCTTTCATGTCCAGCACTTTGGCATAAAGAGCTGAAGAGATAACATGAGCTTCTGAGCTTTTTGGATCTCATATGAAAGCACTGGATTGTTTTGCTGACCATGCAAAGTACATGTCTAGTGTGACCTTTCAGATCAAACTCTGAAGTATGACAGCCATCAGGCTCCCCTAAAAACGAGAATTTTCCAGCAGGACCACACTGGCATGGTTTTAATATTTCTGTGCACACAAACTTTATCTTCAGTACAGACACTTTTTTTCTGGTGTATTTTTGTTGCTTTGAACATCCAAACAGGGACTCACAGGAAGACCAGCACAAATTTTTGATGATTAACAGACTAATTGGAATGCTGCTGTCCTGTTCTTTTCCAGAGCTGGTGGGGGAAGAGAGAGGAGGGAGGAATATGGGACTTTCCACTCACACTAGAACCAATTCTAACTGTCAACAGTAGTTTCTTATTTGTGATAAGATATCAGAGAAAGACAAAATGAGTGCTGGCTCCCTTCCTAAATTCATCAGGCATTTTGCAATTCACCCAAATTTCATTTTGTGGTTTAAATTACCTTAACATGCTGACAGACAATTCCAGGCCTGAGGGCAGAACTGAAGGAAGACTGCAAAGCTGAAGTTTCAAAGACTGAGCCTTGCACAGGGACATGGTTTCAGCAGTGACAAGCTTTCCTTATCTTTGTTACCTTACTGATTTCTAGAATGAAGCTGAATACTTTTGTCTCTCATGAGGAAAGTGGGGAGAAATACTTCAGCTTCCTGTAGCATAGGTGAAAAAATAATATTATTTCTTTCCACTCAGTCCTCAACAGCATGAGAAGATCTCTCAGCTGATGCTCTACCTTTGAAGCAGCCACAAGCAAATTAGCAGGTTTTCTGACCTGGTCAAAGTTCAGAAGGTTTTTCAGAACAGGCAGGCTGCATCACACACTTGCAGGAAAGGTAATCCCGATCTGTTCCAGTCATTCCAGAACAGCATTTGGCTCAAATATGAAGTGAATCAATTTAAGAACTATGTTGTGAGGCTACATGCTGACCCAAATGCACCTCCAAAATGTATGTATTCTTCACTAATGGTCACAGAGGCGTTCCACAGGCTTACACTGCCCATGTTTGCAAAGAAGCACTACTATCTGTCACTTCTCTGACACCAAATCACTACGAGGCTGTTGAGTTACTGCAGTCATTTCACACCATTGGCAGACAACCCTTTGCCTGAATCATCTATAACAGATAGGAACACTGCTTTACTATGGAAAATAAGAGATTAGTTTGAGGTGTGTATCAATAAGGAGATACAGCAGAGATGTAAAATTCTTCCATTAAAATCTGCTGGTGCTAAAAGTTCACAGAAGATCAACAGTTCATAAAAACAGAAAAAGATCCAATGGCAGTTGCCATATCTGGAACTTCTGAAAGCCCTGTACCAAATCATCAGGCAAAATATGATAATTTAAGATACATTGATGTGACACTGCAGGTACAATACAAGAGTAAATATCTTAAAACACCATCAAGAACTCCAGAAGAAATCATCATGTTCTATATTAGCTAAACATTTTGTGTGAGAAAGGATGAAGTAGCAGTGAGATGATGGGTTTCTCAAAGACTTCTTTTTAAATCCAGGCTCATAACCTGTGAAATCCAAAGCTACTGCCAAAAAATAAGAAGGTACTTCATATAAACAGAAGGATATATGATTTAATTGATTCTGAAAATAGGAGATATTTTAGAAAAAATAGACCTCTCAATCTTCAGAGCTGCTATATGAATAGAAGTAATACACATCTTTTCATATATAAAGGGAAAAAATGACCAAACAAACAACAACACATCCAGAAAAAAAGACAAAATAAACCTTTCTTCATCCCAGGAAGACTATTTAGGGACAGAGTTAGTGCATACACACCCGAAAATAAAACTGAATGTAAACACAATTAAATTAATCTCACTCAATTTGATTTGATAATGAAGACCAAAACACAAACAAACATACCGGCTATTTGAATAATGCATGCTGTTTTTCCACTCCAGAGAGAATATTAGTACATATAAGATTAAAAATGTTATTTGTGGATGGCCTCTAAAAATAGAACAAGTTGCTTTCAAGAAGCAAAACTGGAAGAAGAAATGAAGATGTTTAGATTTTTAAGAAACACTTCCATTTATTGTCTTTCACCATCACTGGATTTGTGCTAAAACCATCCCAAAGATTTTGACAACTTGGCCTCAGTGTGGACAATGCCACTGTAGATTCTCACTAGTATTTGGTTAGTGGTCATTGGCAAGGAAAGGAGGATTTTGAACACCTCTGAAGTGTGCCAGTTTCTCATATCAGCCCTCAGACTTTTTGCTAAGACTGTGAATATGGAGACAAAGGAAAGCCTGGGGACTTACCCACTACTGCACTTGTATACCCACATTTTTTGTCTGGATCACTAAAGAGCCCAAACCCACTAAAAGCTGTGTTATCCCCTCACCAATCTTCAGAGCCATCTGGGCAAGGACCGAATGTTTTTGCTTAACACACCTCAAGTGGTTAATCCCATTTTGCAGCTCTCTGCCAGCACCATCACTCCCAGTCCAGGTTAATAATTTCAAATGTTAGCACTTAGCAGTGAAAACCCAGCCCAGGGACAGTGATGATGTGTTACCCCAGCAACAGTTATTGATGAACTTGCACCCTCTTTGCTGCCAAGGGCCACTTTGAGAGCCTTTGCTCCCCTGCAGCCCACACAGTATGGGGACACATACAGCTGCCTCAGAAGCTGGTAAGCTAAAATGACATTAGCAGAATGAAAAAAAACAACCAAACCCCACTAACTTGAGAATTATTGTCTGCAAATGTGAGGATGAGTCTTTTTCCACCAAGGACAGCATCTATAGACATAAACCAGAAGGGATGAAAGCAGTTAAGAGAATTTTCAAAAGTAACCAAGAGCTAAGCAAGTCTAAGGAGCTTTAATGCCCAAGCACAGTATATAACACAGACAGCTCATCTACATCAGATCTGCAATGCAGAATTGCACATGTATCAAATATCAAGGCAGTACTACCAACCACAACATTCTCCTTCTAACCAGCAAGGCCTTTGAGATGCACTAACCAGAAGCCTTTCCTTACATGTTTTTTTTCTTTTATTAAGTCTTTGAGCAATCCAACACCAGGAAAGACATGGAGGAAAGCAAATTCCCAGTGAAAACTCAGGGCATGAGGCAAGATCACAGCCCTCCCTCCTCTAAAAGATTCTGCAAGCTGGTCAGGAATATCAGAATATAGGTAGGAGGGCTTCCTGAAGGGTGTTTTTCTGTTTGGGGCAGATGGGGGGGTTCCCTCTGCAGGCCAGAATGGACACATGATTTGTGGCTAGGAAAGGGCTGGTCACACTTAGGGATGATGCAGCTTCCCAGATCAGATATTGATAAGGGTGTCTTTATGGATGGTAGGCTGTAAATTGCTTTAGGATTCTCTAAGATTAAATACCATAGTATACATTATTCTAATTACTGGGTGTGGATTTACAGGACAAAAAATAGTCCCCTGTCCTGTCACAGGAATAACTTCTTAAAAAAAATTTTAAAAAACCAACAACAAAACCCCCACCAAAAAAATCTTAGCAAAACCCAGCAGTCCCGCAGTCTATTAACAGACAAGTCATGCTACTCTACCTTTCTTTAATTTCTTGTACCTCTACCCAGGACATTTGTATACCCCAGTGCATGCTATTTCTAGTGACTGCTTGGGAACAAGTCTAAAAAGTAGACTACATTATCCCACCATTAAAAGCTGTCACTTTATAAAAACAAATTTCCTGGGATTGTATAAATTATTCCCTTAACTGCCATGTCAAGACTTTTTTTCTGATGATTTTCTGTGTCAGTCTGTTAACTGTTTGATGTTAAGGTGAATCCTATCAGCATCCTTGGCCCAGCCCTAGGGCTCAGGCTGAAGGCTGTTTAAAAGGCAGAAGCTGATGCAGACTGAGGTCTATAAGCAGCTCTGAGTCACAGGGTGCAGGAGCTACCTCCAGGCCTACAATAACAGACCTATAGAGCCCCACCTCTTAAATCCACCACTTAAATATGCATCATCCTCTCACAGGAAAGGAATAACTTCTCAAGTCTGTAATCCCACTTCCAGTAGCTACTCAGAATAACCACTACAGTGACCCATCAGAAATTGCCAGCAAACACTATGCTTGCCAAAAGACTAGAAAGCAAACTTGCAGGCTGACCCCTCTCATTTTACATTGCAAGAACCTGCAGTCATGCTTCACAGCCAACAATGGGTCTTCTAAATTTGCCCAACCTTTTTTAGATACACTTATTTCTCCAAATTCCACAAAAAAAGAAAGAAAAATCAAGTGAAAACAAGTTACGCACTACGGGAGCTAGCAGGCTTTAAAAAACCCAAACAGAAAAACAAAACCACACAAAGTTTTAGGGTATTTCCTCCAACTACATTTCAATAAATAGCAATAATCTTCCTTGTTCATCTTTAGCACATCATTTATAGCATTCCCCCATATCTTACCCCAATCCCTTCTCTTCCAGGGTGAAGAGTCAAACCAGTTATTCCACCTTTTTTTGTTGCTCTTCTACAAACTTTACAAACTTTTAAAGGCAGTTATTAGAACTGGCTTCAGCATTCAAGAGGTGGGTTACACCACTGACTTATACAGCCACAGAACATATGTTTGACTACCTTTCTCTGCAATTCTTTAACTGCTGTGTGCTCACCAGTCTATGAAATATCCACAATACCCCCAAGATCTTTCCTAAATAGTAGCAAGTTACAGCCCTTTTTAATCTATAGCTATTCAGGCTGATTTTTTTTTTCTACCCAGAGGTACTTATAAATTTCACACATCAGCTTCCTTATGTAATATCACCTGTAACAGATCCAGGTCAGTATGGGCAGACAATTGTTCTCTAGGATCAAAGCCCAGTGCATTCAACACCCCAGCTAACAGAAAGCAGTGAAACTGATGTCATGTTTTAGCCTGGTTGGACAGTGGACAACCTACTGAGCTCACATCTTATTTGTCCCACCTCACTTATTTATATGGACAGTGGGATTTAGGAAATATTTCTGTCATGGGAATGCACTGCAGAGAGTTTGTACCACTTCAGTCCTCCATTTGAAGTGCATGCAAGGAAAAATCCAATTTAAAAATAAATACCAAAATAATTTATACACACCTCCCAACCCCAAAGTGCTCAGTGAGAGTCATTGGCTACACCCATTCTGCTCCATTGCACTCGAGCACACCTAAACTCTTAGAGGGAAAAGTATGATAGATGTCACAGAAGCCTCAATTTAAATCAAGTACTACAGCTCTGAAGTTCCCCACCCCCTAGTAGTAGTAAGCTGAAAGCATACACACAGATGCTTAAAACAGGAGCCTATCACAGCTTTCAGATTCACTGAACATCCCTGCAAAACTGTTTCTTCTTGCATCCTCCCAGCTCTATCACCAGGATCTTTCCGTCCCATGCGAGTCATTAAATAGCCATCTAACACCATCTGCTGGATTGGGGAGAAAAAAAATCTATGCAGGCAACTCACTGCCAGGCAGACAGGGAAAAAATTACCACCTCAAACATTGAGGTGTCTGTGGCTCAGCTTTGAATTGGTCCTTCCCCCTCACCCACACCTTATTTTTTTTCTTTCACCTTTCTGAAAGGCAAATCTGGGCTCCCAGCACTAACAGGCAATCACAGACAAAAAGTCCTCTGCTCTGGAGGAGCAAATTTTACATTGCCATGCAATGACACTTCCTGATCACTGACCCATGCACCAGCTTTACCCATTCCTGAGTAAAGAAAATAACACCAGGAAAAACAAAACAAAACAAAACCATACAGCTATCCTGTAAACAAGGCTTCTGCAAAGTCAGGATAGAATTCTGCAGGAGTGTAGAAATGAGCTGGCTTTCTGCTGAAAATCTGGGACCTCAGCATGAGTCAGAAGCTGGGGACACGGAGCCTATGCAGCAAGAGGAAGAAGCCATTACACATTCAGACATTATCTCAGACATCAGTCCTTGGTTTTTAACATCCTGTACAAAGGCCAAAGTACCAGTTCTCACTACCATGCAAACCTGTACATTTCAAAGACTGGCAGGCATATTTTTAATATCCAATTAGGCAGCTGCCGCTGCTGTCGGATGCAAGATGATAGCTTTTAATTAGTTATTTAGGGCAGGAGACTGCACCCCCTTTCTTCTTTCTTCAGGTTAAATTGATTTCACACATCACCTGGCTCCTTACAACATGGGATGCAATGGTTAAGCTTTTGTATCGCCAAGGTGAACACCGGCTGAAATTACATCAGGTATAAAGCACACTGTGGAGGTTGAGTTTCCTACTGCCCACTCCTTTTCTTCCCCCTCTGTTTTCCTATTTCCATACTGAAATTAGGGATGAATCACCTGCTCAACTGTTAGACATCAGATTTTATGTAAGGTCCTGATTAAGTCAGTCAGACACTGGGGGAAAGGACAAGGTCTCTATTGACTCCTGTTGCACATCTATTAAGTCAGTGCAAGTGCTACCAGGATTTCACCTTTTGTAGCTAGCAATGCATCTGCTCCTTTATTCAAGGTTTTCCTCTGCTCCAGCTTTTTTGGAAGCACCAATAATTTAGCAAAACCTCACAGCAGCAAGCAGGCTGGTTCAGATAATACTGTAAAAGCTGCATAGGTTCCCCTCAGCAGCTAGGGTAAATAAAAGTCATGCCTCATGCATCAGTGCTGCCCAAAATGGAAGCTTACCTTCTGTGAGAGAGGCAAACATGACCATAGGATGAATCTGAAGTATTTCCAGAAAAAAAAAGGGTAGTTTTTGTGGCACTAAACAAGACACCAGTAAGAATGCCTCTGAAATACTGCAGAGGGCTCTGCTCACCAAGTTCAGGATGGATGAATTTCAACTGAGTCAGCACAGAAAAGACCACTAGGACTAACACAGCAATAGAAAAACAAAGTAATTCAGAAATGGGCGAAATAAAGCTAATCCTTTTCTTGGTTGGGCAGCAAAATTAATGCTGGGATTGCAGTAACAAAACACTTTTAATCTGATCTGACAACAGCTGCCCATCAGAAAGGAGTCCCACTTGTCCCAGTCCCACAGTGCCCCGGGCATTTAAGCGGGGGAGATCACAAGTCCACAGAGCTCACTCTGCTTCTGCAGCCTGGAGAGGCTGGACAAAGGGAGCAGCAGGAACGTGCAGCTGAGGGAAAAGCAAGTATCTCCTCCTTCAGCAGAAGAAAGACCAAATGAGACAATGTAAAACTGTCTTCAAAAGGCAATTTGTGCTGCCAATCACAGCAGTTAAAAAAAAAAAAAGCCAAAAAAACCAAAACCACATAAAAAAGAAGAAATTAATAATTTCCTCAAAAGGACAGCACTAGTCCAAAAACTAATATTTATAAATTAGCCATAAACACATTTAAACCAGAAATAAGCTTTCTAAATGTCAGCCTTTTCTCCATAGCCTACTGGAGAAGCCTCAATTAATATTCCAAGAAATCTCAATTAGTTTATAAAATGAATATGTTTTCCTTCCAATGGCAGGGGACTAGATCATGCTCGTGGAGCTCCCTGACCATTTGACATTCCTAGGCTAATGGTCTATTTATATCAACCTTTCTAACAGAGAAATTATTGAACACATTTAAAGGCTCCAGAAACTAGATTTCTTGCTATAAGCAGTATAAAAAGCAAAAGAAAACAAACAAAAAAAAATCTCAAGGTGACTCAAATCAAAGATTTGAGCAAACCTTGACAAAACATTTTATTGCAAGCTGACAGGATAGATAAAAAGCAACATGTCCCTTTTGGACACTAGACTTCTCAGGGCAAAATTAGTTCAACTGACCAGCATATGTTACAGAAATGGATTTTTTTTGCCTGGGTATTTATTTGGGTAGAGAGAAGCTTCTATAGGAGGAGACAGTGAGGACCTGAGGACATTCAAACACATCAGAGAGAGCATGTCCAGTTTTCCGTCTGCCAGCTGCTAATTAGAGGAAGGTTACAGATTATCCATAGGCACACATGCACACAGCTTGTCCTAGGGCTAAAATTGATTGGCCTGGAGACTTTAGAGTTTCCAAGGAAAAATGCTCAGCTGGTGAACCCTTTCCACTGCACAGTGGAATTTCGCAGTAGCTGAAAGCTTGCCTCGGAACAACTTCGTTCTCTGCTCCCCACACCCCAGTCAGCTCGGCCCTTCTGCCAAGTTACACAATCACCTCAAACGGAGCAGGGCTTCACACTTGCACTTACCTTGGTTAAACTGCCACATTTCTGCTCTTACAGTGCCTTACTCCTCTGGACAAGAGGCAGAGTCTGCACTAACTAACAAATAGAAGAACGTAGCACATTCAGAGGCACGGCATCCAAAGAGCAAAGTCATAACTGTCTGCAGTGGTGTATATATAAACAAAAAGGCAGACTTTTTTCAAAAGCTTTTTGGTTTGATTTGGATTTTTTGGTGTTGGTTTATTTTTTTTATGGTGGTTGGTTTTGCTTTGTTGTTTTGGTGGTTGGTTTTTTTTCCTTCCAAACCAAAGATTAGCTCTATAGAAAATGACTTTAATAATTTTTAAACTGTTTTCACTGACTTTGCTGGAAGAAAGAAGAAACTTCATGGATAAATACCTGAAGATATGTATATACACATCAGTTTTTCTTTCAAGTTATAGCTTCTATGTAGTTTCTAAAACAGTTCTTCCAAAAACTCTTAAAATCCATGGATTTTTTTGTCCTTCCTAATTAGAGTATGCAGTTATTCGAAAAAATAACCAACTCTTTAGAAGTACAATCCTACTTTATTCTTACCAGATCATACAGTTCTGGCAGAACTAACATTTGTTTATGTATTTCTTGCCCCAAAAGAACGATCTGGAAGACTCTATATTCCAAATGGACAGAGAGTATAAGACAAATCTAGAAAGAAATTGTGTCAAAAATCTCCATTTAAGGAGTTCAGTACACTTAAAATAAGTTTCTCTTGTTTAGTTTTTTAAGCCATAACGACTCTGAATTCCAAACTGAGAGTCAGTTTAAGCTGCAATAGTACCATTCAGCCCCCCGTTCTGAACATTTTAAGCAACTTTGACCTCTCCAAAACAGTTAAATTGTATCAATGAAAATAGACCTTTTCCAAAAGGAAAATTTTTATTTTGGCAAAACCAGCACTTCACAGTAATAGCAACAACATATATTGGCCATGAAAACTCTTCATCTCTTTACATACACACCGAATTTGCCACATTATCAATAAATACGAATTTAAGACACTGCAGTTATTTATCATTACATTTATGCTTTAAAGTCCTACTATTTTCCCTAAAAACATCAAGAAAACAAAGAAGAAATACATGGAGAGACAGTTCATTTTCAGAAGGGCTCGGAATCTGAGAAGACAGTTCAAACAAGTAGAGACAACACAGAGATGCTAGAGAGGTTTATATCTCTTTCTCCTGTGCTGCCCTGGAGACCTGGCTGTGAGAGCACCAACGCTCTACAGGTGCCACCGTGTAAGTGAGGAACAACCTCTTTACCGAGCAAAGTATAGAGTTGAACAATAAAATTGTACTTTCCCAGGATGGCCCTCTCTTTGGCGTCTTAGCAGCATCTACAACAGAAGCCTTCAGCCAACACCTCATGACCAGGGACATTTTAAGTGTGTCACCCTTCTGCAGGTTCAAGTGTCATACCCATAACAGAGACAAAGCCACATGCATTTGAAACTGGTCAGGACACGATCAAGACTGCCCTGCTGAAGTCCTCAATCACCAGTAGGGATTACATAAAAGCGAGACACAAATTAAACTGCTACAAACCTGTTGAGAAGCAGAGGATGGGAAGGCAAGGGATGCCCCAGTGCAGGCAGAGCTCTCAGCAGCAGGGCACAAACCCACCATGGCTGAACCTAGCAGGCAGGGCAGGACTGGAATGGAAAGCACATCCTACCAACAGCCCAGCGAGCCTCAGGTCCAAAAAAGTCAAACAACAACTAAAGAAGAGTGAGAGCACATACTCCTTAAAACAGCGTAGCTAGGACCTAATGCCCTCGGGCTGAGCTTAAATAAGCTCCAGGAGTGTGGGTGGAGGCTCCAGGTGAGGCTGGTCAGGACAACTAAGGCTTATTAGTGAATCCAGGCAACTGACAACACAGGGTATTTTTGTGTTTTAAATTAGGTGCTTTGTAAATGTCTCATCACCAGAAGTTACAGTTTTGTATTTTGTATTTTACCACATCCTCTCTGAAAAGCAATCTAATAGTAAAATCCAGTAAGTACAGGCTACAGCAGCCAGCAAGCACACTGTGCCTGTGGAATTTGACTCTCTACTCCTTTTCCAGGAGTGATGTACCAGCTACAGCCACAGAGATCACAGTGACCTGGGGACATGAACTCCAGACCTGACCATCCTCGCGGTGTTTGGTACTCTTGCTGATGACACCCTGTGCAATCCACAAAGCCCACAGTCTGTCCTGGTCCAGGGCTGCATCTGACCTCAGTTTGAGGTCTGGCGCAAAAGTAAAGGTGAGGTGAACTACATGGAACCTAGAATGACAGAAGACAGTTTTACCTCAGTTTCACTGCAAATGTACAGCCTGGCAAACAGATTTCTAAAACGTTTTCTGGGGCACCATCCACCACAGCAGATTACTTGGACACATTGCTTCCTTCTTGGAGTCGTGTCTTTGGAGCAGCCTGTCTTGTTCAGAGCTCATCTCAGAGATTTGAGAGTATTAAGACCACAGCGCTACTGATTCTGTCTCTGCTGGTCATACACATACAAACATACAAGGATATGTAATTTTTACATGTAAGATTACACCAAAAGGCCCCAGCAGGACAAGGCCTCATTTTGCCAGTGTTGTACGTATGTGCAGTAAGAGGAACTCCTACCTCACAGATCTTTCACTACAGAGGTTGAGAGGAAGGCAAAATGCCCAGTTTTCAGATAAGAAATGGAAATGTTTGATGCAACACTGCCCCTGAGACAATAAAAAGATGCTCAGGCACCTGACCTATGAGGCTGTAAGTCACTTATACAAGTCCTACAGAGGCTTTATGAAAACTATAGGGTTTCAGTCCAGATAATTCACATCCTCCGCTAGTTCCATTAATTCTTCATTTTAAAACTGACCCTATCGTTCAACTCACCATAAACATCACTGATAATTTATGTTCTGATAACTTCTTAAAATGAGACCATTTCAAGCTGCATAGCAAGCATTAGCATCTCTGTGGTAAGCAGTATTATTTATTGTTGCTGTAGGCCTACCAGACTATGTCACACAATAGCTACAGCTATTAGGTAGAACCATTATGTATTTTTGTACCAGTGTGTTAAATTTAGAATGTTTATTTTTAACCTACATATTTGTATAACCAGTATATATGGCTAAAATACAAAAAGGGTTCAATATTAGCAGTTGTTATTTACCATGCTCATTTTAAGAGCAAGCAGAAATGCAGAACCCAAGTGAGCTGTGCAGAGGATCTGCCTAAGGATGAGAACCCAGAACCAGCTTCACAACAAAACCACACATGAACGCTGAACCAAGCACCCAGTGTGGCAGACAAACAGCAGCAGTTAAGCTTAAACTGGTGGGGCCATGGTCATCTGTGTTGATGGGCACCCCTGGCTGGCTCACAGGAAACATCTGGGCTGGTATGGGAGAATTCAGGAAGGTGGAGTTTATCTGCTCTCTGGTTTTCTGCCTATCTGGAAGCATAGGGAAGTTCCTTTAAAACTCCACAGTGACAGAAGAGAACACCTGAAGCTGCATGTTAAGCCCTTCCCTTGGCCTGAGTGAGGTGCATGGGCTGGAGCAGCCCATCTCCCAGAAAGACCTGGTGAAACAGAGGCGTTATGAATAAGCAAGGAGGGTTGGCTTTTGTAGGCCCAAGCAGCTGAGGCTTTGAATGTTTGCAGTGGGTGGGAGGCTGCGGTTTGTTGTTAGTTTGGACCAATGTTTGGTTGGGGATGTGTTATAGGAGATGCTGTTGGGGTTTGTTGTGTGGGGTTCTGGAGGGGGGTGGCATCAGGCTCATTCTCGGTATTAGCATTAGGGGTGGAATAATTGAGAATGATTGACAGGAATGAGTGGAATCTTCTAGAAAAAGGGATAAACCGAGAGTCTTAATTGGACAAAAAGAACAACCAATCATTCGACGCACTGGCATCACCCCATTTGGATGGACCAATTACCAAGACAACAAGCCAATATCCTCCAATCAACACATCTCTAGAGGGAGGACTCTTGGGGAAAGGGGTGGTACTCTGGGGAGGGTATAAAAAGGAATACCCTGGGAATTTTGGGGTTTCTGACTGCTTTGCTTGATGGTGGTCAGGCAGCTAGTGTGGCCCTTTCGTCAGGGGATTTGGCTAACTTGTCATGGAGACTGTGATTAGTCCTATTCAATAAACTTGTCAATTTAAAGAATTGGCTGCTGTTCTTCTCACAGGAGAGGTGACTTTTTGGGATGAGGCCCCGTGGGCTGCTGAGCATCCCCACCACAGCACCCAGAGACCGGCAGGCATCAGCCTTCCATTCGGGCTTACAAAGGGAGCTGTCTGGGGAACTGTGGGCTCTGAAGGAAGAGTTGCTCCACACTTCCTTGGGCATAGCCAGAGGTGATTTCTTACCTTCCTGGGAGACCCATGCCCCAGTGCCAGGAAAATAAACCACGAGGGAAAAGCCTGGGACAAAAGGCACCTGCCTCAGGCTGGCAGGAGAGGCAGGCAGGCGGCACAGGAGAGGATGGGAACGCTGAGGAGAAGCCCCGATCCAGGGGTTGCTGGAGCCCCCGGGAAGGATTTAAGGGCAGGCTCCCAGCCACCCTGCCTGGCTCCCAGGACAGGGACACTGAGGCCCTGTGACAGCTGCAGACCACGAGGCAGGACCTGCGGCATCGGAGGCAACCAGGTTGTCCTAACATTGCAGGGTTTTTTACCTAGTAGCTCTTTTGCTTTCATTAGCCTCTTCCCTCCACTTCTTTTTTAATAACCTTAATGAAGTGTTGCACAAACCACCCCTCAGCCTCTCATTTAGTAGCTGAGTACAGTGCTAAAACCCTGCAGAAATTGAAAATAAAGGATTCCTCCCTCTAATAACATGGAGATTTGCATGGAGTTGTGTTCCCAAGCCCTGGCCCCTTGGCTGTCCCAAGGAGAGGCCTGAGGGGTACCAGCCACGCAGCCAGCATTGCTTCTGGCAGGACAAAAACCTACCATGTAGGCTCCATGATCAAATTAGGTTAAAAATGACAAACTATCAATAATACCAGGTAGTACATCTACCCTGGAGACCTTAGAAGAGCTATTCCAGTCTTTTAGTGCATTTCTTTTCCACAAAGTCAGGAAGTGATTTCGTCAAAGCATATAAAAACTGGGGAGAGGGCTCTGTGCTCTCTTTTCATGCTGCCATTTCAGTTACTGTTTACAACAACCAATGAAATACTCATTCAGAAATTATCATTGTATGGTGTTTAACGGCAAGCAGAAACCTGCTGAGAAAGAAGTACACTATCAGTGCAAACCCAAATCCACAGTAATGGTTTATTAGGAGGAGAACAGTTTTCATCACAGTTAAGGGAATCTGCCTCCCACAGGAGAACAGTGCAGACAGCATCCCAGCCTTTTACTGTGCTGTAGGGAAGTCCATTGTGGTGGGAAAGGAGATCTGTGAAGTTGGAACAGCAGTTTTTCTTGTGAACAGTTAGCAAAAGCTTCCTCCAGTGCTTCCACTGCTTAGGAGTAACCTGTTCAAACCAGATAGCAGTTCCCAAATCATTTACCAAGTTCCAGAATCATAGAACAGAATCACAGATCTCAAGCTGAAACGAACCCATAAGGATTGAGTCAAACTCCCTGTTCCTTGCAGGACTCCCCAACACAAAACCCAAGATCAGCCCACTCCCTGCTGTCCTCAAGCCTAGGGCTTTGGGCTACAAATAGCAGCTTGTACTGAAATGGGGCCAAGAGTAGTGAGCAAACCAAGGGTAATTTTATCTTTCTGTGTAATTTCTTAGGCTTGGGCTAAATCAGATTGTCTGCAATGACAAAGACTTAGCTCAGTTCTGAGGTCTAAGAACTTTTCCCTTCCTGTGACATGAATCATGGCTGCTTTTACAGTGAAAAGAAAGAAAAATTACTTTGCCCGTTCATTTTGATCATTTTCTAATTCTTTCAATCCTATGGGACTATCAGGAAAGCTAATTAGATGTTCCCCTACATTGTTTATTTGTGTAATAAAAATGCAGTTTGTGTAACACCTTATAATGACTCTTGTATTACTGTAATGCAGTATATGGGATAAGAAATTATCCAACTCATTAACCATGAAGGAAGCACTGCAAGTCCTGGACAGAGAAGTCACCACCTGCCTGCTTTTTAGCATCTTGTGTAGACTCTCTGTGTGGTGTGTCTCTGGGGAGCTGAACAGCCAGAAGAGGGTAGCATAAGTTAGTTAATAAACCTCATCTGTAAAGCAGAGTTATTTTTGAGAGAAACACCTACCTACATTTCTTGCTGCAAGGTAGGGAAACATAACATTGAGAAACTCATCACCAAGCTTTTGTCAGAACGTGGGAAGGCAGATTTACAGTCAGGACTGACAAGGATTAGACTGATAGCGGGATGCAGAACTTTTTGCGCTCTATTAACTCTTGTTTGACCAATGCCTCTATTAATAAAAATGCACATCTGAAGCAACATGATTACTTTGATCTTAGGGGATTGCAGCACAAGTCAGCAAAACTAACAGTGTTAATGAGTACGTTCTGGCACATGATCTTGCCTGCAGCAAATCTGAAAAGCCAGATGGGGAAGGCATGGCAGTGCTTAACACTGAGAGCAACTTAAGGGGATGGTTCAGGGCCAGGTAATAGAATACCAAACAGAAGCTTGCTGAGTTCACCAGACACATGCACATTTGACAACCTGAATCGAGGCCTCTTGCTGCTGCCTCTAATGTCTACCCAAAAGAAAATATTGCTCCCAGGATCTGTATGCAATAAATGAGTATTCACAAAGGGAATGTTGCTGTATCTAGCAGAAGCAGAGACACCAGCTCACAGGAGCTTTGGAGAATCCCCTTCTATGCTGAGGATTGTCCCCTATTAAAGCACATGACTCTAAACAGACCTGAATTGCTGCTGGGCATTTCATTATACAAGGACATATCTACATGAGTTAGCTTGCAATTTTTTCTTTATAGAAATCAAACAGCAGCACTCTTCTCTGAGAATTTGATAGGGTTTGCCTGAGGAGATACATGAAAGGACAAGGAAGACTGGGGGATGGCTGCTGTTATTTGCATCACAGAAGTGGTTAGAAATCCCAAACAGAATCAGGCCTCCACTGCGCTGAATGCTGTACACTCACACAGGACGGGAAAAGCTGTAGCCTGAAAAAGGAAGCTGAAGGAGACAAAGTGAGAGAGGAAACAGGTGTGAGGACATGAAATACAATGCCCAGGAGCATACACCCATTAACTGGACAAGGAATCAAAAATTCCTGTTCTGTCAACTTGCTTCTGACAGAGCTGCTTTAAATAGCTCAGAGTTTGTTAGGTGAGAAAGACTGGGTGTGTGTTTACACCTTGGAAAGGCACTGAGGAGATAATAGAGCATGTATTCATATTTTATTTGTACTGTATATCTGAAGCAAAGTGGAAATGCAAGCTGAATATTTTTTCTATAATTCTTTTCTCTCCACCCTTTCAAAAACAGCATATATTGGAAACACTGGAACTTTCCATTTCAAAGACTGTAACATCAGACTCTAAATGCTAAACTAGCTGCCCTTCACCCTGCTGCTACAGTGCAGCCACTTTTGCAGCTTGAGTGTGCCCACTATCCTAGTGGCACACTCACAGCAAACAGCAGCTGGAGAAGGGAAGGGGTCAGAGTATGCAGGTGGCATTAGGATGGCAGACTAATTTCATCCCCTGAGGGGTTTACTTTCAGGTATTGTGAAAACCTTTATGTGAGAGATTCAGAAGGCCTTTAAAGCAGTGCTGTCCCTTCAAATGAGTTGCAAACTTGCTCACAATTTTCCCTGGACTTAGCTGTTAGTTACAGAAAGAGCTTCTAGAATGACATGCAAATATCCAGCTGCCATGTCTACTTCTCTCAGTCCCGTGTCTCTGACCATTTTTAATGTGATGTAGAAGCAAAGCTAACTAAAATGATTCTTTCTGGAGATCATCCTGAATGATGCATAATGGTTACAGTAATAAGCTGTTTCCTATAATATTTCCAGCCTTTGCATTTTGGTTTAACTGGCACACAAAAGGTACATTATAGGAAGTGATGAAATCCTTTTCCTGCATACGTTCTGCTCTGCACCACACTCCTCAGGGATCATTTGCTGTTTGTGTCCATCTTGTTTGGCTGAGCTTCCCTCGGGAGCTGCCTGTCCTTTAAAAGGAGTGTGAGGATGTCCACGCGGAGTCGGACAATCTGGCGAGAGCGCCTTCCCCTTGTGCTTCCGTGCTGCCAGACACCATTCCCTGCAGAGGGATTTGCACTGATGATGCAGCAGGTAAGGGAACATTACCCCTTAAAAACATGCTTGGAGGGCTGCTGTTCACCTCGCTTGCTGGGTTGACAACATTTACAGCACTGTTGCTCACTGTCCACAGGCAAGGGTAGTGGCTGGAAAAAAAGCAGCACAGATTGAGTGACTTGTTTCAAAGCATTTTGCCCTGCCAGAATTTAGCATTTAGCCCATAAGACTTGCCACAGGACATATAATTTCGTTATCTGTTCAAAGGCAGCTATTCAAATCAAGTCACCAAACTAGATCAGCCTTGAAGATCTTTAGTGAAAATTCACCAGCGACCATCACACCTGGTGACCTTGGAGGGAGGCATGGAGAGAAATGTACAAGTATATGTGAAGTTTCAAAATTTAAGGATCGTTTTATGTGCCTCTGTGACTTCTTCCCATTTCAGGAACTGAGTTGAAAGAGTTTCTAGAGAGGGAGGTTACAAAGTCTCATGTATACCTATATGTTTATACCTATATGTTTATACCTATATGTTTATACCTAGCTGCTATGGTATAAACACTGAGAAGAAAACCTGCTCAGACCAGGTAACAGTGCATTTGAAATTGCAGCTCATTTTCCTGGCACAGAAGTTAGAGAAGAAGTTATTGCATTCATTTGGGGAAAAGAAGGGAAAATATTTGATAATTAATTGATTCTCTAGGTCTAAATTCCATCTACTAATAGAATAGGATCCTCATTTCATGCAGGATAATAGTGAGAAATATATGGAGAAAAGTAATTTGGTTTTAAAATGCTCACAGACTGTAGAGACCAGAGTTCTTTGTGGGTGTTCCAAGATCCTGGTTTTCAGCAGTGCTGGCATAAAAATGAAGCTCCCATCGATTTAAGAGCAGAAGACAATTAGCTTGTCAGAAAGATCTGCCCAGGAATCTTGAATTGGGCGCTTAGGACACATTTCAAATCCTAGAGACTGATTAAAGTTTGGGACAAAGGACAAATCACCAAGGCAGTCCTACAAGCTTCAGTATGCCTCATACCAGCAGTTTTCCTGTAACCTTACCTGGGTCCAGGGCTGGCACCTCCCTTTGTGTGTGGCACTGAGAGCAAGTTAGCGTGTGGAGAGGATGGCAAAGTCCAGCTGTCATGTCCTGAGAATACCTGAAGATTATTGCTGGAGCTCTCCAACAAATTAACTTTGGGCAGGAAAAAAAAAGCAACAAACAAATCCTCGGTGACTATTGCAGACATTGCCTTAAGACAACAGAACATGGGCAGGCTTAAGGCAGCAATCTGATCATGAGGTCCCCAACCACAGGTAAAAGGACAAAACTCCTAAGCATGCTAAAAGGACAAAATTCCCGTGTTCATTAAGAGAGTAGCAAGGTGCCATTGCAATTCCAGGTGTGACTTATGAGAAGGTACAGCATGACAGACATAGAGTATGCATTTTTGCAAGTCTGATTAATAGTTTTTAATTACTAATTGACATATATCAGGCAATGTTTTGATATAGATTTCCTCATAATTTGAGCTAAAATACATAATAAAGTTTTATAAATATTTCCCCATTCCTGGAAATTTTCAAGGCCAGACTGGATGGGGCTTTGGGCAATCCGGTCCAGTGGAAGATGTCCCTGCCCATGGCATGGTATTGGAACAAGATTATCTTTAAGGTCCCTTTCAAACCAAACCATTCTATGATAAATACTTCCATTAAACAGGAATTCTTGCTAAATTGTAATTAGCAAGCAGATTACTTTATCCTTATTCTTCTTTCTGACCAACTTCTTCTGATCAAAGTAGAATCTGTTTCTGGGACTCTGCACCCTGATCTAGGAAGTGAAAGGGACTTTAAAGATTTTCTGGCAATACCAAAATGCCTTTGTCTCACATCAGCTTCTACCATATTGTTGAGAGCTGCTTTGACTTGAGAGCTCAACTGCATAATGGCAGGACATTGAAAGAAGACCTGCAGTGCTCTTTTTGTGTAACTAAAAGCTGTAGCTAAAGCAAGATCATACACTCTGGTTTGTCAGTAACAGTGCACCCAGCTCTTGATACCTCTTTGTTTTGCTGCCTCAGTCACGCTGGGTGCATGAAGGGCTCTGTGCAGGTGGTTACAGAGACTCACCATGCCCTTTCCTAGCCTCAGCTCCTGCTTGCCCCAGTGTTTGTGCTAACCTAAGGAAGGGACAGGCAGGCAGAGCAGCAAAGCAGTGCTCCAGCAATACCTGTAGGGGAGTGATTCCTCTGCATGTAGGAGGGTGGGTATGGAGCAGCCCGATGGCCTCGCAGGGCTGAGTATCTCTCGCAGCTGTGCGGAGCGTGCGGAGCAGGCAGAGGCAAAGGTCCACTGTACTGGTAATTCGAGCTTCCCGAGGCACACATTGGATCTGGGTTGGAAATCAGCCAGCCACCTTCAAGGTAAAAGAGAGAGCAAAGCTATTACTATTGCTGCATTAAAATGCTACAATACAATTAAGAAATAACCAGCCTCCTTGCAGAATCAGCTGTGCCTCCGAAATACCAAGCAGATTCCAAGATGCTGGTTTGTGAAACAACTGACAAAAAAATAGCAACCCTCCACCTGCCTCCCAACCCACCAACCCTAAAAACAAGACCTGAAAGCAACCAGAAAATGTCACAAACATTGAAGATCAAATGAAAGAATAACTATCAATAAAACAAATGCTCCCCCTCGTTTTTTTACCTGTTTACCTATGAAAGGTAATTTTATAGGTGACAAAAATATTCACAAATTTAAAAAAAATGGGGTAAGAAAGCCCTAAAACTGTCATATATCATCTTGATTCTAGATTCCTTTTAATATTGAAAAACTGGATTGTAAGGAAAATGATCCCTCTGCAGGACCTCTCACATTATTTCACACTGTGAGGTCTCTTCAATCTTCTAATGTTTTTTTAAGGGGTCCCTCTCTACGAGCAGAGTTCAGAACTCAGTAAGTGATCAGTATGAACCAGTTAAGTAAGGTCCAGGTTCCCAGCACCCATCATATCTCACAAAACTTGCAGCTGACATGAATAAAAACCTTACAGTGAGAGTATGTCATATGTTGACCTTCAGAGACTGTTTCTGGAGAATCCTTAGAATGGTTTCTGAAAAGCAAAATACTTTGTAGTTAGTGTTCTCATTGAGAAACTACAAAAGTTATAACCAGAACTACTCAGTAAAAAATTGGAGAAGTGAATAAAAAAGGAGGGAAATCCCTCCTCTTTAACCATGTGCCAGGCAGCAGTAGACCCTCCTACATTCTTCCATAAAGGAAGCAGGAGCTTATGTTTGACAACATAAACAAAAATGTTCCTAGGTTTGTGCCATATTTGGGAGCTGAACCTGGAATTTTAAATCTACCAGTGGGCACCATTCCTGCTTGCAGGCAAGCTGAAGGCAGCACTCCCCCTTCCCCAGCTGGAAACCCTGATACCGACACACAGCAGATTCTTAAGTGGTGAGATGATCGAAACTAAATACAGATTCCCCTGCAGGTACATGGGACTCTTCACATGTCAGAAGACAAAGCAGATCCAAACAAAATTTATTAGAAATTATGGGCTGGAATACATTGTTTGCATGCCACTCTACATTAACATGGGTGATGCAAGTAAAATTTCGAAAGACAAACTACAATTAATTTCTGATGGGAGCATCTCTGACACCTTACATTTACTAAACACATCTTATCACACAGGCTTAATAACAGCAGTGTATTTACACTACAGTTACACTGCAATTTCACTTTCAGCTATGCTTTTTGACGCCTGCAGTTAACATTTTTTCTCCCTGGATTCACTGGAGTGCAAATACGATGTTGTGAACACATGCAGGGTATAACACTACTGGGGAAGTTCAGATCATCTCATTTCAGGTTTTCCGTGTAGACAGAGATAAGTGCTAGGATCTCCAAGAGCATATTCACCCACTTGAGCACCTATTGTAATAATTATATAGTCTCCCCACTAATGTCATTGGAGTGACTCTGGATTTAAGACAGCAGAAAGAAGCTTCAGCTATGTAATTTATCTTTCATATGGTGATGTCACAGTTTTAACCATATCAGCAGCAAAAAAGCTACCGGATTAAAAAAAAAAAAAAAAAAAAAAAAAAAAAAAAAAAAAAGATGAACTCACCTTTCCTTTGCATCCAGGAAGGCTTTGGCAAAGGGATTATACTTGATTTTGAGAGCTGTTATCTTGAGTTTACAGAAAACAAGGCATGTTAGTGAAGGCAATTTGAAACAGAAAATTGACAAAACATCTTCCAGAGTAATCTGAGTGGAACTGCCTGGGTTAGCTTAAAATATATCCCCACACATGAGGTTTTCCAGGGCTGGGTAGGAGACAGCTTTGCTGTGTACTGATCAGTACCACTGGCAAAACACCAGTTGGGGCAGCCTGGCATGAGCTGGTCTGGCAAATCTGGTGGAATGAAGGACCCTTTCAAGAGAGTTTAAACACTGAATTCCTATCAAGTACAAATAAAATCTGCAGCAACATTAGCTAAGGGATGTGGCACAGGAGTTAGCAATTCTTCCAACCCAAGGCATCCCTCAAGTGCAGAAATTTTCCCACGGAGTATTGTGTTGTTCTGCAGTTGTATGTGTTACAGGGAACAAGGAGAGACGGGGTTATCATCATAACTACCAGTTATTGCTGGAGGAAGATATTTGGCTTGACTGTAGGGCTGTTTGGCTTTTTTTTTCCAGTAAAGGATTGGGATGCCAGGACAGATGGACCAGTCTAGAACAGCTGTGCCAGGATATTAAGCTAAACCTGGCTTAGTACTGGAGCCAGACACTAGGTTTGTCAGTGTTCTACTGCAGAGAAATGACAGAGTATTAGACTAGATGGAATATCACACTGCATGGGACTGGTGGAGAAACAAGAAACAGGCACACTGGTCTTGTAGTTAATCAGCTTCTAACAGATCTCATCAGTGGTGACCAGAGCACAGTGTGGCACTCTCCTACCTCTTCATTCTGATAGGCAGTCACAGCTATGAACTGGGTCTCAGGGAAGGAGCAGTTCATCACCATCCGGTGAGGGCCTCCCACACGAACTATGTGTACCTGGGGCTCATATTTATGCAGGGAGTTCAACATTATCTGCAGGAAACAAAACAGAGAGACAGCCCCCAGTGCCACTCTGGTACCTCACAGCCACCCTTTGGCTCTGTGACAGAGCAGGTGTCACTGCTGAACCTCCCCAGCCAGCAGTTACTGAAGCAGGAGGGCCGGTGTCTCCCTCCCTTGCAATAACCACATGGCTGAACAGAATGAGACTTCACTGGACTGTATTTAAGGCTTTGGATGCAGCAGCATCAGTGAGTATTTGTGTTAGCAGCTATGGCCCTCAAGCCACTGGACTTCCACTGCACTAGGGGCTGCTGAAACAGCTCAGAGGCCCTCCCTGTCCTGCTTCTGCTGTTTGGAAGATTCAGAATCACACACAGAAAAGGTGCCAGGAAGAAGATAAGGCAGTCACCCAGTCATCTCTCTGGGCAAGATGAAGTGTATCTAATCAAGCCTTGGCAGAGCATCTAACCTGGCACTAAAAGCTGTGAATAGCATTGATCCAGGAAGTCTATTAGGTTGTTTAATTGTCTCTAGTGCAAGAAGAAGATTCTTTTTTAAAATTTGTACTTTGCAAAGTGATGTATACCTACCTACCTACATATATATATATATATATATATATATATATATATATATATATAAAAGAAAGAACACAACTATTAACATAATTACTTTCTAATACCATCACAGAAGGGGCAGCTGCAGCACAGAGTGGGGACATGCTTTACTTTAACACTGTGGTCAAGATTCAACAGAAAACAAGAGGAGCTTCAGTTATTTGTTATTTAGTGACTTTGGTTTGGGTTCTGTTTCTCATATGGCTTTTCCTCCCCTGCTTTCTACTATTTTCCTCTCCATCATATATATATATATATATATACAGTGTTCCCCTGTTCATTTCTCCAGGGACTCTTTGACCCTCCAAGTTTCCTGTAGCTTCTTTCCCCCCCCCCCCCTGCATATTTTCCTGAGGCTTTTGACTTTTCTAAGGTCCTGGATACAAGACTAGCATTTGCAGATTCAGATCCTGTTCTGTGCTCTACAATGATTCTTGTGTGCTGGTTCCATGTAAGGCTTAGGAAAAGCCAGATCATCTTCCTGTTCTCCAATCTGTAAAACCTGAGATAATTTCCTACCTCATTAGAGTACTAAGCTTACAGAGGTACCTCACAAACCTAATGGAAATAACAGATTGACAACATATAACATTTACATGAAAGAAGTTGATTCTGGGCTGACAAGTATCATCCACTGTAGGAGTTCTGTACAAAACAAACAAGCGAACAAAAGGTCTTGTGCAACATTTTGCCTTTAGATGCATCATCAAAAATAAAATATGAAGCAAAATTAATTTTCCTGTTTGCATTTTTAAGGGGTTCAAAGAGAAAGTCACTTATTTCTGGTACATGTGGTTTCTTTCCAAAGGACAAAGCTGATTCAATAGAATATTGATAATTATCATGATGCAAAAGCAGACATAGTAATTATTTCATTTAGGAGCAGCCTTTTATTCTGCCATCTGACTCCTGCCAACATTCCACTTACACCACACAACATTGGGGAACACAACAAAAACCTAATACCCGTGACCATTTTTCCCCCCTTTCTCTGAAGTCCTATGTAAAAATCCCCAGCACACAAGACCAACTCTGAAAAGACCCCTGATGATTAAGTAAACCACAGCACTCTGTCTCTCTTAACATCAAGAAGTCCATTAAAATCTGAAAGTGCCAATTAAGGCCTGTTTATCCCTGTTTACATTTGGCCTCCAGAGAATAATTGGCATCTGTGGGTGAAGAGGCCTTTAAGGGCTTCTATAATTACATAAATGCACCCTTGATATTTCTTGATTGGTAGGTGCTTGCAATTGAAGCCAAGAGGTGGTGTGGAAGCATCAGGCCATACCTGCCCACTCCCATTGAGCTTGTTGGTAAGTTTGACTTTGCTGAAGGAAATGGCAGCTTTCATCCAATGGGCCCCAAAGTTGGGAGAGTCTGGGTGGATGTAGACACAGCTGTGGTTCGGTGGCTCTGGTTTCCCAGCTGGCACCCATTCTCCATTGACGTACTTCCAGCGGTGGCCATCAGTCGGAGCGAAGTCCAACAGGAAGGAGTACATGGCGTTTGGATCCAAGCCTGACACGCTGATCTTCAAAACAGGGAACATCCGCCTGGCCAAGGAAACAAAAAAGGGGGACACCACTGGAAACTGGTCTTGAAAGATTCTCCTCAATGTTTGTTTCCAGATGCTCACTGACTATCTCAGTATAAAAAAACATCCTCCCTTCCTTCCATCCACTCTTGCCATCAGACCTTGCAGTTGGCAGTTCCTCCAGTAATTTGGTCCTGTACATCCATATTCCCTGACCTCACCAGCTTGACAATGTTCTTTTGCTTTTAGTTCCATCTTACATGCAAGCTCTAAATTTCTATCCAACCTTCCACCATCTCATGTGTTTAAAACTGAAACCCTGCCTTTGTTAATTTTGGGGAAATGCTCCTTTTGTGCCTAGAGCTCTAATGCCACCTTTTCTCAATCCCCTTTTACTATTATTTATTTTTCTTTCGTAAAGGAGATTTGCAGGAGCTCACAGTTTGATTTTCAGTGGTTTTCTATGTGTCCCAGGGCTTGTGATTGATGCCACACAGCTCTGAATTGGCACCTCAGTGCCTGAAAGTCTGCAGCAACAGAGCTAGTAGGGCTCTAACAGTTTCAGGAACTGGGAATGATTTGTGGACAGCAGAACAGAGGGGTCTCCCAGAAAAGGTATCCTATTCATTAAGTTTCGTAGCTTTTCAAGGAATACATGCAATTGCTGTTACATATCACCTCCTACATTCTTCTTCCATGAGTAACAGGCGTCCCTGCCCCAGACACCCTCATACTGACCTCTCCTGGCCACTGCCGTTTCTCCATGCCACATTCTTATGGACTGGCCAATGAATCTTCAAGCTCCTTTTCTCTGTGGGTACAGAGAGGGTACACCAAGCCACCAGAGGAATGGCCTGAGGTCTGTGGCCATGGGGCTAAGGTAAGGTAGCTCTCTAGGCTTAGATAGGTGTACAAGACTTCCAAAATACGTAAGAAGGGAGCTGAAGCTCTAGGCTGTCTTAAAGGACACTGGAAGTCTCTGCCCCTGAGTTATACTCTCTACTGACACCCTTGCTAATGATTAGTCTCCCATGACATTCCACTCACCTTTCTGGATACCTCTATAACAGTTTTTGCTGTATGCATTCAGCACCTTCTGCTGACAGGAAAAGACAGAATTTGAGAAATTTGAGATTTTTAATCTAATATTAATACTTGCTGCTACAGCGTCAGTGCAGCATTGAGGAAAACACCATAGAATTTGATTTGGGTTGGAAGAGACCTTAAAGATCGTCTTGTCCCAATCCTTGGATTGGTGTCTCCAACACTTTCCACTACACCAGGTTGCTCCAAGTCCCATTCAATCTGGCCTTGAGCACATCCAGGGATGAGGCATCCACAGCTTCTCTGGGCAGTGCCTCACCACCCCTTGTATCACTCCATGTCCTTGTAAAAAGTCCATCTCCAGCTCTCTTGTAGCCCCCTTTAGGTACTGGGAGTCTCCTCTCCAGGCTGAACAGCTGCAACTATCTCAGCTTTTCCTACGGACTTGCTCCAAGAGGTTGATGTCCTTCCTCTACTGGAGAATGCAGCACTCCAGGTGGGTCTCACCAGAGTGGAGCAGAGGGTGAGAATCCCCTCCCTCCCCTGCTGGCCACTCTGCTTTGGATGCAGCCCAGGATGCATTTGGCTTTCTGGGCTGCCAGTGCACGTTGCTGGGTCATGTTGTGCTTCCTGTCCATCAACACTCCTGAGTCCTTTTTCTCAGGACTGCTCTGAACCCATTCTCCACCCAGCCTGTATTTTAAGTTCACTTTATGAGGTTTGCACAGGCCCTGCTCTGGAGCCTGTCCAGATCCCTCAAGAGGACATCCCTGCCCTCCACTTGTCAACCAGAACACAGCTGGGGGTTGCTGGCAAACTTCCTAAGGGTGGGAAGGGTGTGCCCCTGTCACCAACAAAGGCATTAAAAAGCTCTAGTCCCAGTACTGACCCCTGAGGAGCAGCACTCCTCCCTGGTCTCCAAGGTACTGTGAACCATGACGTTTCTAATTAAATAGATGCTTAGTCAAGGATTTATGCACCGCACATGTCTTTCTGATCAGGATGCACCAGCTACCAAACTGGGATGTGATAAAAAGTATGGATGCATTGCTCTTTCCAATGCTTACATCTCCCCCAGTCGATGTTCAAAGTAACACATTTAGATACATAGCTGAAATTGAATTAGAGGGGAAAATTAATCCGCATGCAGATTTAATTTCACTAGATTTCTCAGAGCTGTTTGTGTTACACGCAGATTGTTAATTCCTCTGCCCACAATGCAGGCAGGCTGCTCTGCCTTTCTATTTGAGAGGCTCAAGTTTATTCCCAAAGGACCTATAGACCAATTCCAGAAGAGAATGCAGTCACCATCAATTTTAACCTCCTGTAGCACTAAGATTAGAGCACTTCCCTGTGTTACCTGGCTTCAATCCCAGTTAATCTCTGTCTCACTTGGACCAGCATGTTTTGACTGTACAGACTCTAATGATGGAAAGCTTACCACCTAACTTGTTCTGCTGATTAAGTGGCTTTACTGTTAAAATCTGACTTTTAGCATGGCAAATTGTGATTTCCCCAAATTTGTTTGTCAGAACGTTTGCGTCAATGATCAGGTAGGTGCACATGTGACCTCTACTGCTGCAATAGCTGAGCACTTCAGCCTCTTCAATTTATTTAGAGAAAATCTGCTACAATTACTCCACAGTAGAGACCTTGAGTGGGAAGATGTTTGATATCAAACTTGAACGTGCAGCAACCAGTTAAGTTGCTTTAGCGTTTAAGCCTGGAAAGGGCTTCTTTGCCCCACTCATGGCTGCCTGCACTGATCCCCTGTGGATTCTCCCCATACACGGAGAGGAACAGTGGCACCTTCCTGTCTCTAGGCAATAACAGGGATTGCAAAGTCTCAGGATACTGCCTAGCTAATATGGTAGTAACACTGAGAGAGAAAACCTACTCAGTCAGATAACAGTGCATTTGATATTGAAGTGTCAATTGAATACAATAAGTCTGAGTAAAATAGGAGATGGTTTCCCACCGTATCAGCTGCACCCTTTGGGACATGTTTTGTGATACAGCATGTGATTTAATTTTAATGATGTCTATCCTGTTCAGAATATATCTATCTCCCCTAGGCATATTGCTAGGCCAGGTGATTATCATAATGAAGTATGATACAGCCACAGAGACATATCTATATATTAACACTGAAGTTGGTTCATCTAACTGTGACATTTTGGGACCCTCGGTACCAATTAGAGATGACTCAGAGCAGATGGAATTGTGCATGCTAGAATTTGACACTTGAGGATCACTAATCAATTAGACTTTCATTCTCTGGGATGCTCCTGTATCAGGTTTCTGTTTAATTTCTGAGCTTTGCCAATAATGTGTCTGTCCACACCAACTGTTTTCGTTTTCACACACAAAAGTTCAGGCTGGCTCTTCTCTTTCATTGTAGAACACAGTTTTCAAAGCATTCATCTACCCTTCAGCAAGAATGATCTAGTTGTACTTATTTAGCAGGAGCAGAATAAGATCAATATTTTTTCTACTGAGAATCTCTCTGGAGACAGTCACTGAAGAATCCTGAACCTGAGAAAAACTCAGCAGTCATAAGAAATGGTCTCAAGTTTGTCTCCTTTTGAATAGAATAGAGTTGTTCAGAGTGCTTTGCTGCAGGCCACCGTCTGTGTTTTCTTTGTTTTAGTGTGCTGATGTGTTTTTTGATGAAAGATACTTTCAGAAATGCAGAGATCCTTTTTCATAGTCTCTGATGCTACAGTAACTATGTTAAAAGGACTAATGCAAATGGCTGTGTGACATACTTCTGCATTTTTTTTATTTAGAGATTGCTGTGGTTTGATCATAAAGAACTTATTTCTGTCCCCACTGACATTTCTGGAGATGTCATTGGCTATAAGAAAATTAGAATCAGGCTGATAAGGAGTGTATAAGTTAAAATTAAAAAATCAGGCAGCTTACACAATGAAATAAGAAGTACCCAGGCACATTCAGATAATGAAAGATTCCCTTATCAACACTATAAAAAGATTTTATCTCCACACTCACCCTGACATTTCAGAAAGAACTAGTATCACCATGAAGTCATGATTTTCATTAGCTGCAAGGAAAGAAACTGAAAAAAAACCTGTTGGTATGGTGTGATTCTTTGTACCAATTTAATTAACCAGAGGCAAACCCATCTTACCTCATTTTTAGTCACTTATGCTGCTAAGGAGCCAGTTTAAGCTACTGTACACCAAGTGAAAGTCCACTTAGAAGTCTGCTGTAGCCTAACAGCAGTTTTGAAAGCAATTTAAATGAAGCAGAAGGAGCTTCTCGATATAAAGAGAATCTCGGCAGCAGATTTCTATCAGTATAGGTTACTAGGAGGAATCAGAATGGCAACAGGTACTGTTGCACCAAGAGCTGGGTACTTTGGGAAGGTTACTGTTCTCTCCACAGAATCACCTTGCTGAGCCAAATGAGACTATATTTTTCCTTTTTACTGCTATGTCCTTTATCAAGCTACAGTCAGCAGTAATTTCATCCACAAATTCTGCTAAATCAAAGTCTGCAAAATTAATAAAAGTCACATCACATGAGTAAATCTTTCTCTCCATCTCTTAATTCCTGTCTCCTGGGTGGGTCTCCTGAGAGGTTTCGCAGAAAAAATGTGTGCATGTTGAGGGAGCGGGGGGGGCTGAAGGGGGGGGGGTGTGTTGCAGCAGAGGGCTGGCAAGGATACATTAAATAAAAACTTTAGTACCACTGTGCTGGCAAATCTTATTCTGGTAGCTGCTTGTCTGTTATGGGCTGGACTCTGCTGTAAGCCCAGTTCAGAGCAGAACCTCTGTGGAGAGCTTTCTTCAAGCCAGTGCCCGATTCAGAATTGACATCCTTCTTGCCAGATTTTTCACTCTTTTCCTGTGCCTTTCTGTGTTCCCCAAAGAGTAAGACATGTGATCCATTTATACCACAAAATTTTGTCCTTCTGAAACTGTGTAAGCCAAGCAATATTCCACACTTGTTTCTAAAGGCACCAGCAACAACTGTGGGACCATGCAATTCAGACTGTACCTGCATACAGAGCATGTAGGGCACAGTTATATTGCACCCATTCTGGTACAGACTGCTCGTACAATCTGTTCATACCCCAGGCCAGAGGGATGGGAACTGCAGCTGGGGATAACAACATCTGCTTCTGTACAGTAATTTGAAGTGTACAGGTGAGGACTTGCTAATATAGGCTGATTATTAGCATAAGAAATCATTCCAAAGGTTTTGAGAGGTACCATCTATTCCCTTGAAAAAGTTGCCTTTTTGTGAAATCACAAGTTAGTCAATATATTTTTCCAGCATTTTTCATAGGAGGAATGGTTTGGCAGTGACCAAAAAGAAGCAGGGTCACTCCATCTTGTTCATATGCTGGTTTTAGTGGACTGCAAGGCTGCAGTCTCCTAAAAAGCTCTGGTGTGCAGTTCCCTCAAGTCTGCACACACTGTTTATTATCACAGAGTCTAACCCCCCTGGCTGCCACCTCCACTGAGCCCGCAGCACTGTGCAGATCACTCACCTGCCATTCTTGGTCACGATCATCTCATTAGTGACTTCCCTGAATCTCTGCCAGAGCGTCGCATCCTCCAAGACAACCTGGAGCTGTTTCTCCGTGGGGTCGCCTTTGTCTCTCCCAGCCCGGAGTTCACTCTCCACTACGCTGAGGAGCCTGGAGACGGTGCAGTCACTGGGCTTTTTGCAGCCCAGGTCTGCCATGACGGCTTTACTGTCAGAAACTTCAGGTAGCTGTTGAAAAGACAAAAATAATAAGCTAAATAAAAAAAGAAGTCAGTTCATTGGGCACCGTCTGGCAAACGTGCTCTCCTCACTCTTTTGCCACTGCCTAGCTCTTTCCTCTGAAGTCCCAATGGGCAGTGACACCAGTGTGTGGAGGTTTACGCACACGCTCCACACAAAAAGAGGACTATCTCCTAATTACCTGTTAGACAGTCAGGTGGGTGGCTGGCTGATGACTCAATTGGCTGCCTTGAAAGAAGAGTCCTCCATCCAAATTAGCATGCTTTTATCTTTTTTCAACCTGAAGTGGGTCTAATTGTTCTGCTTGAGAACCAGGTTTCCATTAATGAAAATTGTTTCATTTCCAGACTGAAACAATGCATGGAAATTGCATTCACACTGGTGCGGACTCTAACTGAAGGAGCTGGGAAGAGTCAAGATAGTTAAGATAGAGAAGGTTGTCTTAAAATATTTTCACCAGAAATGTTGCATAAATGCATTAACCTCATTCCTCTACGTTCCTAAATCAAAATATAATAGCAAGAGTCTCTTCTGCACTGAGGTTGCAATGCACAAGGAGAAGGTAGCGTCCCTACACTCCACTGTTGATGGGTATTGTGTCCATCACTTGGTCCCACTGTCATTCACAAAATCCCTGCTGCACCTCACAGGTGGCTGAACTCCGCTCTGGCTGCGTTTCCACAGACAGACTGCACACTTCTGGGGCTGGTATCAGCTCAACCGCCTGAGGCCTGGCCCTGCTGACCAGCTCAAGGTCCATCTCATACAAAATCTCCCTCAGCATCCCTCTCACCTCATGCTGAGACCTTCTCTGACAAGCCTAATCCAACAACACATGCCCTCCACAAAGAAGCCGCCATTTTACAGAGGACTCCAACAATGTCAGCATTCAGCCAAGGGTATGAGAAATGCGGCTTCAGTGCCCTGCTGGAGGGTTAAGTGGGGGCCCCGTGAACAACAGTGACCTGTAAACACTGGGCTTTGGTATACAACAAGTGTTTGAGTCCCTAACTTCTCCTGATACACCCATCTCTGATAGTGTCTTGGAAAATTCTGGTCTGTTGGACATGAGATACTCAGGGTCTTGATTATGAAAATGTAGTGCTAGAGGTCACTTTTAGAGAAATACATTTCCTGTCTGCTTATTGGGAACTTTGCATTCTTTCAATTCAATAGTCCCTATTGAATTTCTGTGTTTCTGTCTCTTTTAGAAAGACAAAATGACTTGGTGGATCACTGCTGGGATTTTTACAGACAAGAAAGAGTATGGCAGACTTTATAAAACAGAATTTAAGTTAAATCCATCACTGATCAAGGCTAAACAAAAAAACCTGAGAGTTACCATCCACCTAAACAGCAATGGCCAGAGCTTGACAGCACCTTATTGGCACTCTTCCAACCCAAATAATCCTATGATTCTATGCTCCTTTCAAACTTCACACTGACACCTCTTCCCCCTCTTCTTTTTTAATTGTCAACTCATAACAAAAATACTTAGATTATTTTATAAGTAAACTCAGGTTGTGAGTTATGTTAGCAGGTGTCAAATAGCAACTTCTAGAAGATAAACAGCCCACTTTCACTGCTGAACAACTAAAGAATGTACTTTAAAATCTATAGGATAATTACATACCTCGAAGGGTACCACTTTACATTTGGAAAAATAATTGCATCTTAGGTATGCTGGTGTAAATTATGTTCACATTTGGGTTCCCCTTTCCAAATACTCAGAGGAGAGAGAAGCTACTACTGTAGTTTTTCCCTGCACGTGCTCAAATAGCATAGGAAATGCATAGGAGACTATATGAGACAGTGTTTAATTTTATTACACTACAAATGCCAATAGACAGAGAAATTGGAGCTGGTCGAAGTGCTGTGTATTTCAATTCCATATCTTCAGGTTTTCAGTCAGTTCTAAAACAGATACATGTTATTCTGGGATTTTTTTTAGCTGAAGCCCTATTTCCATCCAGCCTTTTAAGATACAGTTGCTCAGAAATCAGGAGATTCAAAGTTGAGGCAAGTAAAGAGACAACATCTCATAAAAGTAATAATATTCCAGTAGTTACACACAGTTCTTTCTATAGACAAATAAAAAGAGAAGCCTGGCCTTTCAGAAGTACTCACTGCCCATCTCTCCTACAGGTCTTCAAGTGGAGTGATACTGGATTATAGCCTCCAAAAATCAGATCCAGTCTACCTTCCTCAAGATGCTTAGAACTTAAAAGAAACGGAAAGCATGCACAAAAGCAACAACAGTTCCCGTTGGTAGAAGGATTTCCAAACGAGCAAGTGAAACTCTCACCAGCAGACACTGGTGCATCACTAGAGGTAGAGAACATTCTCAGCAAAGATGGATTGGAAATGGAGGCTGCTACAAAGCAAGAGAAAGGGAGGTCCTGCTTGGAGTGCACTGCTTGCCCAAAGCACTCCTGGGACTGAGCTGTAGAGAAGGAAGGGTGTATGGAGGGAGTGGATAATGACCTGTTCCAGTAATGGGTTGGGAAGAGAGTCAATAAAACTGGATTTTTTACAGCTAGCATCCCTAAGGGAGAAACATGAATGTGTTTACTTTGGAGTGTCATATTGGAACTTGTGTCCTGCACAGTAATAAAACACCCTTTCAGATCCCAGAAGTAGGTAACACTTGTGTGCTTACGGTTATCACTCATACAAGGTGTCTGATGCTTGAAAGCCTAGTGTCCAGAGGAAAAAATAAACCACAAATCTAACAACTGAAAATACCTGCCTTTCACACAGTTTGAATTTTAGTAACTGTGTTACCATAGCTCAGGATGCCTGAAACCACAACATTTTCCAAAATGAGAGTAGTTACCTGTGGATTGTTAGTGGGAACAGCCCAAGTGCTATTTTCAGCATGGGGAAGGGTGTTTCAGCTCTAAGAGTTCAGCCTGAGAGCAATTTGTGATGTACGTAGCAGGAAGGCACAGTTCATCACTGACAAATCTTTCCAACCAAAAAGAATTAGCCTAAGGAATAACAAGTTTGCATGCATGCAAGCACTTGATCAGCTGAATGTACTTGGACCTGAGATTTTGCTTTAAAACACACATCCAGATTCCATGAATCAGGCTTCCTTGAATTGTGCACTGTGTCTGTGTCACACAGCTTCCATAGGGGAGGGCTGCAGAACAGAAACCAGATAGATTCAGTCACAGTTATTTGTTTATTGTTGGCTTTTCATTTAACAAAAATATTATGTGTGGAAATTTATTTTGAACATTTAGCCTGTTTTAGGAGAAGTAAGAGACATCCTCTAATGTTTTGTCCCTCCATTCACCTAAATAACAACTTGGAATGCTTTCCAAGCAACCCTTCTTTCTCCTACTTTCTTGCAAGATTAATTTTTCCAAGTCTACAGGTGCTGAAACTGAGGCACAAACAGATTAATGCCACTGGCTGTAGGTAGTGCCAGGACAACCAGAACAATCCATTCTCAGATGTGGGTTATTTCTTGGGCTGGAAGTTAAAGCTCCCTGAACCTGACATTTGAAGGAAAGGTAGCTGGACTTACAGAGGAGTACAGTAGGTGCTCCTGATGACTCATGGCCAGTGTCACTGCAAGTGGGACACACACAGGACAGAAGACTGTTCACTGCCCTTCTTGCACTTGTCACCCATTTAATTAGACAAGCAAATCAGCAGGGGCAGCAGAAGGAACAGAAAATGCCCCTACAAAACCCACAATGTTGTAATCTTTCCCTGAAACCCAGCTGGGTACTTTCAAGCAGGGATCAGACTCCTTGTGGCTCATAGCCAGTCAGAACTAGCTCAAAATGCAAGCACAACACAATCATCTCCAATTTACTAATAAGAATTCAATAACTCATATTTTAAATGAAGCAGTGAGGACTGGGGAGAGCAGTGAAAGAACAGTCAGAACAATCCTGCAATACTTACTGGATTTTACTCCCCAAGCTACAGGAGGAAAAAGCTAGGGGTTATTTTTGACTTTCTAATTAAGCTTGTTCTTAAATGCTCCCGGCCACCAGCTGGTGGGGTACACAGAAAGAAAGAAAAAAAATAACCCAAACAAGAAAAAAGGTAATTAAAGAGCCCTTTCTTGCCTTGACATTGGATAGCTGTTTTTTGGCCTTTAGCTGCATGTTTCCAAATAGAAGGCAGCCCTTCATCATCAGATGAAATTGCAGAAAATAAGACTCACTGTTTCCATCTCCAAAGCTCCCACTGCAGCATTCACCTAACCCCGCTCTGAACACTGAGTCCCAACAACACAGGGAAATGTAACCTCCATCACCATGACACTCCCAGGAAATCAACACCTATCAACTACCACAGAATAATTAAGAAAGGATAAAAAGACAGCTGCTTTCCTTCTGTTTTTTAATCATGTACTCAGCCCCTTAAGAGATTGCTAGGCTAGAAGAGACTTAAAGAAGATTAGCCTTTGCATTAATGTCAGGGTGAGGGGACAGTGCCAGTAACTTCCATCGGGTATGTTTTTAGCAGCAAGGCAGGCAGCTTGTTCAAGTGGTACCTCCCTGTCTGGTGTTATAAGTGAGATTATAACTGAGATTAATTCCGAGCCCAGAGAGCAGGGAAGGCTTTCCACAGCAGTCTTTCTGCTTTTTTAAAAAGAGAAGGAAAAAAAGAAAACAAACCCAAAGAAAAAACCTAATGTAGCGTGATGGGTTGACCCTGGATGGGTGTCAGGTACCCACCAAAGCTGCTCTGTCTCTCCCCTCTTCAGGCTCATGGGTTGAAATAAGGACAGGTAACACCAGTTACCATCATGGGCAAAACAAGCTTGACTTGGGGAAATTAGTTTAATTTATTACCAATCAAAATTGAGTAAGCTAGTAAGAAATAAAACCAAATGTTAAAACATCTTTCCTCCACCTCTCATTTCTTCCCAGGCCTAACTTCCCTCCTGATTTTCTCTTCCTCCTCCCTGCCAGCGACCTTCTCAGGGGAAGGGCTTTTCACACTCTTCCCCTGCTCCAGCATAGGATCCCTCCCATGGAAAGCAGTCCTCTATGAATTTCTCCACCAGTCCTTGCCCCAGCCTGCAGTTTTTCACATACTGCTCTAGTGTGGGTCATTTCCATGGGCTGCAATCCTTCAGGAACAGGCTGCTCCAGTGTGGATCCTCTGCAGGGTCACAAGTCCCACCAGCAAACCTGCTCCGTTGTGGGCTCCTCTGTCCAGGAATCTGCTCCAGCTTGGGCTTCCCAAAAAGTCACACCCTCCTATGGGCATCCATCTGCTCTGGCATGGGGTCCTGCACCAGCTGCAGGTGGGTCTCTGCATCCCCATGGACCTCCATGGGCTGCAGGGGCACAGCTGCCTCACCATGGTCAGCTCCACAAGTGGCAGGGGAATGTCTGCTCTGGCACCTGGAGCACCTCCTGCCCCTCCTTCTCCACTGACCTTGGTGTCTGCAGAGCTGTTCCTCTCACAAATTCTGTCCCATCTCTTTGGCTGCATTAGTGCAAGGTTTTTTTCTCCTCAAATACATTACTCCAGAGGCACTACCACAGTTGCTGGTGGGCTCAGCCTTGGCCAGCAGTGGGTTCATCTTGGAGTTGGCTGGCCTTGGCTATATCAACATATGGGAAGCTTCTGGCAGCTTCTCAGGGAAGCCACCCCTGTAACCCCGTCACCAAAACATTGACAGCAAACCAAATATATGTAGTCAGGCTGGTGATAAATGTAACTTAGTTTATTTTAAACAATAATTATACTTTTCCCTAATTCATTTTTTTCTACTTGAAAATCTTCAGTGATGTCTTTAGACATGAATTGTCACCTAGAGGAAGAAACTATTACTGTCCCCATCTTTAGGATCAGAAAATTATAAAAAAAAGTAAGAGATTCTAAACAAAGCTTTAAGTTCTACTTACATCTCAGAACAAAAGTAATACATTCAGTGTTTATTGGGCAACATGCACTTTTGATCTGGATGTGTAGGTTAAAGCTTTCTGCTAACTATGAGGCTTAACAAGTTTCAAGTATAACTCCTATGAAGCAGTTGATTCTCTCAAAAGCAGTGAGCCTCACACATCCTGTTACACACAACCAGAAACCACAGGAGTACATGCCTGTGAAAACAAAATATTTTGTTTTCACACCACATACTGTACCAGAGAATGGTTTGGGTTGGAAGGGACCTTCAAGATCATCTCGTTCCAGCCCCCCTCCCATGGGCAGGGACACCTTCCGCTAGTCCAGGTTGCTCAGAGCCCCATCCAGCCTGGCCTTGAACACTTCCAAGAATGGGGCATCAAGAGCATCTCTGGGCAACCTGTTCCTGTGCCTCAGTACTCGCACAGTAAAGGATTTCTTCCTAATCTTTAATCCAAACTTCCCCTCTTCAGTTTGAAGCCATCCACCCTTGTCCTCTGACTATGTGCCCTTGTATAAAGCCCCTCTCCAGCTTTCAGTACTTCCCCAGCTTTCAGGGCATGACAGCCCTTCAGAGCTGCAATGAAATCACGCTGATTACATGATACTTTCATTGTACCATTTTTACACGACACCCATGTTGCTCCACACTTATTCCCACAGAGGTTTGAAAGCACGAATTCTTGGGAGTAACTTCTCTTAGAGATGCCACAAGGGAATGCAAGAGAAACTTAAAAGGGTTTAAACCAGGCTAACTTAAAATAGAAATCCCAAAGATTGGCAGCTGAGATAGACTATTCCATCTCTAATTCATCAGCAGCTTTTTTCTGAAAAGTGAGAAAATCAGAATTTTTTCTCTTTAGGAATCTTCAGCTGGGCAGTTACAAGCCTGTACCCCCACATGTATTGCAACCAAGGCTGAGCTTAGGAAAGATACAAGCAAGGGATGGAAATAACTATCAGCCCCCACCTTTGAATGGCTCACATCCATGAAATACCTTCTCTTGCAAATCAGACACTGCAGAAGGTGAAAGGAAAGGGGCAGACATTACAGCAGTTTCCCAAGAGCCTTGTCACTGAATTTGAATGCTGGTAACTTTGAATGCAAGGTAATGGGATTCAGGGACTAGATGCTGTAGCACAACCCTTTCAAAGCATTTCTAAGGAGCAAAGCCATTCATCAACAGAATGCACTTTACGGCAGCTGATCACTGTTTAGGGATTCCAAATGAAGATTTCACTTCTTTTTTAACCATTCAGGTATTAAGATGTCAGCATGAGAATGAAGTGGCAAAGTTCAACAGCTTTGTTGTTATGCAGGAGGTTGAGTTAGGCAAGCAAAATACCTCTAAGCTATTAGACGTGGAATGGATTTATTGCCCTTTGAAGAATCACAGTTGTCTTGATATGACACAGATGTATCCAGCTTTCCTGACACTCCTGGGACACTCTAACCTTTTCAAAAAGATAAAATGCAAAACCCTGGGTTTCTATACTACAAAAGACAGGCTGCTGCTTGTATTCCAAACACAACTTTGGAGTTTCCTGTAGGATAGAAATTTCAGTTGAGTCAGCTGCAAGACAGAGCTTGCAATCAAAAAAAACAAGAAAAGAAAGGTAATTGAAAACTTAATGCAGTCTCCCACAGCACACAAGTCTCACCACCTGCCTGTCAATTAGGAGAAAGTGTAACAAACCCTGAACAGCCTGATACACACACAGCTTGATATGCTGCTAAGGAATATTAAACCACAGCAACTCTTTGGATTCATATTAGGCACACACTTAAACAGACCAGCTTTTTGAAAGTTAAAAAAAATTAAAATAATCGTCTCTATTTATTTTTAACACACATTCATAAATCATTGATATTTTGCTTCATTTACATTTTGTTGAGTGTACATCAGCACTCAGAGCATGTTGATTTCAGAGGCGTATTGCTTCCTGGTGTCTCTGCTGACAGAATAGCACCAGGCATTACTTTCTCTGTAGCATGGACTAAGGATAGCTTGTTGGCATATCTATGTTGACTCTTGAGGTGAATAAATACGAAGCAACAAAAGCATTATCCTCACCTTAACAACTCCAGTCATGCCAACGAGTTGTCTAGGTGCCTGCAACTGCTGGGTGAAGCTGCTGCAAAAGACTGGTGACACAAGGACTGCCCCCAGCAGTACATGTTGTGTGCACAGCAAAGGAAGTGAGGACAGGACAATAACTTTAAAGAAAAACAAACACACAGAAGAAAACAAACCTCCCACAGCAACTTCAGCATCATTAAAAAAGCTGTAAGTACATTAAGAATATTAACCATAAGAGCCATTCATTTACCTCCCACAGCAACTTCAGCATCATCTGGAGAATCAGCATCATTAAAAAAGCTGTAAGTACATTAAGAATATTAACCATAAGAGCCATTCCTTTAATGCAGGGATAACTTTATTGAAGGAAAAAAACAGCACTTGTAAAGGTTTCACTTCATTAGAGAAAAAGTTGTAAGTCAGAAAAAAATATTTACCAAAGTAGAAATTAAACAGTGTAAATACATAGAAAAAGCACATCAGCAAACAGAATCAGTAACAGTACAAAACATTGCAGAGAATTTCTGAGTCTGGTTTTTATTTTACAAAATGGTTCCACAGCCGTTCAAAAATTTAGTGGTCACATTACAGCAAGGCACGTGGTTTTAAGAGGATAAACCATTTCTGTGCTTTCTCTCCAAAATGGTCAGTATTTGCTATGGTTGTAAACATCAGTATTTAAGACAAATATGTTTAAATATCCTCCTCCTCCTCAGTGTACAATAGCACAGTGATCTCACTTTCATGAACATGATTAAGGACCAAAACGAAGCAAGAGCCGTTCTCAGAAAGTTGGAGGCACACATAGAGCCCAGCACACTTTCCTTTTGAAAACGTGGTTTCTGAAAAGAATTGCAACTTGTGGCAGAAAATTCGTCCTTGGTTTTTGTAACAGCTCATGAACAATCTTATTACTGTAAATACTAAATGAGATCAAATTGTTAGCATCACCAGTGTAGAATCATTTCAGATAGTACCAGTATTCATAATGGACTTCATCACATAAAACAGAGCAAAACCTTGAAGTAGTGAAAAAAAAATCCCACATTTCAATGCATAGAGTCCCAGTACTTTGGGAATACATGACTACCACCCTCCCCATTTCCACTTCTACTATAGCTGGAAAGTCAGGTGATCCAGGACATACAAATTTCCTGCTAGAACTGCACACTAAGGCTGCTTGGCAGAGGTTATGTTATCTGTACTGCAAAAAGTAAAAAAAGTGGACAAGTTGGTCAACAGTGAGGCTGGGCAAAAAGCACTTCCTGATAGAACACCAAATCCTACTGAGATGGGCACCCAACATCAAACAAGTTTCCTTAGGGAATTCAGCCTTGAGGTAAGTGCTGTAGGTAACTGAGCAAGGACTTTGGGAAGGAAGGAGCTTTGTGATTTAAACCACAAACTCTCTATCGCACACAGCAAACATTCCTGCCCTGAAGGACAGTGAGACAGAAAGCTTCAGAAAGGCTCACCGTGCTTCCTGCCAAGAACATAACCAAAGCTGATGATATCAAAATGTAACACAAAGTAAGTTTAATGACCAAAAAAAAAGGTAAAATGGTATAATCTAATTCAGACTGGAAACTACTCAAGAAGGAATATTCATATAGTTTACTCCCTGGTTATGTAAAAATCATATAAAATATTCAACAAAGTGGAAATCTCTTTTGCTGTTAAACTTGGCAACAGCCTCAACACAACTACTAAAAGTGAGTAAGAATCTAAAGAGTTTTGTTCTGGGAGAGCTATTTTAAACCAAAACTGCTTGTAGATGAAGCGACAAACCCTGAGTATGTTTCACATGTTGGCAAGAATAAGGCAAATCTCTCCTACTGTCTGATGTCCCCAGGAACAGAATACAACACCAAAGGGCAACATAAACCCCAGTGGCACTCTGGTGATCCTTGTGTCCTTGCCATCTCCCCTTGGCTTCCTTTCCTGTAAGGGCACAATTTCTTAGCCTCATGTGCTGTGCAGTCAAATGAAGATTTGTTCTCTCTTACTGAATAAAAGGCTGTGAATCTGGAATTACAGTTTGAAACTGGTAAGAGAGGGGGAAAGGAAAATATTCATTTATGTGCTATCTACTGGTAGTTTCATAAATTTCCTACTTCTACGTGGCTGTGCTCACAAGAGCCAGCTAAAAGGTTCTAGTTAGCTACTCTGCAAGTTGAAAAACTAACATTCAACATACCCCATTCTATTGTTCTTCCAGAAGAACTGCCAGAGAGTCTACCAGAATCCTGCCCAAGCTAGCCAAGGAATAAGCAAAAGGCTTTTACTCCTCCTAATCTGAAGTAACCAAAAAAAAGAACCCCAGAAGTCAAATTCCATTATCTTGGCTGCTGAACCTGGAATGATGATGAGGGTTAACATAACCTTGCTGGAGAGGGGAAGGAGAAACAATGTATACTGTACTTGTAGCTTTTCCAGGGTCATTCAGAGATGCTAAAATTAAAGGAATATTGGAATTTAAAAGGAATTAGGGTAGCTTTTCAATTTCCCCTATGTAACATTATCAATGTAAACATTATCAAAGTCCTAAGAAGAGACTCGCTTAGGTCCTTTGACAGATGTAAATTAGGTTTTGAACTTACTCCCTGATAAAAAAGACACACATCACTTTGGACACTTGCCTTAGATCAGCCAGGGAAAAGAAGTATCAGTTTTCTTTAATTCCTAGTCTCTCTTGGGCATTTAACCAATTCTTTTCAAGAAGAGCGATAGTCAATGTAGTTATTTCAATACCAGCTTCTAAATCTGGGGAGATAAAAAAAGCACCAGGACACAGCACTTGAACCTGTATAATTGATTCATCCTACCATCAGTACCATCTTTCCAAGGTGGCATTTTCCATTCAAATGCCTTTGCAACAGTAATTCTGGACACCTGGAATCCACAGAACACTTGTCAAAATCTCCCTTTCATACCACCTGCAAAAGAGAATCTTTAATTTTTTTTTTTTTTTTAGAGGATCCTAACAGCTGGATGGTACTGAGATTTATAAATTATCAGGACACTTCAATTAAAAATTTTGGATTAAATAAATTTTTATTAACTTTCTGGAAGCCACAGAACTATTTGCCTTCACTGTGAGCTTATACTTTACTGCCAAATAGATCTAAGTTTTTCCTACATTAAAATCTTTGTGGTACAAGTCAGGGATACACTTGCCATGCAAAAACAATGCTCTTAAACAACTAAACTCTTGGTAGAGTGAGGAAGAGATGCTTCAGTTCCCACTAGAGTGCACTGGATAATCATCATCCAGCAAGACAGTTTGGTAAAAGGAAAGGGGAAAGTAGTCAAATAGTACCTCACACAGCAAAAGCAGGAATCTGTGCTCAGATATGAAACTGACCACTGCAATGCTGTGGGAGTAAAAGATTATAGGTAGCTCAGAAGATAAAGAGAGCGCAGAGTGGCCTTGGAATTTGGATACTGATGGCTCAGCATTTGTCTGGAGCTGGCAGCAGGATTGTTACATGCTCTCCTTGCTACGACAGGCAATAGAATATTGTGCTTTCTCCTCCATGCAAAGCAGTTCACTGGGGTGTGCAAGAGTTTTACCAGAAACAAAACTGATTCCACTTACAAAGAAACAAAGAGAAATGTTGGAGTTTTAACTTATTTACAAGTTCAGAAGAAAATGTCTTCTCCCTGACCCAGGCTGCTTAAAACAATAGCTCACTTCCACCTTATGACAGTTTGTCCTTTAAGAAAGGATATACATAAATTCCTTTATTGCTTGCCTACCATGCCCTTTGCATTGTTCTCATGCTACAGCTGGAGGAAAAGAGAAGCACCTCACTTCATGTGAAAAAGGTCAGCTTCCTACTCTGTAACCATGAGCTGTAAGCAAGGAGAAGAACTCAGGTTCCTGGTGGCTGAAAACATCAATGAACGTTATTTTACGAGTGCTTTTCCTACAAGAACAAGTTGTTACAGATGAAAATGTCCCTTTCCTTGTTCAAGGAAACACTATCAGTATAGACTGAGAATTAAATACTTCATTACAGATGCAAACATCTCATGGTTAGTCCACAACAGTGTTTGACTTTCAAATTACATCCTTTAGAAGTCTCATAAACCTAAGATTTTGCAAGAGAGACAAGAAAAGAAAGAATACCAATATTCCATTATCCAAGGCAAACAGTGCAAAGATTAAGTGACATAAGGCTATTTAAAAAAATCCCAAGTTGTTGGTAAGAAATCAATTTTCAACTCTAGAACTGGCACAGTCCCATCAGAGCCAAGGTCTTCATTTCACACACTTCACATATTACTTTGAAACTTTTGCAAAACCAAATGCACGAATTCATGCAAGAATTACCATAACAAATTGTGGATCTCTGCCCAGTTCTTCTGCCAGACTGAATTTCATTTGATCACAAGCCCCCTGTCCCACAGACACCATTGCTTACCAACCCAAGCAATTGCAGACACTGGGTGTGACACAAGGAGCTTCTAACAAGCAGCTGAAAGGCACGTGTTCAAGACAGAAGTAGGAAACTACACAACACAGTGATCTCAACACAGTTCTACCTAGAGCTTCCTAGAACTTTGTGAGGCATCCAGAACTCCTGTTAGGACAGACAGACTGAAACACATTTCTTCACAGCATCCCTACAGGCAGGAGAAAGAAAAAGAGTCAGAGTCACCTCAGTTATGTTATTTGATAAGAGGCATTCCATGCTGCTATCACACTGACACTGAGGACTGTAGAGATCAGCTGACCATGTATTAATTGCATTAATATGATTTGCATGACTACACAAATGCCTTAGAGACAAGCAGGTCTGCTCAGTGCCCACCTGCTGTGGAGGTGGCACCTGCAAGGCTGCACTGAGGCAGTGCACTGGAGAAGGGTGGGGTGATGGGGCAGGAGAGAGAACTGTGTGCTCACACAGAGCAGGGCTCACAGGGGAGAACAGGACAAAAGCAACACAGAAGAATACACTTGTCTAGCAGCATTTTGGACCAACACTTAGGCATTCCAAAGGCAAGCCTTATGCTCAGCATTTGGTCAGCAGGCTTACATATCTCTAGGGAAGCCCTCTTGTTTTTTTCATTTGTGTTCTTCGACTAGGAGAAGATGCTTATTTTCATTTTCAGATTTAACTACTTGTATTTCCTGCACCATGGAAAACCTTCTAAAGCCACACATTACAATGGCTCTCTAAACTAACCTTCTGTATGATTAACCTCAAAATTACAAAGAGTAAGAGAGTAGGGAAGCTTACCTTGCATATGGTATGAAGGAAATGCTGTACCTAGAAAGAAAAATTTTGAAAGTTACTTTTCATGTCAGATTTTATTAGAGTTACAAACAAGAACAACCCCTTTGATATGCTAAACTGCAAGTTACACAACCAAAATGAAGCTTTGAGTTTGTGAGTAACAGGAAGAAGTATCTTTGCAAGCCATCTTAGCCCAGCCAGGGTATGAAACACTATGGCCAAATAGAGGGGGATGTTGTGAAAGCATTTTAAACACAGCTCTCCTGCATCTGGTATTCTTCATGCTCCAACACCTACAGGTAGGCAAGATTAGTGTTGAGGGCTGGCTAGGTGTCCATATCAGTTTCTGCACTCCTTTGGTGACCTTGCACAGGCCATATATTAACATGAAGAACATTAACAATTTGATTGGCATAACTGGGTCTCTGAACAAGACAAATTCAGCAGAGTGTAAAAGAGGAATCCCAGATACTAGGCAATGAATTGATTTAAAGGGGAAAGAAAAAAACCAAGTTCAGTTCAAGCTCAGAGAAACCAAAGGAACTTCCTCTAGAAATGGAGCCCCTGAGCTCTGCCTCCAAAGCCTCTGCAGTGGTGTGAGAGACCAAGAATTGGGAACAGGTCAGCTCCTCACTGATGCATTGTCTTGAATCTAAGGGATTGACAAGGTAAAAATTTTCCTTCCCTCTAACTCCAGGTCAAAATCCACTCACAATTCAGCTACTGATGTCAGGTGCAACAGAAAGTGGAGTGTGTAGGAAGGAAATCACTCACCATGCCATGGCAAAAAACTGTAAGATGCAGAAAAGCAGCGCGAGTCCCGCCTTACGCCACTGGAGGGGAGAGGAGAGAGGAAGAAACACAGCAGAGAAAACAGTGTAAGAATCTTACTTTTAAAATATACTCCAGTTATATTAACTCCAGTTAGATAAACATACAGGACTCCAGTACTCACCCAGAAAGCAGAACACAGTGTTAGTATGAGGCACAACTAGAAGAAAACAAATGATTTAAATTAAAAATAGAAACAACTCCAGCTTCTATAGACATTGCAACACTGTAATGGGGTCCTTCACAGAGACAGAAATGAATTACATCATTTCACAGTTTTATTCAATCCTGCATTGTAAGAGTTCCTTGTATTTAAAAGTTCCTTGTATTTAAAATGTTCTTGCTATTACATTTCTGAAATGAATTAAAGCAATGAAGAAATATCAGCCTGGTATCCCCAGAAAATGATTTTACGGCTGCAAAGGAGCAAGAGGAAGAGATTCCTGCAGCTCTTTTGCAGGTCACTACTCCATCCCACACACTTCTTGGTGTCATAGGCACACACCACATTTCATCATTTTGCATAAGTAAGACTTTTCAAATACTTTTCAGTTACCAGTCTTAGTCTTTCTGCTCCTGCACAGTTCCTGATGATTACATGGTTACCGTGGGGTTGAAGTTATGCCATTACTTAAAAGCTCATCAATTAAAACTATGCTACACTTTCAAAAACTTTGGGCTATTGCTCAGTAGCTCTCCTGTGTACATATTCAAGCAAGGCACAGTCATTTAAACCAGCACTTTTTCTGTTTTCAGAGTTGCACTGTGTCTTTCTTTCTTTACTACAGGTAAAATCTTGGGGGGTAGTAGGACATTGTGGATTATTTTTCTGCTTTAACCCTCCCTTTTAAGAGAAGCCTCCCATTAGTTTTAATTTTCAGTTTAAGACATGACTGCTCATTTATCTATGATAGAGGCTGATAATTCATGTTGCTTTATCAACATCTAACAGCCTTTAGATACACATGGACCATTGTGCTACTGGAGTTTATAATGTGTATTTTTCTGCTAGAATGGAAAAAAAAAATACAGTACTGTATATTCAGACGCTGAGACATGCATTGCCAAAGAAGTCACACAGTTGAGCTCAACCAGGAGTCCTGACAATAAATGCAGTTCTTCCATTAGTTTTAAGGTGGTGGTTTATATATTGGTCTAAATACTGCATCATACATCTAATGACTGGCTTTATCCCAGTGAACAACATTCCAGGAATTCTCCTGACTCTGGGTATCCTGAATGCATACAAAACACACATACACCATACAGTAGCTTCTTGCTTGGATCTGCAAGCATACACAGTCAATTTCTCAAGCTCTGCAGCACCTCTGGATGTGTAAAGAGAAATTGGGAAGTGCTGATGCCAAGCAAACACTCGGAAGACATTCAGACTGAAAACAGGGGTTTCATGCAAGTCAAACCACCTTTCATGTTTTTGACTTGCCAGGAGAAAATGGGAAAATTGCAGAATCAAAAAAACCCATGCACTTTAAAGAAGAGTCAGTCTGAAACTTAGCAGCAACTTTCAGACACAGAGACAGACACAGCACAAGGGTTGCTATAATTTCCATCTTCGAAAATAAAAGAATTCTAAGAGTGACCCCACTGAATGTTGAATTTGAAATATCATTCTGTCATACAAGTTTCAAAACCTGAAGCTATCAGTCAGCTGGGATGATCCCTAATGCAAGGTGACCAAGGCACAGAGTTTCCCCAGCTGCTTTGTCACAAAGAGATGATTTTATCAAGGTAGAAATACCTACACAGCTCTTTCAAGGCCATCAGACAGAATATAAAAAGACAAAATTATGCAAAATAACATATCTAGCAACATCCATAGGACAACTTCTAGAAAACTAGTTTCCCATCGTTCATTTCTTAGGCAACACGTAAATACGATGTTGTGACCTCAAGCACCCTAAAAAAAGCACGTGCATGGTTCACACACACCAGCCACAGACCCTTAATGCTCATTTAGCAAAACAACCTGGCTTCAGCTCAGTCTTGCCTAACAGAGAGGTGCTTTTCTGGTGCTATGCTTACCTTTCCACTACAGCAGATGTGCAGTGTTTGATATTTTAAGAAAAGATGAACCAAAAAACCACCCCCAGACACATCCTGATACATAGCTGGATCACTGGATATGAAAGGACTTCACAATGAAAACTGTTCCCTGGTTTGTATGAGTTAAAAGCTACTCCTTGGATACTTACTAGCATAACAATAGTAGCAATCAAACGTGTAGGCTCAAACATCCGCTTCAATTGTTTCATTGGTCCCATAAGAAACATAGTGCTGTGAAAAACAAGTCAAGATGAACAAGGAAATGAGAGAGGTAAAAGTGAAACTCGGTAAGATGAAATTGTCTGCTGCCATAGGGGCACCAGTACACTGTGTTGTTATGGCAATCAGTGCTGCACAACAAAAGAAATGGGATTATACAATGAGACAAAATTCATTCCCCCTTTTCTTTGTGCAAGGTATTTACAATTTTATTCACACTTGTTCAGTTAAAATTAACGTAAGCAGAGCAGAGCTATCAAGTTAGAAGCACAAGGCAAGGTCAGCTCCAATCAGATCGTCCTTGAGAGATGCTTTTCTAACCTGCTTTTCAAAAATGCTTTTTAAATCTGCATTTCAAGAACATCATCCACAGAGGCTCTGCATGGATTGCCAGGTAATCCAGCTCAATTCCTCTACATAAAGGGCTGTTTTCAGGCCTGGGTCCATTCTCTGATCCCTTACCAGACCTGCAGTCTCATTTAGAGCCCTGGTGATTGATACTGGATGAATTATACAAGGTGAAAGTTTTATCTAAAGTGATATTTCTGCCCCATGTATTATATTATTCTGCCTTATTAGCATATTAATTCCAATTCCAGTATTTATGCTTTCTAACATCATGCTAAGTTTCCACAATCACAGAAAGTTGGGCCTGTCACAGAGCACGTAGTAGGGCTTTGCTTCAGGAACCTCAATGGCCATGAAGTCTTACCACATATGCTTGCCCTGACAGACAGACTGCCCCAAATATATTCACCAACACACAGAGAACACTTCCAAATGCAAAATGGTGAAGAATTATTTTTATCTTGGGGAGGAGGAACCAACAAAATCAAAAAACCTCAATGTTTAAAGCACGAGTTTGATTCTTGTTTACTGATGAGCAACATTTACCTTGAATGCACTATTAATAACAGCACACAAAATTAAAATCTTTACTATTTCAGAGCACTACTGGGGAAACTCTATTCTGTAAAATTCAACAAGAAAATTATCTACAAAAGCATATCTTCTCTTGCAAATTCAAGAGTTTCTACCACTTATGCACTATCATTCTGCTTTGGTTTCTCATCTGTATTAGGGAAATGATATATAAAGATTGTTACCTCCCGATAGATGCAATATTCCCCAGAGTATAAAAAACTGCAAAGAGTACCAGCCCTTTCTTTGGTATCCATAGCAGACAACTACCCTAAAAAGGAACGTTTAGAGAGAGAGGAGGGAAAAATTAACAGGCTTTAAATTGAAACGATATGTATAAACTATATATATATATATATATCTCCAAGAAGTGTCACATCACAAAAGAAATCTTAGGAAAACTTAAAGCCAAACTGCAGACTCACACATACAAAAGTAAATCGCATTTATTGGCATTCTTGTTAAGAGTCAGCGTATTGCATATAACTGGAACAGTCAGACGTCTCCGCAGAGACTCGGAAAAATCAAGCAACAGCACAGAGCAAAGCTGTAATTATCTGGGCTCCTGAAACTCAAATATTGGAGAAATCTTTAAAAAGTCCTTACCAAGATCGAGCACAGGCATCCAATCGCAAAACACGCAATGAAGCCTTTCACTCGAGTGCCCCAACCTAACGAAGTCGAATCGATAACCTGGAAACGAGGAAAACAAAAGCGAAACTTGTTTACTTGCAGCTCTTGCCTCCTACCAAGCGCGGAAACTTCCTCTCAGATGCTGGGCTGTGTCCTGTTCAGGCACCCTCCTACGTGTCCCGCGGGAAGCGGGGGATGCCGAGGCACCGGGACGCGAGGGGGGAGCGCTGGCGGAGCCCACGCGGGACCGCCCGCCCCCGCCACCGGCGACTTCTCCGCGGTGGCTGCTCCGCCACCTCGCCGAACACACCGGGAAGGGGTGGCCGGGTCCCCCCGCCCCGGAGCGAGGCAGGAGCGGCAGCGCCGCGCTACCTCAGCCAGGCCGCTCGGCTCCTCCGCGTCGCGGCCGCTCAGCACCCGCTTCAGCTTGTCCATGGCTCCACACCCCGCCCGGCCGGCCGGAGCGCCCTGCCCTTCCCTTGCCCGCTCTTCCCTTCCCTCCCCTCCCCAGGGACTACCAGCCCCGGCAGGCACCGCGCCCACCTGCGCGCCGCAGGTGGGGGGAAGGCCGGCGGGGCGGCGCGCAGGCTGCCGGGGGATGTAGTCCGGATGTGGATGGATCCTATCGCCTCCCAGCACTTTGGAATCCATTACTTGGCAGTAGCAAAACGCATTTTATAGCCAGAGAGGTTTCATTTTAATCCCACAACTGTGGCTCTTCTCGCGCTCTGAAAGAGTCTCACTTTATTTTCGTAACGAGCCAGAGCAGTCTCCTGCCAGACAAAGGTAGTGTGGATGCAATGTCCTACTAGCAGGCAAAATTCAGAATCACAAGTAAGTTATTTCAGTTTATTTTGCTCAGTTAAAAACAGAACTATAAAATGTTTGGTACATTTTATTTAGCAACATACAAGGAACAATATAAACTGCCACATTAAACTCGACACAAAACAGCTGGAGAATCACCCCACTCCCTCCCCCCTAAAGTTATTTATTCAAAGTGGTACTTTCCGTGGAAATTTTGTGCCAGAGAGCTTGCTGTATGCCAGTTTATACTGTTGCTCCTTGGTAATCTGCGTGGTGTAAGAAAGTTACAAAGTGCTCCAATTTTGAACTTGTTGTAAGTGTAACTTCCTAAATGTGTTCTTGTGATTTCCCCAACACGTGTGTTCCACTGAAATGCACATCACCCTTTAGAACAGATGGAGAGCACATATCTATAGAGTCAGGATACAAGTCCATTCCATAGAACTTTACCAACAGGTCACAAATTAGGATGTATAATGGACAAGAGAAAATACACAATATAAGCTAAACATGCAGAGTGCCTTTCCCACTGCTCCCTCTCCACTCTGTGGCTTTCCCCCACACTCTTACTTCAGCCCAAAGGAGTTTAATGTTAGCATCACTGACCAAGCCCAAATCACAGTTTGAATTATCAAATGCAGATACAGTTTCCTTCATGCCAGCACTAAATGAGATCTGCTCTCAGTCACACCAGCTTTAAAGTGTGTTTTTATAAGCTTTAAGGCATGTAAACTAATATATGCTTACAGTAAAAGAAGTGTCATGATTTACTTCTACCAGAAAAATCTCTCTTCATCCCCATTCGTTGTTCCCTTCCTTTTCATTCTTCCCTCATTTCCCTCTATCACTGGAGTGGACCCAAATAATCTTCTATTACCAAATGGACTTTCATCTCTTCCATGCTGCATTCATTTGCAGTCCCCTTCTTCATCCTGACACGAAAATCTTTAGGAAACAAGTGCAACAAGATGAAAAAAAGCCAACAAAGTTTAGGACTGTAATGGGGAACACAGAGGACCTCACTTCTATTTCAAAGTGGCCATAAATTCCTTCAGCCAGATCATGTCTGATAATTATCATGGCTGATAACTTCTTTCAGAAATTGTTTCATTTCAGTTCTCTTTACTCATCCTATGGATCATAAGATTTTTTTTGCAGTAATCCTTTCCAAAGGATTCCAAAGATAAGGCTGAAGGTGTATTCAGAAAAAAAATATTCTAATCAATAACTTTGTACAAACTAATCCTCACAGTCCCTCTGTGAGGTAGGCATATATTAACTCTCATTTTTACATACATGGAACAGAGGCACAGAGAAATGACCTCTCCATGGTTAGAGTAAATCAGTGACACAGGAAAACATGCAGTTAGTTCCTGCCCTTCCACCTGATGCTGAATTCACTAGACCAGGCTGCCTCAAATAAAAGTCAAGTGTGTTACTTGTTTTACTAAGGAAACAGTCACTTAGATGGCAGTAGACTTTTTTTTCCCCTAAAAACCTCAGGGTCTTCTCTATATGAAAACCACTTCACAAAAGATCTGGTTAGATACTGGGTTTTGTGGTGGGTTGCTTCTAGTAAGCCATGCAGTGTAGAATATGAAGATTTTTAAACAAAAACCCCAAGACATCAGAATGTGTACATGTTCTTATCTGCAAGCACTTTACACCTCAAGGCCTGCTTTTTGCTGCAGTTGCTTGCTTCCTGCACTGAGTGTCAGCAGTAAACCCAGACAAGTCTGCTCAGCTGCCCCATTCTTAGGCCAAACCAGAATATATTGTAGGATTTCCAAAAGCAATACCAATATTTAAGTTTAATCTACAGAGTGTTGAAACCATGACTGTACAAGTGATCACACATCTATTAATATCAGAACTTAAAAGAATTTTAAAATAAACCGAAATTATGTAACTGGAATACGTTAGCATCCTTTTAAGGCCATACAGGATCTCCTTTCTCAAACTGCAAATACCAGCATCCTTCAGGGATCAGACTTCCCCAGCCTTACGCCCCGCTGCTGGTTTGGCAATTTGGTTGTCTGGGCAGTAGAACCATCACACTTGGAACATTCAAAGGAAGGCCAGTGCAGGGCAATGCCTTCCCAGCAGGGTACGTGACTGGAGCAGCACAGGGACCCCAAGCAAGAGTCCCAGAACTGCCCAGAGGACTCCAGCTGACATTGGATTAAACCCATGTTTGTGAAGAGACTTCCCAGTTACTCTATTAACCTCCAGCTATTCTCCTGCTCTGGAGTTAATGCTTCACAAAGAATTTTACCTTTATCTAGTGTCAAATAAATGCATTTTTTCCCCCTACACTTTAAGCCTATCCTCAGATGAAATGAATATTCTTAGGTGAGATTCTGGATCAGAGACCACAAAAAGTAACTTTGTTGGTTATCAGCTCACAGTAGGGGAAGCCAAGCAAAATGGGTAGTTTAGGACTGACAGATCAAAATAAATGCAAAGGAATTTTTACCTTTTTTTTTTACTGTGGATTATTTCTCAATAAAAATAAAATCATGCCAGTTATACAACTCCTGTAGTCTCTTAGTATCTGAAGCAGCAATAACAAAATCTTCAAAGAAGTGTTAGTGGAGGGGGGTCCAGACAATACTCCTGCCTGCTTGGTGAACTAAACAGAACCCAAACTCTCAACAGTCATTTCTCCAATGCTGTTGAAAACTGTAACTCCCCACCAATCTATCATCAACTCCAGATACAGGTTAAAAAACCAAACAAACAAAAAACACCATTAGCAAAACCCGCTTGAAATGTTTTCTCTCAAGGCTACAGAAAAATTAGCCAAATTCTTCATTCCACTAGTAGTGAAACACCCCCCATGCCAACAATTACGTGATCACATTATCTCCAGTCTACTTCAAGTCCATATAAAGTCACATTTATTTAGACTTAGAACATGTGGTTTCCAGTGATGTTTCTGGTTTAGGCTCCAGCTCCTCTGGAAATTCTAGTTTTTCACAGATTGTCTCCTTTATGGGTAGATACTGAGAGATCTCATTAGGTTCCGTGAACAGGGAAGGTGGAACGTTCTAAAAAGCAAAAATTTTACGTGAAACAAGTGAAAGAAAAGAGGGGATAAAAAAAAAGTATTCCAACCCCAAACTTTTACAGACAATGAATCTATAATTTACTGGATGTAAACATCTGGAATCAGGTATGATTATTAAAATTTACCTTATAACTTCAAATGGACAGTCTTATTCTTTATGTGGATCAATAGGCCAAGGAAAAGTATTTAACATTTTTAAGCAGCAGATTATAAAAGTGCAAGGAAGTCAGAGATATCCATAAGCACCTACAATGTTTTTAAAAAAAATATTTTGAATGTGAATGGAACAGTCTTTTTAAGGTTCGAGTTCTAGATGAGACTAGGATGGCCACAAAGAATTCCATCTCTTCTAGCCACCACTGCAATGTATTCACTGGTGTGGCTCAGACTGATCAATTATCAATTGCTCAATCTCAACACGTATCTTAGTTTTTATGAAGTCCACTGCAGACTTTTATATGAAATACTAAAACTCCTTGGATTTTAATTTCATATTTTAAGAAATAAGGTGGTTTCATTATGTTAACCAGTATTTTACTCTGGAGATCCCTGTAGACCACTTTCCCATATACAAGACATTTGATGGGAAATAAAAATCTATACTGATGAAATAACCTTCAAATTTCTAACAACATTCTTTAAGTTCATCCAGAGCTATTCAAATGCAACCTCTAATTTGGCTACCTCTACACCACATAAGGAACCATACCACTGCTTTAATTATTTCAAACCTCAGTGAAGCAGGAATCTTTTTTGCTTTACCTACAGAAGCTGAAAGCCATGCACATTTCCGCTCTATAACAACAGTCAGGAAGAATGATCTAACAGCACAGATTTTTAAACATAAGGTGAAGTAAAACCTAGATCATTCCTTTATATTTCAAAAATTACAAAACTATCAAAAAGCTCATGTCTGGATTTAGTTTTGTTTATAGGGATCACATATTGTTATGAAATGATACGGTGCCCCTTTCCTCACAAGAAAAAATGTATTCCCTTGGCAGGTCAGTAACACACTAGCTACTTTCCAGAGGCAAAGGAAAAATAAGGGAGAAGGAAAGGTACAAGAAAATGAAAGTTCAGGTGTTGGCCGAAGAATAAAAATCAGCAGCTGCAACTCCGAATGTGCCACAAATTACTCTGAGCCATTACTAGAGTTTTAATGTGACCCATTAACCTCAAATATTTGAAAAAAACTGGAAGAGTCTATTACTAAACAGATCTTAACTCCTAATACTGCTTGGAAGCACACAACCAGCCATGAAATTTAACTTCATGGGACATGGAGTACCTGATTTTGTGACTGAACGGTTCATGAAAAAATAAAATAATAAAAACATTAACTCAAAAGTAGAAAAAGTGACCTAATCCCGTATCTTGTCATGTGATCTGAGCATTCACAAAATGCCAATCTGCGCTAAAATCATCAAAACAAATGCTGCATAAGCAGAAAGAATTTTCTTCTGTATTAATTCAAAATCTTACAAAGAATGACTTAGGGTCACAGTATTTTCTATGCTGACCATAAAACAAAAAAACAGAAGAAAAAGAAAGTTAGTTTAAAAAATGCTATACCTTTAAACTTGATATTTTGCTTTCTCTGGATGTGTATTCTCGCAACATGTAGGTCTTGTCAGCCTAATGGAAAAAAGTGATCATTTGGTATCAGTACAAACTAAGCATTTTAAAGACACTGAATTTAGTAAGCACTGGAATTTGGTTGACCACATATTTTCACCTAGGAGAAGAAATGTACATTCAAATTCATGAAGACAGATAATAACAATGTTCTTTTTTCCAAAAACCACCTTTCTGTGTGCATGCATCAAAAAAAATTCTGTGACTGAATATGCTCATTGATCTTTACACAGCTAGAACTCCTACACATCTACACAGGATTACCAAACCACACATCTTAATATCCTTAATATCTTAATAATTAATATCTTAATCTTAATATTACTCATGAGATACCAGATCTCAATGTACTAGGGACAGTTATTTTCAAGTTACACTTGCAGTCTAATTCTACTAGATAAGACAAAAATAACATACTTGGAGACATGCCAGTATTGAACTCTTTACTGTTGCCTATTTTTCCTCTTGTACTTCCTTCTCTAATCTGTGTCTGACAAATGTATTTAAATGACTACATCCCATGAGGGATAGCCTACTCTGCTCACATACCATGGCATCCAGCACTTGGTTGCTAGTTCACTACCACCACAATAATAAAATACACTTGGAAGTTCTTATGCCCCCAAACATCAGTATTGAATTAGAGGAATATCAGGTCACTGAAAGTAAAATGGCAAGGGAATCTCTATAAAATAGTCATGATGGAAAGTAAGGGTTTACCTCATGATGAAGCCTTGTATCATTCATCCTGATGAGTACCCCATCCACTCGCAAGAAGAACCTCAGCAGCACAAAAAAGCTGGAAGGCATAACTCTCTGCAAAAATACAGACAGTCCGTTCAGCACATGACAAAGGTTTACTTTAGGCATGTACTTTTCTACATCAGATATTCACAATGGAAGACCATATGAGAAGTTTTCAAGAATGAAGTCAGAATTTGGGCTGTTGATTTGCTACAGCTATGGCTGGACAGCAGGGCAGACAGTGTCTCAAAGGACTATTAGGCAGGATGCAAAAGGAGGGAAAAGATTGTCCCCTGGAGCAAACGACAGATGACAAAGGTTTCAAGTCAACACTGTTTCCAGCAAGATCATATTTCTAAGAGCAAGGATGAAGAACTTCGTGCTTTGAAGTTTAAATCCCAGAAGGAACAACATGCAAAATGCAGCTGTGTTTTGCATTTATCAGCCAACTAAGTCCCTAGGTATGTTTTATACACCTCCCAATACTCACTACTTTCACACTCAAACTTGATACTCCATGATCATGGAGTTCATCTTCAAACAGGAGTACTTCTTCAAAAAACATAATTTGTTCCCTGGCTTTCAATTTCTCTGTATTTATGTGTTCTGTTGTAGGAACAACCTAAAGAAAAAGATTAAGAAGAGTTAGCATATTAATTTTTTGCCAAACTACATAAAGTTTGTCCTGATATTTTGAATTCCAGAGTTTTAGAAAGGAAAAAACTTCTAGGGCACTAAGCATCAGACACCCCAAATTTCTAAGAGAAAAAGTTAAAATCAAGGTTTCCAAGAGTTTCTTCTTGGAAATAAATATCAAGCCAAAGCAAAAACTAAGAGTGGAAAATTTTGAATAAACTTCTCTCTGCATACAGGCTCAGTAGGGTTTCGGCTGCAAACAATTCTGCTCACTTTCTTTCAAATCTTTCTTTCAAAACATCTGAAGATGCATTGTGTTTAACATACGTATGAGAAGTTCAGGTTTATAAACAGATTTCCATGCATTTAGCATCCCTAGCTCACTACACACCTTGCAAAGGATTCTAGTAAAGCCTTCCCATGGAAATCAAGTACTTCTATGTTTTCCATCTCATGGTCTCCACAGACACTCCTGGTCCCCAAAGACTTCGGACCAATACTGTTTATTTCTATGCGGTACTTTTAATTCCAGCACAACTCAAATGATCTCTAACTAAAGCGATTCTAGTCAATCAATACAAATTATCTGCTTAGTAGCAAGCAACCTGTATGCATTAAAGAGAAGCTGGGAACTTTGGTCTTGTTTTCAAGTAAATAAAGACATGGGAGGGCCTGTGAGTTTAAATATGAGGAGTTACTGAGTTACTGTTGCAGAAAAACATAAGGCCATTGACAGCAGTCAGGTCAGAAAGCAGACAAACATGCAAGCAGCAGAGCATGAAGGTACTACAGAATGACACAGCTGACAGTTCTGCTGTATGTGAGGAGCTCCGGGTTCCAGAGGGGCCCCCAGCAAGAGCTGAAGACTCCCATGTGCTTTAATCCTAAAACACTTTAAGACACTGCCCACCCTATTAAAATAAGCCATGATTTGATTAGGATAAAATGCTGAGAGACATGAGAAATCAGAAGTTATGAAGCACAAAAGACTTTACAGAAACCTACTGAAAGGTAAATGACAGCTTTAAAAAAAGTTTGACTGAAGCAAGATGCAGTCAGCAATTAACAAGAAGAAAATTATTACCTTTAATGTTGCAGTATCACCCAGCAAAGTTCCTTTGTAGTCTGTTGTGTAAGTCCAGTCATATGGCTTGACAACTTCCTTAGTGTGCTCAGTCTCACTCCTCAAAAAGTGAAAAACAGCTTTGTAGTAATTGTCTTGTAGCAATTCCCAAAAAACTACAACCTCACGTAAGACTGCGCATTAGAAGTCCCACACTGCTCCTAAAGAAAACCAGCAGCATTGTCTGTGCTACAATTACAATGTCAAGACAACTGCTACAATCATGGTTTCACAACATCTGTTTCCATAACTGAAACATAACATAACTGAAAACAGTTATAAGAATTCTCAATGTAACACTATCTCAGTTCTATGACTCAAAGATTTTCATGCAATATAGTTGAAAAATTTGTATTTCAAGATCAATTTTTCTTTAAATAGGCAGAAAGTGATCTGTTGACAACACACAGCAATCATTAACACTGCAATTTGCCTTATTTTTCATGACAACTTTGCTTTCTCTCTGGGCTTTATTTCCAGGTGCTCTACAACTAATCCAATTTGGTAAATACTAAGCATTATAATTAGTTCTCATGCATGGTAATTGCTCTGCTTTATTCCTAAGGCTAAGATTTTGAACATGTACAGCACTTTGCAACACCACACAATACAATCTTGTAATGCTCAAGGCCCTGTGAGTTTGAATAAACAGGAACAGCATTAAGTCAGGTTAAACTTGAAGTTTACTTTAAGAAAGCCAAGACACAGCTGAAAAATACAGCTGACCCAATTTAACAAAGGATGATGACAGCAAAGAAAAGTGAAGTGACTTCTGTGATCACATGCTGTATCTAGGGTAGAACCAAATGCAACATGCTCTTCAAGAGTTCAGTTTGTTCCTTTAACTACTGCATGACGGTTTCATATACAACACACCAGTACTTGCCCACTGGTGATAAAATACTGTACCTGCTCTCTTGCCACTCCTCTGCACAAGCGACTTTGATCATACCTTGACAATTATTGACACATTTTAAAGCATCTGTAGCATTGAACTCTATTCCAAAACCATGGTCATGCTGTATTCTTAGGACATTGTCTCCAAACATCATCTCTGGCAGAGAAGGCATGTGTAATTCATCAGCCAACCTGCAGAGAAAAACAAAAGAGACATCAGTCAGCTATAGCTCGGTGAAAGCAGTCCTTGTTTTGGAACAAGGATTCTTTAGACCATGATAATTTAGAAGACACATCATCAATATGTCCTGCAAGACTTTGTTGTTTTCCCAGGTTAATTCATTTCACCTGAAATGCAGAGTCATTGATCCGAAGTGACTTTTCCACCACAAAAATATTTCTAAAACACTCCTTCTCCATCAGGCTCATAGAAAAGTCTCACATATGAGGAATCAAAAAAATACTTGAGAAGCATGTAGAAGCAATTTCCAACCTGTGCTAGCAAATCCGTGGATGGTCGATGGACCAACTTCGGAAGGTGCTCAAAAAAACTTTTAGGAACAAGGACTCGTCATCAGCAAGATTAAATTCACTGCACAGTGGTCCATACCTCCAAATTCAGAAGCCTACAAAAAAGATGCTTAAAACAACCCTGGCAGAGTATGTAAAAAGTGCAGAAGACACTACTGTGCTCTACTAGTTTTTCAAGCTGGTCAAAGACACATACTGGTATTCATAACTTGAAGCAGGAAAGCCACAGCCAAAGCCACAGACCCAACTGAACAAGGTACTGCATGAACCAAGTAAGCACCATCCCTGCAGAAGATCCCAAAGCATCCTATTTCACATTTTGTTTTACATCAGTCTGTACACTTACTTAAACTTATGTCCATATACACATATACTATATATAAATGGACACAAACCCCAACACTGGATATATCCTCTGACCTTCATTTCCAAAAGGCTTCCTATACTTCTTTTCCTCCTTACCTACTTGACTTATCAAGATCAAAAAGGAATACATGACATCTGGAGAGAAGAAAGCTTTAGGAAATACACTAATTTGAAGGAGGGGAGGGAGAAGAGTGTCCTAATCATAATGCTCACATTGATAGTAAGGCATTTCTGAACAAAAGTGGTTATTTTTGTAACCCTGCATACAAAAGAACAATATGCTAACCTAACTAAAATAAAGATAGCAAATTCATAGACTTGGAGAATAAGATCCTACATTTTTCCCAGAGAAGGCAGAGTAACATTATGGACTTTTCCATTTCATCAAGTGTAGGAACTCCTGACCTGCAAAAACCAACTCCCACACAGAAAAGAGTTCTTGGCTATGGCACATTTAATCTTTCCCCTTTCCACACAGGTTGCTGAGGGATTTTTGCAACATATATTTTGCAGAAATAAAATTCCTGTAGATACTAGTTATGTTCCCTAAGCAATAAAAAAGACAAAATGGGTTGCTGTGACCTTGTTGCACCTCCTACAATTTGCCTCAGCACAACAATCCAACACGTCCAGACCCCTCTGCTGAGGCTTCCTACCCTCCAGCACATTAGCACTCCCACCTGACTTGGGATCATCTGTGAACTTACTGAGGGCATACTCAAGCACCTCGTCCAGATCATCAATAAAGATATTGAACAGGACTGGCCCCAATACTGAGCCCTGGGGAACACCACTGCTGACAGGCCACCAGCTGGATGTAACTCCATTCACCATCGCTCTTTGAGCTCAGCCATCCAGCCAGTGTTGTACCCAGCAAATAGCACACCCATCCAAGCCAGGACCAGCCAATTCCTCCCAGAGAAGGGCTCACTGGCCTCAGAAAAAGTAAAACCAAGATAAACAGAAGTACGTTTAACAAGACTAATGAGATGCCTATGTATGCTGAAATTTATTCCAGAAAATGAGGCCAAGAAATATCTGCCAAATTCATCTGCCACTAAGGTCAGTTATGGCACGGCTGAACTGTTCCACATTAGCAAATCTGACTTAAGTACTTGATGCTGATATGGGAACATTTCCCCCAATGGCTTGACTGGACTGGAAATTACTACAAGAAGACAGCAAATTATAACTTTTTAATGAAAACCACTATCTTAAAATAGCTGTTACCAAGACATGGTATAAGACATTTAAAAGATCCTTTTCCAAAACTAATTAAGAAAACTAGGCTTCTGGTTAGTAGGTCTCAGTTCACAGAGGTCCAGAGATCCAAAACCATTATAATCATACAACTGCAGAATGGTTTGAGTTGAAAGAAATCTTAAAGGTCAAGTTCCAATCCCTTTGCCATGGGCAAGGACATCTCCACTAGACCAGGTTGCCCAAAGCCCCATCTAACCTGGCCTTGAACATCTCCAGGGATGGAGCATTTGCAACTTCTCTGGGCAACCCGTTCCAGTGACTCATCATCCTCACAGTCAGGAATTTCTTCCTAGGATCCAATCTACATCTCCTCTCTTTCAGTTCGAATCCATTCCCCCTTGTCCTAGTACTACATGCCCCTGTAAAAACTCCCTCTTCGTCTTTCCTGTAGGCTGCCTTCTGCAATCATTAAAACAAACAAAAAAAAATTTAACTGATTTTTGACTAATTTTGGAAATTTCCTGCAAACCCAATCACCCCAGTTTCTCCAGCCAGAGAATCAAGCTTGAAGAGAAGGAAAAACCCCGGTCCCCCCCGTAACTGGGCCGAACAGCGTCTCCCCTAGCCTAGGAGCGCTCTGCGTTTCTTTCGCAAGGCCACCCGACTCCTCCCGCCCCTCGCTGCGAGGGCCGAGGCCGCAGCCCCGCGGTGGCCCCCGAGCAGCGGGGACACCGTGCTGTGCCTCCCTGCGCCCCCGGCCCCGAGCCCGCCCCACCTCTCGGCCTGCGCCGACTTCATGATGTGCGTCCGGGCGGCGCTCAGCTTCCACGGCCCGAAGGTGAAGTCGCGCCGACTGCTCTGGAAAACGGGGTGCATGGCGGCCTCCTCTCCGCCGAGGAGAAGGCAGGAGGTGGCGGAGGCGGCGGAGCCCCTCTCCTCCCCTCTCCTCCCGCACAGCCCTCACGGCAGCGGCGGCGCCCCCGGAACCGCCGCCTCCTGGCGTTTCCGCTTCCAGGGGCGCGCGCGGCGCGCAGCCCCGGCGGCAGCGGAATCCTGGGATGCATCAGGAAGAGCGTTGCCAGCAGAGGAGGGAGGGGGTTCTGCCCCTTTGCTGAGCCCTAATGAGGCACATCGGCAGTGCTCTGTCTAATTCTTGGCTCCTCAGGACAGGGGAGACATGGAGCTCCGGGAGCGGGTCCAGCGGAGGGCAACGAAAACGACTGGGGCATCTCCCTTTGGTGGAAGGGCTGAGGGAGCTGGGCCTGTTCAGCCTTGAGAAGTGGTGGCTGACAGGGTCCCTCATCAATGTGTACAAATATCTAAAGAGGGAATTCCAAGAGTATGGATCCAGGCTGTTCTCGGTGGTGCCAAGCAATAGGACAAGAGGCAACGGGCAGAAACTGATGCACAGGAAGTTCCACCTGAACATGAGGAAGAGCTTCTTTGCTGTGCAGGTGACCGTGCACTGGAACAGGTTGCCCAGAGAAGCTGTGGTGTCTCCCTCACTGGAGATACTCCAGACCTGTCTAGACACAGTCCTGTGGCATGGGCTCTGGAATGACCCTGCTTGAGCAGGGAGGTTGGACAAGATAACCCATTGTGGCCCCTTCCAGCCTACCCAGTCTGTGATTCTGTGAGGTGATGTGTGGCGGCAGGTGGGTGAGGGGTGGGGATCCACATTTCTCTGTGCTGCCAGAGCCACCATGGGGAGAGTGGGCTCTCCAACCTCCTCTGCCCAGTATGAAGAGCCAGCAAGCTCACCCAAGCCCCTGTTCCAGGGAAGCTGGGCTGCAGAAGCCAGCAGAAAATGTTCGTGTGCCCCACAAGTGCTTGTGCCTCCAGCTACTTCCCCACGAGTACCTTGCCAAGAGCAGTGGGATGGCTGGGTAAGAGCAGTCATGGGGAGCTCAGAAGCCTTTGGTGGCCCTGGGCCATCTCCATGGCCACACTCTCAGTTGCAGCAAGCATTAACTGGCTTCATCACACAGGTGCCGTGAGCTGTGTTAGATAGTACACACACGTGCACACAAAACCACAGCTGGGCAAGGTTGGAAGGGGGCACAATGGATCATCTGGTCCAACTTCCCTGTTCAAGCAGGGTCATTCCAGAGCCCATGGCATGGGATTGTGTATAGACAGGTCTGGAGTACTTCCAGCAAGGGAGACTGCACAACCTCTCTGGGCAACCAGTGCACAGTCACTTGCACAAGAAGTTGCACAAGATGATGTTCTTCATCACATTTAAGTTGAACTTCTGTGCATCAGTTTTTGCTCATTGTGGGATCGCCTGTGCTGATTCGATATATTTTTGAATGCTGTCCAAAGATGCTCTTTTTTAAATGTCAAAGTGCAATGGCGTGGTAAGCTCAAAAAGGTCCTGTAGAAAAGCATCAATAGAACTGGTTGAAAATGATACATTAGCTTAGTATTCCAGCAGTGATGGGTGGGTGCTTGTCTTGCTTTTCTGTGTCATCGAAAGGGCAGACTAACTCCTTATGGACTTCCCTTGGCACAGGAGCAAGACACACGGTCCAGCTCCTGCTGTTGGAGCATTGGAGCAAACTGAGACAGCAGCCACAGGAAACTGATGTCCGCAGCATTAAAAACTACCCAGTGCAATCAAAACACAGAACAGCTCACATCAGGGCAGTCACCCTCTGCGCTCTTTCCCTCCAGGGAAAGCCAGGAACTAGGGATGCACAAGCACGGCATTTAATTATCGTTCACCCTTTATACTGTGCCCTTTATACTGACACCTATATCCGATGTGTTGCTTCAAGCCTGTGTGGGGGAAAAACTTCCCCGAATCTTCTCTGTGTTACTTTTAATAGTGTTTTGGGGTCTAGGAAGTCTTGGCACTTAGGCTCTGCGACTGCCCGGTACTACGAGCCGGAGCAAGTGACTTTACCTCATCCGTGTAAATCATCTCCCCCCTGCTTTTAACGGGGTTCCCGGGAAGTGCGCGGACCACCCCGCGCGGCCGCGGAGAACATGGCGGGCGGGGAGGGGGCGCGGCTGGCTGAGGCGGCGGGGCGGGACGGCGGGAGGGGCAGGCACGGGGCCGTGGCCATGGCGGGGGAGGCTGGGGCCGCGGCGGTGCGGGGGGGTCCCGGCCGCCTCAGCCAGGAACGTCCCGCTCCGGCGGCGGTGGGCGGTGAGTGCGGAGCCGGGACGGGGGCAGAGGCGGCGAGAGCGGCGGTGGGACCCGCTCGCCGCCGGTGGGTGGGGGGAGGCGATGGATGCCCGGGGCGGAGGACCCTGTTCCAGCCCTTTGTTCGCTGCCGGAGGGAGCGCGGGGTAAAATGGCGAAACCCCCCTTCCCCACCGTATTTCCAATTCGGTCCCACCCGCTTTGTGAGTGCGGGAATCCTGGCCGCGCTGCCCGCGGCAGGGATGGGATGGGACGGGACGGGACGGGACGGGACGGGATGGGATGTGGTGCTGTCCCCGCCCCAGGTTGCCCTGCCCCGGGAGGGCCACCTCTGCCGGAGGCCGCTTTCGCCCCCAGGGTGCAGCAGGGCCGTGAGGGGACGGGGAGCGCCAGGTGCCCCGGGCATCGCTATCGCAGGGGAGCGGCCGCGATGGAAGCCGCCTTTCCAAAACCCGCTCCGGCCAAAAAGTGTTGGAAAGGCACACAGACGTGGTGCAGGCATGCTGAGAGAGAAAGAAACTCGAGGGGAAGTGTTTTTGCAAACATCCTCAGTCAGAGGCTAGGGAAGAGCTAAGTTACGTTTTTACAGAGCATGGCCCAGTAATGTCTTTAATTATGTTCTTAGGAAAGTACAGATAAAAATGGAAAAAAGGCGTCTTTCCAGGCTGACACTGCTGCCTAATGCCACAGCAGCCACACAGATGGAAGTGTTTCTGTGAGTACTCCCGTCTGTCTGGGACCCATGTCTGGCACAGCTGCAGAATTAGCTGAGATAACTTTCCTGAGTCTCTTACTTCCAAGTAATGCTAAAATCAACTTTATATTAATTGGTGGACTCTTTTACTTTTTTGTCTGCACATTTGCATTTTTTGGTTTTGTTTGTTTGTTTGTTCACTATGCTGTGCTGTAGATGGTTGAAGAACTGAATAAACTAGGTAGTGAATGCCATTTGGAGGCAGCAGGGAAAAGAGGAATTGCTAAGGAATTGGGAGAAATAACAAGTTTTCACAAGATGAGGTTGTGAATCAGTGGGATGGATGCTAACACTGAGAAGTCAAGGATTAAAAGTTCTCAAGCATTTCTGTAGCATGGACCTCATCTTAATGCGAGGAAGTGTCTTTCAGACCTCACGTACAGAAAGCCAATTCCCCCAGTTCTTTGGTATAGGCAATGAAATACAATCACCACTGTAGCTAAGGTGATTATGAACGTGGAGAAATGATGTTGGGAGAGTACATGAAGTGGTCCCTGAGTCTTTGAATGTTACTTAGCAACTGTTAAGAAAGAGTCAGCAGGGTATGACTAGCCAGGCATCCATAGACCACCAGCAAATGCTGCATAGGCAGAATACAAGGTAACAATCAGGATAAACAGGCAGATTTTTTTTTAAAGTGACTTTCTTTAAAGTAAGAGAAACAAAGACTGATAGTGACATTCTTGTTTCTTCACAGCCTAGATGAAGGAGCTGGTAAGTAGGATTTAGAAACAAGTAAGATCCTTAGAAATTTTTAAAGTAAAATGTGCTTATTTTCTTTCTTATTCCCCCCTTTCACCTCTTCTTGTCTTCCCTGTTTTAGGCTTGGTGTTGTCATCTTTGGTGTGACCATAGGCAATTTACTGCCCCTTCACTTGCCCATCTAAAATGGTTTCCCACATACTACAGGTAAATTTTAACAAAGGCAAAAGGGCCCCCAGCCATTGGAAAGAGTTTGAAGAACTATTACCTGAATGTTTCTGAGCGTTGTTCTGCTTCTAGCTGCTCAGCATGTCTTGGCTGCTCCAGATCTGCACACTCTGACCATGAGCAGCAATTCCTCCCTCAGCAATGGGAAGGGCCTGAGGAACCTGACCACAGAGGAAGATGGGGCAGTCAGAGTAGCTGAGTCCATTGCTATAATCGTCATTGCCATCTTCATCTGTTTGGGCAACCTGGTGATTGTCGTCACCCTGTATCGGAAGTCGTACCTTCTCACCTTGAGCAACAAGTTTGTGTTCAGCCTGACCCTTTCCAACTTCCTACTCTCTGTGCTGGTGCTGCCTTTTGTTGTCACCAGCTCCATCAGGCGAGAATGGATCTTCGGGGTTGTTTGGTGCAATTTCTCAGCCCTGCTCTACATGCTGATCAGCTCAGCCAGCATGCTCACTCTGGGACTCATAGCTGTAGACCGGTAAGCTGCTTTTTGGTAATGAATGGCAACAAATTATGTGCTCATCTCATAGAGTAACTCACTGGCTCTGCATAAGAGTTGAGAAGCACTGCAGAGGGAAACATGGTATACTGCTGGAGTGACATTTTTCCTCCAGCCCCTTGTGAAATTTTGATGTGGAGCAAGAGAAAGTGATGTCATCAATAATGGAAAATGCAGAGATGCATCTAGAGTTTTTTAAAGCTCTTGATGGTATAATAACATACTATTTGATAAACATGAAATAGTGACTTAAAATTCCAGATTATACCCTAAGCATACACTCACATGTAGGAACAGATGTAATGGTTGCATGAGTGCCTTCATCCAAGTTTGACAGACTTGACTGCAGTGATGCCTGCTTTTACATGTAACTGTTTCTAGAAAGAGAGTTTCTGAGCTTGTTTGAAGAAAAAAGAACTAGGTATCAACATCATTAAAGCATGTTCTTTTCTTTATTGTATGTCTTATATGCTCCTGTGGACTACTTCTTTTCTTGCCCCCCAGGTACTATGCTGTGCTGTACCCAATGGTTTACCCGATGAAGATAACAGGCAACAGAGCAGTGGTAGCTCTTGTGTACGTGTGGCTGCATTCCCTTATTGGCTGCCTCCCTCCTCTTTTTGGCTGGTCCTCTTTGGAGTTTGACCAATTCAAGTGGATGTGTGTGGCAGCCTGGCACAAGGAGGCTGCCTACACGGCCTTTTGGCAGATCTGGTGTGCACTACTGCCCTTCGTGGTCATGATGATCTGCTATGGATTCATATTCCGCGTGGCGAGGATTAAGGCCCGCAAAATCCACTGTGGGAGCATTGTCATTGTGGAGGAGGACTCACAGAGGAACGGGAGGAAGAACTCCAGCACCTCCACGTCCTCCTCTGGTAGCCGAAGGAACGCTTTCCAAGGGGTTGTTTACTCAGCCAATCAGTGCAAAGCTTTCATAACCATCTTGGTTGTCATCGGGGCTTTCGTCATTACGTGGGGGCCTTACATGGTGGTAATTACATCAGAGGCACTTTGGGGGAAAAACAGTATTTCCCCTGCTTTGGAGACATTGGCTACGTGGCTGTCCTTTTCCAGTGCCATTTGCCATCCGCTAATTTATGGGCTGTGGAACAAGACAGTGCGCAAGGAACTCCTGGGAATGTGCTTTGGGGATCGGTATTACCGCGAGTCCTTTGTTCAGCGGCACAGGACATCGAGGCTATTCAGCATTTCCAACAGGATCACAGGTAAGATTTAGCTGCAAAAGACACTTCCTTAATACTACTAAGAGCAAGGCTTCCTATCTGCCTGTGTTTGGCATGTTTCAGGGCTCTGTAACAAAAGTTGAATGTTTCTGAAGTTTTCAGAAGTCTTTTATCAGTCAGGTTATAGATATTTGAAAGGAGAATTTTTCCATTTTTTTGCAGTTAACATCTTTCTCCTTCTATAATAAAACTTTTTCAGGCAGAGAAGACATAGTGATGAGGTTACTAAAAATAATTTATTTTTTTCTTTCTTAGCATTTCCTTTTGTGTGCCTTCCATTTTGTGTTGCCCAGATTTGAGCTCTATCGACAGTACTTTTTGCAGCACTTTTTCTTTGATTAATGGCCTTATGCTACAACTCTCTGAAATCCAGTAAGGTTCCACCAGCGTAACTGCTTCTGCAAGTTCAGTTTTTAGGCTTAATGCTTGGGAAGAAAAGATCATAAACAGAGTAAAACCGTGTAAAACCATAGAACTATTTGGTGTCTCCCCATGTTGCAGACTGAGACCTCCAGTCACTCAGTTTGGTGGTTTGGGTTTTTTTAAGTAGCAAAGCAATGACATTCAGATTTCCCTGGTCCTATTCAGAAGCTTCTGAAAACAGAACATCCTCAAGGAGTATTTAATGCAGAGGCAAAAACTGAAATTATTTAATTGGGAAGGATGATCTAAAATGCAGAAGGAAGATGAGAGCAGCAAGGCATTCATTACCTTTTCTGCAACCTGGGAACACTGCAAGAGACTGTCATGTAAATAAAAGAGTTATGGAGCTGTAGCCACATCACAAGCTGCAGGAGCTTTGGCAAGTCTGTATCCAGGAAATGCTATGGATTAATACACTGGAAACTGAGGTGGAGAGGGAAAAGAAAGGCAATTTCTTTCTCTTTCCAAGTGATAAACTTGAAGCTGTCAGCTTCTTATCAGATGTATTAGCTGGAGGCTGATAGGGAGGGGAAAAAGACCCCCAACAAACCCAAAACAAAATTTCAAGGTGGGATCCAAAGACACACCTTTGTAAAGATCCCAGGATCTCCTCCCTTCTTGTTTTGGAAATTTGAAACAAGTTGGGCATCTCTGTGCCTCAGCCTTGCTCATAAGCTTCTTCCCACACTAATGGCCTGTCACAGCTGCCAGTGGCTACCAGGTTATTCTCTGTCTAGAAGATGCCTGGCAAATCTCCCCATCCATGTGAGAGTATTTGCTTGGTGCTCAACTTGTCTGGCTGATAAAACACGCACAGTTGCAACAAGAGTGGGAGGGACATGTTGCAGGGAGAAAGTAGATTTGCCTTTCCAAACCCAAGAGCTGCTGACTGGATTTCTAAGATGTAAAGTCCAGAAGTCCTGATGCTGTGCTCTCTGCATCAGCAAGGTAAGTTTTATATGCAGAACAATAAATAAGGCAGTGGAATGGTATTACTGGAAGAGAAGTTTACTCTTGCAAATTCCTTAACCATTCACTGTGTAACAAAAGCAAAATTTTCTTGCAGATTTGGGACTATCTCCTCACCTTACTGCCCTCATGGCAGGTGGGAGGCCACTGGGAAACAGCAGCAGCACAGGAGACACGGGTTTCAGCTGCTCACAGGATTCAGGTAACTGCAAGTCTCTTGCTCCCTACTTGGGCAGAAGTTTGCACTTGGCAGTGCTCTCATGGACAGTCAGTATTTACACCCACAGATGTCTCCTGGTGGACGAATGACATGAAGCATCTGTTCCAGCTGTTACAACAAAACTGCTGCAGTTGCTTTTTTCCTCCCTTGCCCTTGATAGATTTACTTGCAAAATGCTGTTTACTGAATGATGACCCTCCCTTGGTAATGTGTCCTGGGAACAAGATGCACTGCTTTTGTGCCCTTCTTCAGTTTCTGTTGTTTAGAGACTTTCTCTGTATCCACGAGGAACAGAGCAACAAAGTGCTGTGAAGAATGTGCTTCTCTGTTTCCTATTCTGTAAGAGACCTTGTCTTGTTCATCCTGTAGTATAAACATAAACACTTGGGATGGTTTCAGCTTATGATTTAATTACTACTTAAGATCTCTCAACTGAACATGGTTTGGAAAACGGAAAAAGAGTTCTGATGGTAATTTTCTGTCCAGATCTGTCACTAGATTTTTCTGGCAGTTAACTCAGCTACCAGTCCTTAACTACAGTAGTTATTTTAGAGAGTATTTCTGCTTTAGAGACACCAGAGGGGGATCTTGTAAAGGTTGCTTCGTGTAAGGGAGTTGTTTCCTACAACTGTAAAGGAAGACTGTGGAGCTGGGGTTTATTTTTGGTAGTTGTTTTGTGGTGGTAGCTTTATGCCTGTTGTGGATATTCTGCAGCTGTATGTGATAAAGGAGAGCCTGGTAAACCTGCCTCAGTGAAGAGGATGTGGTGTTACCATCTTGTGAAGGCAGTTTAAACAAATGAACAAAACTAAAGAGACACCAAATGCTGTTAGAAGTACCTCTGTTGGTTAAGGAGGGAGCACAGTCCATAGTCTGGGAATGGATATACAGTGATCCACTGTGAAATACTATTTCAACTTGGATGCTTTTACTGTGAGTTACTGAAGAGCAGAAGGAAGCCTTAGTCCCTCTTTGGTGTTGCCTGCTGCATGCAGTACATCATCCTGGGGCCTGCAATGCCCGGTCTCCAATGAGAAGATTTCCCAATCCTTTGAATGAAAACTGACCTCATTCTTTTTCTGTGCAGTGTTTAATTTGAGCTGAAATTTACTCACAAAAGCTGGGTTTAGACATCTTCTGCAGGAACTGCTGAAAATTTTTTGCCATCATGTTGTGTCCCAGTCTTACTGTTTTACTTGAGGACTCTTGCTCTTTTCAGGAACAGATACAATGCTTCTTGAAGATTATAGCTCAGATGGCCCTCACGCCCCACACTGTGTCTGTCCCCCTCGAAGGAGGAGTTCAGTGACGTTTGAAGATGAAGTAGAGCAAATTAAAGGTGAGTGTAGGAGTAAGTATGAAAATGCTCAGAGTCAACTATATTGTAGGCTCAGGAAGCCTCCCAGGACCTTGAGAATTGTCTTGAAAAGTATCTGATCACTGTTTGCCTTAACAGACCTGATCATTCATGCAGCTACAACAGAAAGCAAAATTAGGTCTTTCTTCCAGATCTCAAGGAGCAGCAGGCAAGGACAAGAGTTAGAAGCTGGGATTCCCTTCAATATATAAAAATTATAATGCACAGCAGTATCCTCTCTGCAACTCCACTCATCTTGGTGGCTGTTACAGTCTGTTTTGTTTTTCTCAGGGCATATATTTTCCTGCCCTCATATTTTGATTGCATTATCCCTGTGTTTCTCACTTGCTGTCTCTTCTCAACTTTGTTACTTAAAGACTTGAAAGTCTTCCATTTACAGACTTCAATGAACTGAATATAATTTTATTCTGTTTAGTTTACTTTTATTTACTTAAATTCCACTTCACTTTACTGGGTGTGTTCCTCAGCAGGTATGGGTGAAAACAGATGAACCACATGCACTTTTTTCAGTCAACTTGCTTTTTGGTTCTGGGCTGGCAGAATGTTGCTGTGATCATCTGTAAAATGTTGGAACATTAATTTAGGCTGATAGTTACAATAGTTTCAATAGAAGACTCGATAATAACAACTGAATTTTCTAAACAATATATGATAGTGGACAGTATGAAAATAAGCAGAATGCCTTTAAGAATCAAGTAATAATAAAACCTGAAATAATGAGAAAACTCTTTCAATGGAAATTTTAAAGATCTTGGCAAAATTCCCTTTTGTCCTCTTCCCAGCATGAAATGAATATTCCCTTGTACAAATACATTAGCATACATTTCCCACTATCTTTCTGAGTGATTACATAGGAGCAGACATCTAATTTCTTGTCTGAGTGAAAGAGGGAAATCTTAGTGCTCAGGTCCCCACAGGTTTAGCAGTTCTCCCTGGTGAATCTCAGGGTTTTCAGGATCCCTGGGGCTTTAAATTATTTCAGCAGCCTCACTGAAGAGTTACATTTGGGATGAACTCTTGTGCTGTTCAACATGTTGATGGGTAGAGAGGTATACAAATGCTACAAAAATGACTGCACCAAGGCAGATTATCCCACTCTGAAGCTTTATGGCCACAGAATGGTGTAGGAAGCCTGAATATTGTTGGTAAATATGCTCTGTAGGGTAGTTATTTTGCAGAGAGCATGATCATGCCTTTACAACAGGATCTATATTAGTTTTCAAGCATTTGCACAGTCATGCTCATCAACTGTTATCTTTTTTTTTTTTCAGAAGCTGCAAAGAATTCTGTTCTTCATGTAAAAGCTGAAGTCCATAAATCTCTGGACAGTTACGCAGCCAGTCTGGCCAGAGCTATTGAAGCTGATGTGAAACTCAGCCTGTTTGGGGAAGATGCTTTACCAGGAGCCCTGTTCCCCTTGCGGACTCTGGCAGGAAGCAGTGGGAACACCCGGCGTGGTGCCAGGCCCCATGCCAGCCAAAGACTGAAGTTGCAGAGCATCGATGAAGGGAACATTTGACACGAGCACTGGAGTAAGAAAACAGAACGAAACCACTAAGAGGGGCCTACTGCAGCTGTTAGTGTTTCACCAGAACCAGGATACCGTGTCGGGATGTTTCCAATGTTTTTTCAACACATGGAAACAGCTGAATTCTGGTACTTGCATCAGCATTTTGCAGCAGTGTTTGTTTACTGGTTAGGGTGCTATTTGAGTCTTCTGCCATGTCATTATTACACAGTGCATAGGAATGCAGGGGTTGGTTTCATTGATCAGATCATTAGTCAGTTGAATCTTGGGTCCATTATTGGCCAAAGCTGATACAGGAACAAAACAGAAAACGTATGTGCAGTGTTTAATTCATTGTTGCATCCATCTTCTTCTGACCACCAGGATAATCAGTTGGTACTTGATAGCTGGAGTCCTCTGATAGGAGCTTGTGCATTGTATAAAGCCTTACTGTCAGAGACTCCCAGCTGAGGAACAAGGACTTCACTAAGGGCAAAACCTGAACTTTTCAGAGAGTTCGTGCAGATTATGGTCCTACTTACCTTTGCTGGGGGATATTTCTTTCTGTTCAGAATGCCAGATCTGATACTGGACTCTGCTTTGCTTAGCAGCACAGGACTCCAGCTCCTCTGGCTGTAATGGCTAGAAGCAGACTTGTGCTGGGAACAGCATAGAGATGGGATTTGAGGAAATAATTAATGCAGAATTCTTAGTTTCTCTGAGAACTTCAGCTCATGTCCCTGGTTTTGCTGTTATTAAAAGGGCACTCAGTGGCCGTGCTAAGCTTGACAGAACATAAATAAGATATTACCACTTCATATTCAGGATTCATCTTCTAGAGAGAAGAAAGTTGTTTTTTTTTAATCCTGAGGGAATGTAGTATTTAAGCTGTAGTTACCTCAGTGCTTCTATTTCTTTGGAGTATTAATTCAGTAATCTCAAAAATAAGAACATTTGGCACTTACACTGCACTTTGCATGTTCTTAAGCACTGTACAGACATTACCTTGTTAGGCCTTTGTCAGAGGGCTGATCAGTCCTCCTTGCCAAAGAAGGGGAACTCGGCACAGCCAAGCTGCTGGAGGTGAAACAAGCTGTAAAGGTGGGAAGGTTTGTAAGGAAAAGAGGGATGAGGTGGATCATATGAGTATGTTCAGCTTGAGGAACCTTTCTGTGCCTTCCTGGGCTACCCCCTTCCTTACTTTGGTGGGTTACAGCCCTGCCTTACTTCGTATTTCAAAGAGAGGAAGACATGTGAGGAGGATAATTCCTTGGGGGTGGGTGTCAGCAGCAAATGGACTTAAGGACCAAGGATTTGCATTTGTTTACTCTGTGTCTGCTCCCCTGTGCCTCTACCTTTCCCCAGAAGTGCTTTCTTTGCATGAGGTTTTGCTGCAGGTTGTTTGGAAATCAGGAGCAGGATGTTTCCATCTGGGCAAAAACGAGGCGTATACTTGTTTTGTCTTTGTGTGACTTGTTCAGAGGCATAGAAGCAAAGTTTTCTGAGGCAGAGCCTCGGTCCAGTACTGTATTTAGACATCCTATTTGTCTGTGTTCCCGGCTCAGAGATGTATTTCAGCACAAGCTTATGTCCATCTCTGGACAAAGCAACTGGACTTTCTGAACTAGCCTGAATCCCATTGTGTTCCCGTGTAAAATATAACTGCATGCTTAAAATTCAGTACATGGTTTGCTGATTTAAGAACAGGCTGTTAGAGCAAGAACACTTAAGCTCCAGTAAGATGGCTCTTAGCATAATGCAGGAATAAACCAATTAATAATAGTGAGGTTCTAACTCCTGCGTTTTTTATGTCTTATGTGTTAGAGAAATTTGCATCTGTGGGCACACCTTAGGAAAAAAAGAACCAAAAATCCCAGTATTTGCCGGGACACGCCCTGCATCGAGGTCATCATTGCTGTCGTTAACATTACAATTACAGTTGCTTGCAGTACTGAACACTCCTTAAGCTATACACTTGCCTGGAAGTATTTTGTCTGCATCCCTTTTATTCCATATTCCTGCTTCGGAACAAGTTGAGCAGAGTCGTTGTTGAATGTCAGAAGGGCACGCGCAAGTATGAATGCATCGTGGAGGAGTCGGTGCTGGCCCAAAACGCTCTTGTGTGTAGGAGAAAAAATTCCAAGGCACGTGTGAAAGCACAAAAGCGATAGCATTGTGTAAAAAGCACGTTTTTCACACAGGTTCTGAGACAAATACAGCCTTCAGGCAGATCAGGGGGGTTGCAAGAGTTTACACGGTGGCTGAATTTGGCTGCCAGTGTTAATATCACTAATGTTGTTCGTATTTTTGTACACACCTTATAACCCTTCCATAACTCTGTTATTACCGGAGTCGTTCTCTCACTTGAGTTGTCGTTAACAAAAGCGGCAATTGAGAAATGCACACGTTTTGTAAAACTGTATTTCCCATCTTAAATACAGAAGAGAGAAAAAAAACAACTTATCCCCAGTTCCTGATGGTTTGTGTTGTTTGTTTGTACTATTACTTCAACTTAATCTTTGAATATTTTACTTTCAAACGTATGCTGGCAGGACGGACGTGTTGGACGTGTTAGCCGCGGCAGCTGGAGCTGTTTCCAGGACGGGGAGATGTCCGGGGTGGAGCACGGCTCCTCGCTGCGCACCGGGCGGGCTGTGGGAGCGCGGCCGTGCCGGGTGTGATCCCGAGGCGGGGCCCCTGCCCACGGCTCCGCCCGCGCCCCTCGGTGGGGTGGCCACGCCCCGTTAGCGTCTCCCTCACGCTCGCTCGCGGCCCGGAGGGCGCGGGGGTGGGCGGGGATCGGGGCGCGCGCGGCGCAGCGCGCGGTGATTGGCTGTCCCGCGCTGACCGGGGCCGCCGGCCGGGCAGGATTGGCTGGTTCAAAGGGCGGGCGCGGCGCTGCCGCCCGGCCATGGAGGCTGTTCCGTGCGCCGAGCACGGTGAGGGGCGGCCCGGGGACCGCGGCGGGGTTTTGTGTGGGGGTCTCGGACTGACCAGTTCTGCTTTTCTCCGCTCCGCAGGGTCCCTCTGCTTCCTGAAAACGGGCGTCCGCGATGGCCCCAACAAAGGGAAGAGCTTCTACGTGTGCGGGACGCAGGGCCCCGCTGCCTGCGGCTTCGTCCTCCCGGCGCCGTAAGTGCAGGGCAGGGGGCGGCAAGAGGGGGACTGTGGGACAGGGAACACACGTGCCTGTCCTGAGGGAAGTTCACTGCTGTGTCAGCAGCCGCAAACCTGTTTTCTTACGTAATCTTTGTTTTGTCGCAAGTGATTGTTTTGCCGTGGCAGTTTCCTGGGCAGCTCGTCTTGTCTCTATTATTCCGCTTCTCCTTTCCTCCTTTCAGGGTTCCTGCTTCTCACTGCTTGATCCATGAGGGGTGCGTGGTGGAGCTGCAAGTCCTGGTTCAGCAGCCGGACAGAGAAGAATACCAGTAAGTTCCTCAAATTTTTTAAACCCGTGTGTCTGCCTTAAAACCTATGGTTTTAGGGTAAAACCTATGTTCCTTCTTCCTTCTTTATCCTATGTTTAGTTCTTAAAATAATTTTCTCAAAGTGCTTCTGACTAATGGTCCTTTCGTTTTTGCAGTTACTGGTCAGAAAACTTAAATCCTGTGATTTAGCAGTTTTTCTGGAATGAGGATTTAACATCCACCTAGGCTGTACCTGTGTCCTGTGGGGAAAGGAGGGCTATTATTAGAGTATATCATTTTTATGGTATATTTGAAGACTTACTTTGTAGCATGCTGCCTCTTTGAAATAAAGATTGTCATTCTTAGGATCAGGAGGATCTTAGCTCTCTCTATTATTTATGAGAAGTGAGAGTTGAACTGCCAGTCACTCAAAGTGGAAATGGGGGTTTAATGTGCATGTTGAAATGTTTGGAATTGTTTTATGGTGACTGACTTGTGGTTTCCTTCTAAAATTGTAAAGGGTCGTCGAGCCCTGAGGCCTTCGTTTACCCTGTTCCCAAATGTTTGCCACTTTTATTAGCAGTTATATCCAATGGTATAAACCTGGGTCATCAGATAATGTTTGTTTTTAACAGAATTTAACAGGGCTCTGTGGCTGTGTTCATCCAAGCTTAGCATCAAATCACCAGTGTTACTTCTGATAAAGTACTTGCAGCAGTCCTGGTTGGCTGCTAGTTTGAACAAGAAATTGCATCCAAAGTATTTCTGTCCCTGAGTTGCTGTAAAGATGAGGTGGTCTGTGCAGTGTAGCTAAAAGAAGAGTTGTTTCCTTACACCTTGAAATCATAAGATGCTTCTAAGGCTCTAAACGTAGATGGTATTTTTGCCTGAGCAGTTACTCTTCTATAGCTAAAATGAAAAAAAAAAACCCCAAAGCCTAGGAATCTTTATCCAGAGAACACTGCTCTTGTAAAAAGCTCTGTTGCCCATGTTCATGGCCTTTTGTTATGCAAAGGTCTGAATGTAAAGTACAGATGAACAGAACTTGTCTGTGATGCTTTTTGGTGCAAAATACTTTTTAAAGAATGCTTAGAGCTTCTTTACTGGCTCCTGGGGTTGAAATCTTGTTTTAATCCTTGGTAGGTTGTTTTACCGGTGCCTTAAAAGTAAGCTGAATGGGAAGAAATGGTGTGGAAGCGTCCCATGGCAGGTATGAGTGTTTCCTTTGTATTCTAGTATCACCTTATTCCAGCACGACTTTTCATTCCATATACAGTACTCACCTCTGAAAGTACTTAGTGGGAGATTTTCTGTCTGCTAACTGAAAAGTGTACGAGGCCTGCTGTTCTCTAGATGAGACTTCTCTTTCTCTTAGGTTGTGTGAAGTACTCACTATTCTTCAGTCTTAGAAGGAACTTGGGTTTGATTCCTGGCCATTCTCTTTTCTAGAGATTGTGGTGTTGGGACTTGATCCCAAAAAACAATGGGAATGGCAAAGGAAGTAGAAAACCAGCAGTTTTGTTGTGGATTTCTAATGAAACATTTATCCTGATTCTGTTAGAATGATAGGAAAGATGATCTTGGTAGAGAATGAAGTCTTGTTTGAGGTGATCAGGTTGTGTGCGTAGTTAACAGGCTTTAATAATTTATATGCTAGCATTTATTCCCTTGTATATATTGCAGGATCCAAAAGCTACCAAAGTGTCAAAAGCAATGGAATCCCAGCCCAGCACAGCACCTTTCTTCAATCCCACTAGCCAAAGAAATCCATTCAAAGTGCTGGACAAGAATTGTGCACCATCATCCTGGAAACAGATGAAGCAAGGAAACGGAGAGGAAAGTAAAGCAAAAGGAGTTAAAGCGGAGAATGAGAGAGTGTCGGTGTCACATAAAGAAAAGAAATCAACCTCTGATTCCTCCACAGAGATGGAACCTCTCGAAGAACTCAAAAAGAAACCATCCACAGGAAGTAAAAGTGACTCAGAATTTCAGGAGACTACAGTGTCTGAATCTACACTTGGCCTTTCTGAGACCAGGAAAGGGAAAAATATGCTTTCAGAGGAAGAGAAATATGGTGGCAGTGGCAGGGAATCCAAGAAGCCTTCTGAGCGTGTGGACAAGGAGCCAGGCGCGAGATCAAAACTCTTGCCACTAAGTCTTGGAAAGCAAAGTACAAGTACCAAGCTTCCAGTGGAGGAGCAGCTTGGAGACAAAAGCTTAAAAAGTTGTGGGGATAAAGAAACAAGAGAGAAAGATTGCACTGGTCAGAAGAATGGTGGAATTAAACCGGTGTCTAAAGAAGATGCCCCTTCCCCCTCAGGGGCACAGTCAGCATCACAGTGTGCTGCCCTGAGGGGAGGTGCACAGGCAGAGCTGCCCACGGCACAACTTGGACCAGGGTCTCCTGGGGAAGCTTCTGGCAGTGACAGTGATGAAGTACAATTTGGTTGTTCCTCCTCAGGTAAAAGTAAACCTGAAAAATCAGCTGAGATTCCTTCAGGAAAATCAGGAGAGAGTGTGCAGGGGACATCTTTGCCAGGAGCAGCAGCATCATGTCACATGGAAGGACCCAAGGACCCTAAAGTGCTTCATAACCATCTTGTAGTCCAGCTGAAACAGAAAAAGGTCATTTATTGCACCTATTTGGGGGGGGAGCGTGTTATTGTTTTGTTTTCAGAGTCACTTCCCTTACCCATGACAGGCATCAGAATATGGTATCTCTTTGCAGCACAAACTCAAAATGTGGTTTAGGAAGATGTGGTGCGAGAGGGAATTCAGCCTATGTACAGACTGGTTGTATTAAGCAGATACAAAACAATTACCTATAAGGTAATACAGCCTTCTGCATTTGGGGATGCCCACCTGAGGTTGTGTCTTGTCTTTTACCCTGAAAGTAATTTGCATAAAATGGGATATTGCACAGCCAGCTTAACTTTTGTAAGTAACATGGCTGTTTCTGGTAGCCTCTCTTGGCCTTGTGCAGTAGGAGTGATCTAGCTATGAAAGTTCACACTAGGATGAAATAAACTACCTGGTTTTTTTTGTTTTTTTTAAATAATTGCCAATCATTATGTTCTACAGTTTTTACTACAAACCTCTCTGTTTCCCTAGAGTTCAGAAAAGAACCTCAAAATAAAGTCCCAACTGTTGTTTGTGCAAGTGTAGAAAGAAAGGTGCAAGTAGGTTAAATGTTGGGTGCTTTGAGAGAGGTTAAGATTGTCCAAGTCACTTGACTACCTGTTTCATAAAAAGGAGTCCCTGTGTCCTTCCATCTTTTCTGAAGAACACTAATGGTTAGTTTATTTTCTGCTAAAAGACTGTTCAATTGTACTGAATGACACTTGAAAGTTTTTGGAGATTACAGAACAGTATCAAAATACAAATCAAAATGAGATAAGATTAGTTCTGCTTAGACTTCTGACCTGATTGTTCTGTGTTGGCAGAGAGCTTGGTAACCACACTCAGGTTTTGGGTTTTTTTTGTGTTTGCAGAGTACATTGGCTACAGTGAACATTCAGCTGCTGCCAGATAAAGGGGAACGGTTATTAAAGCAAGTGCAGGATTTGGAAGCTGCACTCAGTGCTCTTAACATTTCAACAGCAGATACTAGTGAAAAAGGTAGGGATAATTGGTTTTTTTCCCTCCAGAAGTTTACAAAACAGTTTGTCTTAAAAATAGTTGTTAATATGGAGGAAATACAGCATAAACTTATATATGGCCTGTGGTCTATAAAACGTTTGTTGAGATTTACTGAAGATGGAAAGTGTTAATTGTAAAATATGTGTCTGGGAGCAGATGAATGGAACAACTCAAAAGTTTCCTCTGAAATGTGTTGGCTTCCCAAGGGACATTCCTCCCACCATTAGGATCTAGGTTTCCAGCTTTGGCTACATGACTGAGACAGGTATCTCCATGACAACATGCCAGTGAAGTGTTAACTTCCTCCGTTGCAGGATGGAACTGTGCTGTTTATGCATGTTGTTGTGATTTAATATTCCAGTTACCAGATTCAAAATGAGCAGCTTCCAGTGTGTGCTATTCCTGAGTGAGAAAAGCTTATGAGCTCTTGGCCCATTTGATCTTGGCTGTTTCAATAGTTTTTGTGTTCAAAATATTGACAAGAGAGATATCATAAAGATTAATAAATCGTCTGGGAACAGTGTGCAAAACTGACCTTTTTGCACTACTCTGATCACAGTTGCAGGGTTCACTGTGTGGCTATAAACCACATACTGAGGCTGGAGCTGGACACGTTGCCTGTCACAGCAGCAGGCCAAGAGCACGTGTTGTAGTGGCTCAGGTGATGTGCTAACCTGCTATTAAATTGGTGTCACCACTTCACAGTATTTTGCAAGCGGACTGCTGGGCAAAATGAAGGCTCTTCTGTGGGCTGTAGAGCAAGGCTCTGAGGTTCACGGTGCAACCTTTTCAGCCTGTGCTTCCTTTCTCCTTAAGGGCAGGATAGCACGAGCAGCAGCTGCCACCGTGAAGAATCTTTGTCTAACCCAGCTGGCAGGCCAGGTGGCACAAAGCTGATAACACCACTCCCGCTCCAGGATTCTTCAGCAAAGGCCTCTGCAGGCTCACACAGTCACCCCTTGGCTGCTGCTGCTTTGGGTTCCAGTGGCCAAAGGTTTGGAAGTAAGTATAGAAAGACTCTGTCATTACAGAGAACACTGTTGAGTACTATTTCTGAAATAATCCTGCAACTTGTGGATATATGTGAGAGTACTAAACCTTTTTTGTTACTGCGAGCTGCATACTGTCCCTCAGGCATCTGCAGCCACTGAAGTCACTCTCTGAGGTGAAAGATCTGTTTTGGAAAGTTAGCTTTGTAAACACATCTCTGATACTCTATCTTTGCAGTGAGTGTTGGTGTGCAGAATCTGTATGGGGGAAGAATGACAGAAGACCGAATCAGGGCTGTACACAGGGCCACATTTGAGGCTATTAATCATCTTCACAAATCTCTAGAATCCTGTCCAACAGAGGAGACAGCAGCTGAAGATCCCTCTGGACTGAAGGTGGGTTGGCAAGGATGGAAGCTGTCATGCTGATGAGTGAATCGTAACCTCTGAGTAGTACCCTAGAGCATTCCTTCCTTCCCACTTTGACATACTTTGCATCCTAATGGAAGCAGATACTCTAATTACATTCCATCAATGTTGTTTGTACATGATGGGCAGAACAGAGGTGTGAGGAACAGTCTGAGAATCTCATTTTTCATTCTTCCTGGTGAGCTATAAGAAATAATCTTTCAAAAAAGTGTTGTAGGTGATTGAGTTCATGCAATGTGATGGACTCCAGAGTAGTCAGTTCTGATCTGCCAAGAGCAGCTCTCTATCTGTGAGGTGATGCAGAACTCATGTTTGAGGTTATATGCAAGGTATTGGAAGGCACATGCCTCTACAAGATGGCATGTAGATGCATATATGTTGTCACTTGTCACATTGTCTTGGGACCTTTTCAATGGTGGGGAAGGCCACTAAATGTCCTGTGGTGATAGTATGTAGTCCCTTTTTCTGTTCTAAGAGTCTGTCAGGGTCTTAGATCAGTGAGAAAAGGGGAAGTGTTCTCAATCCCTTTCCTTGACAGTGATAGCTGTTGTAAGCAGGGTAGTCTGGGGTGGACTTTCCAGCTGAACGAGCTCGCTCAGAGCACTGTGAGGCACTAGGCTGGTTTGTGCATGAGGCACAACTATGAAGACTCATCTATGGTACTGCTGACCTCCTGTCTTCAGGAGGTGCCTGCCTTAGGTATCGCAATCCATGTGGAAAAAGAACAGGTAGGTAAACTCCTTTTAGTAGGATTGTAGTTAAACATTTGAACAGGATAATTGGTACAGGAAGCAAAGTATCTAAATTTTGCCAGGTGTTTCCTTCAAATCCTCTGTCTCACCCCCTCAGGTTCCACTGCTGCAGCATCAGAAACAGGCGCTTGCATGGCTCCTGTGGAGAGAGAGTCAGAGACCATGTGGAGGAATTCTGGGTGAGCAACAGAACGGGAAAGTGGGTTTTGTGGGATCTATGGCAGCAAAGTTTTGCATGTAACTTAGTTGGAGGCCAATTGCTGGTTATTTTGTAGGCATGTCAAAAGGGCTTGTTTTCTATGCCCTTTTACCAACTACAGGTATTAACCAATTACTAAACCATACCCTGAAATTTTCATCTGTGTATTTTTAATTTGCTGTGTTCCCCAGGGCACTTTCTGTTGTAGTATTTCCCTCAGTGTAGATCTTAGCTAAGGGGGCTCATTTCTGCAGGTGATAACTGGTGTGTGTCTTTTTGCAGCGGATGACATGGGCTTGGGGAAGACTCTAACGATGATTGCTCTCATTCTTGCCCAGAAGCAGCTGAAGACAGAGAAAAGGAAGGAGACGTTAGAAATATGGCTATCCAAAAATGGTACAGAATTGTTGCCATCCTACTGTACATACGTTATGATAAAGTGCCATTTGAAATACCTAAAGCATTATAGGTTAATGGGTCGTAGAACAACACACTGTATCTCACTTTCCTTCTGCAGGAAACTTTCATTTGGCTAAATTTTACTGTGCTTCCTTGCATGGCCTTTCTCTTGATCAGGGTCATTTTTGTCTTCCATCGGATGTGTAGGATTTTCCAACTCATTACTTTATATTATTTGGGGATTTTTTTTTTTTTTACTGTTTTCCTGAAACAGTTAAAGCCAACATATGCTGGGTTTGCAAAAGGTTTCATAGCTTTTTAAACAACTGCATGGTTTTCATAAGGACTTAAAATATTTACTATTCACCTCCCTGTGACTGATCTTTTTTCTTTCCAACTCTCCCCCAAATGATTACTTTTATCTTGTCCACAGATATTGGGGATGCTAGTGCTTTTTAAGAGTGTTGCTTCTATGTCCACAGTCTGTACTGTATCCTCATGGAACTGGTTGGACACTCTTCTCAGTTGTGAATTTCCAAAAATTCTGTCATTGTTCTAATCTAATGTGAAGACATTAAAACCTGTCTGCAATATTTTCTTTTAGAGTCCACTGTTATCCCTTCTAGTTGCACTTTAGTCATTTGTCCTGCATCCTTGATCCATCACTGGAAGAAAGAGATTGAGAGACGTGTGGCCTTTGGCAAACTGAGGATCTATTTGTACCATGGGCCAAATCGAGATAAGCATGCAGAGGTGTAAGTGCTAAACCATAAATATGACTAAGAAAAGCAAAGTGCTAGCAAGAGATTGTGTTTATCAAAGTTGAAATTCCGTGGCTGTAAAATGATGGAAGAATATGAAGTATTGAAATGTGGAAGATCCAGAAAGTCAGGCTGATGTGCTGTCAAGGTGTATTTAGTAAAACATTTACTGGCCTGTGCCCATGCTCAGTGGTTCTGGTGGAGGCTTTTGCTGCTTCTGATAGCAAAAAAAGAAGGTGTATATTCTCTAAAATATCTCTTGCATACAAAGATTGTCAGTGGCAGTTTCTTCCATGCTTGTGCTTTATAGTTGTATTTTTTTATCAGCTGTATGTGTAGATCAGAATATTTTCTAGACCTCTTCAGGCCATGCTAAGCAATATTCCAGGGTGTCAGGCTCTAAGTAGGGTGCATCCCATGTGGTGTGCATTCTGGACAATGGGCTTTTACTGTCATCTTGAGCTTGCTGTGTCTACTTCCAGTATCCATAAAACGGGGACGATGCAACTTTCCTGTTTGACTGCAATGAAGCTCAGTTTTCTGTAAAAGTCAGCATTTCAGCTCCTATAGAGCTGTGTTGTTCTTAAATGCATTCTTCAGCATGCATTTAGTCTGTCTTGCAAAATGAATTCCTTATGTGTTCTTGCTCCTGATTACTGCTTTCCCTTTACACAGGCTTTCTGGATATGATGTTGTTGTCACAACCTACAGCCTTCTCTCCAAAGAGGTTCCCACAAGCAAAGAGGAGGGGGAAGTTCCTGCTCAGGACCATGATGTGGGGGTGAGAAGCCATAATGTTGATAGGGAATTGCCTTAAGGTTTTATTCTGTGTTGCAAACCACTGTTGTTTCAAGTAGCACCTTATATGTGCTACAGTGAGCAACAGCTTGATTTTTTTTTCATAAGCCCCTGTTGATTGTTTTTATAAAAGCAGAGGATGAAAGTGTTGTGAAGTGCAGCAAGAATAGATAAATTCACAATATATCTGTTCTGTAGAATTACAGAATATGCTACATTGAATACAGTTGAAATGTCTAAAAAAGTAATTTTAAGAAGGCAGTGGTGAATCTTGTTCTCTTTTTGAGGTGAAGGAGCAGTAGAATCTCCTGTTTGATGTTCTTTGGTGCTTGAAGCACTAATGTCACTCCAAACTGCCAGAAACCTGTTGCTCAGGCTCTGGGTCAGTCTGAATTGAGACTGAGGCTGCTTCCATGCTGCCTTGAAGAAACAGCATTGTGCTGGCTGGGCTATGAAAATAATGAAGTGATTGCTGAGTGCTGACTGAAATGACTGCACAGTGTAGATGAAGTCCCATGCTGGTGTGGATATTGCTGTCTCCTACCTCTGTGCACAGCTGTAGATAAAGCTATTGAAGAAAACAGGACTTGGAATTTCCTGAAACTTATAGGTGGCTTCTATAACATTTTTGAGAGATCAGAATAATTATATGTGGTCCTTCATCTCAGCATAGCAAAATTTAACTGATATGAAGCACCTCTTGAAGCAAGAACATTATATGATAAAATGTTAAAAGCAAGAAAATGAGCAAAATACTAGAAATTGTTATTAAGATCAGACAAATACTTTGCAGTTTTCAGCTTATAAACTTTAAACATGGAAGCTTTAAAGAGATGATTTTTGGAGACCATTTCTTACATGACAGTGTTGGGGCTGTCTTTCAAACCAAGACAGACTGTAAGAGCACAAATTGCTGCTGACTAACATCAGGAAAAGGCTCCTTGCTGGAAAAATGTGTTTACTTGTGGTTATAGTCTGCTTTTTCTTTCAGAGTGGATCATCTCCCTGTTCCCCTCTGCTCAGGGTCTCTTGGGCTCGAATTATATTGGATGAAGCTCACAATATTAAGAACCCAAGGGTTCAAACCTCTATAGCTGTGTGCAAACTGCGAGCTAGTGCCAGATGGGCTGTCACTGGGACACCAATACAGAACAACTTGCTGGACATGTACTCTCTCCTGAGGTGAGCTGGTTGCATGTGACCACATGGACAGGGATCCAGTCCTAGTAATTCTTCTCTGATGAAGTGCTAAAGTTGTTTCTAAGTTTGAGATGTCTCTAAGATAGGTGTGAGATTAGTTATGTTAACACTTGGTAGTGGATTGCAAAGGCTGTGGTTGAGGCATTGCAAAGGCTGACCATGTGTCTGCTGTTGCTTGTAGCTTTTCTACCTCCATGGAGGACAAAGGACAAATTACTTTGTATCTCTTATGACTTTAGGATGAGTATGCACAAAACCAATTTTAATGAACAGAGGTTTTATGAGTTAATCCTCGTTGTTAGCAGGGCAGCCTGGGAGGACCTTCTCAGAGTGTTGTGCTACAAGGGCATTAAAGGAAAGGGTGAAAACTTTGGATTCTCTGAACGATGATGAACAGGTGCTTCTCACTCCTGAGGGAGGGGGAAGACTACAAATGGTGTTGGAGAACCAGAGAGAACTTGCATTTGAAATTAATTTTGGATAATTGAAATTAATTGTTAAGTAAGAAGTTTGGTATTTTGAAATAACAGATGAATGTGCTTTTTGGCAAGTGCCTGCAGCTTGATGTCCTTTGTTTGCTGGTGATGCTTGAAACATTACGGGCTAAGAGGAGGTGATGAATCAGAAAGAGGTGCTTACAGTATTAGTGATGGAAAGACATCTGAGCAAACAAGTTATCACCACCATTACGCTGGAAATGTTTTACTGCTCCTTGGTGATGCAGTTAGGGCATTTAGAAATGGTTTGTTTTGGTAGCAAAGAATAGCAAGGAATTTGGGTTTGGTCACTCCAGAGTAACTGAAGAACTCTTCTTCCCTTGGTATGAAGTCTCCTTCCTTCCTGTCATAGGTTTCTACGTTGCTCTCCTTTTGATGAGTACAAAGTGTGGAAGTACCAGGTAGATAACAACACAAGGAAGGGGGGAGAGAGGCTAAGCCTCTTAACCAGGAGCCTCTTATTGCAGAGAAGGAAGGACCAGCTGGATTCAGCTGGCAAGCCCTTGGTAAGAACTTCACCCTCGACAACTATTACCATCATTCCATTGTTTTCCTTGCAGCAGACAGTTAGTTATTTACATGCATAAATTTGTTAATGGGTGGGGTTTCCTGTCTGTTGCACTCTCTTGAGCAAGAGGGGCAAATGCCTGTGGGGATGCTTTTGTTGCTTACCCGGAAAGCAGAATTAAGCAGAATAATGAATAAATCACATACAGACAAAAATATGCCAAGTAATTGCATGTAGATGGCCACTTAGTGGAAAGTTAGTCTAGATCACTGAACTAGCTTAGATCTCTGAGAACCCAAGCTGCCACATGTCAGATAGACCTGGTGTGTGCTGTAGTATTGGCTTTCTGCATTGCTTTTTACAAACAGTCCCTTAAATGGAGTATTAGGTCATAGGTGTGTCTTAAGCCTTTAAAAGGTATAGTTTTGGTGTACTGTTTGATTTTGAATGGAGAAATAAGCTACTTTAGCAACACAGAAATTAATCCCTCTGTGGTAGCTGTCAAGCAGTTCATACTTAGTAGCTCCTGCCTCCTGTTATTGGATGAGTTGGAATAAAGATTTTCTCTTGAGCATTAACCAGGCTCCTTGGAGTTCCGTGAGTGTCTGTGTTGTGTCACAGTTACATTAATACATATGGCTTTAGTAAACAAACAGCTGTCTTCTGAGACTTAGAGAGTACTGTGTTAAATCTTGGATTGCTGTTTTTGGTGATGCTCTGTGTGAGGAATGAGACAACTCTTAGTAAAAATTAAAATAATTTATTAAAACGGAAAAATTGAAAAATTACAGAAATTAGAAAAATATAAAAATTTGGGATCCTAGTGGCTCAGGAGGTATGCCCCAGGAGCGCAGGGATTAGAGATCTTCAGGCTTAGACAGCACTGGACCTCTGGTGGAAGAACTTGCAGTGCTGGGCTGACTTTTAGCTAATCCAAAAGTCAAAGGTAAAAATTATTAAAGGCTCCTCAAAAGGAGTAAGGCTTAAGTACCCAGCACTGCTGTCCACTGCAGCTGATCTGCAGGGGTCTCTGCTCTGCTCTGAGGGATGCCTCGTTGTTTTATAGTGCCTTTGCTCCGCCACAGCCCGCCCACAGCCCGCCCCTTTGGTCCAAAGTGATTGGTGCTTTCCTTTTGACAGATCATCTCTGTCTACCAATAGCTCGTCGTTGTCAGGGGGGTGGTAACAGCTGAAGTAAGGGTGGTAACATGCCCTCATTAAGATTCAGGTTGCTGTGGAGCTTACTTGCAGAATAACGGCTATGGGGCTAAAAATAGCAATTGGCTGTTAGGAACTGGGGTTTTGGAGTTAGTCCCGAGACTAAAGTGCAAAGCAAAAACTTAAAAACATATTAAAATACATCTAATACCTCCCAAAACATCCACAAAAACAGACAATGAACATAGGAGAAACAACTCTTACAGGGTGCAAGTGGTTTAAAGTTTGAAAAAGGGATTTTTAACTAGGAAACTTTTAACTGGGAATTTTAACTGGGACTAGTGCAAATGCACTGTTTTGAACAAGTGAAAACACTAATAATGACGCTTGATAGTGAAAACCCTAATAATAAGGCTTGATTTTTGTACCTGGGTTGATGGGTTAACTTTATCATTCAATTAAAAGAGCTGTTTAACTCAAAATTAACTAATTAAGGCACTTAACATGCAAAGACCAAGCTAATTAGGGATTTCATGTATGACACTCTGTAAGATTTTTGCACTACATACATCTGATCCTGTGAATTTTCACTTCAGGTATCTCTGCCCCAGCGCAGCACACAGCTGCATCAGTTAAAACTTACAGCAGAAGAGCAGTCTGTGTACAATGTGCTCTTTGCAAGATCCAGGTATGAATGTGGGTAGGGATACGGTATTTTTTGGGTTTGTTTCTTTTTGGTAGGGAAATCAGAAGAGAAATTCACTTCAGATGAGCGGAGCTTTTGGACAAACTCCTGTTAGTTTTTTCCCCTTCTGATTTATCTGTCTAGTGTGCTTGAAAATACATTGCTTGTTCTGGTAGTAGGCAAAACTGATTAATTTCTTTTCTCCCATATATTTATGCCTTGTATGAGCTTTGTATTCTAGCCTTACACTTAATCTCACTGATTTCAAGACTCCAAAGACTTGGAATTGCAACAAGTAGTTCTTAAATGATGATGTGTGAGTACCTGTAAAGGAGAGAATTATCATTGTTGCTCTGTGATTCTTGTACGATTAGAAATTATGCTGGCCTCTCCAGATAGCTGTAATGCAAGCCAGCATCACTTTGTGTTCTCCTAGGCTCTTTCAGCAGTGTCACTGTAAAGACTTTTCCTTCCTTTTAAATACACATTTAAAGATGGTCTTATACTCAAAAAGCAGACTTGCTTCCTCTTATGATTTCCAAAATGCATCTTTGGTTTTGATCATGCTCAAGTTAAACAAAACTGGGTGTTTTTTTGTGATCATTTTGTGACTGATTAATGAAGCCTTCCTTACCTTAATGCACCATCAGCTTGCTAAGCTTGGGTCCCTCTTGCCTTTTTTCTTGCTGTGAATCCCAGTGTCTTTGTCTTGTTTTTCCAGGTCAACACTACAATCCTACCTAAAGAGACAAGAGCAGAAAAATGAAGGCAGAGAGTATGATGGTGGTAACCCCTTCGAGAAAGGTTTGAGCACACCCTCCCCTGAAAACATTTGCAGAAGTGGCTCTTAAATGCACAGTTCAGAAGGGGGAACAGACCCAGGGTCAGGACTTAGAATTTCTTTGGAAAATGCTCCCCTGATGTTACAAAGAGTCATATCTTAGTATTCTATAAGTGTGTTCTCATTATTGTGGCTCTGGGAAAATATCTTAACCTTCCTGGGACTCAAATTTCCTTTGAAATAAAGGTCCAATTGCTCAGAGAATAGATGTCAGTATTAGTGTATGGTAGATGATACTCTGACTTGTCTTGTCGCCGTTTCTTTTTCTTTTTTTAATTAAAGTGGGGGCAGATGGGTTCCTATGTTAAATCTGGTATTTGCTTGCTTGTTGACTCTTGACTCCTCTTCATGAACCTCTTCCTGAAAGTGGATGGACAGTGCTTGGAAATGCCTCCAAGAGCTCTTGATGTTTTGTCTTCCTTCCTTGGCAGTTGCACAAGAGTTTGGAGTCAGTCAAAAGGAATTTCCAGCAGGCTCAGAAAGTGCCTCCCAGGTCTCAAGTACTGTCCATGTCTTGTCCATGCTCTTGAGGCTCCGTCAGTGCTGCTGCCATCTCTCCTTACTGAAAGTGGTAATTGCATTATGTTGTTGTGGTGTGAGGGGTTTTGTGAGGATTTTGTAAGTGTTTATGTAAGTTAACAGACTTGGTAACACCTCTGCTTCTCTTAGCTATGGGAATATGAACAGAGTCAATTTTAGGACTCTGTGTTTTAAAGCCCAAGACGTTTTAGATGGGCTTACCTTTTACTTAAGAGTTCCCCAGCATGACTTACATGGGCAGCTGTGTCTCTAGAAATACCTTTATTCAGCTAAAAAGGGAGCTATAATTTTAATGGTAAAGAAGTCTTAATCTTAACCTAGCCTTGAAAAGTGCACAAGTGTAGCCTGTTTCAAGGGCTTGTGTGTTGGAGAGCTCTCTAAGTGCTTTGAGGTTACCTTGCCTGAAGCAGACTGATCTTTCAGGAGTTCTTGGCTCTGTCACATAAAGCAGCTGTGGAGAAGTTCAGCTATTAGGGGAACAGGCAGGAATTTATGTTCTAACATCTGTAATCCTGCAGTTGTTAAATTCTGGGGGGGGATCTGAGGAGACTGGACCACAGGAAATGGCTAAGATCACATGCTTTCCATACACTGCCCCTTTTGGGGCAGAATAAAGGTCCAAAGGGACTGTTGTCCAATCCAGTAGTGTTTCTTAATTGTTCTGTCTTCATATTGCATAGCATCCTTCAAAGCCGGTGTCCTCAGCAGGTATGGTGCTGGCTGGATCAGTACTGAATTTGATCTCAGGCTTGACTGTGATCCCTTATTGTATTGCATTCTTTCCACAGGCTCTGGATCAAGTTAATTTGAACAGTGAAGGCCTTGCACTCTCCATTGAAGAACAACTTGGTGCTTTGACACTCTCTGAGCTCCAGACTTCTGATTCCAAATCAACAGTCTACCTCAATGGCACAGCTTTTCAAACAGATATCTTTGATATCACCAGGGAGAGCACCAAGGTATTCTGGTTGTGGCATTCTTACCTTCCTTGAGAAGCTTGGATTTTAGCATTTTGCCTCTTAAGTGGCTCATGAGTTGTCACACCTTGGTAATTGCAGATCAGGCTATGTATCCAATTTAGATGAAATCAGATGAGTAGGTTGATAGCCTGCTGAACTCCTTCTGGGAAGGCTCCAACTACTCAGGTGTTATGGGGTACTTCTAATAAAGTTGTGAGAATGTGACTGCTGAAAAACTGTCAGTGAAAATCTTAAACAACAGATTCACAGAAGTTCAGAAGAGCTTGCATGTGAGACCATGGTGTTTGTGAAGAGCTAGGAAAAGGGGATGGCAATGAGGAGAGGTTGCAGTAACTTCTTATAGGAAGGTTGGAATCTGTAAGACAGGCTTGTATGATTTGATCTCCTGACCCTGTTTTCTGTGGTAGGAGTATTCTTAACAAAGACTATTAAAATCTCTTTAGACTCTAAGCACAAAACAAATTCCAGTTGAAAAGCTGTTTTAATCACTTTCTACTTTAATTAAGAACATCCAAGCATGAGCTGGATTATGAGAGCAAACATGCTAATGTTTTGGATTTTTTTTTCCTGCAGATAGCTCAACTCTTGGCCGAATTGAAAGCTATTCAGAGTCACTCAGAGCCACAGAAAAGGTTGGCAAGTGTGTCCTTTTCTTTAGACATAGTGATGGAGAGAAGCACACTGTTTCTTGACAACAGCAGAAATAGTTCAAAATAATTTAATACAAAACTCATGGTATGAAAAAATGGTGACAGTACTGCAGTACTTGAACACAAGTGTTGAGGGGAAAAAAAAGTCTAAGATAAAAGAGGGGAGTTTAGGATACAGGTAAGTGTAAACATAAGGGAATGTGTGAGAAATCTCAGGCCTTGAGGCCCAGGAAGACTATTCTCCAAAAACAGGATTGGGAATAATTTGGTTGTGATGAGAAATATTTGCCCACCCCACAACCCAAAAAAAGTGGAGGACTGAAGCAGAGATTAAAACTGAACCTGTTAGAGATAAAGGAATACATTGATCAGAAGACTTGTAGAAAGCTTTTTTCCAGTCTTTTCCAAAAAGGCATTCCCTTCATAATGGGAGAACCAACATTGCTTTTGTTCCCTTTCAAGACACTATCAAACAAATTACTGCCTCACAAACTCTTTAGTCCAAGAAATTGGGGAGTGAGAGGCTATGGGGAATCTAAATTTGGTGTTGCTATTGATTATTATGTTTTGCAGAAAAAGCTCAGTGATGTGACTCAGATTTGTGGTTGGGAGGTGGAAATGTAAAATCCAAAAATAGAGGTGAAAGTTACAGATTAAATTAAATTTATGTGAAGTTTATTGGGTATTAGCCTTCCACAGCAGGTTCTACCATTACACCTACAGGTGCCTCTCTCTCTGAATTGGGAAGGGGCTCCAGTTTGCAGTGGGGAAGGGTGCCTGAATTGTTGTAGCCCCCTGGGTGAGACACTGCAATGACCAAACTGTTCCAGTACACAGAGAGCTGGTTGTGAACTCCCTGTTCTCTCCTCTAGTGTGGTTGTCTCTCAGTGGACGAGCATGCTCAAAGTTGTGGCTGTGCACCTGCAGCGCCTGGGGCTGAAATATGCCACAGTGGACGGTTCTGTCAATCCCAAACAGAGGATGGATGTGGTAGAAGAGTTCAATAACAATCCCAAAGGGCCTCAGGTATGCAGTCAGGGCAGGGAAACAGTTCCTAGTGCTGCTATGAGCAGCTGTGATGTCTGACATAATGGCTGTAAACTGGTCCTTGACTCTCTTTTGGCCTTTGAAGGTAATGTTGGTCTCGTTGCTGGCTGGAGGCGTTGGCCTGAACTTGACTGGAGGAAACCATCTCTTTCTCCTTGACATGCACTGGTAAAGGGAAATACAAATTCCATCTTGGAGAGGATATTTAGGGCATGCTGCTTGCTTTCTCATTGCATGTATTGTGATGTCTGATGCAACTGGGTTAGGAGGGAAGTGTTTAGCTTATAGTAGGGGCAAATGGTTAGTTGTGGAAAAGTGTTTTTACTACAGCCTCCAACCAAGACACTGATTTGTCAGTCCAGTGCTCAGTGCCATGAAATACGGTGCTATAGGGGCAAGAAAAAATAGAGCATAAGGGCAATCCAAAGAAGTGCAGGTATGCAGCTCTGTAGCACAAAAGGCTACTGGGGACTTGGCAGTCCCTGGCTTAATTTCTTGCAGTAATGGATACGGTGCAGTAATGCCTACAGGCAGTTTGGCTTGAAACAAATCGATTGTGTTGAGCATAGCCAGTAACTGGGCATAGCTAGAGTACCTTTGGGTTTTACATATGAAAACAGTGTGTGCCAGCTTCTGATATTTGTGTTGTCTCAAAAGTCAGAATCACAGGTTTTTTCAACTAAATACTACTCATGATAACTTAAAAAGCAACCTAATGAGCCTCATACAAAACCAGCTGCTGAGTAGCAGCATTAAGGAGATGCTTCCACAATATGGAAGTTACACCAACAAGTATTCCTAGTATTTTGTCAAATGGACCCATTTCTTCTGTAAATATTCTGGAGTGATGGCCTCTTTCACTGGGGTTTGCCTTTCTGATTCACTCTCTTTCCTCACCAGCTTCTCAGCTTTCTCTGAGTATCAGCTGTTGGCCAGACTTGGGGCTACATGGACTGGTGGTCTCAGTCATGCAGTTGGTTTTGTGTGGAGTTGTAGAATACTTCTACCTAGGGCAAAGGGAAATGCAGTCCGGGTGAATGCTGGCCATCAAGCTGGTAAACCTAAGGTAGTCTGGGAGCAGTTTTAGTTCTACAGAGGAAGAAAACAGAATTCCCTGGAGGCAGGAAAATGAGGCAACTTTTTTTTTTTTCTTTTTACCTTGCAGGAATCCTGCTCTGGAGGACCAGGCATGTGACCGCATTTACCGTGTGGGGCAGCAGAAGGATGTTGTGATACACAGGTCAGCATTTTTACTTAGCAGAATGAGGAGCTGCTCCTTATATACTGTCTGGTTTGAGTCAGTGAGACCAGTCCTTGGTTTCTCAACTTAGAGCTCGACACAAGGTCTGACAGTGGCATTGAGGTTTGGGCACTGAGATAAAAATGTTTTCATGTGTTCTGTGTGGCACTTGCATGCATGTTGCTGTCCTGACAGCTAGCAGGGGTTTCTTGTTTTTCAGCCTGTGGATTGGTGGCAATGTCCTGTTCATTCCTTAGAACAGTTTGGGCACCAAACCATCTCTCTTAATTGAGTGGAGATTCTAATAAGTGGCAAAGTTGACTTTTAGAAAAAACATCTGTAACTAAGTACTAAAAGATTTAACTTAGTTACTATAAATGCAAATTCAAAGACTGGAATCTAAAATGCTATTTTGGGTAGAGTGTTTTTGGTATAATAAGTGCCCATCAGTTAACAAGCAATCATTCTTTACAGGATTTTGTCACTGAATTACTGTTACTTTAGATGACCAGATTTGAGGCCTGAAGTGCATCAGACTTATATTTGAAATGTTATCATAGTTGGATATGAGGACAGCTGGTTTCTGTTCAGAGGTGTTTTGTCAGTCACGTAATTTGCTAATTATTAATTTCTAAGTAAGATGAATCTTTCAAAATTTACCGGGGAAGTGTTTTTATAACACTGACACTTTTTCGTAGCACTTGAGATGGTGTGGCTTTTTGTCTTTTGATTTCAATTTTTTTTTAGGTTTGTCTGCGAAGGAACAGTAGAAGAAAAGATCCTGCAACTCCAGAAGAGGAAGAAAGGTCTTGCCCAGCAGGTTCTGTCAGGCAAAGGAGAGACCTTCACGAAGCTCACTCTGGCTGACCTCAAAATTCTCTTTGGCATCTAATTATCTTTTGCAATACCCAACAGAAAGTAATTTATACCTACAAGTAACTGTGCAGACTTCAACATAAGACTTCTGTTTTGAGGTGGTCATTTATTTTGAACAAACAACTACTAAACTATTTTCATAACTGTTCTGGAAAGTTATCAACTTCCAGAATTTGTTTCAATACTGATATTTGATTGTGTATCCGAAGATTAATACAGGTATAAGTTAAGCTATTGTTTTGCAACAACAGTGTGGTCACTTCTTGGTTTTGGTATGAATGCCTTCTAGTTAGAAAACTTTCCTTTTCAGGACAGGAGATGCACAGGAATAAGTGAAACAAGAACAAGGGAGACAGATGTGAGGTGGGAAAGTTCAGAGGTTGAGTGGTGAGGTTGGATGGGCATGAAGGAAGAAAAAAAATTGAGCGCGACGCTGTAAGAAAACGATATAAACTTTAGAATCTTAAGTAACAAAAGTAAGGAAGGACTTAAAAGAATACTTCACTTTCTCCTTTGTTCTTGAGGACTTTCTCTGTTTAAGTGAAGAACCATTTTTATACCTGCTCAAAATCCATACTGAAGCAGGGAAGTAGGTTTCTGTTATGTTTCTATGCAACAGAACCTGAGTTCCTAATTGTGGGGCTTTTTTTCTGAGTATTAGTTTTGAGGAAATTCTGAAGGTCTAGCATCTACCTCTAGCTGCCATCTCATCAAGTGGCAAATTACTGCTACAGTGCGCTGTGAACGTGTGAATTTGGCATTCAAAGTCAAATTATTTTAAAGGAATAATAAATAAGTGGTGTTACTTCAGTTTGCACACTTATCCCCAGAACTGAGCAAAACTCTAAATACTGTCACTCCAGGTGTAAGCAGGTCTTTGCAACACAAAACTCTTGGGTCTCTGGTGGAAGGCTGAGAGTACCCTTCGACGTACGGTCGCTGAGGTTGTGACAGAACAGCGGTTCCTGCTGCTAAGCGGTGTTTCAGGCACGTCTGTCGGGGGCGTTTACACAGTGCCTGGAGGCTGTAAGGGGCAGCTGGGCCGCTCTCCTGCCCCGGTCCCGCTGTCCTTTCTGTTCGCGTGCTCCAGCCAGGGCACACGCGGTGTGTGCGTGTGCGTGGCAGTCCGGGCTGCGGCGGAGGTGAATTGGGCCGGCCGGGATGCTCACTTAGCGGTCAGGATGGCCGAGCGGTCTAAGGCGCTGCGTTCAGGTCGCAGTCTCCCCTGGAGGCGTGGGTTCGAATCCCACTCCTGACATACCTTTTCTTTTTTTCCGCCTGCGCCCCATGCGGTGGTTTTGCCTCGTGCGCCCGCCAAACGCGGGTGGGTGTGCAGGGGCCGCCGTGGGTGGGCGAGCGGAGGAGGGCAGTGTGCCAGGGCCATGCGTGGTGCCCACGCGTTTGCGCTTCCGTTCGGCGCGGGCGAGGCCGTCGCGGACCGGACCGGACCGGCGCCAAAGCGGCCGCGTGAGTCGTGGTCAGCACCGCCCTGGCCGGAGTCAGACATGTGCCAGGCTGGAGGCAGCTCCTCCACAGCGGCCGGTTAGCTCAGTTGGTTAGAGCGTGGTGCTAATAACGCCAAGGTCGCGGGTTCGATCCCCGTACGGGCCATTTCCGTTTTGAAGCTTCCCCCTGGTTTTAGGGGCCGCTGCTGCGGCTTCTCCCCGCCCTCCTTGGGTCCGATCAGCACAAGGGGACATAACGCCGCCCTTTTGCAGGCGCCCACACCGTACCACGCTCGCCTACAGAGCGGTGTAAATGCTGCTGCCGCTGGGGTTCCGATTTCAGCAGCCGGGGCTGTTCCTCGGGCGGGGAGGGTGTCCAGCCGGGCGTGCGGAAGCGAGGGGCTGAAGAAAAGGTGTTGCCAAGGGCTGACCTATCACGGGCGGTCCCCGCGGGCGGGCACAGCCCGATTTCCTGTCCGAAACGACGACGCCCGAGACCACAGTCGGCGCTAGAAGACGCCCTTCGAAGGGGCGGCAGCTGAAACCATGGGGACTCTTTAGCCTCTGCGGGGCAAATGACGAAAACAGTCGGCTCCGTGCCCAGCTTATCCCGCTACTCAGACAGATACGATACGGGCAGGGGGTACGGGAAAAGCTGAGCGGAGGCGGGAGGGCCAGCGGCGCCTCCTCCAAAATGGATCTGCGGGAAGGCCGGGAATAGCCCAGGCACCGCTGGGATTCGAACCCAGGATCTCCTGTTTACTAGACAGGCGCTTTAACCAGCTAAGCCACGGCGCCGGGCGGGCCGGGGGGAGCCCCGCCTCGCCCTGCCCAAAAGGGCGGGGGCCCTCCCGGGGGCAGCCCCTCCCTACGGAAGGGTCTCCGCTCCGAGCTGGAGTTCTCGGGGAGTGGCTCCTAATTTCCTCGTTTTCCTTATTTATTACTGGTGACAGTTCCTGTTGTGTCAAAAAAAAGAAAACAGGCAAACAATGAGCAGACTTGGGACACTGGAGAGGGAGGGAATATTCAGCAGGAGGAAAAGGATCTGCTCGTAGTCGGCAGGATTCGAACCTGCGCGGGAGGATCCCAATGGATTTCTAGTCCATCGCCTTAACCACTCGGCCACGACTACCGGATACGAGTGCATTTTGGTATGCCGCATTTCCCCGCCTAGGCGGCGGCTCCGCCCCCCTCACCTTTTCCAGCCGGTTTCTCCTCGCGCTTTCCCAGCTCGGCGCCGCCCAGGCCGAGGGGCGGTGGGAAATGCGCGCGGGTCCCCAGAGCGGCGGCCGAGGCGCCGCGAGCGGGGGCGGGGCGAGGCAGCTGATAGGCTGTCGACGGACCCCGTGGGAGCGCGCGCATGGCGGGCCGGTTAGCTCAGTTGGTTAGAGCGTGGTGCTAATAACGCCAAGGTCGCGGGTTCGATCCCCGTACGGGCCAGTTGTTTTCTTTTGGGTGGGGTTTTTTTTTGGTAGTGGTTTTTTTGGAGGAGTTTTTTGTCTTTATTTTTTTCTTGCCGTTTTAGCGTCCTCTGTCTCAAACAACTCCCGCGCAAGGACGGGTCCCGGGCGCAACCACCCCGCAGCCGGGGCCGGGAGGACCGGAGTCGTCTCGCACCCTCCCGGCTAAGGCGCTCGCAGGCAGCGACGGCGGCAGGAAGAGGGAAAAAAAACAGAAAAAAGAAAAAAATGTTCTTGCCGTGACTCGGATTCGAACCGAGGTTGCTGCGGCCACAACGCAGAGTACTGACCACTATACGATCACGGCCGCTCTACGCCCGGCGCCACCGCCGCGGACGCCATGCGCTCTCTTCGGCGCACCCCTGCAGCCGTGTTCCCGGTAGGAAGGCGATCGATGGGAACCTCACCGGGGAAAAGTAAAGCGGCGACGGCGCGGCAAAACGGCATTGCCGCCTCCCCGTCGGGGAATCGAACCCCGGTCTCCCGCGTGACAGGCGGGGATACTCACCACTATACTAACGAGGAGCGCGCTGCGAGATTCTCGCCCGGTGGCGGCCGCGAAGGCGGGAACGGCCTGAGGGAAATGGCGGCGGCCCGAACGCCCTCAGGGAGCCGCCCGTGCTGCCGTGCCCGGGCCGGCACGAAGGGAGACCCCACCGAGAGTTTCATGGCTACCTGCGGCCCGCGACCCCCTGCGTTTACCTTCCTCTGAGCTCAGAGACGAGGTTAGCGGTGAGTCCCGCCTCACGGAGCAGATTTAAAGGGTGTGGCTAAGAGGGAAACCCACCCCCTGGCCCCCAAATCCATCAACCTGTTGTCTGCCATCTGGTAATCCACGAGAGGCGTGGTTTGCTGGGTGGTTTACGTTCAGAACTTCCATGTAGTCTCCCAAGGGGAGTTAGTGGTGTTTTTCTTGCTAAAAGGGCAGCACTGTGTAATCGGTTTCCCATAAAGTAACAAAAACGGAGGGGGATGGAGGGGAGGAATAATTTAAAATACAATTTCCCGTAGCGTTACACAGTCGAGGGGGGGGGGAAATCAGGAACCTCTAGAAAGGTGTCATCAGGAGCTGGCGTTTTTAGACACGTTTGTAACCAGTTTCTCGCATGTACGTGCGTCGTTTTGCTCCACCTGTTGCCGAAAACGTCGGGATAAATCAAACACTATTTTTTAGTTTTAGAAAGTCGGCATTGCTTTATTGACAGCACTGGGGTGCGTGGGGATAGCTCTGCCTAGATGCAGGGCCACTTTAAAAACTTTTCACTTACTTATACATTTTTATAAAACGAAGAAATGAATGTCCATTGGTTATAAACTGTATTTATACTTCATTAATCAGTATTCTGCATCCTGTTGGTTATTGATTTCTCATGATGCCCCTTTTCAGTCTTTTTATTACCTTTTTCCCTGATAAGAAGTTTCTAGCACAATGGCTGAATTGTCTTTGTTAGTTTCTTCTTTATCTTCTGGTTTCTGCAACATGTCCTTGGAGGCTATGAATTCTGCATTCCGGGGGTCCAGTTTTCAGCAATACCTCTCTCCCCCAGGCTTTGTTCACTGAAGCTTATCAGGGTTCGTTTAGCAAAACTTAAAAGTGTCAGTGATTTTTCCAACCTGTTCTAACGATAGGAGTCTGTAAAAAAAAAACTTTGCTACTTTCTGGTTAAAGTGGAAAATCATACTGTTTATGACTAGTACACTGCTTAGGATTAATTAAAAACAATTAATTAGAAAGTTAATTAAAACCAGTATATGGTAGAAGAATTCTTGGCTAAACTGAAGTTCAAAAATTATTTATACGGACATGATCACTTACCCACAATGTACCATAATTGAGATGGAGAAAGTGTCATCTTATCCTTTCCTCATTCCTGGACAAGTTCTTCTCCTTATGTGATATTACAAAGTTAAGTTATATTGGTTTTCTTGGAACAGTTGTGTCAGGAAAATCCACAAACGCCACAGGTTTATGTCCAAAAAGGAGACAGAGGAGTCCTGCGACTTTATTCAAATAAAGAGAGAGAGTCCACCCCACAAAATCTTCCCTCTCGAAGTTTAGGAGGGCGCAGCCTCCTTTTATCCCAAACTCCCGGTCGCATGTTGCTCTCTTCCTTTCCCCATTGCCTGAGGTACCAGGAAGGTACAGCCTTCCCGAACCGCCTACCACATATTCCCCCCTTGAACCTACTGTTTTACCCCAAAGTTCAGAAGTTCAGGCTTGTGCAGACCCTTGTGTGTTTCAGGAGCCAAGCTGTGTGGGCTCTGCAACAAACCTGCTGCTCAAAGTCAGTAGCGACATTAAGGCCAATTTCAAAGACATTAACACCCATACCTTCACCCATCGAATTGTTTGTAAAGACATTAACTTCCCTCTCAGTTGTTTTTCCTGGGAAAGGAAAGATGTTAAAAGTATTAAATTTGACTCATTGGGGAAGGCAAAAGGAAACACGTGTTTCAAACATTTAGTTCTAAATACTGCATTTAAAGAAACATCTGTCATCAAAAATTCACCACCTTTCACTTGTACATTCCTGATGCAACAGTTGAGAAAACAATTACTTCTTACTCCAGAAAAAAAGAATAATATAAACCTCTCCCTAGGCATCCTTCTTATCCTGAAAGACTGGGAAATGTATTTGGAAATGTATTTTGAACTGTAATGACACAATATCTGTATATTATAGGAGCAAAACCAACTGTGCTTCTTGCATTTTTAAAATAGTGAAATAGTATTTAATAATTTTCTTACAAAATGGTATTTTAAAGGACTGAGTTATCAATAAATTAGAGATAACCTTAAAAAAACCAAAAAAAGTATCAGGGTTGGTAATAATACGAGTTAGGGCTGCAGTCCCTTGCCTTGCAGAAAGACACTGCGTTTCATTGCAGTTGCATCGTAGCTTCTGGCTCCTGGAACACAAATTCACAGTTGTTCTTTCTTTACCGAGCAATCTCCTGCTCTGGAAAAGGTCTTATCCCAGTGGCTCTGAAATTATTTTACAGTGAGATAAGGTCTACTCAAAGCAGCAGAAACACAAAGTGACTTTACAGCCTCTCCCTGCTCTGACTGTTGTCTTTGTTGTGACATTTCTTGACTTCGAAATTCTAACAAAATTCATTAGAAATGTGTTTTTGAGAAAGCATGAGGCAGAGTTTAAAATCCCTATTCCACTTAAAACAGGCACTTTCATCTCCCCTCTGGAGTGATTCTGTTGCTTCAGTCCTGTTTCCTGGTCTCTTTGATGAAGGAAAAGCTCCAGTCTTGGAGTCCCACAGTATTAGTGATTGAAGGGTGCTGCTTAAGGAAAGGAAAACAGCCCCTGTTGAATTTAGACCATGTCAGGGTTGCTTTTTTAGGTATATGTCTTTTTGCAGATTCTTCCAGTTCTGCAGCTAATCAAATAATTATTTTTTGTGAACAGCCCACTTGTTTTTAAGGCTCACCATGTCACTGGTAAATGATGCTTTTTCTGTTTAGAATTCTTTATTGTGGGGCTTTCTGCTTCTTCTTCATGCACATGTGGGTTTTTCTGCTCTTTTACAATCAGATGTCTCCTGTCTTTTTCCTTCCTAACTCCGTATTTTCTTACACGTGATCTGTGACTGTCTCCTCACGCCCTGTATCGGTCATTGCTTTAGTGGCAGCATTCTGTGGTGTGTGGGAATGTCTGTGTTAAATGTTGCCCGGGTTTGAGGAAGCTCTTGCATTGTCATGATACAGTTATATATGCTCCTCTATGCAGATAGTGCCTTATTTTTGGCTTCCTAGTATGGTTTCTATTGACGTATTTAATGATAGGTCGTGTTAGTGGCAAATGAAACAACAAAGGAGAGAAGCTCACCTTAGCACTCATACTGACGGTTTGTGAAGGGAAGGGCTGGGAATTTCATGATGTCCTCTTCCTCTACAGCTTTTTCACTGACTCAGAGGTATTTAATTCTGAAATATTTTCTGCATTTTTTAATCAATGCCTTGATTTCACAAGTGATCCAAATGATCTATCACCGGGGGAAGGGTTCCCTTTCCTGTGTCCCAGCGCCGGGAGCAGCAGCAGCACTGGGAGCAGGCGGGGGTCCCACAGGTGGGTCTTGGGGGTCGCCGTGGGGGGCAGCGCTCTCGCCCCGCTCCTCGTTAGTATAGTGGTGAGTATCCCCGCCTGTCACGCGGGAGACCGGGGTTCGATTCCCCGACGGGGAGGTGGCCATGCCTTTTATCCCTCCCACCATACCCCCGTCCGCGGCGCGGCCGGAAGAAGGGAGAGAGGGAAGCGTCGAGAACGACTCCTCCGAAGCGTGGCGGATCCTTTCGGCGGAGCTGCTGCCCCGCCGGGAGGTCCGCGTCCGTGTGCACGGTGCAGCCCTGCCGAACCGCTCCGTGCCGTCGGTAACTGCTGCCCGCGCACCGGAGGAGGGAGCAGGAAGAGAAAAACGAAAGGTTTGAAAGTCTCAATATTTTAGGAATGCTTGTTACCCCGGTTAGTGCCCTTGCTGCTCTGCCACGGCTGCGTGAAACCAGCCGAGGCAGTGTCTAGGAAGAGCGATCGCAGTAATGCTGCGGATTTGCCCTCGGGTCCTGGCACTGCCTCAGCTGCTTCTACTTGGGAGGGTAGGCACAAATTGGCCGGTTAGCTCAGTTGGTTAGAGCGTGGTGCTAATAACGCCAAGGTCGCGGGTTCGATCCCCGTACGGGCCAATTTCGTGATTTTTTTTTTTTTTTTTTCCCCTTGGAGGCGAGGAGAACGCTGACTTAGCAGAATATCACTTTATTTTGTTATAGGGGCGGAGTGGTAACACGGAAAGGGAGGCGGTACCCCCCAGCAGGAAGCTTGACGTGGGCCGTCATGGGCGGACAGCGAGAGCGAGCCGGGCCGGCGCGTCTCCTCGCCCTGCCCGGGCACAGGGCCAGGCCAGCAGCCACCCGCACACCGGGAACCCGCGGCAGGTGAGGTGCTAGCACGTGGCGGCGGCGAGAGACTACTCCCTCATCCCACTCCTCGTTAGTATAGTGGTTAGTATCCCCGCCTGTCACGCGGGAGACCGGGGTTCGATTCCCCGACGGGGAGGCGGAGCTAGTGCTTTTTGTCTCTCTCGAGACAGGGGGAAATGGAACCCGCCGCCCACTTGTTTTTCCCTATCGGGTCCTTAACGAAGTTCGTGCTGGGAGACAGGACAATCAGTCCAAAGCTGGGAGCAGCATCAAGGGAGAGGTGGATGCCTTAGGTCAGAACGCCCAGCAGCGTCCCGATCCACTATTGACTTCCTTGGCAATGGAGCTGGCCGGAGCAGCACCGTTCTGCTGTCACGATTGCAGCACAGATGCTCAATGCTGATTTTCTCCTCAAACAGCCACCTTTCTGTTCTCATGCGGTAACAGTGGGATCTCAACCCGCATTCTCCCAGATACTGATCAGCCAAGTCATGCTGCACATCTTAAACCATTTCCCCCCTCTACAATTAATAGGACAACACCAAAATACATGTGATTAAGTACCACCTTTTCCACAGCTTCCCAAAAGGACAGATTAGGGTTTAAATCATATCAAATATTCCCTTTATTCTTTTAAAAAAAACATTTTTAAGCATCCCAACGTTTTATAAGGGTAAGCAGTGCTATTTAGGCACAGACAATGGTTTCATTTCCCTGAACACATCACAGTAGTTTGCCATTTTGCAGTCAACCAAATCAGCTGAGGAAGTTCTAAAGCATGCAGAATAGCCCTGTGAGGCCTTCACCAGTCCTTCACAAGGCAGCAGCAACAGGGGGTGACAACATTAGCCCATCAATCTAAAAGAATGAGTTCACACATATGCAAGTTCTAACAAGTCTACGACATAATTAAGGCACAAGGTAAGAGTATAAATAGACACACTGAAACGCCACAGAACAGCAGTTTGAATGGGCTGGTTTGCAGGCATTCCTGTACTCCCAGAATGGCTCAGTGCAAGCAATCCATCTTCTTCATGATCCGTGTCAGTGCACCCAGTCTTTGGGATTTCGCAGAACCTCCAGGATTTCTGCTTCTTTGGAGCTCTCCGGTGGGGTGTGCATGTACTCCCACCTGCAAGGAGACGGGAAACTCACTCAGTCCAGCTGGCAGCCCCTTCTTGTGCACCAGGCTATGTTTGGACTGGAGCTGGCTTTTCTAAGGATGCAAAGCTACATACACAAGTTGATAATCTTGGCTCAGATGACAGATATGGTTACAAATCACAAGTTCATTTGTTCAGTAAACACAAATAACACCGCCACCGGAGGAGAGGGGAGCAATGTTAGCTTCATCTTTTACCAACTTCTGAAAAGGCTGGAAGGACAAGGAGAAAGGAAAGAGCAGTGCCCTGTTCCCCTCAAATAATGCAGGTTTATTTGCAAAATCTTTTAGCAGTCTCGTGACACACTAGTATCACAAGGAAGATGAATAAGAAAAGGAACCCACAGAATTCTGACAGTGAGGACACAAGACCTTTTCCCAGAATCTGAACTAGAAGCTCTACAAGTCTTTGTTGAATCTTGGTTTTAAAAACAAAGGTGGTGAAAGATCCCTTTTTTTCATTGAAAACGCAATTGAAAGAGGCACAACAGAGAAAGGAAAGTGTCAGCAGTCACCAAGAGATGGGTACATCCTTTTTCCATTTTTCCCCTAGGAATGACCCATATGCTGTGAAGTGAGCTAGTTACATTGATGAAAAAGAGCAAACCCAGACAATCCCAGAAATGAAATCAAAACACAGGAGCATGCTACACCACCAAGTCAGGGACACAGCTGGTGTTGTCAGTGGGATGAACGTATATGGTGAGAACAGCACTGCCTTCATGGTTACAGGGTAGCGGACAATTTTCCTAGCAGAGGGAGGTCACTAGTGAACTTTATGGAATTCATGATAGGGTCTGTACTACTCAGCATACCCAAAAGCAACCTGAAAGTGGGAATAAACAATAAATGACAGAGTTTGCTGGTGTTGCAAGAGTAAGCAAGATGGGTTAAAACCTAAAACAGTATTGAGCCAAGCAACTGAGCAGTGAAATGGCAGGTGAAATTCACTGTTGATTGATGTGAAGTCATGGACACAGAAAAAATGTGCACACAGATTGAGTTAAATTTTATTGCCCAGGAAAGACCTTGGCATTGTAGCAGTTCTGTGAAAAAGCCAGCTCAATGCTGAACAGCAGTCAAAACCAGCAAACAGAATATTAGGATTATGAACGAAAAATGAATTAAAACATCATTATGCCACTGTATGAGTCAGCGGCACATCTGCATCTTGGATACAAATATGCAGCTTACATTGCCTATTCCTTATCCCCAGTTTAGAAAGGGCACAGAAAACTTAAGCCTAGAGAAAGTGGCCCAAGTATGAAACAACAACTGCACAAAAAAAAAAAACAACAAAAAAACCCCCCACCAAAAAACGCATGACTTGTCAGCCTGGAAAATAGACAATGAAAAAAACCCAGAAGCCTGTAAAATAAAAACTGTTATGGAGAAAATGAACAGGAAGAAAATCATGTTACTCAGTGAAAAGTCAGATGAAGTCATCAGGTTCAAGTAGAAAACAAAAAGCACTTTTTCACACAACACAGAGTTAAACTGTGGACCTCCTTGCCACACATTTATCAGGACTGCCAGAAGCTCTCATGGTTTCTAAGAGCTACTAAACAAAAACCCATGAAGCGAGGAGAAGAAATCTATCAAGAGGAACTAAGCACAAAAACCATAGGTTTTTTTGCCAGAAAATCTCTATGCCACACTACTAGCAACTAGGTGAGTGCAGCAGACCAGAGAAGCATCTGCATTTGCAGAACAGAGAACTTTACGTGTCCAGTTCTTGTATCAGGCATGAACTTGCCACTGTTAAGAGACTGAACACCAGGAGAGACCTTTGATTTAATGCTATGAAGTAATTTACTAAGAACAGTGCAGTGCCTACTGCAACCCCAAGTAACTACACCCTTACCTTGCAGTCAGTGGCAAAGACATAAGAATGCTTTCGATTCTTGATCCTGGTGTCAGGAGGCCAAACTTTGTACCTCTGTCATAAACCAAGTTGAACTCTACATACCTATGGGAATGAAGAAATGCAACAGAAAAAAACCAAGCTAATTAGCAGAAATTGGTAGTGTTTTCTTCAACTGGCAGACCTCAAAAAAAATCAGTCTGTCTTTCTGCTGTGTTGGGGTCAACTGTTCTGTAGCATCCTCTGCATAGGAATGCAGGTGTGACCTTGTCAATCCACAGAGCTCAGGAAGAAGTGACCTCAGCTAAGAGACTAGAGCAGACAAACTGTTCAAAGGAGAGCATTCTGCAGGCTCCTATGCTGTACTATACTTCTCCCAGGCCTCAGCCCTGCTGGCACGGTCGACACCACATTTACCTTGGTTATTCTCTTCTTTGTGGGGCTGTCAGACATAAAGAAGGGCCTTAAAGGTACTGAAAATAACCAGAGGAAAAATTCTACTGTGCAGTCCTCCATGCCGAAGGACACATAAGCAGCAAGGTCAGGAAGGTATTTTCTGTTTCTTGGGGAGATCTGGAAAGCAGCAGAAGTCAGATAGCTTCAGAGTGCTGGCTGGGACTTGTAAGTGATGAAATACACCATTTTCTGTTCCCAGCATAGGAACAGAACTGTGACAATTCATCAGGGAGTATCTTAATTGCCAGTACAGAGGTACTGCACTTAAAGATACAGGAAGAGAAAAGCTCTTATCCATTTGCAGAAGTGGAAAGCTTTACATAGCCCAATAACCTGTGAACAGACCCAGGGAAATAGGCAGGCCTCAAGAGCTGGTCCTGGCTGCAACTTAGAAAAGCTCCTCCCCCTTTTAAACTTCGCTGGTTTGCTAAATCCCATCAACAGACTGGATCCTGAAAGCCCAGTGGTCCCAGGAACAGTCCCACCAAATCAAGGATGCTTGCTTATCTATAGACCAATGGCTGCAGGCCAGTGATCTGAACTTGAGTGCTTACACTTTTCCATGCCAGTCTCACAGATTTCTCAGCAATACAGGCAGAAACTAAAGACTCTAGTTAAGCACAAAGCACATGTAATCTCATTTCTCCATATGCTCCCACAATCACAGGACGTGGAGAACAGAGTACAACTGTATTGACCAATGTACTTAAGCTTTTGCAGCATTAACAGTTGGTCACATGAACCAGCATCCTCCAAAGTCTTTTACAGTAACCTTGGACCATGCCAGAATAAAAAAATCCAATCCTCTGTATTCCTTTACAGGAATCCTAAATTCCTTTACAGGAATTTCAGTGCCAAGATCAGATGGAATAAATATGTATGTAAGGAGCTGAAAGTACTCAAGTACAGTCATTTCCTGACTTTGTGGGGTGTTGCTTTATTACTGAATAGAAGTACCATTTCCTAACCCTTAGCTCCTCATGTGACAGGGCAGCCCTATATCCAGTATCTCTGGGCTGTAGGGGAGGGCAGGATCCAGGACACCAAGCACACCCAAACCCCTTTGCCTGTTACACAGCAGAAGCTTCTCTTGATTTTTGACGGAGTTGGAAAGAAACGGGTGTTTTGTTTGGGTTGCTTGTGTGGCAACATGGGAGAGTGGGAAATGCCTTCTTTGCACCCTCTTTAGCAATCTAGCATTGGATTTCAGAATTAGATCAATGTACAAAAATGCTGAAATTCTTGGTGAGCTTTTTTGGCCATACAACAGGACATAAACCCGTAACCATAAAGAACTAGCTCAAAATTTTTTCTTGCCAGCACAGTCCACCTCCTATGGATACTTTTACTCCTTCAGTACTCACCGTCCTCTCCGAAGCTGTTGCCATAGCTTTTCCTCTGGTGTGAAGGAGTCATGGCAGTGCTTTTTCACAATGGGAATGTAACAAGGCACGACAGCTTTGGCACAACTCTTTACAAACTGGAATACTTCCTCCTTGGAGGGAGAGTCCATATCGTCAAAGAATATGCCTCCAATCCCTCTTCGCTCACCACGGTGCTTGATGTAGAAGTAGTCATCACACCTAGAAGCAGCATCAGATGATTACTAATATGGTCCATAGCATTCAAAGAAAGAACAAAACTCCAAACAGCTGCATGTGAAATACTGACCACAAGTCAGTTCCTGCAGGGCTGCGTGCCCCACTGCTTCACTGACCTCCGAGAACCAGGATGGTGCAGCACCACCTGGAAAGCACTCCTGTGTCACTTGCAGTAAAAGCTCTGATTAAATGGTCTCTGTGAAGCTACACATCACCACACAGCCGCTGAGCACCATGGCAGATGCGTCCATGTGGATCAATCCAATCCACATCCTCTACCTACTCAGAACAGGGACATCTGATTTCAAAACTTTCAAAACTAAGGGCTCTTGACAGATTTAATTCCCAGCATTATATGTACTTCCCAAATTATTTGGACAACTTTCATATGAACTCAAACTTGAAAAAGAATCACTTTATTCTCTTTGCCACTCAAGTAAAAGAATTTTCTTCATCAAAACAAAAGTAATCTAAGGTGCCAAGACCAGATAAGAAAGCAACTGTCACAGTACCCTTTCTTGAAAAAAGGCTTTTTAACAGTTAAAACTTGGAAGATTGAGTCATTATAGCAGTGGCTTTTCATGACTCATGTTTAAGTTTATAAAGTAAGTGTATGAATAAGTATATGTAAGTAAGTAAAGTAAGTATATGAGTAAGGGCAGTTTATCCTACTATAGGAAAGCAATTAATCTCTTTTGTATTTATGGGAATATTTAGTTGTGAAATCACCTAACTTGAATGACTTAACCCTATCTTGCTTATAATTCCTTGCTTGGGCATGCAAGTCTTCACATGGAGGAGAAAGCAAAGGAAAAGAGGAAGCAGAAACCATCAACATCAAGAAAACCTTGCTTTCCTTTAGGACTAGTTTTCCATACAGGACCAGTTTTCCATATATCCACAATCATTATTATATGGCATGGCTGTAACAAGGGAGACATGGAGATGGAACAGATAACCTATGCTATTTTTTTATTCACTGGGATGATCAGTGGTTTTTATGTTATGATAGCAGGAAGAGTTAGGAAAAAATGCTGAGTCAGAAACATAAAAGAGAATAAGCCTGACAAAAATCTTAATCCTAGATCAGGTAGACAGTGTGGTAAATGTAGTAACTTTTAGAAAAGTGGGAAAAAGTCTCCTACCCCCTGCAGCTGGCATTGCTAGCCTACTTAGACTGCAAAGAACCTGACCATTAAGGCAGATTCTCTAAACTACCATGCAAAAAATCCTCAGAGAACAAGACTGTAATCTCAAGGCTCTAAGATGTGTCTCTCTACTAAGTGGTTGCCACCCAAACTATAACACCCACTTTATCTCCTGTCCTCAGACAAGACCTAGTAGCTTACAAAAGGGTACCCCCACCTTCCTGCATGCACAGCTTGTGGCAGATAGGATTATCACACACAGAGCAGCAAGTTCCCACTTAATAGTGGAGGATCCCATCCCTTGTATCTCTCAGCTCAAGAAGAACATTCAAAGTTTGCATCTTAGAAAAGAAGCTGTTGAATTCCCAGTGAATGTGTCACCAGGGGAAAAAACCACAGCTTCATCAAATGATGAAGATTCTACATTAAGGACATGGTCCTTTACTTACCTGGAAACTAGGAAAAAAAAGAAAAAAAAAAGTCCATGAAGGCCAGACTGAAGGCAGAAAAACAAAAGTGGGATTTTTCAGAACTGCACTGATGGGCCAAGAGCTCATACTGAATCATGCACATTTACCATGAGGTCACTGTAAACAGAACTTGTGCAAGTGCAGGAGGCAGAAGCCTTGTCCTAGTTTAACACAAGGGGCTAAAAGGAATTTTAAGCTGTGTACTGCAACAAAATCCTGAAGAGTCAGCTTGGTTTTTCTTTGGGCTATAGACTTACGATCCTAGTTGTCAGCCGTCTGATTTGAAAAATCCAGGATTCTGTAAATAAGATATTTCTTCAGACAATATTTTGTCCCAGTACACTTCTGATTTTCATTAGGGACTTTCTGATACTTTCCAAAAGGCAGCAGAACCTACAGTTCCTAGCATACATTTAACTGCCAACATCCAGTGCTGCTTTCTGCTCCCCCCAAGCACATCTCCCCCCACATACCATTTCTTGTACTTGGGATACAGCTTTGGATCATGCTTGTCACAGGCTTCTTTCAGAGTCTTGTGAAAATGAACAGCATCCTCTTCATTCAGGTAAGTTGGAGTGAGGTCAGTCCCACCACCAAACCACCACTGTTTAGTTCCTATAGCAGAAGTAAACAGCAACATTTTTCTTTCAAACTTCAGAACAGCAACATGTTGCTAGTGGTTCATCAAGAACTAACAACTACTTTTACAATACAAAACAAAATCATTTTTCAGTGGTGTCCCTAAACTTCACCAGTGAAAGATTTGACTGTAAGGTAGCGAGATGATAAGTGACTTCAGGTAAAGATGAAACAAACTTCAAAGGAGTGAAAACTATTTTGGACCACTGATCCTGAGTATAGGATGGCAGTTTCACAAGATGGGCTGGTGACTCTTGGCCCAGCTGGGAGCAAACCTGCACTGGTTCTTGATCTCTTACCCCAGCCATGCATTCACTTCTTTTGTGCAGAGTCACACATTTCATACATTCCTCACTGGATTATAATCCTTACCGTCTGCTTCTTCAATTTCAAAGTATCTGTAGTTGAAGTGCATGGTTGGAACATGAGGGTTCTTTGGATGGATAACGGAGCTCACACCCATGGCGCAAAAAGGCAGCTTCCCTAGATAAAAAGATGCACAGAGAAAGCCCTTCAGTTTTTCAATAAACTTCACTTGTTATCATTTAAGGAACATCACTATTTTCCCTTAGGCTCCAAACCACAACAGAAAAATGTCTCATGTTGGGTCACCATAATTATTAATCAGTGGGCAATTTACTTCTCATCCATACACTTCTGTGCACCTAATTAAACTCCTTCTTTGGTATCTGTTCTAAAATGTGACAATACTTTGGAGAACCCACTAAATGAAGACCACTTAAAACATAAGGCACTGCCAAGGCTTTCTACCATCCCCAGACCTCACAATTACCCTTTGCTACACCAACGTGCATTGAGTCCTCTTTAGCCTTCAGGTGTTGTTGGTTTTCTCCACCTCTTTGGTACATAATTCCTGCACTGTTTCACTGTTGAGCTACAGCGTCATTATTGAGAAACCACCGGTGCCTACAATACACTCCTTATAGCAGCAAGACTGAGGGAGAAGCACTCCGGTACCTGGCTTTTTAGGGATATGAAAGTCCACCTGTCAGGCTTACTGATTAGAAATCACTGATACAAATGAAAACCTTTGAGCTTTGATCAGTCTGGCCTTCTTCATGTTTTGCTCAAATGGTAGGTTGCTTTCAGAATACCTGCATGGGAATACTCAGGTGAACACGTTCCGGTTCCCTATCCCAACTGCCCGCTGGACTCCTTACCGTCCTTGGCCTTCAGAGACTTCCCCCTGCTCCGCATCTGCCGCGCTGCCTCCTCGGACAGGAGCCCGGACACGACGGACACGTTCACACCCGCCTTCTCGAAGACCTCGCCATCCTGCAGCACGCAGCTGATGCCGCCTCCGCCTGCCAACGCCAGGCTCCAGGTCAGGGTCACCGAGGGGTGACCGAGCCCGGGGTGCCGGTGTCCGCGGTCTCCCCCGCGGCTCCCCCGTACCTTCCTTCCTTTCCCAGCTGTCAACGGCGAAGGAGGCGCCGGGGTCCAAGGCGGTCAGGGCGCGACACACCTCCGCCTGCGTCTCCATGATGAGCAGCTCCATGCGGCTCCGCAGCTCCCGCCGCCGCCGCCGCAGCTCCCGCAGCCCGCTCACCGGCGGCGCCATGAACCGCTGTCGCAGCTCCTTCTCCTCCTCGTCCTCCCGGGCCGCCGCCAGCGCGGCTTGCCGCCGCCACAGCCCCAGCGCCAGCCCCAGCCCGCCCAGCGTCCCCGCGGCCGCCAGCGCGGCCCGCCGCGCCCCCCGGCCCGCCGGCCCCGACGGCGCGGAGCCCAGCGCCCGGGCAAAGGCGAGGGCGGGCGGACCACGGGCGGCCCCGCGGAACAGGCGCGCTGCCGCCGCCATGACCGGCACCGGCGCCGCAGTGCCGGCGGGGCGGAGCCGGGGTGGGGCGGGGCGGGGGCTGCGCCGGGTATGAACGTGTGTCAGCACACGGAATCGATTAGGTGGGAAAGCACCGCTGACATTGTTCAGTCCGGTCTGTCATCTGTCACTACATTGTCAGCTAGACCATGGCACTGACTGCCACGTCCAGTCTTTCTTCAAACATCTCCAGGGACGGTGACTCCACTACCTCCCTGGGCGTTCTAATGCAATGTCTAATCACCATCTCTGTGAAGAAATTCTTCCTAATGTCAACCTAAACCTCCCCTGGCACAGCTTAAGGCTATGTCCTCTCATCATGTCACTGGTTGCCTGGAATAGAGTAATCCCCACCTAGCTACAACCTCCTGTTAGGTAGTTGTAGAGAGTGATAAGGTAACCCCTGAGCCTCCTTTTCTTCAGGCTGAACAAACTCAGCTCCCTCAGCAGCTCTTCATAAGACTTGTGCTCCAGACCCTTCACCAGCTCTTCATAAGACTTGTGCTCCAGACCCTTCACCAGCTCCATTGCTCTTCTTTGGACCTGCTCCAGTACCTCAGCGTCCTTCCTGAAATGAGGAGCCTGGAACTGGACACAGTATTTCAGGTGTGGCCTCACCAGTGCTGAGTACAGAGGAAGAATCACTTCCCTAGTCCTGCTGGCCACACTATTTCTAAACAGGAGGCCATTGGCACACAGCTGGCTTGTACATGTCTGTACAAGAAAGCCGACCCACACCGGGTACCGTGAAAGAGTGCAAGCATCCCATAACTCTCCCATCTTGGTGCCCCTGGATCTGGGCTCCCTGTTGCATGTGGGTGCCATGATGGATGCAGCACTCAGGTGCCACGCCTCGCCTGGTGCGGCTTTGGGAGAGGGGGCTGTACTGTCCTTGTGCCTGTAAAACATCTCTGCATACTGCTTACAAATAACCTGGTATTGTTGATGGAGCTACGTGGGGCTGCAGAGTCGTCATGTGAGTAATGGCTTGTACAGGGCCAGGCATCACTGGAACAGGGGTAAAGTTGTATTTTACTGAGCTGTCCTGTGAACCATGTGAGATTGTCCTCCTGTGTAGGGCATTTCTGGTTTTGTACTCACAGTAATGAGCTTTTAGAACCTGACTAGTTTGTGGCACCAACAGTTTAGTGCAATAGGAATATTTCCCATGGACCTCAGAGAGCACACACTTATTCATCCTTTGTTCTTTCTAAAGTTGAAGCACATTTTCTTTCCTAATAAAATGGAGGAACTAGAGACATGTGCAGTCAAAGGGCTTTGATCTTATTGCAATTACAGAGATGTGGTGGGATAGCTTGAATGACTGCATGTTGTCGTGAAGGGCTACATTAGGATAGACAGACCAGGAGGGTACGGTGGTGGAGTTGCCCTCTCTGTGAGACACACTTGGAATGGGTGGACAACAAGAAAGTCAAGAGCTTATGGGTTAGGATTAAAGGGCAGACTAGTAAGGGTGACACTGATGTGGGTGTCTGCTACAGGCCACCCAAGCAGGAGAAAGTGGACAAAGCCTTCTACAGGCAGCTTGAAGCAGCCTCACAGTCACAGGCCCTCGTTCTGGTGGGGGACTTTAACTACCCTGACACCCGCTGGAGAAGCAAGGTGACAAAAGTGATATGGGGACTGGAGTATTTCTCTTACGAGGAAAGACTGAGGGAGCTGGGCCTGTTCAGTCTGGAGAAGAGATGGCTGAGAGGGGACCTCATTAGTGTCTATGAATAACTGAAGGGAGTCAGGAGGATGGATCCAGGCTCTGCTCAGCGGTACCAAGCAATGGAACCAGAAGGTGTTGAGTAGAAACTGATGCACAAGAAGTTCCACCTGAACAGGAGGAAGAACTTCTTTACTGTGAGCAAGCACTGGAACGGGATGCCCAGAGAAAATGTGGAGTCACCCTCACTGGAGAACCATCTGGACACAATCCTGTGCCATGTACTCTGGGATGGCCCTGCTTGAGCAGGGAGGTTGGACCAGATGATCCACTGTGGTCCCTTCCAACCTACCCAGATGTGATTTGGTGAAAATAAGAATTCAGAATAATAAAGAGAAGGTCTGTGTAGAGCCAGATGTTGAAAGGTACTGCATAGCACCAAAATGGCTCAGCCCTGCAAAGACTGCACTTTGGTATGGGACTATTCCTTGGAAACGATGATCTGGTATTTCAGGACTGATTTGCACCTGTAGTACCCAAGCACAGATCAGTTTCAAGGATGGCTCTGTGGAAAGTGTGGAGATTAATCCTTATTATGGATCTGAGCTTCATTATCTGCTTCTTTTCACTGCAGGGTATTTTGAGGGGGGGAGTGTCTGTGTGTATAAAGTGATAACGTTTGCCTGAAGGCACAGTTCATGTTCTCATTTCTGATCTGATTCTGTTCTTTGGCAGCAGAAGATGCTGTGAAGCTGCTGAAGCTCTGCAACGAGGAACGGAAGATGTCTGAGCTCATCTCTTCTGAGCTCGGCTCTCTTCTGCCATCAGCTGGAGAAGGGGATCCCTGATGAGCCCGGAAAGCCGACGCACTGGAGGTAGGACTGAAGGCAGGAATGTGTTAAGAGAGGTCTGGGGCTTGTAAATAGCTTGGAAGTGCACAGTGCATACTGTTTATCATGAAAACGTTTAGATAAATCCAGTAGATATGATTCGAGAAGAAACTGAGCTATCACTTCTAGCCCTGGATAAAGAACTGTGGAAAGAGCTGATAGAGCAGCCGAAACCCCTAAGATGGTAGTGCCCTTCCAAGCTATTTACTGTAGTAAAGCTTTGCTCTTTCAGTGGGTTTTTTTAGACACTATTAAAAACAAATAAATATTGGGGCCATGTCGGGGTCCCTCCCCCCGCCATGTAGCCCTGGGAGAGGGGCCCTGGAGTGGGAAACACGGGGTTTCCCTGCCCCCTGGTCAGCCTCGTTCCCCATTGGTTGTTTTGTGTTCCCCTGCACGGGCAAGGACCCTCTGGTCCCGTGACTGTGACAGTTCCTTGGCAGATCCTCAGCCATGCAGCTGGAGAAATAAACATCTCTGAAACATCTATCAAGAATCGGTCCATATCTATTTCTTTTCCACGGCCTCCTTGTTTGATACATCGTGTTACAGAATCCCCACTGTAACAGGGCCAAGATATGTAAAATACCTTCATGATGATTTAATGTGTTGGTGGGTTTTTTTCTGTACTAGGTTGAATGCAATCTTTGATTGATAACATCTGGTAATTCAGCTGGATGGGACCTCTGGAGGTCTCTAGTCCAACCCGAGGGGTTCACCATTCCCAGCCTGGATGAGGTTGTGCAAGGCCTTCCTTTTCCAGCTGCAGTTAGAAAACCTCGTTCCTCGTTTTGCCTGGGCTCCTGCCTCAGCACTCCACCACCCCCACCAGGAAGAATCTGTTGAGAATTTTCTTTGCTGCAACTACATTGCCAGGTCAATGTCTTGCTCTTGCTGCTGAAGTTTAGAAGCATGACTGCTTTACAGACTGGGATTTCTCAGGCTGGATGCCTGGTCAGGCTCCACTCTCTGTTGGTGGTGAGGAGGAGTGACAGAGTGTAAAACAGACTGTTTCTGTGCTGAATCCTCTCACGTTAGCTCCTTGTGAGGACCTCCTCTCTGGCAGCATGTTAAGGCTGAAACGTCAGCCAAGTACTGGTGTGTGTGAGATGCTCAGCAGAGATATGAGGCAAGAAAATGACAGCTTGCATTTTGAGCTGCATTTTCAGTGCACAGTGGTGGTGTGTAAGGTGGGCCTTTCTGTGGAAATACTAATGGAAGAGGAAAAAGGCACTCAGAGTTTAGCTTAGGGCCAAAAGGAAAACCTGGAATTGGTCTTGCATTTACCTGAACAAGAACTTAATCTGAGGAAATGTACCTTGTGCTTTTTTAGAGGGCTAGGTGAAATTCCAAGGTCCTGACCTCCCTTGAAATCTCCGTGTCAGTTTTAAAAGTCTGACTAAAAATGTGCATGGTGAAATGACTTGGAATATTGTGTCTCTTAGTGTGTCATCCATTGTCATACCTTTATGTGTTGTGTAGTGAGAGTCTTGTGGTAGGTTTTGTTTTCAGTGACAGCAAAGCCATTTAGATTTGCTTTGTAGCCAAAACCTCTACTGGTGCAAGTGAGTGTGATTCTAAAGAAGGTTATAGGGCTACAGTGATTTCAAGTAGATTTAAAGAACAGGACTTCTATCTACAGTTTTATGTAAGGTGACCTCCTATGAAGAATACTTTTAATTTTGTTTCTTCTTTTTTTTTGTTTTTCCTATACTTTGAAGAGAGCTCTGAAGCTTCTCTGCTGCTGATTGATTTTAGGTGCTGTCTACCTTGGTTTGCTTTTTTCTTTTTTTTAAATGAGGATTTATGGACAAAAATGATACTAACAAAAGAACAAGAGACACTGCATGTTCTATGGTAGCAAAGCATGGTCAGGTCTGATTCAGACTGAGACAGGCACATGCTTTTACTGAGACTGTTTGACACTTTTATTTAGAATACTAAATTAATACAGTTGCTTATCAGAAAATAGGAAGAAAAAGATGTGTTGAGAACAGAAAAACTCCCCATCAAGCTGGCATTTCTTCTACTTCTGAAGCTAAAAGAGCCATTTTCATCCAGTTTATCATACAAAGCATTGATTGTGACTTCAAAAAGATTTTGAGGGCTTGCAGTTAGACAAGTACTCTTGTTTAACAGAGGTCATCTCAAAGGTTTTGCATGACAGTACAAGTTGAATTAAGTTATTATCTCAGTATGATAAAGTGAGAGAGAAGTGAAAGCTTTGGTGACTGAGCTGAACTGTAGGCAATGTGAAGGTAATAAAAGGAGGATGAAAACCTTTCCTTCTGCATCTGTCATCTCAGTAATTTGTTTGGATGGCAGATTCATAGGAATCCTCCTTTTTTTCTTTGCTTTTTTTAATGCAGGGTTGATTCTCCTGGGTGTATGAAGGAAGGAAAGGATAACTACAGAACAAGAAGCTGCTGGAATTCCTTCAAGCTACTTCCTGGAAGGTAAGAGGAGTTATGCAGTGCCTTACTAAAAGCTTGTAGCAGGTTCATTTCGTAAACCGGGTGGAAACACCGATTAAGTGTGCTGGTTTGGTTCAAAATATCCATTACTTACTTTTTTTTTCCTTCTATGAGATAAGAATTAGGAGAAAATCAAAGCAGGCACAAAACTTAAGAGAATATAAAGAAGTTTCTTAACAGACCTAAAAGAAAGGAAAAAAGTCAGACTAAACGTTCAGAACACTTTCCTCCTCCCACCTTTCTCTCTTCTCCCACTGACAACGTAAGAAGACAACCCTTGAGATTTTCAGTCAGTTTACCACCTCTATAATAATCTTTTTCAGTTCACTGAGGGAGAGGAGTCTCTCTTGCTCATGCTATGGAGACATCTCCACAAGAAACAGTTCTCTCATGGCTTCAGTATCACAGTGAGACAGCTGCCCGGGATGGTTCTCTGCTTGCATGTGAGAGTCCCTTCCCTCGACTTACAGCTTTCCCACAACTGTTTTTGAGGGTCCAATCTTGAGCTACTGTGGTACCATTTTAAGGATGAGCTGTTCAGAAGCAAAGGTTCTCTTCACGTATCTCTGGGAACATCTTCATCTCTAGGAACAGAGGTCTTCTTCCCTGGGAGCAAGGGTCTTCATCACTTTCATCTCTCTCTGTCCAACCTTATCATCAAATCACAGCTGCTTCAACATTGGCTTATTTCAGCACAGGTACTTTTGCTCACCGTTGCAGTTTGAATGCTCCACCCCCCCCATGCTTCATGAAATTACAATGGGTACTCTGATGTATCATAGTCCTTCACCATAGCTTTACAACAGAATTTCAGCTTCTAAGCTTGAACCATCTCCTCTTTCTCCTCCCTCAGGGTTTCAGCTCTTTGTTGTTCACCGACTTTGGTGACTTTACGGTGTTTTCTTCACTTGCCTTCACCTTCCCTCTTCCTCTGACTCAGGAGAGGATTGATATCTGGAGGCTTCATCTGTTCTGGAGGGAACTTACAACGCTAAAAGGGTTCATCTCACCCAGGCCCTGGAGCTGGAATTCGCCTCTCACTGTTGGCCACATGATCTTTGCCGGGCAGCGGCCTCAGATGCAGCGGCCTCAGATGAATTTTCGGCCGCGCTGGGGGGCCTGACCGAGCTGTGCCACAGGGCTGCCTGCATAGAGCAGGGCTGTGGGTGGAGCAGGGCCGCACGGCTCCAGGATGGCTGTCTCCCGGCCCGGCCCAGGCTGAGCAGGGCCCAGCCCAGCCCCACTGGCCACGCCGCAGCCCCAGTTACCTGTCCGAAAGCCAGAAGCAAGAGAGGCTTTCCCGGGCTCTGTTCGTTCTTAATGTGGATCACAGAGGTGTGTCAAGCTTCTTAAGTGGCTTAAAAATGTTGCCAATATTCAAACTAGCCAGTTGATTGGTTCTGTCGAGTCATAGAGAAAGCTGTAAGCACCTATTTGCAAGAGAATCACTTCTGTGGCTGAAGCCCTCTTTACTAAAAACCCAAACTATACTAAACCATGACATAACTTTCTTCCACTGTTGGCTGATTGTTGGAATTGTAAAAAGGAGAGAGGGCCCGGCTACTCCGGCGGCGGGAGAAAAGCAGTCCGAAACCAATTTGATTGATAAGCGCAAAACTCCGTTTATTAGCAATCCAAAGGCACTTATATAGTATACCAGCTTGTTAACTCCTAAGTGGCTTAAAGCTTATCAAAGCGCATTTCTACTTCTACCTAATTGGACTTACATTGGCAAGTTTCTATTAGTTATGTTATGATTAAAAGAATTCAATGTTTACCTCCCTTCTCTGGGTCTTACCTGAACAGCTGCAAGTCTTCAAACTCCCTCTTTGTTCCCCAGGCCTGCTTGTTTTCTTCACACAAGAATCTTCTCATGGAGAGTTTTTTCTCACACACAGGCCTTTTGCTTGCAGGCTCTTGCTACAGTTCTTTTATTGATCCCAATAATTCTATTTCCCAACAGCTGATCACCTTTGCATAGTTAATAAAAGCGAAGTGAAAAAGTGAGATATAGAGGTTTGCACTAACAGGCCCCAAAATATGCTTGCGTGCAGTCTCCCCATGAAATGTACCAGCACTCCAGGTCAGGTACTTCATCTTCCCTGTGATGAGATCCATTGTTTTCCCATTTCCTCTGTGCCCTTCCTTGAGCTCTGCCTTCAGATTTTCAGTCACATGGCACCATCTTCACAAAACATTAGGAATTTTCCCCAGCCATAGCTATTGCATATGTGACTTCATCCTGGCTAAAAAGCCAAAGCATGACCTCTCTCCCAGGTTTCCAAGGAAAGGAAAAGAACGAGCAGAAGTGATCTGTTGGCAAGAATTCTTTTCTTGTACTGAGATCCAAGGTGATCACTCCCCTGCCCTAGTGTTACAATTTTTTTTTTTTTGCAGCCACTATAGATGTTTATACACACTAAATGTAATGTTTGCTGTTATGAAAGTCCATCCAGAAGCCAAAATACATACCCCTCTGTCCTCCCTGGAGTAATAGGTACATTTTTTATGATTAAGATAAAGGACTAGCTGAGTTAGCTCACAAGTCTTTAGAGACTTGTGTCTGCACCTATTTCTGAGTAACAGACATACATTGCGGTAATATAATTGAAACTTCTTTACTGTCTGGGCAGCTCTATGGAGCTGGAGATATATAGTCTTTGAAAAGCTATTGTACAACTACAGAACTGAACTTCAAATTTTTAGATTTAAAATCATGTGCTTATTCTCCCCTAAGTTCAGTAATGCCTATCAAGAAGCCTTGATTCTAAAGTTGTCAGAAAGAACAACACATTTTATTATGGTGTAAAATGAGACCTTACTCAGTCTTGCAAGAGAGATGCTAAAACTTTTCTCTGTGGTAACGTCAGCAACTTGAATTAAAAGAGCTGTCTTTAATATTTTGTGTGTCTATAACCTTTTCTGATGTAAGATGAGGGGGCACAATAAAAGCTATGTCATTAGGTTCTAGTTCATCTTTAATCCACTGGACTAAACCATATTCACACCAATACTTTATAAATTTCTTTTGTAGACCTTGCTGCAGTTTTCAAGATTTTTGAATGAGAAAACCTCTCAAACTGCACTTGCCCATCAGATTTCTGTAAGATACGTATAAATGAACATCATATAGTATTCTGCAGGGTTCTTAAAAAAATAATTACAGTTATTGAAATAGAAATCTTCAGAAGAAAGTGGCTGTATTGGTGCCACCACCCACCACAGGATTATCAGGAAGACTAGAGGCAGGGAGGGTTGTGATGCATATGCTGAGAATCAGAAGGGGGCTTGTAGCGGGTTCAGTTCGGAAACTGGGCGGAAACACCAATTAAGTGCAGTGGTTTGGTTTAAAATATCCACTACTTACTTATTTTCCTTCTGTGAGATAAGAATTAGGAGAAAGCAAAGCAGGCACAAAATTTAAACAGTTGCAGTACAAAGAAAGAGTTTTATTACTAATAGAATTACAAGTAAAGAGAAATAACAAGAAATTAAAGCAAACTTCCTCCCCTTTTCCAGCACTTTTCTCCTTTTACCCAACTCACACAAAGGGTAACAGAACATGGGATTTTAGTCAGTGTTGCAGTTCTTGGTAAGTCTCTTTCATATGCTTAAGGAAAAAAAGGGTTTTCTTCAGCTGCACATGGTTCCCAAACTGCCACCAACAGCAGACCTGCCCGGAAAGAAACAATCTGCTGTGGTGTAAAACATCTCTTCCATGAAAATCTCGCAGTTCTTTCACACTGCCAAACATAGGCTATCACATGGGGTTATTAATCTTTTTAAGGATGAGTTATTTTGGCCTGAACACAAAGCCTTTCTTCGCCACAAGTCTCTAAAAAAGCCTCTTGATGCTTCTATATAGCCTGGCATGGGCACTCTTCACAGTCTTCACGGGCCACACGTGAATTTTTCATCCCCCCATGTACTTCAAATGGATTAAAGAGACAAACAGTCTGTGATGTCACAGTTTCTTACCACGGCATGCAAGAAGGTTTTTAAGCTACTTGCGAGAATCGCGGCACCGCCCTCTTTTCTCCCGTCGCCATGCTCAGCTCCGTCTCACGCGACTCGCTTTCTCCTTCTCTCTGGCTCTGAGGCCGCCATGTTGAAGAGTGTCCTTGTTCAGGTTTTACAGTGGAGAAAGCCTGGCTCCCTTTGTGCTGCTGGCTGCATGGTGTCTTCTTCAGTTCAACGCAAAGTGTGCTGGCTGCAGACAGGAGGCTACGCCGGCTCCCACTGGCTCCACGTGTGGAGAGGAGAGGGACCCGCCGGTCCCAGGAAGCCATGCTGGATGGGTTTAGCTGTGGGGCAGTCCATGGCTGGTTTGAGCTGTGTGGCAATCCATGGCTGGTTTTAGCTGCCTGCGGCTCTGGATCAGTTCCCCCCCAGTGGCCCAGGGTCTGTGCCTCAGTCTTGGGAAAAGGGGAGTGGGATAGGGGCCCTGGCCCAGCCCGGCAGAGCCCAGAGGCTCCGAGGCCCCCTCCACCTTGCAGCAGGTGAGCGGGGACAAAAGGCAATTCCCGCCTTTCTGTGCAGTTTAAATATGTAAATTGTGAGAATCGTCATTAGTCTAAAAGACTGTCCATCGACTCAGGTTCAACCCACTGCAGGGCTTCAGGACAGAAAAGCAATTTCCATGGGAAAAGGTGCTATGCTCACCCTTGCTGACAAGGAAGGTGACCAATGTTAAGACTTGTGGGCAGTACACAGGAGGGCTTCTGTGGTCGTTTTAAAGCTGGCAGTTTGGCACTTAGGATGGTCCCTGGCTCAGGCATTTTCAACCTGGTGCAGTGGGATTCATTTACCCTCTGGTAGAACTGTAGGCTTAATGCACTGTCTTTATCTGGCCTTTACAATGTACTGCAGGGATAAGGTAAGGAATTTTATGGAAAAGAAGATAAGCTTGCTTTTTCCATCGCCTCCAGAAAACTACCAATAAAGCCTGTTTAGTCCATTATTTGCTGTCAAGTAAGAGATAACTCCTTTCTCATGCTGTTAGTCCATAGAAGTTATAACTACAGGTTTTGCCATGGCCATTGCTCAATTACCAGATCTAACTATCTGACCTGACTAAAAGCAAGCCAAATCCAAAAGCAATATGCCAGGCAAGTAGAAGAATAAGGCACGATACTCCAGCCAGATACGTTCCCACACTATGTTTGTTTTCACTTTAGGGATTTCCTGAAACTGGTGTGATTGATCTAGTTAGCGACTGTCAACAGGTCTCTCTTCTAAATGCTTTTTAAGTCCTCTTGAGAATTTTCTGCAGCTAGAAAATCCTCAGGCAAGGAGCATTGTGGTCTGTAGAGCTTGCCTAGAACATAGCTTCTCTTAGCATCATTGATGGCTCATTCTTGAATATCTGAAGAGACAGTGAAGAGTTTTTCCTATCCATGCCATCAGGCCCATCTCTGCACCAGGGTGGAGAATCTTAACCCTTTAGCTCCTTGTATGGTAACCACTGTCCCCTCACGCAAAGGATGTGTCAGGAACACGTTGCTTACCCATGAAAATGGATGTGTTTCTCAACCTGAAACTTCATCAGCAGGCTAGTGAATTCCTAAATTAACTCACTGCCTTCAGCAGGTTTCTTCTCTCAAAACTCTAAAAAAAAAAGAACAGTGTTTTGTTACTGCATGTTCTTGTGTCTGGTTTGAAAAGAAGCACCTTAAAAGGCCAGATGGTAAAAGTCTTGTCAGCACTCAGATTGCAGTCTTGCCTAAAATGAATCACCCTCTATTGAATCACAGCTTTCACTTCCTTCATTGCCTGAATTTTCTAATCTTTCACTTCACACTGGTGTAGGCCTGTGGACAGGGCAAAGTCGCCAAAGCAGAAATATCACACCAGAGATGAGTCTGAGGACTGCAGAGACAAGTCTAGGCAGAGTGCTAGGGACTGGGCTAGAGTGGAGAAGTGGAGCAAACCCCCTACAGATGGGGGTACTTGGAGGAGAGCAGAAGCAGAGGCAGGGAGCAGAAGCTTCTGGGGAAAAGTTGGGACAGTTTGTTTGGACACTACTAAAAAGTAGTTAAAAGTTAACTTTCCAAAGTGGGCTGAACTCCTGCAAGGGAGCCCTGTTGGGTAGTGTGAGTTGCAAGGACTGAAATGAATTTGAGTCAGTGTATTGAAAACCATAGAGTCAAATTCTAACTGATAGTAGAGCCTATCAAGAACTTACTCTGTACAACTCCCTACCAGATATCTCAAAAATGCTGATTAGGTGTAGGATGTTGCAGGGCACCTGCACCATCTCAGCATTAGACTTCCTTTTTTTTGTCTATTTCTAAAAACTGGCCGTCTTTCCAGGGCATGCCTTGTCATGAGTTCCGTGGGATTTCATTGTCTTTTCAGCTTTTAAATGAAATGGAGTGTCCTAGACAACACAGGATCTTAGCACTGCATTATCTCCCCCTTCTGGGTACTTGTTCTGTTTCATTCTTTTTCAGCATAAAAACCCCTAGAGCCCTGTCCCAATGCCTTCCTTCCCCGGTTCTTCAAAACTGCCTTGAAAACCCCTGGCAAGACGGTCACATGCCCATCACTGGTTTTCCCCAAGGATCCAGTGTCTTCTGGTAACACAAGTCATTACAGTTGCTCTCCTGAGAACTACTTTTCATGAGAGAACTGTTTTCTACTCATTCTTGTATAACACTCCTTCAACTTTTCCTCTCCCGCAAGTTTCAAACTTTTTCTCTCTTCTGGACTTCCTCATTCTCCACTAATGTAGGATATGACCTGTCACAGGACCATGGTGCCTTCTTCCTGGAGAACCAATATCTCCCTCTAAATTTCTTAATAAGAGGCCTTGGAGAAATTCTCTTTTCACCTACCAAAAGAAGAAGTAAGAGGATGACTTTATTTTAAAACAAGGGGCCATGTGAAAACCATGGAACGTGGGGCCCTACCTGCTTCTGTTGATTCTTAAGGTAGGCTGTCTCTTAGGTGATAAAGGTGAGTTGCACAGTAAAAAACTAGATTTTAAAGCAGACTTTAATCCATTAGTTTTTACAGTCTGTATCTTAAACAGGTAAAGGGCTTCATGTGTTAACTGTGGAACATGGAGGGTACAGGCATGGTGCACTAGCTGAATAGTTGTTCCATTGCCTCACCCTGGTATCAGTGTGACCCTTCTCTATCACTGTGATCTGTTTCGTTAAATTCAGCTATAAGAAGAGATATTGCACATACAATATTCAGCTATCTCAGAACTGCGCATCAAGTCCTGTAAATTTGTGGAGCATTACTTGAACTGTCCAATGTAACAGAAAAGTGGGTTATTTTTAATAGTGCTGCAACATTTCTCTAGCTAATTCAAACCATATATCAGTGTTAATATGCTCTGTTAGACTGTGGAATTGTGGAAGATACTGTTCTAAAACATATTGACTCATTCCTGTTACATTTTCCTGGCAGCTTTTGTCACAGGATTATAGTGATATTACTACTGAATGACTTTGAGGGCTTCATGAAAGCAAGAGCATTTTAGAGAGCAGACACCTTTCTTGAAGAATAATCTCACAATACAAAAATGGGCAAGGTTCTTTAATTCTTGTAATTTTTAAACTGATTTCTTGCTAATTTGAAGTCAATGTAATCTGAAGCTTAGTTATTTCAGTTACACTTGTAAAAGACAAATTACTTAACCACTCACAGTTCTGTATGTTTTAATGCTTGCTGTATACTTTTTTGTATAATTTTTGACAAGTTCTCCATAAACTCAGGTAGCAGGTTACAGCTTGCATTGAACAGTTTGATATATTTGATTGATTTGTTTAATGCTGAGATCTTTGGATCTTGAAAAACGTTTTCCACTAGCATGTTTTCCAGCCCTTCTGGAAGTACTGGAAGGTGAACTCTAACACCTGTCACTCATTAGTTTGAGCAATTTCTTTGTTTAAAGTACAAAACCCTGGGCTTATTCTGCAAGGGAGACCTACTGGATCCCTGAAGGGTTTGGTCGTTATTTAGTGAGTTCAGAAACTGTTGATATTCAATTCAGTTCTTTTTCTGAAAGTTTTCTCTGTATTGTGGGTATGGTGACGGCAAAAGATAAAACGTATATTTTATCTTTAAGTTCCTTGTTTTGTCTCTGTATCTCCTTTCCTACTTGTAAATCAAGCCCCTGTCCCACAGAGGATTGTGGGACACACACTGCTGATAGTGGTTCTGCTGCTGCTGACCTGGTACTCAGCATATGGTTTGTGGGTGATTAGGGAGGGGATTATTCTAACACAGAAGAAGAAGTCAGAGTGCCTATGGAAATTACTGGGAGCAGGCTTAACCAAGCAAAAGCCAGTTCTTTTTACATAGCACCATGGAAATAAACTGAGACTGAGAGGCACAGGATGTTACAGGGACCAGGGGTGAAAATGAGCTTTAAAAAGGAACTAAGAAAATTGCAGAAATGGTTTTAAGTGCACAGATGCAAAATGAGATTCTGGCTCTGGCTGTTCCTGAACAGCAAATTAGCAGATCTCACTGGGTGTATTAGAAGAAGAGTCAATCCTGCCCCATTTTTTTTTACTCCTTCCCAAAGTACCCATTACTGGCCACTGTCAGAGGAAGGAGCCTGGGTTTTTGTAGGTTTGGTCTGATTCACTGTGGCTGTCCTTATGTCACTGACCCCCAACATCTGGGAAGCAGGGACGGGATTCATGGCTGAGTACACATTTTCGAGTGTGCAGAAAAAAAAAGGTGGAAGTCATGTCAGTCACACCACAACCTGCTCTCACTTTGTTAATATGCAAGGTTAATCTGCATAAACACATCTGCTTCACCTAAACACATGCCCTAGACGAAGAGCAGAAGGGCATTATATAATTGGGATGGTTTGAGATGAAAGAGTAAAACAACATCAAATTACTCTTAATTCTGCTGTGCTCTTATTTGGTTAGCTCGCAAATATTCAGGGATAGCATGAAAAATTGTGCCTTCCAGTGTAGTACAATGCCAGGAATGTAATCCACAGTTTGTCCTCAATCCCATGAGGATCCTTTCAAATGTTTCCAGTGCTTTTGGCAGGAATATTAAATTACAAAATCTAGGATGCTTGCCAGAAAGAGAAAAAAGAAGGTTCACAATAAAAGCAGTGCCCCTGCTCTATGCTTCTGCAGGAGCAAAATGGCCTGTCAGTATGGACTATAACTTTCAAAATAAAACAAATTAAAAGGGCAATTTCTCATAAATGTCTTACAGCAATCTGTTCCAGTACCCACCATTTGGTTCCTGATGACAACTAAGTGAAGGTGATTGAATTGTCAGTATATTAAGCTGTTCTTCTGAGCTAAAAGTACTTATCTGTCCCATTTCCAGCTCAGGCTGGGTCCTGAGCTCCAGAGCCTGACTCTATTTTTTCTGTTGGTTGGAAGGAACTTGCAGAATACAGCAAGATTGTTTCACATTCACTCTGATGCAACCAAGGCCAAGTCCAAAGATTGCTTTTTTGTTGAATTTACCGTAAGAAGGTGTTTATACTTTTGTAAACTAAATCCTTGACTATACAAGGAATTCCAAGAAGAGAGAGTTGGAGAACTGTAAAGTCTTGAATATATGTCAAGCCTCCTTTGAGGCATGAATTACGTGGAATTCAAGACTTGCTTTATTTGTCAAGGTGCATTCCCATTTGTCTTTAGAGAGTGAGCTTTTGGCCATTTTTGATAGAATTGTTATACTAGGGTACTGGCATGGGTATAAGCTCCTCACTAGGGAAAAGGACAAATTAGAAACTTTTTCTAGTTAGTTGATACTGGAAAATTTTCATCTTACATCAGACATGTTGATTTTGACACATTTTCCTTCTTTTGGAAACTGTAGAACGAGTTACCCAGAGAATATGTGGATGCCTTATTCCTGGCTTTGAGCAACCTGGTCTAGTGGAAGATGTCCCTGCCTGTGGCAGGGATTTTAGAAGTAGATGACCTTTTAAGGTCCCTTCCAACCCAAACCATTCTATGATTTTGTGATTCTCTCTGTCCCACACAGCTGCTTTCCAGGGCCAGCAGAGAAGTGTCTGACATTCTCATCCCTTCTAGGCAATTCTCCAGTTGTTTCTGCAAGAGACAAAACCACCAATGATTTATTTAGTAATAAATTTGAGTTTTACTACTCTATTTGTATTATTTTCCTCTGGCTTTATTAAAGAACTGTCCTTAAGATCAGCTAGAGGTTAATTTAGAAATTCCAGCTGTACCTTACCCAAAATGCACATCTTGCAGAATACCAAAGGTGTATAGGTGTCACTTTATTGGCTATTATTTTAACATAAGAGGAGTATGAGCTTCAGTCTCCAGATTTTTCACAGTGCCTACCCCATCCAGGTCCATTGATGTTATGATGACGTAAACAAAATGTGATGTAGTTACAGAAAGCTGGTACCAGTATTTTATTGCTGCACTAACGATAAGAAGTCTTCATGGATGGTGCTGTACTTTTCTGGTGCCTCCTACTTCAGAAATACACTCACTCAGGCATGAATGTCACAAAGTCAGTGTTATTTTCTGTCAAAAATGGAGTGGCTGAAAAACACTTTTGTCATCCATATCAGACAGTTGCACTTTTTTGTGGTGGCAGGAAAGGGTGGAGAGGAAGAAGTGTTGACCTCGGGTTTGCTTTCATGCTTATCTTTCTTGTTTTTTCTTGGTCTAAGGGATCTTAATATCTGCAGCTGGGGCTCACCTGCAGCTGCATGTCTTACTTACCAGGAAGACCTACACAAGCTGTCGAATTTGCACCAGATATGTTAGAAGCCACATCCTGCATCACATGCATAATTGCAGCCAAAAATGGCAAATAGGACACATTTTACACTTAGTGCTCAAGTTTTGCTGAACATAACCATGAGACAGCATCTACCTTGGTATTTTTATTCTTTTTTACAGCTCTGTTCAGATGAAAGGGTTTGAAAGAATGCTGAGACTACAAGGAAGGTGGCGGATCAAATACGTGGAGGAGCAATGCACACTCTGCCTCTCTTGTGAAAAAGGTAGATATAGATTCTGGAAAGCTTTATAGGCACGAAGCTTGTAAAACCCACCACACATTTTTCAGAGGAAGCCAGGCATGTATTCAAGAAAATGTTGCTGGCAACACTAAAGTTGCAAAAAAAAATAACAGCACTTCTTTCTAAATATAAGTTTCTCTTCCTTTTATATCATAAATCACTAGTTAATTTAATCAACGGAAACCATAAGATATATTTTTCTTGTTAACTGTATACCTAGTGACATTGTTTCTTCCTTTTGAAGATCAACTTGACCTTTTTTTAAAACAATACCACGGGGTAACTCATTAATGTTAAGGAGAAGGGGCAAGGCAGTAGCACTGAGAGAGAAGCACATTGAGGTTTCCAACTTGTCATTGTCAAAAATGTATGTAGCCGAGTGACAGCGTGTTCAGCTAATTTCACACAGCAGTTATTTTGCTCTGTGACCTCTGTTTTCAAAACCTTGAATCTTAACCAATATAAAAGCAAGTCATGTACATCTACTGAAAAAGATACATTTCAAAGGCTCTCTGGCAAGTCATCATGGAAACTCCAGTTCTGTAACTGCCATGTTTGCTGAGTGCCTGTGGAGGAGCATCGACTGCAGAAACAGCCATTTCATGTGCTGCAAACCGTGTTACCTTGGCATTGTAATGTGAGGGATTAAAATGCAGAAATAGTTGAGTGCATGGGATAGCTGAGGCTAACCATACTGAACAATTAGCTTCACAGTAATCAGAAGCAAAATACCCGGCATTTGAACAAGAAATGGTGGCCTCTTTTCTGTGTACAGATGAAAAAATGAAACAAAATTAACTGGAACACAATCTCAGATAGGCTTGGATTCCTAAATGAAAGAAAAAGAAAAAGAACACAAATTCAACAACTGAATCCAAAGCCTCCAGTAGGTTTCACACTTAGCATGGCAGGATCCAGGGAGAGTGGAGCCCAAAAACTTTTTTTTTGCAAGGTTTATTGATGTATGTTATAGCCCTTGGGAAGTTGTGGTAATCACCTATCTTCCCATTAAGAAGTGACTCTGTCATGATACTCTCTGCTTCTTACATTATGTTGTGGAGGTTTGGTAAAAAGCCTTCACCCCCCAACTTTTAGCATATGGTTGCACTGCTTAGTGCTGGCATGAAAATAAATAGCAGCAGTTTGGGACTCACGCTGCTTTTCTGGTTGGTTTGTTTGTTTGTTTGTTGTATTTGTCATGTTTGCTGCTTCATTATAACAGCCTGGATAGGATATGGGGTGCTTTAGTTGAGAAGAAATTTGTCATTCATATTTTTTTTATTAGTGTTCTTAAGGCATGTTGGTCCAATCATATTAACTGTAAAGACTGAGCAGTGATTAATGAACCTTTTGGAGAATGTAGGTGAGTTCTGTTTCACATTACATTCTGATGAGTACAAGGACAACTACCAACATTTTCAGAATGTTTGCTAATGCTGCAAGCTTCAATATCTGGGACATTTACTAGGCCCTGTTAAAACAACTTGGATTCATGTTGTCAGACCATATGCCTTTAAAAAATAATTGCCAACCAGAAACACTGGCCATGGGATCTTAGAATGTGTTCACTTCTTAAGTCTCATATTGAAAGATGCTGAGGACCTGCAGCCCTGGTTCTTACTGCTGAGAGCTACTTCCCCTTGGGACTTCTGAAAACTGGCAGAATGTGTTGCCAGCTAAGTATCCAAAAATGACTGTTTGAGTCATTCAGCAGTAAGCACCCTGGGAACTCGCCAGGCTTCCTGTTCTGCATTTATGCAGTGTGTAATATAGGGGTCTGGATCTGAGTGTCTTATGAGCTATGTAATACACTAGATATTAACAGTAGTCATAACTAAGGAATATGTTTTGGCTGCTTCTGATTTCATGATTTTCAAATCTTGCAGAGCTGAATGTAGAAATCCAGAGTCTCTAGACCTCAGCCTTCATTATTTGAGCAGCAGGCGATCCATTGCACTAGTTATTCAGTTCTATATACAGCGCTTCCCCACAAAGTAAAATAAAAAGTATGAGATGGAAAGAAGATATTGATGCAGTGTCTGCTGTTTCATTTGCTCAAATGGCACTTACAACTCTGCAGTGTGCAACTGGAAATTAGGCCTCCTACTGCCAGGTCCAATGTAAAGATGCTGGAAGGTACAATTTTTTCCACACAATTCTCTTAAAATGAGATTGTCTATAAAATTTGTATTTGGGCACTGAGATTATCAGCAGAGTTTAAGGAATGGTTAGGAGATGCAACATTGCCCAAGCCATCCATTTAAAGATCATTCAAAGATCACTCAAAGTCACAAGATTTATTTAAAATACATAATAACTTAAGGTTCTTCTCTATTTGCCATCTTGCCTGGGGGGTCAGACTTTTCAGCTTTAGATCTTTAAGCAGGCTGATGAAAGACTAGTTTTATCAAGGCAGCTGAAGGTTATGTGTAGACATGTGATTGCATGAGTTAGCCTTCAGACAAAAGCAGATATTACACTATTTAGCAACGTGAAGTAGCATTATTGTCCTTTTGAATTGCTTTTCAGCACCAGTGAAAGATGGTATTTCTAGTAATTCTTCCTAAGAATATGAATGGACCCTTTTGTTGCTGTAATCTCAAGGAATGATAATGAGTCTTCTCTATAGCCATAGGGAGATCACATTTTGCAGGATGTGGGGATAAAACACTTCTTAGAGCAGCATGCTTGTGTGTGAATGAATGCTTCCTTAAGGAAACGCCCAGGTTTCTTTGCAGGGCCACATGTGTGTCAAAGCAGCACTTGAAAAATACCAGCCATGATTCAGGCACTCTCATGTCTCTAAAAGATTAAAAGTGAATGTTGCTGAGAACCATAAGGAAGTACAGTATAAACATCCTCTTTTTTATCTGCTCTTGGTGGCTCATCCTCTGTTGAGCAGCAACATTCATGATAGTAAAAATGGGGTCTGAGTGAATTGGTTCAAAAATCTCCTTGGTGCCCTTGCTGTATCCTAAAAGCCACACATGCCGAAATTGTAAAATGCAAAACCTCTGTCAGCATTTCCTCTCCACTGAGCCTTGCAGAGGGAGCTGGCAGGAGCACATGTGGACCTCCCAGCAGGTCTACAACCAGTCATGACAATGCCCACATACTCCAAAGCACCTAAGTCCTGAGTTTAAGGTCAGGACTTGGAGCCATGTGAGCCTTACGTGTATAGGGAAGGAGTATCCTGACTGCATCTGTGCTTTATTTCCATTCTCCAGTATGCAGGTTAAACCAAATCAGAAAATACTAAATTAATTAGACTACTATACTTTATTTCTCCATATAGAGTTAAAGTTGTATGCATACATCATTATTTTATCATTGTCCAAAAGATAAAATGTACATTTGTACATCAGAAAGTGGCATGTGATGAACTTACTTTGCATTTACCTGAAATAACAATGAAGACAGCAATTACAGATAGAACTTGGGATAAGCCTCTTTTGTTCAACTATGATCTTGTCTATAAACTTTAACTACTGTAGCCAACCCAAGCTACACTGGCCTGATGGCTGTCTTAACCTGAGTTAAGATCACCCTTGGTCTTGGGGTTTGGGTGTGGGGTTTTGGGGTGGGGTTTTTTTGAAGGGTATGTTAAAGAATCTAAATTGCTTTCATTCCTTATGAACAAAAGGAAGGCAACAGCAATGAGAAAAACTGCTAACAAGATAGAGCAGGCTAGTTTTAAGGATGGGGAAACTTGAAATCAGGATGACATAGCATTCTTGAGGCCACACCAGAGCCCCCAGCAAGGCAACGATTAGAATGTAAGATGTTCTGGCCACTTTTCACAGTTTATTCATGCCACAAAACATGTATGAGGGAGAAAAGAGACAGAGGGGTGGCTGTTCTATTCTTGAGCCAGTGTGGCTATTTCATAACCAGTCTGTGTCTGTGTCTGAAAGTGTTCAGATACGGAGGGCTCAGTTCTCCTTTTTGGACAGCTGAATGCAGGTCTAAGCCTGGGAATGTGTATGCTCCAAGACATACCCTAATCTTGGCCCATGCATTGCTGTATAATGTCAGATCCCATAAACAATCTGCAGTGATGTAGGGACCTTATGGGCTGCAGAGCCCATGTGGCATCATGTTCCCTGCAACAGTAAGCACCAGGTAGCCATGATGTTTCAAATGCCAGGTAAAGTTTTCACAAGTGAAAAGTGAATTGTATAGGTCTGCAAATTGGACTGACAGTTCCAGCCCTAGTAATCATTTGGGTGATGTGTTTATTATTTTCATAGTCATTCAACTATTATTATTGAAGAGATTCTGGGGTACCTTACAGTTTTTTTCTCTTAATTCAGTCTTATTCTTCTAATACATCATCAGTTCATGCACATTCTCCTCCTATCATATTTTTCTTCCTTTCCTGTGTCTCCTCCTATTGCTGTGTTTTTCCTTCAGCCCACCTCTGTTCATTCTGTTCTTTCTACTCTCCTACCAGATCAGGTGTCTCATTAGTGTGCACTAACCCAGGTTTTTTGGTATGTACTGCTGCATGCTTAGGGCCATGGCAAAATATATGGCAATATTGAAACCACATGGTGTGATAGAGAAACTGTGTAGAACTATGTATTTATTTTTGTTGCATGTATGTTTATTATAATACTGTGAGGTCTCAAGTAGAAAATGACTTTAACCCAGACACGTTAACCTCACCTAGCTGTCCTTCTTCTAGATCTGCCATTATTCAGTTTTTATTGATGCAGACAGACTGGAAAGTGCCTAGATCTGAAGGAAACATCATTAAATCTATTCACCAGCAGTCTGGCTGACATAGTACAGCAAGTGCATAACCCCAATCAATGAAATGACACAAAAGCAGGCTTTACCAAGCAGTGTTACGCTTAAAGTGTAACAGTTTTTATGCCTTCTATCTATTTTCATTCCAGCTTGTGATCTTTTTTCAGATGACCACCATGTGCACTCTAATTAGAAAAGTCTTCTGAGGCAATTGTTTTATCTGCATTTTTCCAGGAAAAAGCCTATGTCATGGCCCTTCTTAAATAATGCAGGATTGAGAAACCAAGAGGAAGATGATCAAGACAGCTGCATTAGTTTGACTCAATTTATTTTAATCAGTGCATGTACTGTTTGTGAGCATTTTTCCTAAGTCATCAACAGTCGAAGCTAATTCAGTCTATTGTTTGTTGTTAAGTTCAGATTGTCAGTCTACTTTAGCTAAATCAGTACAACCAAGTCAGAGTAAAAAATGTGAATGGTTAGACAAAAAGCTTGGCCAGCTGTCCTCTTCTATGAGCATAAGGATCATTGTTGAGATTCTGAAGGTAAATAAATGCATAAAGAATGAATATTTTCCCATTTAGGCCTTGAAGGAAGTTACATTGATCAAAATGGAAAGAATGCCAGCAAAACCAACAATGGATTAGGACAATTGTGCAAAGACAGATCTTCTCAGTCATTGGCTTTGGGAACACCTAGCTACCTCAAAATAAGATTGTTCCTTTTCCAGCCCCACCCCCATCCTCCTTCCAGAACTGTTTACAGAGGGGTGCAGCAACCCAAGCTTTCTGCTTGCTGACTCACAGAAGAGCTGATCTATAGAAGCCTTCTTACTTTGTTCCCCTTTGTAAAACCTACCTTTTAGTCTAATTCCAAAGTGGGGCATCTTTCATCCTTAATATTTTTGCTTTGCAAGAAAAAAAAAAAGGTTTCTTAAAGTCCATAGTATAGAATTTAAACACATACATGGGAGAAGAATTAGTTTGGACCAATACAAGGATGGTCAAGCCTGCATTTGTTTGTTTGCTCAGTATTTAAATCAGCTTGGCTGTCTCTACTGCCTCTGAGGACTGTAGATACATTTTACCTTAAAGATGCTGGTAGAGTAATTCATCTGATTACACCTCTGTTGAATTCCAGTTTATGGTATTTGAGTTTAAGAAGTTCTATCCTAGTCAAAGGTATGTGTTGATTGTTGTTTTATATATTTTTTTCCTCCTGTTGTTTAGGAAAAGCTGGTTTTGCTCAGTCTAATCAGCTCAACAGCCAAACATTGAAACTCCAACATTCTCAATAAAACTGAGCCCTAAAAAAGTGCTAAAGTAGTAAGGTGAAACTACCTGTACCAGTGGTCATATTAGATACAGTTTTGCAAATCTCCACATGTGATTTTTTAGTTTTAGTTGTATGCAGTTGTAGGTAGTTTTAATATTTTTTTCCTTTAAATATCTTCTATTCTCATGGCATATGTTTTTGGAAATGCATATTTTTTAAATCAAATTTTAAATTAATAAGATGCTTTTCCTCTTTAAACTAGCCACTGCAATATCTGCAGACAATTATTAATTACCTCTTCTTCAGGCTTGTATTTTCTGTCTATCTTTCCAAAGACACAATTCTGATGCTTCCCAAACCAGAGGCAGGAAGAGAGAGCAGTCAATTCCCATCACAGATGACTCTGAAAATTGACATTTCTGTTTTAATTCCAAACTGCAATGAAAGACAATTGCTAAGCTCTCCACAGAACAGCAATCTGAAAAATGTTGGCTTGCTGATTCCAACAAATTAGGACTGGGGAAGATTAAGAAAATGTGGTCTTCCAATTTCAAAAGCCTCTGGGTTTGCCATAGAAGCTGGGGCTTATTTGTTCTTTCCCTTTCAGCCCATGCAGTGGGATGGCAGGAGAGGAAGTGGAACATCTGAGATTCTTTGATTTCTAGACTGTTGGGGGCAAGGAATCTTAAAATCCTGGACAGTCCTTCCTCGGAGGGCTGCCAGGATCTGTAGGATTCCAAATATTCCTGACTTTGAAAGAAAACAAACTCTGCTAGAGAGGCTGACTGCAGGCCTCTGGACACTGGAAGCACTCCCCAAAGTCTATCTGTGGAACTTATGAGGATCTTAATGAGTAAATCAGCAGGAGTTTAAGCAGGATCCCAAGGGAAAAGTGCCCCTTGATTTTGATTTAAAATGTATTAATGAAAAGTTCACTAACAACTATAACAGTAGATGAGGAAAAGCAAGCAGTCTGCATAACACTAGCTGAACATCCCAGGGAACACTGGCAGCAGTGACTGGCTGCAGAGTCAGATGCAGCTGAGTCTTCTCACAGAATTTCTGCCTCTTGGTGTCTCACAGTGACATCATATCCGTACCAGCTTAAAACTAAATGGATCGCCTTCCTTAGTTTTTCAGCTACAGTTTGCCCTGATCTTCTTATTCCTAAGGTCTGAAATGCTTTCAGAGTCAGCTGACAGTTGTCCACAGGACACACTGATCGCAGCAACTGAGGACTGATCTGAATCACGATGTGTCTGAACTGAACTGCAGTGTTGCCTCAAACTGTCTTTTTCCAGACACTTTGGACATAGAAATTATTATCAAAAAGAAGGTAATGTTTGTTGAAAAAATTAACTAAAATGGTGCCGTTTTTAAAAAACCAAACCAACCCCTTTTCAACAATTTTGAGGTTTTCTTAAGTCACCCTTTTTCTGTCCCTTCATATAGCCTTGTATTCTTCCTCTGTCTTTGCCTACTGGCCTGAAAAATCAAGATGTATGTCATCATTTATGTGGGAGCAGTTTGGTGTCTTGGTTCAAGACATGACTGAGCATGTGTTTTGAAGAGGTCAAACAAATCACCTTTGTTTTTTGTAAAAAGCAATAAAGTTCCACTTAGAATGGCACATGACATCATGCACTTGCATTCACTTTTCAGAAGCTGCTTAACACTGAAAGACATTTTGATAAATCTTAGGATAATCTAAAATAATCAGGCAAGTTCTAGTAGCAAGTGATAATTAATTTGGTATGAAGATTTTAGTAATCATCCACTTTGCAGGCATTTTAGATGGAAGAAAACCTGTTCAGAAAGCAGGCTGTATTACCTACTATGCTGAAACACTGTTCACAAGCAGATACAGCACTGGATAAACAGAAGAAGAACAGGCTGTTGGAGTAGAAAACTGGAAATATGGGAAAGAGTAAAGGCAAAAAAGCTCGGCCTGGACAAGGTAAAGTCTTATGAGTCCTCTTCTTTCTGAAAATAAATCTTTAATCCTTGGTATGACTGCTGCGAAGATAATCTCTGCTTCTGTCAAAAAATGAAAGGTGTGTAACTTCTGCAACTGTTTGCAACCTGTGCTACTTCAATCTTCTGCAAAGGTCACAGGATCCTTCTCTCCAATAAAGTGGACCTCTTGACTTGCAGCATCAATGATTCAGATTCTGCTCTTAAATTTCTCTATCATCATCTCTGTTATGCTCTACTGTAAATCACCAATTGTGATTTCTTGCCAGCAACAGTGGCACAATGGTACTGGGGTAATTGTCATGTTTATGGTCATGACCCTTCAACATGATGAGAGTTACAAGAACATACCTACTTGTGGGATGTGAACTCTACTGTTGATTTTGGATTAAACTTTCTATCACCTAAAGGTAGTCACTTTATAAAGCATTCTCTGGTTTATCAATTCAGCTCTAAGTATATATAAGCAAACTGGCAACCATCCACCAAGGTTGTCTTTGTTTGCTGTGGGGGTACAAGGCTAATTCCTGGCAGCTCCTGCCAAGCACAGTAATGGGAAATCCTTAACAGAGCTATTTATTTAGGTGGAATTATTTTGAAATAACGATCACATATGTACATTAGAGTGGATTTAAATAGAGACTTCTGACCATCCCAAATATAGTGCTACCCAAATTGGTCTAGCTCATGGGACAACTTGCATAAACTGGCAAAGTGAAGCCATTTGTCACAGGTAATTTAATTCTGTAATTACCTTTTCCTTCTTCCTATATGCCTGCAGAGCAAGAATCTGCTCTGGTTCAGAGCAGATGCATAGGAAAATGAAAAGAAAACTGAACTTTCCAATTACTAAAATGGAAAAGAAGAAAAGAAACAAAACTAAACAAAACCAGAAAGAATCTTCAGAAGAAAAAAAAAGTGCTTGTTAAAATAGGCAATGAGGTGGATTCTGCTTTTTAGCTGTGAATAATAGAAGGGCAGTGCCTGGTTTTCACTTCTGTTGCAGTGACAGCTGGGCTTCATTTGTACTTGCTGGAGATAAGATACTTCCACGTGGTCAATACCAAGCTCAACAACCAGCTCAAAAGCACAAGTAATGATGCAAACATCTGCTGTGCCAGGGCGAGAGTAATATAACTGAAAGCTACTTAATTCTGGTTTTACTTCTGTAAGAGAAGGTGTGAGTTTGAGCCTTTTATCAGCTGGGTTACTACAAGCAGTGTCCAGTTACAAAAAGTTCTTATTTGTGTGTGTATTTGTGAGTATTCTGACTTAGGCCTTCCATGCTTTTAAGGGAAGAAGGAGAAAGGTGAAATGCATTTGGCTTTAAATGATGCCAATTTTATGGGGTGAATCCCACCCTATGAGGCATGGCCATGCAACTTTGCACAGGGAGTTTGTTGTTCAAAAATGTCCATAAAACATTTCCTTCACACCCCACCAATTTATGTTGTGCCAAGGGTCTTTTCAAGTGCTTTACAACAAACTTGAGGGTTGTAGGGAAAGGCCAAAGAGCCAAAGGATAATGTGCCACAGACAGAGGGGCAGAAAGCATGGCAAGGGTACCAACAAGTCTGCAGGTCTCTGCTGTGGCAAGGGATTTGTTAAATTCACAGTCAGTTTGTATCCCCTTGTTCTCCTGCCAGCATTGTTTAGCTGCTCTAACAAGACAGACTGTCCATTCTCTGTGTAACTCTTCTCTGCATCTTCTCCAGAACTGCTTTCTTCTCAAGTGTGAGAGCACAAATCTTACTCTGTGTTCTGGGGGAAGCACCACAGAGAGTTTTGTACACTTGCATACTGCTTCCCTGCCTCTATGAGGGAAATACTATCCAAGGCATGTTCTCCTTTTCTGTGAGTGGTTGAAGATTTATTTCTTGTTTACTTCAATCATCTTTTGCATGTTCCAGCTCATTCAACTTTTGGCAAAACTGGCCTTAATCCTATGCGTCTCTACCCAACAGCTATCTTTGTTGACCAGGATTGTTTACTATTTCTGACTCCTAAGAACCTCTCTGAAGTGTTTTTAGGGTTTTTTCCCCCATTTATTCAGGTCTAAAGTGTTTCCCAATAAGATTTTTTTCTTGCCAAGAATATATACATTGGGAGTTTTTGTATCTTTGATCTAGATAAATTCCAATCTCCCTCCACAGTCAAGTCTTCCAGCTCTTCAGTCCAGGTAAATTTGCTAGTGAGTTTCCTTAATTTGACCATTTGCCCTTTGCTAATGGTTGTTATTCTGTCCATGGAAATGTAAACAGTTGCTGAGTACTCAGCCCAATGCAGTTTTCTATGACCAGTTCTTTTTTAGTGTCTTCATTACTTCCTAATTTGAGGTTGTCTCTTCTTGTCTCAGTGACTACTGAGAAGGAATCTGGCAGCTATCACACACATGACTAGCTGGGCCCAAGTTTATTATTAGAAGCATTTGTTTCCTAAATAGTATCTGGGAAGTTAAAGTTGGTCATGGCACAATTCCCAGTAGTGTTTCTATAATAACATTTCAGTGACAGACCTCCTCTTGCACCATTATATTTTAGCTGTAGACAAGAAAGGCCAGGTTTCAATGATGTGTCCAAATCAAAAACAACCACTCTCCAAAAAACAGAGGCTGTGAGCAGGTGGCTTGGGCTGCTGGAAGTGGAGCTTCCTGTTTCTGTACAATGGGGAATTTTATGATGGATTAAATGATGGTGAGTTAACTGACAGATGGCTTTTAATAAATTGCAAAGATCACTCGATGTTTTCCACTTGCATGGATGAAATGGCTAAACATTGAAATAGAAGGAGTATTGTACTAAGATTGCACATGGCTTGGATATTGGCCTGTTGATCATATTTATGTGGGTCAGGTCTAGCTTCCATTTGGAACAGGAGCAGAGCAGTAAAAAAGAAAAGTCTGATCCATGAGCTGTTGTTGTCCCGAGTTACAAAGACCAACCAGCCTTTTCTGACATAGAATTTTATTTTCAGCTTGGAGTGCCATGAGGGGAGGATTCTTTCTCCTGTGCCACCAGGCCAGTTTTGTGGATCCTACTGATCCTTCCAACCTGTGGCAAGTGACCATTTGCTGACTAGCCATGGGCATTACCTGGCAGGAGTTGTAAGCGGGTAAGTCAGTCATGGAAAGAAATGCATTTAAAAATTTCCCACATTTTGCCTATATCCAAGACTTTGAGTGCAACTTGAAGTCTTAAAAGTAAGAAACATGCAAAACACTCTTCTTCTCAGCCTATGTCTGTGTCTCATTGAAAAAGCATTCATGTATGACAAGGCTTCTAGCAGTTTGTCATAACATTTCTGACTTACAGTGACTCACCTAACTTCTCACCCTCCTTCTCCCTGGAATCTAACTATAGCTATTTGTATTGCTTTTATAGCCCTGTTTTGTGTACTGACTTGCTACATCGTATTTCCAAGTAAAGACCCAGTCTGAAGAGTACCTGGCAGAAAAACTGTGCACCTGTTCCCAGATTTTTGGCAGCAAACCAGTAAAGAAATCCAGGCCAGTTAACACTGGCCAAAGAAGTGGGCCACAAGTTTGAAGTGGAAAGGTTACATATCTGAGAGCTACAGTAGCTGCCTGAGCACTTGTAATAATGACTTGGCTGTACAGGTGAAGCCAGCAGGACAAGACAAAAACTTGGGGGTCTGCAGGCCAGAATCAGAAGCTATGCTATGGGGAGCCAGCAGGAAAAACAGGGAAGTCTTTTTCATAAAATGCACAGAGGAAGAAATGGCATTAAGCAGTGCTTTAAATGGCAAAGGCATCTTACATGCAGGCCTCTCCTTGGAAAGGATACGAGGAGAGTGGTTCCTGGCATGGTACTATAGGACTGACAGCTATCATAAAAGGGCAAGTAGTTCATCTTCCAGAAGCAGCTTATGTCAGTCATCCAAGCATGTAGGCCAAGTGGGTAGGGACCCAGAGCCACAGGATCAAGAACTTCTTGTTCTCTCTAAGCTCAGAGCCCTCCTGCATTTGGCCCTGGGGCTGTGATCTAGCAGCAGACTGCAAATAAGGGTCTCCCACTGCCCTGCCACGCCCCTCAGCTGGTTACTCCCTACTGTGCACCACCCCACCTCTCCTTTTCCCAGATTTCCCTTGTGCCAGATGCTACAGCCGACATCCTCTGGGAACAGCAGTCCACTGCATGCCTGCAAGCTACAGGGAGGAGACTGCCATGTCCCAGGCAGATGGGTAGGAGAACTGGATCTTGAGAAGTTTGTCTCCTGCCAGGGGAGGAAGCAGCAGCTCTTGCTTGCTTTGCTGCTTTCAGTGCTAGGAAGCTTCAGTATCAAGGTTATCCTTGAATATACATAGAGGTGGAGTCACACAGTATGCTGCTATCCATTGGGAGGATGAAGGGACAGGTGGAGAACTTGAGTTCCATATAACAGTGTAATTAAATGGAAACAAGGGAACAATTGGTGGAGTGAAACCTGAAGTTTAATGTTGCTCTTGACCTGGTGAAAACCACAAGATGCTCAGGACACATTTTCTGTAATTTTTCAAACCCTTTTCCCTTTTCCTTCCCACTGTTTTGTTTGCAATGCAAGTGGATGTGCTTTGACCTATTTCTTCCTCTGCATTTGCCTAATGAAGCAAAAGAATGCCTAATGCCTGTTAGATAATGTATTTCTTTATGGGTTTGTAGATAAACACATGCATTAAGAGCTTCACTTTGGCAAATAACACTTCCTAATGTGCTCACCACTCCAGATTGCATTTTACTGGAGTAAAAATAAAGGGAGGCTGTCTCAGCCTACCTTGGTTACCTCCATGACATTTCCTGCCATCATGTTTTGTTTGCTGGTGTCCTGTCTCCCAGATTGAATAGAGGAGCACTGCACAGCCCAGGGCAGAAGAAAGCACTTTGCAATTCCCAGAAAAGGCAGGCCCTGGGGACTAAGAAAGCAGTTACAGCCTGATGTAGTTCTTTGGTTGACCAGGTCTTGAAAAAGTGACCTCAAACTAGGTGGGGGTTGAATGCTGTGAGCTCATGACAAATACTGTGGGTTCTGATGAGATGTGCTACAACCACTAAGCAGATTTTTTAAAGCTCCTGGGACAGGCTTCAGCAAGTTGTCTCCTGACAAAGAGTCTCTGAAAGAAATATCATGCAACCACAGATTGGTGGCTAAAGCTATGTAAGGACTGGTGCTTACTACAACTGGAACTGTAAGTGCAGTGAAGAGCACGTGGAGGCAGCCCCGAGCGCCTGGGCAAGGGGACTGAGAGAACCCATACAAAACAGAGTTGTGCTGAGATAGGTTTTGGAGCTCAATAGCAGAGATTTGGGCGTGTGTGGGACTCAGCGCCGTTCTCATGGTGTGACATAAAGATTAGGATCAGCCTGTGATGGTAGGTAGTAAAGCTAGAAGATGGGTGGAGAAGGAATCCCAGAATCACAGAATATTCTGAGTTGGAAGGGACCCACAAGGATGTTGTGACAGTCTGTATTTCTATAAATGCTTTCATCTCCCAGAGTAATTAATGAAGGGTGACAGTTTTGTTGCATTTTAGTAGTAAGACCAGAAGTGTATGATAGCTATGGTGCATTGCCTACACACAGCTTAGTTAGTCATCTTTCGTACTGGATTGATGGGGAAATCACTTTTGTGATGCTGCAACTTTCCATTCTCTTTATTCCTTGTTCTCTCCAGTTTTGATTTTCCCATGTTCTACAGTTTCCCCTTCCATTTCTTGTAATTTTCCTCTTTATTTTTCTCTGATTTTCCAAGCTGGGATAGAGGCCACAACATTTTCTTAGGTTAGTAATGGCTCAGGAGGTACATGGTTTCTCCTGGAACTAAAATATGACTACATTTTATTCAGGTTTTAGTTATTGCTTTAAATTTAAAGGTTTATGGGGCTTTTATGTTTGGTTTAGGAAGAGGTTTGTGTCTCAGGAGTCTTGATTTTCAACTGAAAGAGCAAATCTGTTGACTTTTTGGTCTCATGCATTGTTATTTGTTTGCAGGAGCATTCATTTGACTTCCTGCTAGTCATCCATTTCAAAAGCATTTTGAAAGATTCTTATTGTTGTCAAATAATTTGTTTGCAATAGATTATATCCCAATGATTCCTTATCTTTTCCTTGTACTTTGTGCCCAACAAATTCATTGAGCTGCAAATTAGTTACTAACTTCCTGCTTGTGCAGATTATTTGGAAAACAACTAGGAACTAAACTTTTTTTGCACTATATTAATTGTTCAAATTGCCATTTGAATCCTTGAATTTAATTCAACAGATTTAGATGACAATAAACACCAGCTTTCATTCTGTTGCTGGTGTGGGACAACTACAGTTGCCAGAAGAAACCAAAGTGAAATTACGTTGCTGCAAATTAGATTATTGTATTACTTGATAAATGTAGTGCAGTTTACTCCAGATAAAGGTCTATAAAGCTACCTTAGGTGCAATTCTTTTCATTTCTTACACACACCACCTTAAATGGAAGGGAATAAAACTGTGAGCAAACTGTATCTCCTATGGATTTTGGGCTGCAATTGTGAATGCACAGCCCTTCCTAGAATTAGATGTCTTGTGCAAGACTCCGAGAAAATTGGCAAGCACTTAACTTGCAGCCAACTGTAAAATCAAATGACTTCTAAGTCTCCACATGGCACCACCACAGGAATGAACATTGCATGTGTCTAACTCACTTCAGAGGTGCACCAATAACCCGAGCTGGCCTCTGAGCCATGGCTCAGTCTGGCCACAGTATGTTTGTGTTCTTCCTCCTGTGCCCTTCAGCCTGCCCAGAGATCCCTGCTTGACTGTTACCAATACCCACCTAAGCCAGTGTGAACCTAGCTCACGCCCATGAACTCATGCACAAAAGATGCAGCTGCAGCACACACATCCTGTCCAGAACAGAGGCAGGAATAGCAGCCATTTCCTCAAGGTTTCCTACACTCTTCTGTGGTGAATAGTCCCAACATCTTGTTCTGCAAAAATCTGGCACATCCTGAGAGTCCATCCTGTATCCTGAACAAAGACAAGGCTTTGCAAAATAAAGCAAGGCCAGAACAAAATAATACTGGACTACATAATTTAAGACTGTCCTGAAACATATGAGCAAGGGGACTGACCTGAAGTCACAAAATCCGTCTTCTAGTATATCCTAACTTCTGACTCCTTTGTTGTGCAACCTTAATGATTTTTTTTAAATTGGTTATGTGTCTATGATACCTAGGTGAATTGAAGGGTAAGGGTAAGAGCTGACAGCTAATGGGAAAAAGATATAACAGTTAAATAAACTAACTTTAGAAGGCACATAATTTAGCTATATACTTGGAAGAAGCTTGGTTTTGTAAAGGGCAGGATGTGAAGGGTGTAGACCTGAGGAACCTCTTGGGAGAGGGGGAGAAGTACTAAGGTATTTTCAGCTCAAGGGAAGACAAATTACAGAGGACTGAACTTTGGTTCCCAGCCCAGAACACATTGAAAGTCATCTCAGCAGGCTAAAGATTGGGATAGTCCCTGAAGAATAAACAAAATTTCCCAGCTTTTGGTCTGTTATTTTTATTACGTGTACTGTAGAAAACTGCTGCTGAGTACAGAATCCACCTCTGGTCATTCCCAGAGATAGCCATCAAAAAACAGGAGCTGCTTTTCCAATCAAGGACGCGTCTTGTTCTGATACAATGCTAAAAACATACTGTGAGGTCACTGAAACATCATATAGAAAATTTTCAGATTGGAAGTGGTCAGGATCATAAAGATAGAAACAGGAGAGGACAATTAAATTATTAACAACCCCTCAGATTTCTTCTAGCATGATACACTCCTCTGGGAAAAATACAGCATTGATGCAGCACAGGATTCCAAACAAACTCATTTTTTCACCTTCTTTATCAGAGGCAGAATTATTTATTGACTTTCTTTTGAAATAGCAAAATCCAGCCTCAAACGCTTGGGTGCTGAGGTACCGAGAGAAGATTTTCCAGGAGCCCAGTGACTCCCGCCTGCGTTCGCTGGGGTTTCATTTTGCTCCCGGCAGCAGCTCCTCAGGGGGCAGTTCTTCCCCTGAAGGGTTTCCCCTGGGGTTTCATGGTAAGCGGCGAAGGTACTTGGGGAGGGAGAATCCTTGCCCCTGAACTTAGTGCAGAGGCTTTCAGGTTGCTTGGCTCACACCACCAACCCCCCTCGACACACACACACACACGGTGACGATTAGTTTCTGAGTTCGACGGTAACTCCTGGAGGCTGGGGTGGTTCGCTGCCCCCCGCAGCGCAGGTCTCCCACCCCCTCTCGGGCTGTCGGGGCGGGGGAAAGGCTCCTGCCGCCGGCCCGAGGAGGGGGGAGGAGAAGGAAGAAGAGCGTTTGCAGCTTCGCAGGGAAATCGGTCAGAAAAGACAGGCTCACTGCTGCGGGGAAGACGTAGCACCGCTTTATCTTTCTTTACGTGAGTCTCTCCTCCCCCGGTAGGCTTTGGTATAAATGCAGGAGGAATTTCAGCAGGCTTGCGCTAAACAACATTTCTGTCTAAACACACAACGTGCTTCCTCCTACGTTTTCTCTTGCAGATGGGGCTCAGCTGAACAAGCCCTCCTCTTGAACCCTGTCGTAAGCACCACCATGCGGGAACCGGGCTGGAATTGCCAGAGGCTGCAGCAACAGCCTGGGCGGCCCTGAGAAGACGCGACGAGTTCTGTTCTCTTCTCTGGGATGATTTAAACATAAAAAAAGCTGCTCTGTTGACAGCCGGTAAGTGAACACCCCTGCCTTGTCAAGTATAGCTTTAAACCCTTGCACAGGCTGAGAGGATCTTGTGAATGGTATCTGAACCCATAGGACTGGGTGCGCTGGAAGTGCTTCTTCCCGAGTTTGCCGGCGTCTCTGCCGCGCCACATGTGACGATTGTCGGGAGACGTTCCACGGTTGGGCACGACGGATCTCGGGGTCTTTTCCAACCTTAACCGTTCCTTGATCTTCTCGCGTCATTTCAGATGGGAAAGCTTCTAGCTTTAAGCTCATTTAGAGTCTGTATGCATGCCTTCAATACTAAAATCTCCTTCAGGTGGATGCTGATGGCAGCAGCTGCCAACAACGTTATTATTCAATGTAAATTACTGCGTATTGAAAGGCACAGTTGGCTATTTCAATACATCAGCGTGTTCCTCGGTGAAAGCATTCAAGGAATTAAACTGAATTTCCAGAGGGATGGAGCCTGCCTCTACAAGCCTCCTTTTAAGAGAGCACAATTTTAATCGGTTTTGAGAGCTGGTGAGATGAGACGTCCCAGACCTTTCCCACAGATTCCTGGGAACTTTACGGGAAAAAATCTTAACACGGCGGCGTAGCCAGGAGCTGGTTCCCGGTGGGGATGAGCCCGACAGAAACCGAAGTGCCGCCGCCCCCCGCCTTCCCGGCGGCGCTTGGATGCGCCTGATGCCGCAGGCCGGCGGCTGGCGCTGGGGACCGGGAGAGAGGCCGGGCTGAGGCGTTGCCCGGCTCCGCATGCGGGGTCGGGTGTTGCCCGCGGCGGGCGGCGGGGAGCGCGGGAGGGTCCAGCGGGCGGCCGGGCTACTCCGCACACACAGGTAGGCGGCTCCGGGGCGGCCGTGAGGGACGGAAGGGGCCGCCCGAATATCCCCGGCTGCTCCCGGTGGGCGCGGGAGCCTCCCGCCTCCCCCCGGGCTTCCCGGAGCAGCCCCACTCGCAGGCCGGGGCGGCGGGCGGAGCCGCCTCGGGGCCCCCCGCGGGCGGTGAGTCGCGGCGGGCGCGCCGGCGGGAGGAGAGCGCGGGAGCGGGGGGATAGGGGGTGGCGGGGCCCGGTGCTCCGGGGCTGGGCAGAGCACGGCTGGGGGAGGGTGGGCTCATGCGGGCAGGGCAGCCCCGCGCAGGGGGAGCCTCCCGGCGGAGCCGACGGCGGCTCGTAAGTAAAATAAGAGTGGAGGTTCGTGGCTTCTGCTGAATTCCTTGGGTCGAGAAATCCCACCGTTTTGCCATGGCTGCCGGTCAGGCAGGTTTGGATAAGGGCTTGCTTCTAGCCAGGGTACCGAAAGGGAACTGCCCCTTGCAAATGCCGAAGGCTTCGGGGAAGGAACAATGGCTCTGTGGGTAGACTCTGCTTTAAGCTATGCAAATCCCTTATTTGCATTTTAGGAAAGAAACAAACGCTGCAAGTTTTATGTCCGCTGCCTTTTCTTTTTTGTTGTTAACTACCTGGATTATTATTTGGCAGTGGGGGTGGTGTTTCTATTTTAGTTAGAGCAAGCTGTGAGATCAGTCCCGCTATCCTTTCCTAAGTTAAAATTTCCGGAGAGGTTGAGCGGCTGATCTACTGAGATTTGTGTCTGTTCTGTTGTTACTCAGCTGAAACTTTCTATCCAGCTTTCTTCAATTTTTGTCTCTCCACGCACGTTTTACTGAGCTGTTTCTCATGTAGTGTGGTTGCAGAACTATTAAGGAAAGAATGAACTTGGTGATGGGATGAGATCACTTGTTTTAACCTGGTGAAACACTTCAGTTTTCAGCTGAAGTGTGTGAAAGTGTTACAGATTAAAAAATGTATGTAAAACCTGTGTTGTGGAGAGTGCCATGGTGCTAGACTGGTCACTCCTAAACCGAACTGAATTCGGAGAGGTGTTGAAAGAAAAGGAAATGTGCATGGAACTGGGTTTCCTACCCATCGACATGCAGTGCTCTTGTCTGACTAGGTCTCAGAAGTGATATTTTTGAAACTAAAGTAAGTTTCCTTCCACATGTAAGATTACACTAGCTGGATCTTTGGTTTTTATTTGACTTAAACGTACTTACCTTTTTTCCCCCAACTTGATGCATACCTGCTTCTTTAGCTCATCTGTCTCTGCTGAACTGAAGCAGTCCATTAAGTTACTCTTCAGGCTTATGGCTGTTACTAAAGTAGCAGAATTAAAGGTGGTGAAGTCTCAGATCTCCCTAAGGGTCATATTGGCTTTAGAAGACTTCTGTTTTGTGGGGTGTATGAATCATCCCCTGAGGTTCATGAGTTGCTTAGTGTCCTTATCTATCCCTGTTCAAAGGTAGGAGGAAAAGTTCTCTGTGGAAGGAGTTACCAGTTGGGGATATGCCCATGGGAGCAGCTGCAGAGTGTTCAGTAGGGACACTAAAACCTGAAAGCTGACAGAAAGGTCACCAGTACCTGAGTCCTAAGTTATAAAGAGGTGGGGAAATAGGTGACTTACAGTGTTTTGGCTAGACCAAGGTGATTGACAAGATATGTTGGTATGTACTCTGTGTGCTGCTAAATAATGGCTTTAGCAATTACATGGAGAAGGTGCCTCACTGAGGAGGGAAGTACAGCAGGTGACGTGGTGACGGGCCTCCTTTGCAGCAGGAAGTGCTTGAGATGCTTCTCCTTCCTCCTTCTCGAGACTTTGATACCTTACAAGCAGAGGCAGTCTTAGAAGATTTTCAGTGATTGCTTGCTTCCTTAGGTGTTTATTTTTGCATAGAAGCTGTTATGATAGCTTAGTTGTGCCATTAGCACTTATATCTTGGGTTTGTTCTCTTTGTTAGTTTCTGGGCATGCTGTGATTAGTGTCTCTTGGTAAAGATTTGATTTGTCTTCCCAACACAGGTTTGGAAAACTTAACATAAACCTACTTTGGCTGATTTGTGGTTTTCTTCTTGTGTGTTGCTTCATGTGCTCCTGGGCGTTGATTCAAGTACAGTGGCCTAGAAGAGGATGCAATCAAATGAAGCATTTGAAGATAAAACTTGCAAGACCACCATGAGTCTCTGTGAGGTTGTCTATACCGTTGACTCAAAGGGGCTTTTGAGGAAAGGCTCTTGGTTTTGTTTGGGTGTTGTTTTTTTTCCTCCACAGTATTGCTTGAACTGTAGCACAGGATCTTGCTTTGTTTGTCTTTGTACATTAACATTAAGGTTATTTTACTTACAAACATAAATGGTGATTTTTGCCTTGTGTATGATGTGAGGTACTTTGCTATGGCTCCGTAGTTAAATGCATTTTAAGAATGAGCTGAAGACTACTTGAAATACATTTTTCTATGGAAGACTTTCCCTGTAGATGTTTGCAGTGCATTAACTAAATCAGTTGAAGTGTGCACTGTGTGTTAAGGAGGAGTTTAGTTTTTCAAGCTTATGACATGTAATTTGTCATTCATTTGAATAATTCATTAATCAATTTCTCTAGCCTCATAGAAAAGCTGATAAATAATATGGGGTAACTGAGTACACAGAATTTTTTCCTTTTTCAGAGTCTATTTTCTACTGTCTATTGACTCAAAATACTGCAGCTTTGTAGCAGAATAAAACCCCCCTGAACTTCCCCTTTAATCCAGTTTCTTCTGTTTCTGCTGTGGGACATACAGTTGTTTCTGTACCTATTCACAGCCTTCAAGGGAAATGAAAATAAAGCTACGTATTATTGGTTTTGTGAATTTCCTACAGCGTTTAATCTTTCTTTTATCCTCCTTCAACAGAAGAGCCTAAAATCTCAGGTTTTCTTCATTTGATGTGTATTGAGGTCTGCAGGAAAACAGTGTGCAAGCTGTTGTTTTCTTTAGAAATCACCTTTTAACAGCTCTCACTTTGCAGTTTAGTGTGTTAATCACTGGTATCAATAGCAGATATTTGTGCAGAAAGGTTGAAAAGTGATGGGCAGTCTTAGCTAGTGTGGGCTGTGAAGGAAAAATAGGGGTCGTGTGGGTCGCATGCAGTGTCACCACCTTTTGAAGAATGGACTGAGAAAATGCAGGTACAGAATGTGATTAAATACTCTGCAGCAGTGCTTCTTGCTGTGTTCTGTACCTATCATTCTAAAATACTATGTCCTTTTTAAGTCCATTTTGCTTCGGTGGATTGGCTCTTCAGCCTTCCAGATTGGTTGTTCTTTGCTCTCAAAGGCAAGAGTGCAGCCTTGGTATCCCATGAGGAAGACCCTTTACAGCACTGTCACAGAGGGAGCAAATTATGAGTGTCCCCAGATAACACCCAAAGTTTGTGTGGAGCTGTTCAATTACCTCTGCTCCCAACCCTAGCAGCAACACTAAAATGGGAGTATGGTGTGCCAGAGCTGTTTTTTAAGTTCTAGTGTAAATGGGGAGCCAGGAAGAGTGAGGTAAAAAAGTCGAATACCTTCCACTTGCTGTGACTGGGAAGGGAAGGCTGGAAAACCTACGGAGCCAGTTGGTCCTCCCTCCTGTTAGGAGAGCTGGAATGGAGTAATCTAGGAACTGGTTTTAAGAGCAGGCAGGAGTGAAATGAAGGTCTGTCTTAATCACTGAAGCTCTTAACATCTGTTGATTTACAGTGCAAGTTTCCATTTCACGAGCTGCAGTATTGCTTTCTTTTGGGCCACTACCCAGTAGGAAACTTTGATTATGAGGTGTGTGGTTAGCAGTCTTAGATTTCCACAGACTCTTCAACTCACTTTAAAAATAAGTTTTTAGCCCTTGTTGTGATCACAGCTCAGAGACAAATAAGGATCAGCTGCTGCAGAGCTCAGAAAAGTTCTTTGTTAGACTGGATCTGCAGACTGACATTTGCATTGCAATGGTATCCAGACACTGCTTGTTTTCCCTGCTCCTCAGAGTCCTGAGGCCACCAGTGAAATGAGAATGGTGTGAGTGGCATGAGCTTACCTAGAGCCTTAGCAGAGGTAGGCATAGGAAATGTGATGGCCATTTAATAGTCAATAGAGAATGTGTGTGTGTATGTATAAAATATAAATTGCATCACATGTGGAATGAGAGGAGAACTCCTTTTCTTAGGTTAAGAAAGTAATCAAAGTTGTGGTGTTGCCATTTTTTTTTTTTTTTTCTCATGTAATTGTAGGTTACCATAGCTCCCTCCTGGGCAGGTAATTTGTGGAGGTGGGTGCTGATGGTTTTTTGATGACACAGTGATGTGTGTGGGGGAAATGACCTGTTTGGTAACAGGGGCATACAAGCACCCAAGCATAATGCAAGGGAAGAACCTATGGGTTTTTCTCACTGCAGTGAAGAGACAGGAATATGTTTGCTGCCCAGGAGCTGTCGCTGAATGAAGCCTTGTTCATCATTTGGCATTTAAAATAGGTTTGTTTGAAGAATTTCCTGGTTCTTTGAAGTTATGGAACCTGCCAGTCTCTATCATCCACCACTGTCACATCTGAGCACCCAGGAAACATCATCTCTATCTCTGCAGTGCTTTGGGTAGTCTGAAGTTGATGTGTGGGACTGAGACCAGGAGGAGGTTAGTGGTGTAGATGGGAGATAGGTTGTCAGGTTTGTTTGAACACAACATTTGCACAAGGTGAAATGGAGCCATAATATTAAATCCACTAGGTGAAGCATGGAAACAAGTTAGGATTTGTCCAGATTGCTGAATGTGCACAAGGCTTGCTGGCATGTGGTAGCTAGTTTGGATCATGCCCCTTGTGTAGACAAGTTATTGCCTTCTCATTTTATGTCTGACAGAAGCCTGGGTTTGATTCCCCCCCCCCGAAGGAAACTGTTACAACTGTGGCTAGCTTTGCTTGCCCACATACTTTTCAGTAGTTAATAAGGCAGGATGACACTTGTCTCAGCTGAGAAACTGAAGTGCTCTATAAGCCTGTCCTTGACCACATCCCAGTTTTATAACGACACATGGCAGTTTTAATTTTCCATTCTCAGAAAGTTGAGATGTGCGGGAACGTGTGGACAAGGGGAATGAAACACAGAATGTCCATGAAATGCTGTCCCTAAATAATCATCTTCTGCTGTCACTGCTGGAGACAGAACTGGGCTAGATGGACACTGGTCTGACACAAGAGTGTTTCTTGTGCCTTCATTGCTCACCTTGTGCTGTGGAGCACAGGTCAGGTGTGTCAGCTGGGTTTTGAGTAGCCGGATGATTAAAATGCTGGTTAGTGTACATACCATTTGTACAGTTTCTCAAGAGTGACTGCCTTTTCCTGCAGTACATGTTAAGGAAATACTGCTACTTCATTTTAATTGAAACAATTTAAATGGAATAGTTATTTTCATTCTTCCGTGCTAATGGCACACTATAATTTGTTTTCAGCTTGGGACATTGGTTCTTAGATGGCTTAGCCTGCAGCTGTAGGTTTTGTGTTGAAGATTTCTAACCTAAATTGAAGATGTTGTTCAGAGCTTTGCAGAAAGAAATGTAAAGTGAAATAAAATAGCTCATTCTTCAGTTTTCACAGAGAACATTACCTATAATAGATACTGGTTAGTGTTCAAGTGGCTTTTTGAAGCTGGGTGACTGAAGTCAGCAAACACTACCTGTTAAGTGGTTGAAAAAGATACCTAAAATGCTGAACTTCATACAACTCTTGGAAAATTTGGACACTTACATGTTTGTGCAAGGCATTTCAAAATTTGAGCATTTTTTTTTCACAATGGCTAGAGGTTCTTCTAATACCTCTACCACACAGTTGTGTGACAAGATACAATGAAACCAGATTTTTGATGTTTTTCTGTTGTATGTACTTTCTGATGCTTAATGAAAAATGAATGTATAGGGTTTCTTTGTTTTACTCAGCTGGGTGTTTATTTTTGCAAAACTTGTGCAGGTCTCAAACACATTAAGTTCCTAATCTCTCACATTTGACTGAAATCAGCCAAAGGGGTTCAAAAGTTCTATAGGGAAGGAAAGAAAGGGCATGCATGCACGCATACAGGGTATGGTTGCATAAATCTCATTTCATGCTGAGAACACATGCGATAGAACAGAACAAAAAGCCTTTTACTGTATGGCATTTCATGCTCTAATGGAGTTCTGCATCGGCTTTGGCATGAACAGCAATCTGATAGGACATGGTGATGCTGGAGGCTGAGCTGTATTTGGTGTGGTCAGGGTAGCAAGAAAAGATGTCAGTAGGCAACACAGCAGGTGTGCAGTGTATTTTGCTCTAGTGGACTTCAGGTTTTATGCTGAAGGACATACTAGACTGTGTTTTATCCCTGGTGCAGCATGGGCCAGTTTGGTTATGGGAGAGCAGATTTGTGCCACAAAATCTATTGCCCTGATGTGATCTCACAGGGAGGTGAGCACTATCTTTCCGGACTTTTACTCGCTTGTCATCAGAGGAGATAGTTTCACATGCAGCCCTGAGCATGTCCAATGCTCAGAAAAGATCAGGTAAGGGAGGATAAATCTGTTTAAAGATAACTACAGTCCTGAAGAGACTCGTCTTCATTTTGCATTTAAGGACTGGTGAAACAGAATTGAACAGCAAAAACAGACACTCTGTTTCACCTACAGCAAACCAGACTTGGATTGTAAAAGAGCAAAACAAACTGGCAGAGGGAGCTGTGATATCCAGGAGAAGGTACTGTGTGAAGCCATTGCTCTAGCAGAGACCACGCTGTGTGTCTGCAGCCTGCCCTCAGTTTCCTGCCTGGCTGCCTTTGTGCCTCCTTGCTCTCGTCTGGGCTTCCAGGCATTTTGGCAACGCCCAGCAGGAGGGCTGTGAGACCGGCCAAGAAGATGCGTGGGTGGGGTGACAGGCACCTTTGATTCCCTTCAGTTTTCGGCGTGACTGTCTTTTTCAATGGGAAAAAAAAAAAAAAGAGAAAAGAAAGCAATACATCAGTTTTCAGTTTTGGGGAGGAAATGGGTTGTGTTTAACCTTCAGTGAGTGAGGATTGAGGTCTGAAAGTCCTCTAAATGGGTGTCTCTGTGTAGCACTGAGAAAAACATATAAGCTTTCCCAGCATGCTGTAGTGACTAATGTAGGCAGCTTTCCTCCGAGACAGATGGCAATTGAAGATTACCATCGGATATAATTAGCTTTCCTCTTGTCTAGGTAGGAAAACTGAAGTGCATAATTCAGGACTTTGAACTGCGCTGTAAGATGGATGCCCATTAAAAGTTCGCACTGCAATACAGACTATTGTAGTACCATTTTGTTGCTCTGAATACACAGAAGTACATAAATGGACATGTGCAAACTTTTCTGCAAGGAGCTGAATTCTGTTACAGCAACTAACAGTTGCTCTGTGAAGAATTCCAGTTCTGGTTTTGTGTTGTTTAGCCTGCTCCTTTGTTCTTTGTTTTTATTATGAATTTGATTCCAGTTTTGTTTAAGGAAATGCAATGACTGATACTCTAAATGCTGAACTCAGATACATTTTCATCTTTGTTCTGCTTGGGAAGCTCGCTACCTTACGAACAATTTATCTTTTTTTTTTTTTTTTTTTACATTTAATGCAAGTAGACTCACCGGTAACCTTTCCCCTTCAGACAAGATGCCAGGACTTTACACTGTTAAATGTTTTACAGGACTACATTTTTCTACAGTGCTGTGTGTCTTGTAGCTTCTCAGTCCTCAGGATATGCACTGATGAAATATTCTATATGGTAGTTTTTCCTTTCACATTTAAGAAACAAAACAAAGCATTAAAAGCCTTTAGGGGATCAGATACAGGCTCTGATGCAAACTGTACAACAGTTCTTTGTGAGTTCTGTAACATTCTATGTCCACAAAGTATTTTCACGATTATGAAGCTGCTCATTAGAGCTTTTCTTATGGGTGGTTTTGTTGTTACTGTAAATAATGTATTTGAGCTTTAGTGCTAAGAAAACAAAGCTGTGTATAAAGAAGGCTTGTGAAAATCGTCTTAATGTTGACAATATTCAAGCTTTTCTAGTTTGGCATTGTCAGTTTGGGATTAGTTTTCTGATGGTAGTTAGCACTGAAGTTTTGTGTTCTGATTAATTATCATGATCCAAAGGCAACATGAATGCATTCATTGGGAGCACTGGGAAATGTAAGGCATTAACATTATCAGAGAAGCTGCTCAAACTGCTGGTGTCCTGCAGATTTCTCCTGAGCTGGCAGGATCCCTGCTGTGAGAAGCTTCCAAGATTTTGTAGTAGTGTGGGGTAAGTGCTACCACTTATCTCCATTTTCTTCCCTCCCTGAATTAATTTAGCTTTACACTTTTCACTTGTTTTGCTGCATTCCTGAGAATCCCAGAGCTCTGGTCTGCACAGATGCATTGCAGCAGATTGACTTGCAGGATTTGCTATTGGGGTAAATTGCATCACAAACAGCTGGGGATTTAGGGTTTTTTGCGGAGGGAGGGGGAAGGTTCTGGTTTTTTCGGGGGTTTTTTTCCCTTTGGCACTTGAGGCAACACAAGGAACAACACAGCAGAAATGAAGAAACATACTGTGTTTGGGGCTCTGACTACAGAAATACTTGGCATGTTATTTAAATGAAAATTTAACTGTTCAGTTTTGTATGCTGGCCAGGTGCATGTTAAGACCTATTTTCTGGACCTCTTAATCAACACAAGCCAGTGTAATGTAACCTGTTCCTTTGTAAAATATGGTAAAATATGGACAATAAAAATTACAGTAAAAAGCTGTGCCATCTGATGATGGCAGTCCTAGTGCATTTGAAATTTATCATTACTGGGGTTTACAAATGTTACTGTGAAAACTAGTCATACAAAAAGCACCTGTTTCTATATAGGGGCAGATTCTGACACCAGTATGGATCAGGATTTATACTGTTATAGTGAGGTGAGAAAATAGTCTCATCTACTTGGGATTTAGTGTCAGTGCGGATGGGGAGCATTTAATTCTTCAGGTGCTGGTAGTGAAGCTAGTAAATGAGCCCTCTGTTATCCTTCGGGGAAAAAAGGCAACAAAAAGCCCACCGTGTTTTTCCCTCTGTCCTTGAGAGCCTTAATTTTGCTTGTGAGTGGGCTTTGGGGTTGTGTTTTTTGTATGTGTTTTGCTTTCTTGCGTTTTGGGAGGGGGATTTATTTTAACCTAGTGATGAGATTTTTTTTTTTCCCCCCCCCTGACTGGTAGATTTAGTTTTATAATTCAAGCTGTTTTAGTGAGAGCTGCGGTTAAATCACTAGCTCCAAATCAGCCAGGGTGTTTTGGATATCCTAGGCATTGTCAGAAAACAAAGTGTGCCTTGTTTTAAGGTGAACTTAATGCTGTAGTGAGTGTGCACATATAATAAATACAGATCAAATTTTCTGGTTGGACCTTTATTTGTTTAGATTGATCATAGTTCCTGGAGGAAAAATGGTGAGCCGGATATGGTATGTAACTGAACTGTTTTGAAACCTGACTAATTCACCTTTTTCCAGCCATTTCTCCTTCCACTTTTTTCCATTTTTTTTTCTCTCTGGGAAACCTAAGAAGGATTGCTTGTTTGACCTCAATCCTCTGACTCTGCAGGCACTTGTGGACAAAGAACAGTGGTGTGAATGAGTAACTGATGTAGTATTGGGTTGCATATCTTTCTATTAATAATCTTCTGTTTTTTCAAGCATTGTGTAGTATTTGTGTGGTCTTGGTTTTCTTAAAAGGAGGTGAAGAAGCAAAGCAACTCAAAATTGCAATGCTCTATTCCTTGCAGGAAGAGCAGCTCAAGTTGACTGAAACCTTTCAGTTGTACAAGTCAAAGTATGAGAAGAAAATGACCTGAACTCTGACCCCCAGAACATGTTGCATGGCTTGTTTATATTCCAGTCCCTTCTGGAAAAAGAGCTGAAGGAAAAAGGGAAAGAGACTGGGAAGGAACAGTGCCGTCACCACATCTTGCAGGAGGAGCTGCATGGATTTATAGCACCCATTCTCTACCTTTGTTCTTTCATGTATTATACAGACACCTACGATGTGTAATATATAAATAGCAACCTAGCTTAGGTTGGCTAAAGCTTTAAAGGTTAATCTGGGAGAACGTAAGAGGGCTAGGAAATATTCTGTCAGCTAAGGTTGTATTACTGACTGCGTGTGGGGGTTTGATAAATATTTTTTTAAGATACAGTTAGAGCTGGATTTGTTACGCTTGGTTAAAGCTTTGGGAGTTGAGGAAGCAGAGCTGTCTGTGCTCAGCTCATACTTGTGTTTGACTTTGCATGCAGAGGTTAGCTTTTGATCAAACCCCAAATAATTGTTTGTGTAGTCCCCTGCTTCTCTGTGGCTGCTGGCCATGACAGAAATGGCTCGTCTGTGTTCCAAGTACACAGGAGGAAGTAGGAGGGAAAAGAAGTGAAGTGTGTTGATGGGAGGGCTGTAGGCAGTCAGGACAGGGAAAGCGCATGGAAATGTCTGTTCCTTCTTTCTTGTTCTCCCTCATCTCAAGGCACAAAAGCAGGCAAGAAGATGAGGCTGTGGACTTTGCTCTTGATCGTAATTATAGGCAATGTTTCTGGAAATCTGTGATACTTAAAAAGCACCAGTTAGATAAGAATCCAGTAGTTATTATTCTCCTTCCCCTCAAAGCCACAAGTTGGATTTGAGTCTATCCAGGGCTGACTTTTAAGCTTAAGTTAGCAGTGTTTAACTGTGTGTCCATTATTGGAATGAGTCCTAAGCCACCTTGGAACATGAAAGACTATTGTTTTCTATCTTGGAGGGGAAAAATAATTAAAAACAACACTTACCAGATGAAAAATATCAATCCAGTTATCTCTTTTTTGTGCTTGCAGTTTTTTAACTGTGTATCTGCACCATGCCATGGAGCCTGCTGTCACCTTGAGCTGGTGCCAGGGATCCACATTGCGCTGTGATAATCTCCAAAACACTAGTTTGGATCTCAAGGGTGGCATAGCAACCCTGTGATAGCCCCAAGCTGGAGGTGACATGTTCTGCCTCTCAGCAGGGCTAAAGAACTCAGCCTCAGACAGTTCACTGAATACTGCTCTTCTTCGAGGGCCACTTCAGTGGTACCTAATGCCCGTGCTCCCTTGTGTTTTGCTCACCCGGATTTTCTGGCAGGATGCACTCACTGGTTGATGCTTTGTGCTTCTCTTTTTCATCTGTGGAGCTGGTATTTCATGTCAGTTAGAAGTGATGTGAAATTTGGCATCAGGAGGCCCAAAAGTGGTATCTCTGTGAAACAGTGCACTTAATTGATTGTGGTACCTCAGAGAGCAGGATCACAGCATTTTTTTTTTTTTTCGCACCCAGAGTGGGGCCTGTTTCAGTAAGTTTTAAAAAGCTTGTAACTTGACTTAGGCTTGTCCACGTGCCATTTTGCTCTCCAAGAAACAGGCTGATGAGTGCATGCAGCCTCTAATTTCTTTCTGATTGTGCCTCCACTGTGGGGTACATATAAAAGCTTCTCGGTTCTCAGGCAGAGGGAGGGAACAGGAGTGAAAAGGGAGTTACACCACTGTACAGATGATACCTTATCTAGTGCAGTAAGAACAAGGAAGTCTGAGCGTGGTGATGAGACTGTAAATCAGGACATGGAGGCCTTTTGCAGCTTTTGCTAAATCCTCTGTGTTGATGACATGTTGTCTTGGAAGGCTACAAGCTTGTGTTTTTTCAATCTTGTTTGATGTGAGAGGTCGGAATATGTGGGGCTGGAGACAAGGTTTGGAGAGCTGTGGGTGCTGTATTGTCTGTTGTGCCCAAAACACAGAGATGAGCTGTGTTTGTTCCTGGGCCTGCCTGCAGCCTTTGGGAAGGGAGCTAACCTTCCTCTTCCACCAGATACGCTGTCTAGGTAAATTAGTATTAGAGGAGATGAAAGTACAATAGATTGAACTGTACTTGAAATCTTTATCAGTATCCTTTAGCCAAAGGATATGCTTGTGTGGGGAGAATTGCTGAGATTGTAAATACATCTGCAGAGCCACACAAGAGGGAAAAGTGATGCAGAGATCTTGTAGACTCTGTACAAAAGCAAACTGAAATAGTGATCATAAGTGAAAAATACCAATTAAGTTGCTTTTTCCTTTTCCTTGGCCCAGTGGGCAGTTATGCGCCGAAGAACGAAATACCAGTGTCCATTACTGAAAGAAAGAAATGGAATAAAAGAATCCTGAATTGTCCACGAAGTAATAAATGTATTGCTGTCTCTTGTGGTACAGAATATGTTTCACCATTAGCAGGATGGTGAAAGGAAGGGAGACAAGCACTTAAGCCCTAAAACCTATCTATTGCAGCCTGTCCTGAAATACTGCACAAGGTCAAAGATGGGCACAGCTCTAGTCTCTGTCTCCACAGTAAATTAATGTCAACAGAGGCTACAGTTCTGGCTGTAGGAGCTGATAAAGAGCAAAGATTGACTAAATCTATTGAGCACCTCTGCTGCTGTGATATCATATCGACTGGACATCATTGCTTGCTGTTGGGTACTTGGAGAAAAGGTTATCTTGCTGTTTCTTTTCAGGCTTGCTGTAGTATTTGGACAAAGAGGAAATGATAGGGGAAACACTGGAAACTTTCTTTAATAGAGAGAAGTTGTGTTTGGGGAAAGACAATTTTTTTTTTCCAATTACCTGCATACTATGGAAGTGAAATGGGTAGTTTGGTGTGCTCTTGGAGAGAAAGAAGGCATCAATTGTCACAGTCAGCAAATTGTTCCTCTACTGCTTATACCCATGTTGTTGGAAGAGATAAGGGCAGAAAGTGTCTTATCTTCCAGTGCAGGGAATAGCTTTAGCAGCAGCTATGCGTATGTGTGGTGTGATGCTGGAAGATCTTAGTGACGTTTTGATACAGTAAAACCTTAGGTTTTTTTAGTGTCATGATTTGTACAGGTTTTCAGGAACAGAAATAACTGCTTTGGTTCGGTGTGGGGCAGGAGAGGTTAAGAATCTTTTCCAATTCTGATGATGTTAAATATACAACTTCAAAACCAAGTCCAAGTTGTTGGAGAGTTAGAAAATTAGTTTTAATTCTGAGCCATTTTGCTAGGATAACCCAGTACATCTCGCTTAAACAGTATTTCTGGGGACAAAAGTTTCTTAAACTAAAATCAAAAAGAACATTGGAAATGATGAGAATTTCAGGTGCACGGGAATGAGGGATGGCACTAGACTGACTCAGCCACTTCAGTACCTCTTAGACTGTGCAGCAGCGCTTTGATATAGTCTCTCTGCAGCATTCCCTTCCTGAAGAGGGGGAGAATTCATGAACAATGAAATAATGCACATACTTAAGGCAAGAACTGGAAAAGTGAATGGTGAATAGTATTTAGATTAGGCAGAAGAAATACATACATATTTGTGCCATAACGTGCTCAGATTTTGACAGCTTGAGAAAGATGATGATGTGAGAACTCCTTCCTCAATTATCCTTTTGCTGCATGGTTGTTTCACCAGGCACATGCTACATCCTGACCAAAAGGAGGCAGTGCTGCAGGACTGGTGGTCACAAGCGTAAACCCACAAAATACTGACTACATCTTAAAAATCCTGATGTTTCTTTTTAAACCTTTATTAGGCTTTTATGTGCTTTTTCTGCTGTCCCTTTAAATTTCAAGGTCTGCTCAAAGCATATTTTCAAGTTCACTTCCTCCCCCACAACTACAAGAGATAGGAATCTGAGGTCTCAATGAGCTGAAGTTTTCAGGCTGTCACTTCATGGCAGCAGCAAAGAACTTATATCGTCTTGTGACAGTTTATGGAGATGAGACTGTTTTAAGCTGCGTAGTATTTAATTTAGTAGTAACCACTTTATAGTTAAATATTTATTAACTCTGCTTCAGTAGTAGTGAAAGGTACTTCACAAAATAAGTAGGACGCATGGAAAAGCCTCCTGCATTGTGCTATTAATACTACTAATTTTTAAGGAAGAAAGGACGGAAGGCTTACGAGCATTATGAAAGAAAGATGATGATAGTGTGGTCATTTGATTGCCCAGTCCAACAGCTGTAGATTCCTGCAGGGTTTATTCTGTGACAGGACTGCATCAACCAAATGTGTAAGTTGGAAGATAAACAGAGGCTCTGAGATAGTGGCTTACACCACACTGTACTAGAATAAAGACTAATTGTAAGGAATGATGGTGCCTCTGTCAAGGATGGGGGTTCCCTGCTTCCACCAAGGAAAGAAAATATTAGCCTCAGGTCTTACATAGTTAATAGATCATATACCCAAATGAGTCTTTCTGGTGGGTTGATGGGAGCTTAGGGGCATCTGTCTGTCAGTAGGAGATGCAGGCTGATCTCTCAGGTCTTCTTAGTACCATAACAGAGTCAATCTTGTCTAATTCTGTAATTGTAACACTCTTCTCTGGGAGAGGTAGGAAGCTGACCCACAGAAGTTAGCTTAGATTACTGTTAAAAAATGCCCATCAATTTTTTGCAACACTTATGCATCCCATTGCTTGCTGTCAGAAAATTGACCAGCTGTCACCATGATCATAAGGCATGGTCATACTGGGTTCCTTGTTCCTTTCATTGTGTAGATCACTGTAGGGCTTTAAGAAAGTGGAGGAAACTGAATAATTGAGTTCCAGGTTTGTCTTCCTTGTTTTGTTTAACTCTCACTAACATTGACCTAAGGGAGGGAACCATGGCCTCTGTCAGTTGGGTTGGTGGGCTTAAATCAATGTGGTGGCTCTTGTGTTGAAGTAAATAAACTAGAACGGAACTGCTGTTTTCCACCTGAACTGTGCCTTCTCAATTCCCTATTTTTTTGCATCTCTTACTGTGGGAATTTTCTAGTGCAATATTTGCATAGTAGGAGTTTGTTTTCCTTTGATTAACTTTCTACAATGCTCAGCTGTTTTAAAATAGGAAGGAAGAGCTGGAAGATGCTGTCACCATTAAAAATGCACCCTGAATAATTTCTTCTGTAAACAAGGCAATGGTTCTGTTTACTAAACCAGACTAAGAAAGACATTCTTCTTAGTGAAGACTTTCTTGGCTACAGAACTTTCTCTCAAACACGGAATGAAGCCAGGCACTGGGGGATGGGATGGTGAGAAGACACATAATTAAAGACCATTTTATGTTTCTAAGGGCCAAGTTAGGTACGCTCTTAATGATGGATTGTTTGGAGGTGGGGTGGACCCATTATCACATGTGTGCCAGGCTGAATGTCCTACATAAAACACTGGAAGTTGTTACAGATCCCTTATGATCCTGTTGGAAGAATGATGCTGACTTCTGTTCTCTTGTTTTAATGATTTTTTTTTCCAGGCTGTATGAATATCTTTGCAAATACTTTGCAAGTGGAACAGGTTTTTTTTCCTCTTCTGTGAATAATACTGTTATGAATAATGTTTTTGGTTTTTAGTAGATCCTTTATGGGCTGCTTTTCCTTGTCTTTTCTCCGTTTTGTAGCTTGGTCTGACTCTTCAGCAAGGTTTTCTTACATGGAAGTCAGCAAAATCAGCAATTTAATCAGTCGCTAATTTAGCTACTTTATCTGAAGAGCTGGTTTGTTATGTTCTGTTAACTGAAGTTTGCATTGATTGAATTAGGGAGTAAAGATAAACACTTCAGTGGGATGTTTCACTTCAGTGGGATGTTTTGGCAAACCTTTTCAAAGCAGGAGGGGGTAAAAAATACTAACAGTGAAAGAGAGAAACTACTACAGAGTGCAGTGTGTTTTTCAAGTAAGTAAGAGCATCTCTTAGTTTGGAAAAGATCATGGAGTCCAACCATTAGCCCTGCACTGCCAGATCCACCACTCAAACGTTGTCCTCAAGTGCCACATTAGACATCTTTTCAATACCTTCAGAGATGGTGACTCAACCTCTTCCCTGGGCAGACTGTTCCAGTACTTGACAACTCTTTCAGAAAATTTTTTTCCTAATACCTAACCTAAACATCCCTTGCTGCAACTTGAGGCTGTTGGCTGTTTCTGCTTGTCCTGTCACTTGTTGCCTGGGAGAAGAGACTGACCCCCACCTTGCTACAACCTCATTTCAGGTATTGTAGAGCATGATAAGGTCTCCACTGAGCTGCTTCTTTTCCAGACACTTCACCAGCTTTGCCCTTCTCTGGACTCGCTCCAGCATCTCAGTCTCTGTCTTCTCAGGGGCCCAAAACTGAGCACAGGGTTCAAGGTGCAACCTCACTACTCCTGAGAACAGAGGAGTGATCTCTTCCCTCATTTCGCTGGCCACACTCTTGCTGATCCAGGCCAGGATGCCACTGGATTTCTTGGTCATGTGGGCACACACTGGCTCATGTTCTTCCAATGCTGACCAGCACTCCCAGGTTCTTTTCTGCCAGGCAGCTTTCCAGCCACTCTGCCCCCAGCCTGTGCTGCTGAATGACCCAGACAGAGGGGTTCAACTTGGCCTTGTTAAACCTCCTCCAGCTGGCCTTGGCATATTGATCCAGACTGTCCAGATCCTTCTGCGGAGCCTTCCTGCCCTCCAGCAGATCAACATTCCCACTTAACTTGGTGTTACCTGCAAACTGACAATGTGCACTCGATCCCCTTGTCCAGACCTCATCTTTTCTTTAAAAATATTAAATAAGGCTGAGGCCTGGGAACCCCACTACTGACTGGCTGCCCGTTGGATGTAACTTTGTTCCCTACCCTGCTTGGGCTCGGCCAGCCAGGTTTTTACCCAGTGGAGAGCACACCCGTACAAACCACGAGCAGCCAGTTTCTCCAGGGGAATGCTGTGGGAAATGCTGTCTAAGGCTTTACTAAGGACTCTGTATACAATGCACCATACACAGCTTTTCCCTCATCCTCTGTGCAGGGCACCCTGTCATGCAAGGAGATCAGGCTGGTCAAGCTGGACCTGCCTTTCATAAACCTATGCTGCTGGGCCTGATCCCTCAGTTGTCCTGTATGTGTCTTGTGATGGCACTCCAGATTATGAGTCAGTTGCTGTTAAGGACACTTGACTGAGCCCAGTAGGTGAGTTTTCCTCTGTTTTTGCAGTTTTAGGGAAAGACTCTCACTGAATTACTGCAAAAACTTACAGATTGCTCTAGAAGTTGGGAGTGACTGTCAAGACTAAGTTGCAGTGACCCTTCAAGTAGAGTCAAGGGAATTGGAGCTGAAGGGAGGCAGTGCTACTTCCCAAAGAGGGTTGAAAGATTGGAATTGCAACAGCTGCAGCTTATGAAGTATTTCTTCCAAAACAGAGCGGGATAGCCTGTAGGATATACTTCAGGTTGATAGATTCTACCTGGTTCATTGCATGGCTTTGTTACTGGTAGATACTGTTATAAAACCACTCTAACGCTACAATTAAATTCTGGTGAAAGATAGGAGTGGAAAAGAGTAAGGAAGTAGTGGGTTGTTGCACTCAAGTAGTGGTGACACTGTTGGGTACTTCTTCAGGAGTGAAGAAATGTGAGTGGCAGCAATTTGGTTTTCAACTTCTAATAACAAAAAGGCTCTCTAGTAGTTTCTTGGCCTTCAAAATGAGATATTAGGATATTACTAGCATAAAGCATATTGCTGTAAATCACTTGGACTATATCCACCTTGAGTTTTACTGCCTTAGAGCTGGTTAAGGTAACAGCAACTAAAGACTAAAAACCAACGTGGACTTTAAAAAAAAAGAAAATTAAAAAGGTAAAAAAGCCATAGAGGCCAAGGTTCTCCTCTTGGAAAATGAAGTAGTACATTTGGATATGGCTTGTTTTGCTGGACAGCTGTTTGTTCAGTTCACTTTAAAATATAGATAGGCAAGTAGGTGTATATGCATTGTGTGTTTTGACCCTGCTTCCCATGATGGGGGAGAAGTGAAATACTAGAAGGCTGTACCTCTCAAGTAAATTTCCACAGTAACATGTGGCTGGAATGGCTATTTTGGACTTTCACAAGATTAACCAACAACAGTTCATTCATAGCTACTGAAAAGGCTGCTCACTGTGCAAGATGTGAGCAAGACAGGACTTGATTTTCCTTCAGTCTGTCTTGCCAGATACGTGAGTTCCTGATATTTCTCTGTTTTTCTTTCACTAGACTGTGCAATGAGGTGCAAACTCTATTTGAAAAACGAACACTTTCTCTGATGTTTTTCTGTAGCTTCACAAGTTCAACAGATGGGGTCTTAACTTTTCTTCCTCACTTTGTAATGTGTGAAAATAACATTTTTCTGTTGCTTGAGCAATGAAGTTTGGCTTGTGTCAGGAGCTGAAGACTCTGCAGGCATAAGCAAATAGTTTCAGTGCGTCTTTAAATGTCAAAACTGGACTTTTAAGAACATTCAGCAATCCTAAAAAAAACAGTAGAAATTTGTGGCAGCTCATACCCTGTTCTGTTTCATCAGCATCAGCCTATCTGCCTCCTGCGCTGTGCCAATGCTTGTTTAACTGTGTAATTACGGAAACTGATAGTGTGTGGCACAAGGAACAGGAGAAGCACAGGTACCTATAAAGGCCAGCTGATTTCTTTGGGCTACCAGTGGACAGAAGAGAGTTCTACTCTCAGATGTCTTCAGAGAGAACCTAGAGTGAACCTGTGCTTCTATACAGAGTACACACACATGGTAAGTGCAAAGCAGCATTCATCTCCTGACACTGGGTCTTTGTGTGAGGATCCAAAGTGGAGTGATCACCTGCCAGACTTGCGGTGGTAGAGAATGGCTGTAATAACAATAACTTTTCTTTTGTAGGTTTCCAGATGCTTTAGAAAGAGTTCATGTATTAATTCATCTTGTATTTCAGTTTCTTGTTTTGTTTTTCTTGTATTTCAGGTTTATCAGTCATGAAACGAATTCTTCTGGTTTTTATCCTGGCTGCTGCTGTTATGTATGGTATCCTGCATGGAAATCTGTGGAGAAATAACCTCTACTGGTATGGTGATGGTTCGTTCATTTAGAGTGCAGGCACCTCATGGCTGTATGAGAGATGTGGCTCTGAGTTCTTGTGTTGCTCCATAAGTGTTTACTAGTAATCATCATAAGTGATTACTCTGTGTGTGTGTTTTGTGGTTGGGGTTTGTTGGTACTCTGAGGGAATCAGTATGATCGTTCTGTCCTGTCACCTGTTCTCTTGTGTCACTTTCAAACATAGTAATTAATTTGAGCCTGGTTGTATGGAGAGGTCAGGACCTCAGTGGTAGGGAGCCCCACTGAGGTTCATGAAAATAGGTGTTCAGGTGAGGAGATACATGAAATGAAGAAATTAGGTGTCCACATCTCCCTCCACCCCATGTGGGTTTAGTGTTAGTTGTTCCATTAAATGTCTGATAAGTGATGTGAGAGAGGCCTTATCCACACATGGGAATAACTGCAGGTGCAGGGAACACCTTTTGAAAAGCTGAAATTTATTGAGGCCTAGCAGCAGCCCTTGAGGGCAGTGAGCCTTCACTGTCTCCAGGCTCACAGGACAAGTGGCTTGGGACCTAAAATTCAGGGCACTTACTTGAAGAAGTTGAGTTTCCATTGGTCTTCGCACAGCTGTGAGCAGGACTGACCAGAGCATTATGAAGATAAGTGATAGTTTTTAAAAGTAGTGGATAATGTGCTCCTTCTATCTTGTTTATAGTGTGCAAATGATACGAATAGCTTTCTGTTGTGGTTTCTCTTTACAGAAAACCACAATGTTGTGACATTTCCCTTTTTGCAGGATTAGCTTTTATGGACAGACTTCCTCTGTGAGGGCTTCTCCTTTCTATGTGACTAGTGGAGTTACAATCAGTTACAATCAGTAAGTTCAGCAGTTGAGTATTTTTGTAATGGGGTTGGTTTGTTTTTGTTCTGGTTTTGGACAGGTGGGAGGGATTGAGGCTAAAATCTGTAGCCTTTGTCCATAGGCTCCCTGCTCAATTGTACAACTGTGTCCCGTGGCTGTTCCTGTTATGAACACAGTGGTAAGCTGTCTGTCAGAAAGGAATTTGTCCATGTCATGTTTCCAGTGTTTGTTTAATATTTATGGCCATTTCCAATAACTATCTGTAACAAGCAGTGAATTGTTGGAAGGACATTGGCTTAAAATTTTCAAATCTGTGCAATTCTGAGTTACAGCTGAATAAAGTTAGCACAGCTTGGAGGGCAACTTCAGTGCTTAAAACTTACTAAACCAGAGGTGTGTTTCACTTGCCATGTTCAAGTGCTTGTATAGGCAGCTCTTGTGCTTGTGACTTCGTTAGATTTGTGGGACTAATGAGCACCTATGCTGAAACATGAAAGCAGACCTCTCTTCTCTCTGAAGCTGTCCTGCAAAATGCCATCTGTGAGGCTGATTCTGGAAAGCAACAAGGTGGCCAGCTGACAGATTTCACAGGGCGCTTTCTCAGTGTCAGTACTCACATAACAACTTGAGGTTCCAAAAATCAATTAACCTTAATGGTCTCTTTGGCTTGTGGTTCTAATGTGGTGATTTCATTCTTCTGCTCTCAATGCAACCCAGAGGCACATGTTGCTCGCACTGAACTTTACCTTCCCTTCTGGGCTTCATATTTGTGATTAATTGGGCTAAATCTCCCAAGTCGGGGATGTGCTTAGAAGTGCAAGTCTTAGCCTTATTATGAGAGGAATGACTTATCCCCAAAGAATCTCATTTTCCTTAAAGTGCCCTATTTCCTTCTTCAAACAAGACTCTGTCTCTTCCCTGAGAGTGATGGGGATGCCATGTGGAATGGCTGCAGGGGTGATTGAGCCCAGGAGTCTTGCGTTTCTGGAGGTGGGCCTGAGTTCTCGCTTCTGATTAAGCCTGCTTTGGTACTTGCTGAGCAAGGGAGGTCACAGCCCCCTTGGAGCAGCAGTGAGAGATACAAGCCTTTACTAGTAAAAGTAATTGTGCTGCAATAAGAAAGTTTCATCTTTGTAACACGGAGGGAGTAATGAAATTTTGGTGTGATCTTAACTCAGTAATCAGCTTTTACTGATTGATTTGTCCAAGTGTCCCTACCTTGTTTATGCTACCCATTCCTGGTCTTGCTATTTATTTGAAATTCTTTTTTTGCAGGCTGCCACCTACAGCTGTGGAGAGGAGGAATGCATTGGACACTTGTCTCCTGAAACCAGCATTTGAATCTTTACTGGGGTGGGTCTTCTGGGGGGGTTGGGGGGCAGGGAGGGGAAGGAAAGGCTGTGCTGATTGAGGTAGAACTGGGCTATTTACACATTTTGAAGCAAATGTTGAGTAGAGCCCTGAGAAAGCTTGGAAAGATTAGGCCAGGTCCTGGCTGAAGAAGTCTTAAACCTCTACACAAAGACACCATGGCTTCTTTTTTTCCCCTGGTACTTTTTGTGTATTAAAAAACATGGCTATAATTTTAGTGCTGTTGCAGGTTTTAAAGCACGTGGAAGCATATTAACTCTGTGCCACCCAAAGCAGACTTGTAGTCTTTGAGTTTTGGTTAGCTCCTGGTCCAGTGAGGTGGTCCTAATTCCCTTGCCCATGGATTGTGCCCAAGCGGTCTGTGTGTTGGGTGCAGCAGGGTAGCTCTGCTGTTCAGCAAAGGGGCAGGAGTGGACTCAGAGGTACACAACAAGAAGAAAGTACATGCACAGCTAGGACAGAGTCTCACACCTATGTTTAGCTTCTTTATAGGGACAGTTTGCATGAGCTGGAGATCTGTTCTGTGCACTTTGGTAATAGCCTGGGGAGGCTGAAAGGATTTCTAACCTCACAGAATTATTTATTTGAAAGGAACCAGAGCTGGAAGAGCTAGAATTAAGAATCTCTTCTCAGTAGGTAAATTATTTATTATGTCTAAGCTTACCAGCTGCTTCTGAACAGCAAAGCAAAGTAATAAATTTAATATGGGTATTTAGTGCATCATGTCTCAAAGCAGGCTGGTCTTGCTTAGTTAAGCTATTGCCCGTTTCTCAGTGTGTGGGCTGTAGTGTCTTGTTGTTTGGGGTTTTTTCCCTTTTTACTGTTAGTATGTTCTGAATACGTAGAGCTTAAAGAGTGAGGGATTTGATTTGGGAAACTGAAAGAGAAGGTTTTCTTAACAGCTATTAATATTCTTAACAAGCAAGGCTTGTGCTGACTGGGGCGTTTTATGATTAACATTAGGTTTTCTGGTGACTGTATACTCCTGTGTTAACATTTTAATCTAAGACTTAATATGCAGGATCATGACAAAGTCAGCGAGTACACTGTGTGTGTGCTTAGTTAATTCAAAGGTGAAGCCAAGGGCATGGTAGCATGTGACATGTTTGTGTCTGCTGTTCACTCATTTTCCTGGACTTGTCACTAAGGCAGTAAGAGTCCCTTCCCTGCTATGAGAGATCCCTTTTCTGTGCTTCCTTGTTTGTTGACAAAAGAAGTGACCTTTTTAGCTTGACACTTAAAAGGGATCATGCCATCATGTTCTAGTTTGCAGGAAGAATGTGCTTTTGAGGCAAACCTCCTTGTGATCCCCACATGCCGTGCTTCTCATCCCAGGGTGGCCCTGGTGCGAATACACTGGGATTCTTTCAGACATCTCCTTAAGCCAGAAGATGCACTGCAGGAGCACAGCCCATGTGCTGCAGCTGCTTAGGGGTGGGACCCTACTAGGGTTAGTCCAGAATATAAAATACCCAAGATGGATGTAGTGTGGACATGAGAACTCCGTACTTTTTTGCTGCATGGATATACCCGTTGTTGCCCCCAACAACTTACTGATGTCAGCACAGTCATATAGTGCCACTTGTTTGGAATAGGAGAGCAGCTCAAATCAGGAGATGGTATTTTCGAGTTAAAACACCTTGCTTCAAATCCTGTTCTTGTTTATTAAATTGCCATGTACAATAGTAACTCTTAACTTTCCTTGCTACCTGTATAATGTACTTTCAAACCTGAAGTTATTCACTGTCTTCCTGGGTTATGTATTCTCTTAAATATGTGGTCTCGTGGTGTAAGCTTTCAGTCACACAATTGTAATGGCAATTCTAATAAGTCTATATAAATTGCACTAATAGACAAGTCTTTTTGTCCCACTCTTTGCCTGTATTTTCTGTTACAAGGTCTTCCTCTCTTCCATCATCTGCTTGCTTTCCCAGTGTTCATGGATTTTCTTCTTTTAAAAATGGATGATAATATGATAAAAATTGTAATAGGATAAAAAGAGCTTTTTACAAAGCAGTTGCAGGACTTACTGGCTTCTGCAGGTATATCATTTGGATTTTTGAAACTTCTTCCTTTTTTCCTTCATCAGTGTTGACAAAATATACCCGTTCCTGTGCGCTAATGATTTTATCAGAGTGGCAGAGTTCCAAGGGAGCAATAAGTTTGAACTACCTTACGGAATAAAGAGAGCAGGTTTGTGTTTCCCATGTACCTTATTTTAAACAGAAATACCTAAATGGCTTGTAAAGCCCCCTGAATCTCTTGGATTTTATTCCCCTCTCTCTTTCCTTTTCCATGCAAATTTTACCTTTTTGCTTCTCCTCCCTGTCAAGGGGTGGAGAGTGAGTGGCTGTGTGGCACTTATTTGCCATCTGGGGCTAAAGCACAACACTGAGCGGGCTACTCCTGCCAGGGAAGGTGTCACAGGAGCTGTATGGGGGAATTGATGACACTGCCTGGCTGCTGGACCTGTGCAAAGGGTTTGCTGGCTCGTTGCCACTGCCAGTGTTGGTCAGGGCAGGGTAAATAGGGCCAAACACCCGAAGGGCTTTTGCCACCCTTTTGGAAAGCATTGTGAAGTCCCAGTTTCAGAGTTTTTAACACTGAACAGTGCATCTTCCTAGTCTGGCCTTCAGACTTCTGATTTGCTCTCCATCAGTGGTAACAGGGATGGTTCGTTTTCCTGCACTTTTGGGGTTACATTGAGGAAAACTACATTTGGGAATGAGTTGATTTCTCCTCCGAGGCAAATTGAGTGTCCAGCAGGAGCCTGTCCACCAGGGTTGGGCTGGGAATGTGCCTCTGTCCAGCTTTGTCACAGGCTGGATTGATGTCTTCTCCCAAGATCCATAATGCTGTTACTGTTCCTGGCTATGTAGGAACCCTCTTGTGTCAGCTGAAGGTGGGTAGAAGAAAAAGTCAGTTAGGATGTAGGTCTTGAAAATTCTTCCAGTTCTTACTTACTGTAACTGAGTTTTGTTGGTTTTGTTTTTTAATACAAATCTCAGGCTGTTTTCTGTTTTGAGGCAGAAAAAACTCAGAGAGGAGCTCTGATAAATCTGAATTTCTTCGGCATCATTAGTTGATGTGTGGCCCTGAATTCCAAGTGTTCTTACTTGGAGGCTTTTATGCACAGTGCATATAAACTACTGTGTGTAAAAATACTGTTGTCAGGGTGACACACTTACTTTTGTATTGGCAAATACTGGATGTTTTTATTAATCTTGTTTATATTTTCTTTCTAGAGCAATTTTTTCGTTTAGCCCTTTCGAGACTGCAGAACTGTGGCCTTTCCAATGAAGAAGATGGGTGAGATGGTTTATTTGCTGCTGTTTCTGCTAGTTGCATTTTTAATATTTGTACTTACCTGAAAAGGAATGTCTGCAGGATTATCCTGAAAACACTCAAGTTAGTCGGGACATGGATCAGATTGGCAGGGTCCGAGCAGTGTGTAGCTGATTGCAAGGTTTAAGTAGGTTGGGTTTTACACTTACGTAGCACCAGCGTGCAAGAAAAATTATTCTCTGAGGGAGCTTCCACTTAGAGATTTCCTTTTATAAGTGTGTTAGAAATTTGCCAGCTGAACGCAGTCCCATCTTCCTGTAGTATCTTTTACACTCAGATTGAATGTGATCTCCTCTTGCAAACTCAGTGTAAGATGGAGAATATTTGAGATAAGCAGGTGCAGACCAAGGTCTCCTATGCAGAATAAATCTTGGGCATATCCCTGTGCCTCTGCATCTGCTGGCTGCTGCACACCCTTGTTCCTATGTATGCTCTACTTCCTCTCCTCGTGGATGAGGGAGATCGAGGAAGACAGGAAAGGCTGGCTGTCCTTTGGGGAGTAAGAAGGGTGTGGCATGGAAGGGAGCATGCCTTAGGTAACTTGCTTCCCATGGATTAGATAGATTAAATTAGATCAATTACATTAAATCTCTTGTTGGAAGCCACATCTGCCAGGAGGTTTGGTTTTGTTTTGATTTGGAGGGTCTTTGTGTTTGTGTGTCTTGTTTTTTGTTTGGCTTTGGTTGGGGTTTTTTGGAGGTAGTGTAGTAGGGTTGGCAAGTAGACTAAAGTCCTGTGTTTACAAAGTGATGCAGATGACTCCTTAGATTTGCAGTCTAGGAAATGGGCTGACAACCTGACAGATACCATGTTAATATACAGACTTCTTAATAGAGTTGAGTGCAAATGAGGTCGGCTGTACTTGTTTCTGTTTTTTAATTACAGACATCATACAAGATTGCTGCTTGAAGCCAAATGTCAGGATCACATTTTAATTAAACTTGGGTGGAATATGTTCAAACCTAAGAATTTGTTTTAATACTGAGTTTTTCTTTTTTTTCGCCCTACTATACTCCTTCCTTTCTCTGTCTTTAGTCTGTTTCTAGGATGTTCAAGTTTAGTCTTAAAAAAAAAAAAAAAGGAAAAAATTAAAACTCCATATTTTGTATCAAGAGTGTGATAATGGGGTAAATTTATACAGAATTGGCTGACAGAAGCTGCTCTTTTGTCTGGAGAAGGACAGTGCCAAATGTTGTATTGGAAATTCCCTGAAACCACAAGTTCAGCGCTGTCATTGTTTGTGCTGTAAAGCAGAGATGTTTGGACCTTTTAAATGGAAGTGTCTGTCCTGTAGATGATAAATAAGGAAATTGGTATTTATCCTTTCAATGTAGAGTCTGAGATGTAGATATGGTTAGTAATTCTGGGAAGTAAGCTTCATTTTATTAAAAGTAATAAGCTTCAGTGGTACTGAAGCAAAATGAGAGCTGGTACTATTTAATAGGCAGTATAAACAAATCAAACATACAGTGACTTCATACAATATATTCTTTCTAGGTCCATCAGGTTTTGTGTACAGAACTCTTATGGCATGAATCACTGTAGTAGGGAAGAGTTTTTATACATATATTTCACTGAGATACAGTGGCTTTTAATAGTGAAACGCTTTGGGAATTAATCCTAACAACATTTTCCAGTAATGCAGAATTATTAGGCAGCTCTGTAATGCTGTTGTCCGATTCAGCCTTCGTGGCTGAATAGATTTCCCCTATAAACGTTTTTTAAGGCAGACAAGTATTAGGCTAGATAGGCACAAAGCCTATGGTGCTTATGTAGCTGTATTTGTGTACAACTTAGGTAAATCTGTACAGAGTGAGCTACAAAGGTTTTTTTTCCAAGCAGTGTCGTGTTCCAAACTTAGGTTGAGTTCTCACTGTGTAAAGGTCTAGCTCTCCCAAAGAGTTTGGAAACGAACAGTGTTGCTGACTTCAGTTCAGTTGTGACTTCAGTTCCTCGCTGAGTACTCTAAGGATTCTGAGCTCAACAATTCTTACAAATGCATTTGCACAGTCCTGAGTCAACAAAATGTGACCTCTGCATCCTCCTTTCACCTCATAACCTCTAAGGAAATAATTTGCATTCTTCAACTGGCTATGGGGGTGTGTGTTAAAGGAGCTGAAGTTGAGATCTTTTTTTCTTTTTCCACTGAAACAGAATTTCAGTGGAATGTGGAGGATGCAAGCCTTTTGACCTCTAAAGGCTACATTTCCATTTAGCAATATTTTTCTTTTATAGACTAGGAAAATGTTTCTTTTAGCATTTCACTATATAAACAAAATACATAAGCCAAGGCCTGGCCTTGAGGTTGAGGATCTTGTACACCACCTGACTGGAGCAATGGTTTGAGTGACTACTGCCTGCAGACACTGGAGATCAGTTACCACGGTGTTTGCATGGGGATCCATTTATTCTCTTAGTAGATCTCTGACACATAAAAGCAATCCTTTTTTCACTCAAACCTTTCCTACAGCTATTGTTAGGCCAAGGTCTTAATATTTTTCACTGTCGTCAATACTGTGCTGCTGATCGTAAGCTGAACGTCTGGACGCTGCAATCTGCTACATTTTGCTTGTAGCACATCTGATACTGTTTAAGGATATGAAATAATTTCTCTTCTTGTCATTTTATTTACTTGGAGAAAGGGTGAGTGTTTGGGGTTGTTTAATTTGAAAACATTATGGAAAGGAAATTTAAAGTAGTGAGGCTGGTAAAATATCTGGGAGTAACAGTCTGCTGAAAATTGGTATGTTGACTTCTGTGATCTGTAGTAAGTACAGATCAGTTTATTTAACTTAAGAATCTTTAAACGCACTTCAGCCTAGCTACATATTTTTATCTCTATGTCATATGTTAGTTTTCTATGATACTGTGTTGTTTTTTTTACATAAACAGTTCCCCTCCCTGCTTATTTTTGTCAGTGGACTCTGTACTACTGTGGACTTAGATTTAGGATCATACCTGAAGACATTTGAATACTGGAAGGGGAAGGGGAGGAGGCAGTTCATAAACAGCACATTTGTGCCAGACTTCCTGTTTGAGCCAGCCCACTTTGAGCCTGACAGAGATTAAAAGCGGGTTGTTTTTAATTTGTTCGACTGTACTCACATACACTTCTTCAGAAATATTTGATCTACTTGTCGACTTTATCCATTTCAGAAGTTGAAATACTAATGTTAGATTCTTCATTGGGTATTTGATGGCAGCTGATAACTTTGGTTTTGAGCATTCATGTTATGAAGGGCACTGTAATTCAAAAACTTAATCAAACTTCAAATTTCACTCTGTTGTCTGTCCAAGTAGTATTAGTCAACTTTTAGTCAGGCAAAATCTGGTTTGTATTCATCAGTAAGAAAAAAGAGCTTGGATTTGACTTGAGAACAGCGATACAACTTCTGTAGCTGAGCAAACCTCAGTTGCTCAGCTCTAAAGTCATGTTTTATTTTGCCCTCCCTGCCATGTGTGTCCTGCTGCATCATGACTACAGAGAGGAGAAAGCAAAGTCCTCTTAGTTGTATGTTAGAGTGGAAGGCATTATTTCAATTGCTAGAGGTTACCTTTGTGAAGAAGTATCTTAAATCACCTCTTAGAAAAGCTGGAAGGTATGTAATAAGGAATTACTGTAAGTTCATCTACATGGAACAGAAAAAGCAGTACCTCCTCAAAGTAAATGCCAGGGACATGATACAGCCATATGCTAATCTTGTGCTTTTTTCCCCTGTCCCTCACTCCACTTTCATCACTTACTGATCACATTTTTTCATCCAGTTTTCCTTTTTCCTTCCTTACTTTGAGTTCTAAACTATAGCTGTAAGGAACAAGGTATAATTCAGGAAAAGGGCAACTTCTGTTTTCTTACTCCTGCTATAAACTGTAAGAGGCATATGTGCATCAGCCTGCTTTCTTAAGATACTTTCAAACCAGGTAGAAAAATTAAATGGAAAATGAATGAGCAAAAGGGGTAGAGAGGGAAAGGGTTTAGGGGTGTAGAGGGAATGAGTATACTTGAGGACAGGATGTTGTAACAGGTTTTCACCCCTCTGATTTCCAAGATACCAAGTCACATGATTTATGGTATTAGCTGGAAGTCTTTTTATGAATGCTTGCCTTCTACTAAGCTGCTCAGGAAAGAGTAGAGAAAGGTGTGCCAGCTTTTTTCATGTCACCCAACCCTAAAAGCTGCATTTAGAGCACTGTATATATGTGTGTGTGTGTGTGTATGCATATACACATATATATTTAAAGGCAAGTATCTCTGCAGATGTTGTTAATTCTGTAGGAAATGCAGGGAACTGCTTTGTACGTTAAGATGTCGCTCAGTCTTGGCTGGAACTGGCTGTTTTCATGGATGTTGAATAATAACTCTCAGCTGAAAAAACAGGTTGGACTGTTTGAGGAGAAAGATATTATTAGTCTGCATAAAGTGCCATGCTGGGAATTCATACAGGTTATAGTGGTTTTTGGGACACAATTTTGGTGTCCTGAATGTAGAGCAAGAAGTGGCATAGAGCCTTTTTCTTACTTGAAGAAAGAACCAAGGGAGTGGGGTGTTACTGTGAGGTGACTCATCCTCAGTGAACTGTGAGCCTGCTTGTGTCTGAAGAAAATACCAACATTTTTAATTTCACATTGTTCCTGCTGCAGCCAAATTGAATGGCTTTTGCTCTAAACAAAGAGACGTTTTTATAACAAAAAAATGATGTGCTTACATGTTTGATTCAAACCTTCCCTCAAAACGCAGAATTACTTGAGTAAAAACCCAGCAAGCCTATTTGTGAGCCCCCCCTTTCTTTTTTTATTTAACACATTTTACTAACATTGAAACAAGACAATAGAGAGCAAAATAGCATTGAGAAAACCTGTGATAACTTTGGAAATCTTACCCTGAGAATTTACTTTCATAATTTTAGCATCTCCATAATACCTTTCTTGCATGCTTTCTATCTCTGAATGTATTGTAAATTTGAAATTACTGTTTTGATTTGATGTAGTGCAAGATCTTACTTTTTAGCACATGATATTTTATATACCTAGTGTTGCTGTCTAATTTGAATCTGGTCATCTGAGAATGCAACTTTTAATCAAGGAATCCATCTTGTTACATCATGACAGCATGCATGTCACTTGTTTAAACGTGTTTAGACAGCACCTTTTAAATAGAGGGAGAAAAATCCACACCATATTCATTTGAAGAGCTGTCGTGTCATGGGGTAAGGTTTTTCACACGATCAGTTCATAGGCTTGTAAGGTGAATTGTAAACATAAATCTTGCTGCTTTAGCTTGTGTTGGAGATGTGGAGTTGTACAATCTTGCAAAAGCACCTTAATATTGAGTTAGCTTTTCCAGACATGCTTTGTCCTGGCTGGTTCCTCCAGACTGGGATAAGTTTGAAGGACTGTGGAAAATAATTTATCTAATGGCATTCGTATCACCATCTGGCTAGGTGATCTTAAACACCAAACCACTAGAAAAAGGAGATGTGTAAAAACAGTTTCACACGAGAGAAGCCAGTTAGTGACTTTGTCAGTCCCTGAAACAATGCTTTTTTTTTTTTCCCCCTGCTTTGTAGGGGCCAAGGGCTGTAAAAGAAACAGGACCTCACTTAGAAAACAAGCCAGTTAACGTGCAGAAGTATCATTAATAATATGAAGCCAGGGAAATAATGAATATTAAAACTTCTCTTTGTTCCACAGCATTGCCTGTCGACGGTGTGTCGTGGTCGGTAATGGAGGAGTACTTCGAAATAAGACATTAGGGGAGAAAATTGACTCATACGATGTCATAATAAGGTAAATGCTATCTCCTTTTCATTTTGTGTACGTGGAGCAATTGGTAATTGTCCAAGGCAGGTACTCTCTCTGCCCTTCTCTAGTTTCTGTGCTGGAGCCAAATCAGAAGGCTTGCTTTCTGCTCAAGTGACACACGGTAAGCAATTATGTGATTGTATTCTAAACCACCTTGGCAGAGTTCCCATATGTGCTTGAGCCCTCTGAGTTTAGAGGGTGAGTGCACCTGATAATTGCTCATCTGCTATGTAATGTGATAAGTAAATGCTGGCCTGCTAAGCTTTGCTGTACCCAGACACAGTGTCTGTCCCGCAGACTAATAATGCGTGTGGCAGCCGCTGCACAGTAGGAACGTGGGCAGGGCAGTCACTGATGTCTCTGTGTCTCTGTCCTCTGCAGAATGAATAATGGCCCTGTGATAGGGTACGAAGAGGATGTTGGGAGAAGGACAACTTTCCGCCTTTCTTACCCGGAATCCATCTTCTCAGATCCCATCCACTACGACCCTAATACCACTGTTGTTCTCATCGTCTTCAAGCCACGGGATTTGAAGTGGCTTTGGGAGATACTAGGTGGTCAGAAAATAGTGAGTTCAATTATTCTTGCACCTTGGCTCATCTTGCCACACATCTCTCATGTGAAAAACATGTTTGCTTTTAACAGTAGTGCTCTTAGCTGAGAGGAGCACTGGATCTCCTCCTACTCAGTTTATTTAATATCTCTCTTCCAGAAATGCTTTGTTTTCTTTCTAATGCACATATTTGATTAGTTCCTCACCACAAAGCAGTTTACCTCTGGGAAATACGTTTTTATCCTCTCCCTAGTGTTGTTTGATACTTTAACATGCATGTTCCAGACATTTTTCAGATTTTACCCTGTGCACTTGGTGGAATTGCAGAATAATGTTGAAAGTGATCTCTCTCAGGAGGTCTTAAGTCCAAAATCTTTTTGAATCTTCTTCATTCAGGGCCAAGTTTAAAGCCGGGTTCTCAGGGCATTGTCCAGGTAAATTTTGTGTCTTTCCAAGGATATTTCTACAAACCCTCTTTCAGTGCTTCAGCACCCTCACAGGAGAGAATTTCTCTTTGTCCTCTCGCTGTGTGCCTCTGAGAAGAGTCTGATCTCTCATCTTTCTAAACCCCTTCCAGATAGTTGAAGATGGGCTGAACAAACCCAGCCTCCTCAGACCCTTTTTGTTTGCTGTGAGCTCTGGCCCCTTGGCTGTTGTAGCGACCTTCTGCTGTTTGACACACTCTCTTGTGCAGAGGGAAGCCCAGCACAGCATTTGTGGGACTGCAGAAGGGCACAGTGCAAAGTGCTTGAGAATGAGAACTTCTGTCTGCCTGTTGTCTATGCTCATGCTAATGTGGCCAGCACATAGGAAGCATTTATTGCCTCCAGGGCATATTGTTGGTACGTTATCCATCAGGGACCTTTCTGCAAAGCTGTTTCCCAGCCAGCTGGCCGCTGCTGCCGCAGTGGGTTATCCTGTTGCAGGAGCAGGTGTTTTTGAAATTAGGGAGGTTTCATCACTCTTCTTCTTTAACCTCATGCCCTTGGAGTTCACTCTGGTTAGAGTTGCTCCAAAACTAAATTCAACTGTTTACAGCTGTCAAAAATGCATATTTACTTGCCTGTTACAGAGTGCAAAGGGTTTTTGGAAGAAACCGGCTCTGAATATGATCTACAAATCGAGTCAAATCAGGATTCTTGATCCCAGCATCACCAGGAAAACTGCTTATGAGTGGCTTCATTTCCCAACAAGGTTTCCTAAGAAGGAGGTATGCTTTCTTCTTTTGTGCCTTCTAGTTTTGTGCAACCAAATGTGTATTTAGAGGCAATTATATCTTTATTGACAGTAGACTGTAATGTGGAAAACCTTTTAGGTTCACATTAAAGTAGTTTGCCATTTAGATGGTGCCTAAAAAAGATGAGAAAATGGAATCCAGAAAGAGAGTGGCTAGCCTCGTGTGCCAAAAATACCTTTTTATGGATTCTGTAATTGGTAGGAAATGAGACTGCTTTCCAGACAGACAGAATGTCTTTTACAAAACTGGGAAAGATGGGCAGGTAATGCAACATGACAGATCCAAAGAGCTTCTAGAAGTAATACGGAGTTTTGAACTATTGAATGTTGGGTGTTTTACAGTGTTTATTAAAAAAAAAAACCAAACCAAGGCACACAAAACAACAACAGACAAAAAACCCCAAACAAACAATGAAACCTCCCCCAAAAATCAAAACACCAAAAATAACCCCACACCAAACAAACAAACCTCCCCAAAACTCCAGCAAACTTGTAATTCTGACACTGCTGCAATTCCATGCTCCTGGGGCCCGGGAGGGACTAGGGAACATAGAAGATATTCCAGCCCTGTGCTAATGATGAATGTCTGGCAGCATCACTGTGCTTACTGGTTTGATCCCAAGCATTGTAATGAGCTAACCAGCAATTTGGACATTAAAATATATTTTAACTGTCACTTCCTGACTGAAAAATGTTCTTGATGAAAGGTAAAGCTTCAAGCTGGAGAATTCCCTTGTGCAGTCAGGATCAACCATGTGCTACTTAGCACAGGTACAGTTTACTGGGGTCACATCCCCACTTCATCAACACCACCTAAGTGACACGTGTGGAAATGTCTGACAGGCTGTCACTGTGGAGCATCTGCCACAACTTTTTTCTGGTTTACTCATTCTAATATTTGAGGGAGTGGATTTTTTTGGTACGTGTGGGAGGGGTAGGTTCTATACCTCTTCCTAAAATTTCTTTCTCTTTTCTCAGCCTAATAGTGGCTTTTTTCTCCCTTACTAACTCTCAAACTGGAATAGCCATTTTGGCTATGTGCTTGCTTGGGGCTCTGTGGCATTTCAGCTTTTCAGCTGAGGGTGGGAAGAAAGCAGCATAGTAATTGGATGCTTAACTAATTTCCTAAATGGCCACAGAATGTGCATGGCCTCTATAGGTCCAGAAATGCCTCCTGACTCTTCCAGGGCTGCCCTGTCAGTGAGAGTAGACGTTAAAAGCAGTGCTGTCAGTGAGTCAGATGTGTGTGGTGTCAGCTGGTATGGAGTCACAGGCCCGTTGGTCACCCTTTGTTCCTCCTGCCTTTGGGTGCCCCTGCACAGAGGGGGGTTAGAGTGTGACCATGCCTGGAGCCCCCTTCTGCTCCCTCCATATCCTACTTACTTCATGCAAGGGGCTTTGCAGTCCCTCATCCCTGCGCAGCAATGATCAATCTCAAGTATGCTCTTCCTCCCTTTTCCTCCCATCTCGGAGGTGGGCTGTGGCTGGGAGCCTGCACATCTGCAGTGAGAGCCTGCACATCTGCAGTGGCCCTGGCACAGCTTGGTTAAGCTGCAGGTCACACCACAGAGGTTCCCATGGGCAGGAAAGTCTCACATCGGAACCTTCTGTACCATTGCTCGTCCCTGGGCAGGGCTGGTGCTGCCTTCACTATCCTGTGCTTCAGCCACCTTGGCCTGTGGGAGATGCCGGTGACCGCTGCTGCTTTCCCTGCTGTCCCTGCCTTTTCCATTAAACCAGTCTCATGTTCCCAGTGTGCACATTAGTGCATAACCAGCAAGCATTTCTGATTTTTAGTAGAATCAAGAATAAAATCAAATGTGTTGCTCCAGCACCACTAAACTCAGAAAGTGTTGTGGAGTCATTCCAGGGCTGTGCCCATTTCCATTAAATAGGCTGAAAAAGTTTAATTACAGGCCAAGGATGTCTGGATATTTCATTACAGTACCTTTTGAAAGTACTTGATTTTTAATTATATTCTTTTTAGGTGAATTTTATGATAGAAAAAGGTGAACAGAGCTAGTTACAACCTGTGATATTCCTGATATTTCCAAGTAGCATTAATCCTGACATGTAGCATTCCTGCCATAGTTTTGGAGTCCTGTTTAGTATGGATGTTGCAACAGAGTCACCACTAAGTTTATGATGTTGAGCCCCTAGGGCAGAAAGTTATTTTGCTAACTAGCAGGAGCTCTGGGCATAGTGCACATTTTAAGCAGTTATTATTTCTGGAGTACTCCAGGGGTTACATAAAGGTACCAGAAATTTCTCCGTAAAAGGCGATAGTTCAAATCTGTGACTTCAGTTAGGCTTAAAAGAGCTGAGAATAGTAACTTCTTCCTGGGGGGGTTTGTGTTGTCGTATGATACAAAGAAATACAGAGAGTGCATCTGCATTTTTATGTACAGAGTTGTCTGGTACTGGTTTGTCTGCTTCTTTTTCAGAGACAAACTGAGCCTTGGGTCAGAGATCAAAAAAGCCCATGCTTTTGTGCTCAACTGGAGGTTTGACTGCAGCTGCTGAGAGCGTATAGCTCATGTTATTTTATCTAAAAAAGGCATTGGTGCCTGAAAGTTTTGTCCATTTCTGGAGACACTTTTTCACCTTAGCTTCATCTTGGTGCAATGAAAGAGTTTATCCCTCTCTAATAAAGCTTGCCTCGTTTCCTTCCCCGGATCATGTTAGCGTCTGCTGCTACGAAAGAAGTCATGTATCTGAGCACAAGATAGGGCAGATGGTTGCATGGAGTTCTTTTGTGCTTTTGTGAGAAATTCTAACTTTGGGTTAGGTGCTATTAATTTGCACATTTAAAACCTGTTTATGCCATGCTCTTTATTTTACATTGCATTTACTTCTGAACTTACTGTAGGGAGAAATAATTTTATTTACAGTTTTATTTCTTCTAATGGGGATAGCAGGGGAAGGTCTAAAGCAAAATTCTTCTGGAATTTCCCTGCTTTGAAAAAATGTAAATTCAGTCAAATGTGTGTAGTGCTAGCATTCATGCTTTTTTAGTTTGGTGCTATGAAAATTTGGAGCATATCATGTTCTGTTCATCTGGGTCTCCATCATCTAGAAACTTCTGAACACATCTTGTAATTCAGTCAAATTTGAGGGGGTTGTAAATCGTTTTCCAGTGTAGTGAAGCATAACCTGTTTCATGAAAATAGCTGAGCAGAGCAATGGGGAGACCTTCCTGATGCCTGTTTGGAGGGAAGGGCTGCACTGTGGGCTCAGCCCTCACTATAGAAACCAAGGAATCACAGGGAAAGCTGACATGACAGACACCCTGGTCATGGGAAACGTGTGGGGGGCAGTACCTTGGTCCTTTAGAGACAGGAGGGCATCAAACTGAGACCAAACATCTGTAGAAGACCCAGGCTGCCTGATGATTTCCCTTGTCTTTGTTCTTAAGTTCAGTGTTCCCATCAAGCTTCCAGGTATTTATGCGTGTGTTCTCTTTTTGTTTTGTTGTAGAAACCCAAGCATCCAACAACTGGGCTAATTGCCATTACACTGGCATTTCACATATGCCATGAAGTCCACCTGGCAGGCTTCAAGTACGACTTCACTGACAGAAATAGTTCTTTGCACTACTATGGCAATGAAACCATGTCTCAAATGATGCAGGTAACTAACAGTTGTTTGTGCTGAGGGAAGTAGAGCTGGTAACTGGGGAAGGCAATTCAATATAGATAGAAGTATGGACTGCAGGTCAGAAGGGCCTCCCACCTTCTGGTTCAGCTGCTTGTGGGTTAATGTTGCTTGAATCTCTTCCTCTCTGCTGCTGCTTCTGAAAAATGCAGATACTGATACTTGTGTCCCTTGTGCTACACCATATTCTGCAGTGTCTGCATGACATGTCCATTTGTGTGTTGTGTTTTGCTTAGTTGGTGTTTTCCTTAGGCTGCACAGCTCTTGTCCTAGAGATGTCTTTGTTAGCACTGTCAGCACACGAGTGGTGGTGTTTCTGTTCATGTTCTCTTTTTCCTTGGCACCTACTTGTACCGTATGTCACAGCTGTCAGACTCCTTAAAAGACAGAAAGAAGAGCAAAGGGTAATGGAAGGAGTTAAGGCCTATGAACTTGTAGAGGTCTTGCATAGGAAAAGAACTGAATTTTGGAAACTGAAAGTAGAAAAGGAAAGCAGCTCTTGGAGGAGGGTAGGAGGAGAAGGAGCTGCTTCCAGGAGGGGGAAGCCACAACTCAGCAGGAGACGGAGCAGCAGGAGGCTGGCAAACATTCTCCTCCCTGCTGCTTTGCTATGGCCATGCCTCTGTTTTCTTTCATGTCTCTGCTCTTGTATTCAGTTGCCTCCAGCTCTGTATTTCAAGCAACCCCATCTCAGCCCTTCACCTCAGTGTGAAGTTTTCTTTTCCATTTGCCCAGAGCATATGGGTACAATTTTCCTCCTCTTCCCTTTGCTGAAGAGGAAGGGTAGAGACAATGCCCATAGGAGCCTCTCATGTTTCTTTCAGAACTCCTAGATGCCTGCTGTTCTCAGATCATTTTCCTGTGACACTGAACTTGCCTTCCTTTAGAGGCTCCTGTCTGCAGGTGCTTTTTTACAATATACACTAAGTTTGAATAAGGTTGATCATTAGTTGAATAGACATCCATAAGTTTCCTAAAATCTTGAAACTTCAAAAGAACAAACTACTAAACAAAAATGTTCCCGTTACATTTTTAGTGGCATTAAATTGTAAATACTATCCTACATGTGTATAATATTCTATGCAGTATTCATATTATATTCATTTTAATTTATGGGATTCAGTGTCTTAAGTAAGTTTACTTTCCTTGTGCTGCCCTCCACTAAGCTTAGTGGTCTCCTGTGTATCCAGGATCTGGATACAGCACAGAAGGTGGGTTGGTTTGGGCTTGCTGAAACTATTTGGCAGGATGCATCTGAACTACAAGTGCCTGATGTGCTTTTGAAGAACCTGCACTGAGCTTTGAGAATTACTTGTTTTCTGACTGCTTGTGCTGTAAATGTGGTTACACAGTTGTTCTGAATAAGCAGGGCGAGGAGTTGGGAGGCTTAATAATGGAAGGACTTCTGTGAGACCACATCTCACCCATTCTTACCACCGAAGGATCATCCTTTTTCGTTGTGTCCTTATGGAAATACCTAATCTAGTTTTGAGCAACCTGTTTTCTTGGGAAACTGGGCTAAGCCTTTGCTAAGAAGTCTTTTCCCCAGGCCTTTCCTGTTCTTAGCATCTTCCAAGTATCACAGGTAATAGAAAGGAATAGCCAAGGGATGCTGCTGGTTATAATTTGATTTTATAATTTATTTTATTATTCCTTCACATCTCTTTAGAATGAATATCACAACATCACCGCCGAGCAGAAATTTTTGAAGAAGCTTATAGACAAGAACTTTGTCGTCAATTTGACGTGAAAGCTGAATGGAAAATACAAAGAACAATCACTATTTTCAAGATCTGAAAAATTTTTATTTTTTGTATGACATTTTTATTTTTTAAGTGCAGCATAACTGTTTACTGTTTAAAAAGAGCCCAGAAACCTCACCAAGGCAAAAGCTTCTGAGCCTGAGGGTAATGGACTGTTGCAAACAGTTAACTGAATTTCTGTGAAGCTATTTAATAGTGGGAAAACCATGAAACTTTCAGCTGAAAGTATCAGGGATACATAAAAATGTGATGCACATTGCTTACTTATCAGTGAGAACTCTTTCCAAATAATTAATTCTCTGGAATACCTTTGTTTCTGATATTGTCCTCCAAAAGAGTTCCACTGTCAAGAGACTGAGATGACCAGTGTTTAATCAGTAGATGGATGGTAAAGTTGTGACTGTCATGTTGTATGAAAATGGCTTTAAAACTATGCATCTAAATTATTACTGTGTGTTCTGGAGAACGGGGAACATACAGACTGCACAGGTTTTGTTCTGCCATACTCCTGAGGAGAGGATGTCCACCTTCAGCCAAGCAGCCACAGCTTCTGCACTGACCCATCAGCTCTGAACTTCTGTCTGCCTTTGCCAAAGGCAAACTGCTACTCTGCCTCCTTTGTCTGATTTGTGGAGATGTTGGTGTTGGTGTTGACAATGCTTATGTTGTATCCATTTTATGGAAAAATCATACTCCCTGTGCTCTGCGTCCAGTAAATTTTACAGTTGCTTGACTTAAAAAAGAAGGAATATGAAGACTGAAGAGTTGTCCGAACTACCTGCGTGTCAGCCCCTAGACCACAACAGAAACATGAGCTGGGATAGAGATGTTCATGCCTGAGTTTAGAGTCAATGCTTGTTGGAGTCCTACTTCTTCAGGACAGGATCTCATGTGTTATTTTGTTTGCTCCTCAAAAATTGAGGTGGTCTTTCCCAAACGAGGACAATCTCCTTCCTCAGATGCTGTAATGCATCAATGCAAGCAAGGAATACTCCCATCTTTGGCAGTAGAGTGTGGTGGGGAATATCCAGGATGTACCTCAGCTGAATTATCATTCGGCATCTGTTTACCTCTTCTGTCTTGACATTCAAGTTTAAAGTGTGTGGCTGAACTAAATAATTTAGCAGTGAGAACTTACTCGCGATTTTAATTGAAACATTTAAAGGGATGTTTATGTTTCCTCTGTTGGTTTGTCTCTGACAAGCCTGTGAATAAATTAAATCTGCCTGGGAAGGCACTTGACAGCTGTCAACAACAATACGCTGTTCCAGTTCTCTCACAGGGCATGTATATAAAGTTCTTATTTTAATTATAGCAGAATTGCTGGAAGATTTTGTGATTATCTTTATCAATCACACCTGAAGAGAAAGTACAAAGAAGTCCACTTAAAAAAATCTTTGAAGTTGGTAGAAATATCTTTGTTGCTTTTAAATAAAATTATATAGGAGTATGTTTAGGAATAATGCAAACAATTGCAGTATGAACACAAACCATGGTATTTGTTACTTAGAGAAGCTGAGGATTGTGAGAGTACTGAACACAATTTTTTTTTTTGCTGCAGCAATGTAGAGGAATAACCATTGAAGCAACCAAAGAGTCACCTTTCTTGTGGGGTGCAGTAGGTGTTTAAAAAAAAACCAAACCAAAACCACAACCACCTTCCCGTAGTGCTCATTTCCATCTTTAGCTCCTTGGCTCTGCCATTTGGGAATTAGGGAGGGCAGTATGATTTTTAGAGGTGTTACAGCTGAAGGGGAGGAGGCTTGTGTTTTCACCCAAGGATTCCTGAGCTTTGGTCTATTTCAAGCAAGTTGGACATGCCTGAAATAACTCCAGATGTCAGAAAAATCTGTGGCATGGGGTGGGGAAGGATGCAGGTGTGTCCCAGCAAGGGACAGGCTCTGCCATGGTGTCTTGTCAGCTGCGTGTCCCTTGGGTGCAGCTGCAGCCCTGTGTGCAGCGTGGAAGGTGGGAGTGTGGAGGAGAGGGGAGTGCATGGGAGGTCCTGGGGCACTGGAACAGGTGATTCGTGGTGGAAATCGAGGAAACCACAATTTCTTCACCAGCTGGCTCTTAGATTTTTGTATTTCCTTTATTTTTTCCTGGGACTTTGAAGACATCTTTGCTTGAAAATCTGAATCCAAACAGGTGGGGCTTCACGTAAGGAAATAGTGACAGTACTGTCTTTGTCTCTGCCAGCATTTCTTTCTCCTGGTTACTTCAGTTAATTAAAAAGGTTTGTATGTGATTCTGCAGCCCCAGACCTACAGTGATTTAAACTCCTGATAACAGTAATTCCACCTGAAAAAGCTGCTGTGGCAAGGCTTTTTGCAGACATATCAGTGTTCTCCAAGCTCTTGTTGCAGAGGAGCCACTGGTAGATCTTAGACTGTGTTGAGAGCCGAGGCTGGCAGAAGTGGGGGGCTGCCCCTTCACCCTCACAATCCACAGCTGCTTCCAGAGCCGGGGCCCCTGGCTCTCCCAATGGCTGCTGCCACGATCCAGCTGCATCCCTGTAACATCTTGCAGTATGCTCTCCAGGAGGACATTTTTCCAGGATAGCTGCTGAATTTGCTCCAGACTTGTGAAGAGTTCTTGTGAAGGTGCAGGCTGCATCCCTGTGTTTCTCCACCCCTGTCTCCAGTTGCAGGAAGTGGGTAGGGAGCTCTGCTTTTGAAGATGTGGTGATTTTCTCTGCTTTATTTCATCTCCAGAGATGCTTTTCCCACTAATCTAGACTGATTCCTTCTCTTAATTTTTCTAGCAGGCTTTCTGCTTTTTGTGGGAGGATGGGATTTGGATTCTAACTGTAGCAGAACAAACAAAATAATTGAAAAAAAAAGCTTCATGGCAAACAAATGGTGTCTCACAAACTCTCTGTACTTTAAAAAAAAAATCCCTTTAGTCTATTTTATTTTTGCCACATCAGCTTTTTGGTCTCCCCAAAATATTTTTTTTTAAGTCATGTTTTTAATTTAATGTGCTCTCTACAAGCATTTATCCGTATCAGCTGTTTCTTTTTATTTCTTAATAAGCCTCCCCATTTGTATGACTGACTTAGTTTTCAAATTAAGCAGTATTTCCAGGGATATTTTTCCCCCACTTCTGTGCTCCTGGCAGAGATGTTGAGTCCATCACAGTTACTGTTCCAGGTTGACTGGGCAATGTTTTGAACAAAGCCTATTCCCTTGGGACCAAGCCAAGAGCTGATGCTGCTGATAAACCCTGGGGTATTCGGTTTTGGTTTTTTGGTTTGTTTTTTTTTGAAAGCCCAGCTTGCAGGCCAGTAGTTTTTCTCCTCAGTAATAAGCAGTGAGCCAAGTTTATGAATTTTTCTCCCCACAAGATGTTTTGTGGGATCCCATGTACACCAGCCCTGTTCCACCACCTGCTTCACACACGTCATTGCTGCTACTCTGCCTCGAGGACAGGTCTTGCTTTGGCACTGACTTCGTTCAGGCAGGAACACCCGTGTGTGATGTGTTTCTCAGCACTGCTCACAGATCAGTGTCTCTTCTGTCTGGCCACATGTTTTCACAGGTGTTTGCAGTACCAAAGACTTGGGGCTTTTAGAATAAAACAACAATGCTAACACCAAATATTTCGATCGTTTCTGAGAATGTGCTGCTATTAAGACTTTGTTTTTCCCTTTTTGCCATTCCTGAAAATGAAATCTCTGCACTGAAACTTCTCCTTAAAAGCTCTCCAGTTTTTTTTTATCACATCGGGAGTGAAGCTGCCAGTTTTGAATCCCAGGGTGCTGCCAGCTTTATTTCTGTGTCTGATAATGGTGTAACTGTATAGGTCCCCAGTGTCTCCCATCATTTTTCTATCTGAAGTTGGATGTTTTCCTCCTTTCTTACTTTCTCCTGTTCTCTAGCAGTCTGCCGAATTTCTAGACAGCATCATCTTACAGAGAAGGTGCTTTTGCATTTTATCTGCCACCCCTCTCAGAATGCTGCACTGTCAGAAAGACCCAGCTCTAAGATCTCAAACTATGCACAGAACAGGCAGGATGACTGACACATGTTGGCTGAAAGCTCTGTTTGGCTCAGACTTTCAGGAGGTTTCTTTGTTTTCTGTTAGGAAACTGTTTTTTCCTCTGCTGTAATAATTAAGGGAAGTCACAGACTATTGCACTAAATATGAATCTGAGAGTGCCTAAAATACGCTACTAAATGACATTTCCAGTGATTATATAGATGATAATAATGCAGAATCACAATTTTGGTGTTTAATTAGCATGTGGTACTTCTTGTTTCCAATGCCATACTTTCCTTTTTAACAATGCCCTGGGAGGTAGCATAAATGCTTTCACTTTCAAGTGGACTCTGATTTTTAAGAACATACAAAGCTCAACATATGTTTTTGGTATTGGGAAATGCTTATTTTATTTGCCATTTGTCTTAAGTTTTATGTGCCTTTAAAGTGCCACCTGTATTTTGAAGAATTCTTAAGAGTTGTTTCAAGTGAAATTTTGAATGCTACAAATGGAAGGAGATTATTTTCCTGTGAATAAACTGTTAAAGACAGTGCCCTCAGACTTATTTTTGCAAGGGCAGTGCTCTATGTGTGTGAGTGTGGGTGTGTGGGTATGCCCAGGGCCATTACTACTGGTGTGTAAAGTACATGGTGATGTCAGATACAGTATGAAGTTTCGGAACAAACTTTAGTACTTCATAGAGCAAACAGCTGAAAGTTCTTGAACCTAGGTGGGCTGAGTTTTACTGTGGGTGGAGATTTCACTCCAGGCTGAGTACAACCAGAGCTGGGACATGGGGTTTTTTTGTAAGATCAAGAGCAGCATCCTTGTGATTTGAAGTTTTTATTGTTTTTTGAATCTTGCTTGTCTTATTGTGGACTGTAAGCGGAATGGTAAAATAAGAGATGTAGAACGAAGAAGATGGTGTCTGATAAAAAATTTCAGAAAGTGAAAATGGCTTTAGATAGAAACTGAGAGGTGCTGATTGCAGTACTTTGCTCATTATTTGTTTTCTCTTTCTCTTTGTGCAGTAAAAATGAGATGCTGAGGGCTTCAGGGAGTCCAAGGGAGATTTAGATAACAGTTCCCTGGCACAGTAGGTATTCAGTGCATTCCTTTCAGTGTGGAGAGTTGAGGAGTTCACCAGCTGGAGGAAATGCTGGTCTTTGAGGTGAGGTGGGGAAGCCACATCAGGAGAGCCAGCGGTGTGGTGAGCATCTCTCATCGTGGGCAGTTCTGCCTTTTCAGGCAACACAAGCCCTTAGAAGCAGCCTCTGTGGCCGATTGCTTGGCTGCCCCTCTGCCTTTCTTCAGCTGCGCTCCCACGTGGGCTCATGCTGAGTAGTACCTGTCCCGCCGACTGCCTGAGGGAGCCCCTCCCTCTTTGTGTTCCCCCCAGACCCTGCTGTGCCCTCCCACCAAATGTGTTCCCTCAGTGGCTTAGAGCATATATTGCTAGGAGATGGGAACTAGAGAGAAGGGGGTATCTCTTACTAATTTTTGCTCCCCTACATGAGGCTGTCAGTGGTTTCAGAGAGCCCTTGTGGGCTGATACATGAATTCAGCCTGTTCAATGTTCCTTCTGATAGTCCTGAATGAAAACAGAATTGGTTTTCTGGTTTTATTTTTAAAGATATTTAATAAGATATTTTTTTCAAATCAGTACAAAAATTTTAAATACAAAATTATTTGCTTTTGACATATCTCATATATTCTGGGAACATACTGAAGTCACCAGTGTCTGGTAAACTGTCCGTCCATTCCTGCCACCGTTCCATAAAATTTCTGAGATAAAGCACCACATTATATCACTGGAGTCCTTAGTCAATGTTAGACTGCATTAAACTCTGCATTTAAATAATGGTAATGCCAGTTAAATCCAATCTTAGTTCTGCATGAAAAATCTAGTTCATTTTTGAATCAAAAGCGGTAGCGGTAGCTAAAGACATCGAAGAAGTGATGAGCACTTAACTCTTTGAACTAGCGCAGCAGTGTGTGATGTGCAGCACCGTACAGGGAACCACAGCAAGGTCCACTGCCCCTTGGAAACAGAACACTTGTTGAGGTGAGATTAGCACCATTGATGAGCAGACAGAGACTTCGGGCACAGAAGTCGCTGTCCTCAAGTACAGAAAAGTATTGAGGCCTGCAGGTTCTCCTTGACAACTGGTAACATATAAATAAGGATTGGAAGTCAGCTTTTAGATAGAACCAAGTTCCTCGGATAAATTTGCATGATCAGTATTGCTGGTAAAGTTTCTGGTTGATCTCAAGCAACAAATCAGTTAAGCAAACAGAGCTACTTCTGCTTTGCCTAGTCATTGAAGAGCAAACTGATTCAGCTTTTGCTGAGTGGCAGAATAGGTGTCTCTTCTGACAAGCCAAATGGGTTCTTGGTACAAGCACAGAAATCCAAGCAAATTTATGCCACCCTGAAGTATTGCCATGTGTTGGCCAGAATGTCTCAATGGCACGGCACTAAGCAAATGGGGAATTTACCTCATCTACTTGAGCTGTGTGAATAGAGATGGAGACTTCTCAAGTGCTGTGGCATTAGGAGGTGAAACCAGTGCCTGCTGGAGTCAGTGGTGACATTTTAGGTCCAATGACTGCTGGAGAAGGCTTAGGGGGAATAGGTATGCCATCAGGATTCCTCTTCCGTCATAAAAAATTGTTCAGGAAAAAAAAGCACACCTGCAGGATTATTTTATATGGGGGAAGGGAAATACAGGTCTCCAGCTAAGAGAACCTTTGCTTGTCAGGCAGACCTGCTGTCAGAAACCCTAGAAACCCCCCACCTAGTCAAATAAACCACTCAAATTTTTTAATACAATTAGAGACTGACCTACTCTGGTTTAAGTCACTGTTTTTCATCTTACAGCTATGATCAATGCAACAGGAGTGAGTGACATACACTGATTTGAGCTTTAGTACTGAATTACTGTGAATGAAATTAAGTAAGCATGGCATTGCAGAAATATATAGTGTACAGCTAATATGTCCCCCTTGGGTGCAAAACAACTGTTTATGAACCTGATACACATCTTTAGATATGTTCGCCACACCTTTGTTTTTTATAACTAGCTGTGCATAATGTTAAACTTCGTATTAATTTTTTTGATTTTGTACAAGATGGTCCAAAATGGTCATAAAATGCATCTTCTGTGGTATAAAAGACTGAAGCAGAGGAGAAAGGTTTTGATTTTGTGTGTGTGTGTGTGTGTGTTGTCTGTTTGTTTTGTTTTACATGGGATACAATAAATATCCTGAAAAAGACGAATGAACGTACTGCCCGGCATAGAGTCCTGCCGCCTGCTCGGATGGCATCTGAACGTAAACCTTGTCTCCATGCATCAGCTGCACCACGGCACTGCCCGAAGCCTGGTCCAGGAAGCCCTTCTTGTACTCGTCGTAGGTGTACATGAGCGGCTCGTTGTTCTTGTACAGGGCCACCCACACGTTGGCGCCTTTACAGTGGACGTGGTAGGCGAAGTAGTAGACGCCGGGGATCTCGCAGGTGAAGATCCCTGTCTGGGGGTTGTAGTTCTGCCGGCCGTTGTACAGGAGCTTGTCGAACTTCACGGGCACCCCGACGCGGGGGAAGGGGGTGAGGAGCTCTGCCGTGAACGCGGGCATCTCGTAGACAATGCCACCAGCCTTGCCTTTCTTGCCCTTGTAGCCGTAGGGGGGCTTCAAGCCCTCTATCCCTGGCCCCACTTCAGGCAGGTACTGTCCCACGGCTGGAGGAGTGGGTGGGATGACGACTGGTGGACCTGGGGGCCCGGGGGGGCCCGGTGGCCCCTGGAGCCCCGGCTGACCAGGCGGACCGAGCGCCCCAGGCTTTCCCGGGGGTCCCTGCAGCCCCGCAGCACCAGGTTTGCCTACCCCAGGGAAGCCAGGGGGGCCGGGCATGCCTGGCTCGCCCTTCGCCCCTGGCAGCCCGGGGGGGCCGATGGGACCACTGGGTCCCGCGATGCCTGGGATGCCCGAGGGGCCCTGAAGCCCCTGAGCACCGGGGAGCCCGGGCTCACCCTTTGGCCCCACAAGCCCTGGGACACCCGGCAGCCCCGGCAAGCCTTTGTGTCCGGCTTCCCCTTTGGGTCCTGTGGGGCCCGGCAGCCCCCGCAGCCCAGGACCACCCACTTCCCCGGGAAAGCCTGGCTTTCCTGGAAAACCCTGCAGGCCAGGTTCTCCCTTGGGGCCGACTGGTCCTGGTGGCCCTACAGCACCCCCCTCTCCTTTAGGTCCTGGGAAACCGGCAGCCCCTGGAGGGCCCATGATGCCTGGCAGTCCTGGCTGGCCTGGCTCCCCTGGTGGCCCTCCCATGCCAGGTGGCCCCGCATGCCCCTTCTCCCCCTTTGGCCCCAGGGGGCCAGGCAGACCACCCACACCTCGCTCCCCTTTGGGCCCAGGGAAGCCTGGCTTCCCAACTCCAGGGAGGCCAGGGGGCCCGGGCAGGCCTGGCAATCCCTGCTCCCCTTTGCCACCCGGGAAGCCCGGCTGGCCAGGTATGCCATCCTGGCCTGGTTTGCCAATGCCAGGCGGGCCAGGAGGGCCTTGGATCCCGGGGGCCCCTGGAGGCCCCTGGAGCCCTAACTCTCCTGGGGGTCCAGGTTTGCCCAGGGGTCCCTGTGGGCCAGGGAAGCCAACCATGCCTGGTTTGCCGACCCCTGGCAGCCCCACGGGACCAGGGGGACCAGGCAGCCCAGGTGGACCCTTCAGACCCGGTAAACCCGGGATCCCAACCCCCTTCTCCCCTTTTGGCCCTGGGATCCCAGGGATTCCTGGTGGCCCCTTCATCCCAGGCTCACCCTTTGGCCCTGGCTGTCCCTGCAGCCCTGGAGGACCTGCCTTCCCTATGCCAGGAAGCCCATGAGGCCCTGGTGGTCCTTGCGGTCCGGGTATCCCCATGGGCCCAATCTCCCCCTTCGGCCCCATCTCCCCTCTTGGCCCTGGGGGCCCCATGACCCCTGGTTTTCCTGGCATCCCTGGCAAACCCGGCTTTCCAATTCCTGGGTATCCTTGTGGGCCTGGTTTTCCTTTGGCTCCTGGCACACCATGACCTGGTAATCCTGGTGGCCCTGGTGGCCCTCTTGGTCCAGGCTCACCAGGGGGGCCTTGCTCACCCCTCAGACTGCGCATGGGAATTTCTGGGTCGGGAAGAAAAGAAAAAGAAAGAGGGGAGAGAGAGAGATAAAAGGTGATTACAATCACATGCTTCAAAAAAATAGGCTTTTTATGATGCCTCATGGTTTTGTGGTAGACAGAGACAACTAGTGAGTTATAGATTGGTGTTGAGAATGGAGAGGATGTTACTACTGTTTTGCATACTCCAAACTTCCATGCATGCTTCTGCTTCCACAAAATAATTGCTGTGCATCATATGTAAAAGCCATTTGCACTTTGCTGGTGTTTTCCACCTATACAATCTTAAAGCAAAATCTGCATTTTGTCCCATGTTGCTGTAGATTAATCTACCTTTAAGAGTTTTTGCAGGAAACTCAGTGCTGTCGTGCTGTGGGAGGAGTCCTGGCATAAAAGCGCTTTTTCTGGTGCGGCTTAAATGAGCAACATCAATTTAAAAATATTGTATTGGTAAGAAGTTTATACATACGTATGTCTGTATTTTCCTCAAGGCTTTGGATGCCATTAAAGTATTACTGGAAACCTACAGCTTTAATCAGCATTGCTCTTTTGGCACAGCCATGTCTAGTTATGGCTCTTGTAAACACTGCAAAATGTTTGTATTGTCCAAACCTGCATTTTTGTGTTATGTGACCAGTTATCGTTGCAGGTCAGGGTGGGGAATTTGCTGCTGGGGTTGGTTGCTTTTCAAGCTGCAGGCTTTTTGGGTTAAGTGGAAACTCTTTTCCAGCTCTAAAATGGGTAAAGAAGCGAGAGACTTGGGGAAGGACAGGAGATGAGGTTTCAGGACAAGAGAATTAACTGTTCTTTGGGAGGTGGAAACTCTCCCTCTCTGCATATGTTGTGTTTTATGCACGTCAAAAATCCTTGCTCACAAGATAGGTTGATTTTACTGCAGCCAATGGTGCTTGTTCAGACACTCCAAAAATAGGCCCTGAAATCTTCCATTTCCCTCTGAAGTCAGTGGAGGCTGTGGTTAGCTGAAGCCTCAGTAAGTCAAAGTTAACCAGCTTGTCTGCAGTCCCACAGACACTGGTGGTCCTCACAAGGATTTTATGACACTGGGTGTTCCTGGTCACCCTTTGTATTTCGGACTTTTTCTTGTTTTCTTAAACATCTTAATACTGTCCAGACTTCTTTTACTGAATAGGGAAAGTGCTTGTACGTGCAGACTTGTGCATTCATCCTCTGTACTTTCAATGCCTCTGTAACACCCATAAATAACCTACAGAAAGAGGACTCCAGGGTTAGAAGAGCAATTGTATGTTTTTATCTGCAAACCTCTAAATCACAGGGTCTGGACAAATTCAGACAAAATGGTGATGTTCCCATAAATTCAAATCTTAGGGCTCTTAGCTCATATGTCTGGTTGTTGCAATGAGAGTGGGAGCAGATCCAGAAAGGACCCTGGGCCATCATTTGAAGCCCCATCAGAGGGTTTTCTGCAAGCAGGTGGGATGACAAGGCTTTTCCTAGCATTGAACAAGCATCTGAGCAAACCTGGGGCCAGCCCTGTGTGCTGGAGGCTCGTTGCAGGTAGGGCTGCTCAGAGGCTGTGCAGCAGCCCAGAGGATGACCGTGGTCTTGTGCTGGTGACCCTGAGCTGCCCCACAGCTCCCATGAGCCTGTTTTGTCCACCTGTGGCCAGGTACCAGCCTGGCCAGTCCTGTGGGCACAGGAGTGCTGTGCCCAGCCTGCAGCAGCCTGCTCCAGTGTTCCCCATGGCAAACAGTGCTCTGGCACACCAGATGGGACCATGCAGGAGTGGAGAGGGACATGCTGACCTACCTTTCTCTTTCTTGGGGGCCATATCCTTGCCAAGCATAGGCATCTGTGGGACCTCCTTCCTGTACTGAGGCAGATGGGGGTACTCCTTCCCGTACTGCATGTGGGGCACCTCCTTGCCCAGGTGCTGCATCGGGATGCCTTCTTTGCCCAGCGGAATGTGAGGTACTTGTTGTCCGAGGGGTTGGTACTGGGGCACCTGAGGTGGCAGCTGCTTGATTCCATAGTAGGCACCACCTTGAGCAGACCTCACCAGCTCTAGGTAAACAGTGACAGCCACTGCCAGCAGCTGCAGAGGGAAGAGCAGCGCAGCCATCACCTGTGAAAAGCACCACAAAACACACAGTTGCACACAGGTTTTTTTGTGTTGTGCATTTCCCATTAGGGCAAGCTTCTCTCATTTTCTGCAGCAAACTGGCCCTAAATGTCTGGCCCTGGTTTGTGTGCTGCCCTGGAGGACAATCCTGCAGCATGCCTGTATCTGGTTTACCGGAGGCTCTATTCAAGCAGTACTATTACAGCAAATGCCCTTATTGTATTTAGTTTTATGCTTCCCCAGAGGTGCCCTCTGTGGCTTCTCCACACGGACCTGCTCTGAGTTTGCTGCTTTCTCACCTATGTCAGTGCCACAGCACAGCTTTGGGGAGCTCTGCTTCAAGCTCTGGCACAGGGGAAGAGCAGGCAGGGGATGTGGGGCTCTCCTAAGTGCTTTCTGTCCAGGAAGCTGTATTGTCAGTGCTCTTTCTGCTGTCCACAGCAATGAAAGCTCTGTTTCTGCAGCTTCAGTCTGTGTCTGTGATTGTGCCCTATGGCTGCCAGCGTCCAAGGACTGTCTGTTTCTATCACAGCTCCTTGCCAGCTCTCATCTTAGCTAGGCTGGGATCCTTTTGGCCTCTGCCCAGAAGAAGTGGGCCTGTTTGGTCCACCACTGCTTCAGGTGGGATCAGCCAACCCAAGCCTTTCTCTGGGAGTGTTCAACCATTTTCTAGAGGTCTCCCCCACTGCAGATCCTGACCTGTTGCAAGGCAGCCCATCCCAGCACCTCACCAGTCCTGCTAACACAACAGAACGGGGTTGGGCTTTTTGTCTTTTACTTCCTAATCAAAATGTTAGCTTGGGACTTCTTGTCCTATTTGCTGTTGGATTTTCTTTTTGCAGTTAAGGGCATTACCATCAGCTGAGCAGCAAATTAGGAACTGAGAACTCCCTCAAGTAGTGCAAATTAGGGGGCAGCATGTGGTAAAAAGAGACTCTGTGTTGGAGTATTTTGTCCCACAACCAAATCTGGCATGCAAGTCCTACCCTTTTTAAATACATACGGCTGTTGCCAGGCCTGATGGCTGTTGCCACTGTCCCTGTTTTTCTACCATGCAAAGATGCCTTGCACCCAACCTGAGTGCATTTCCAGGTCATTTGTGCGTTCTCTATGTGCTTCCAGGTCATGCATGCTCCAGAGCTTTGCCAAAGTGCTTGTTGGGACTTGCTCCCAGCAGCTGCTGTGCTCTGGTGTGATGAGGATGGCCTGAGGAGGCAGCAAAGGGCTTTGAGCCACCTGCTTATTTTCCTGTCCTTCCCAGCAGCCTGGCTCGATATAGAGGACAAAAAAGCACTTCAGTCTGTGGCAAAGGGGCTCAAAACTGTACCCCCGTGTCTGGGAAGCATCTTTTATGGGGGGAAACTTTCCTCTGTGTGTCCTCTAGGCTTTAGGTTTTGCTCCTGCTTGAAGTTTCCCATTCAGTTTGCATTAGCGAAGCACCTGGGGAAATGCTTGCTGCTCTTTTAAAACATTTTCCCTTAGTTTTGCTCTATGAGATTTAATATCTAAGTGGAAATTGGTGCATAATCATTACTGAAGGTGTAAGTGGCGGCTGGATCAAAATGGTGTAGTTGAAACAACAAGCAGGAGGTTATTATTTTCAATAATTATCATATATAGACATACGAACTACAGAGAAGATGGAAATACGTGTTAACAGCAAATCAAACCTTTTAAGAAAATGAAGTACAGTGAATAAACACTAGATGGAGCATATGTTGCACAGCTGAGTTTCTGCGGTCACTTTCCCTCCCAGGAGTTCATGGACGTAACCAGCTGCCATGTGGCAAAGAAAACCGGAGCCAAGATGTACAGGAGTTTGTAAGTGTAGCTAAAGTCCAAGCAGTCGCTTGTTCAACAAAGCATTTCAGCAAATGCTTCTCCTCCAGTGAGTTTAATGTGGCTTTTAGCCCACAGCTGGCTGTGCTGCTGTGAGCTAAAAGATTAGGGCCTTGGGACGTGGTATTTCTGCTTAAAGCTCAATGGTGAGCTTTGGAGTGGGAGGACAGCCTGTTCATGATCAGTTACTGTGGCTCGGCTGGGGTGTGGTGACTGAACTGACCCACTGCAGCTTCATCTCGGCACATGGACCCTAAGCAACCTTTTCTTTTTTTGGTTGGTTTTTTTTTTTTGGCGGGGGGGGGGGGGGGTAGACAAGGATATGTCCCCCTTCTTGTCTTTCTTGGCCTTCCTGCTCCTTTCTGTACAGAATGAGTAACTTGAAACACCTTTGCCTCTCTGTAGCTCAATAGGGTAATACCTGAATAGGGTAATACCTGAATAGGGTAATGCCTGCCTTAGTTTGCAGGGAAAATCCCAGTCACTAGAACATTTGCAGTATTCTCTGCATCTCTCTCAAAGGAAAAGCATTATCTATATGAAGGGAGAAATGCAGTGAAACCTTTAAAAAAAATTATGAGATACTGGATGATACAGGACTGTTTTTGAAACCTACTAGTATGAAGGGCAAGGTGGATCTTGAAGAATGAGGTTATTAAATTAGCTTATTGGCTACTTTGTTGTTCTGGTGGCCAGTTTGGGGGGCATTGTTATTTTAAAAAAGATAACTTCAGTGGAATAAGTAGAGGGGGAAATAGGTGAAATTCCTTCGGATGAGATTTTCTCCTTGTTTTTATTACAAAACATGGGCTTTGTGTGCAAGTGGGAGGTATTTGAAATAATTGAAAAAAATTTCCTACGGGGAGACACCAGCCTGCCTGCAGCTCAGGGTGAACTCAGCCTCCTGCTGCCTGTGCCAGGCTGGCCTGGCGCTGCCAAGTGTCACGCAACGCACCTGCACTGGAACAGGCACGACCACGTGGCACACGAGATGGTTTTGTGTGCGCACATGGAAATTTTGAGGGAGATCATGCAAGACTTGGAGAGATAGGAAGGCTCCAGAGAAGGAGGTGATCTCACCACATCTGTGTTTCCTGTAGTGTTTTTTTGACTCATCCATAACCTAACCAGTGTGGCCTGGAAATGACAGATTGCTTCTCATCTATTGATTTTGGCTGGGACTGGTGCCTGTGACTAGCTGAGGTGGAAGGTGGGGGTTTATTTACTGAACAACCTTGGGCTAGATGGGACTTGGCTGACATCTTTGTGGGAGGAGGTCAGTGTGTCCCCTGTGGCCTTGTGAGCTGTCTGGGGCTTGGGATCTGCAGGTACTGGAGACGCAGCCTGTGTTTGGTACCATCTGCACAGCTCGTCTCCCTCTGCTCCCAAAGGAAGGAGGGGTCAGACAAAATTAGTCTTGATGAGATATGTGGTAGAATCATGTGTGCTGCTGCTGGATTATTGCTGTCAGATACCATCACTACAGGGAAAGCCTGCCCGGAAGCATGAGGGATACCAGGGATAGTCCTTTAGTGTTTCTGCTCATTGCCTATCTCATTCTACTCAGCTTCTCTAAAAAGTTATTTATGTGCTGAGAGAAGCTGAAGGTGTATTTTTTCTGCCTTGCAGTTTGTTTCTGCCTCGGTGCACAGCTCTAGTTCAAAGAGCTCACTAGGAAACCACCAGCATCTTTAAATGTCTAAAAGCTACTGAAAAATCTTGCTCTTGGTTTTTAAAAGAAGCCTATAGATCCTAAATATTGGACAGGTCCTCCAGAGCTTCTGAACAGCAAAAGGAGATTTTTTCCCAATGGTGACAGAACTCAAGGAAGATAGAGTGAGGAGGAGAAAAATCTGTGTTAAAGATGCAGCCAAAGTCTAAGACTTCCCACCCCCTTCACCCAAATCCCAGCAATTTAGGGATCACCTCCAAACCCATTTATGTAATGCAATCTGATATGCTTTCAAAGGCGACTGTTGGTGGAGCAATAATTTGTCTTTGGATTGGGATTTGCCAGGGTTTTGTCACAAAGCAATAGAAATGTGTCTGTGTATTTGTGGCAGGTAAGTAAGTGCATGTGTGCACCTTTAGGGAAGCCAAGGGCTTGGAGAAAGCAAAGTTTTACCATAACTTTGGATGTTGGAAGGAAGATGGAGGAGAGGAGCAACTGAGCCTTCCCACCATGTGACGTGTCATTTGCACCAGTCATTCAGATTAAGCCACAACAAACATTTTGGTTTACCTAGGATGGGACAAGACAGTTGAGGGTGAAGGAACATTATCCTAAACCACAGTGTTCAGCTGCTTGTGTGTGAAGGCATCTGGTTGTCTCTGTGGGTGAGAGAGTGTCCCTGGAAAAACACATTTTTACGGGCAAAGCTTGAGTGAGAACATTTCTCAATAATCTCTTTGGTAGAGCTGTCCTCCTGAGAAAACTAGAAAGGACCTTCCTCTGGCTATTTGAGTTTGTCAGCAGAAACAGGAGACAAAACAAAATGTACCAGCAGTCATAATTCTTAAATTGGTGTGAAGAAATAATGGCTGGTTTAGCCTAATTATGTAAAGAATGTATGGAAAGAGTGATGCCCATCCACTTGGGACTTGAAATCATAGGTGATCTTGGAAAGAGTGGAAACTAGACCTTGATTTATTGGTTCTTACAGGAAAGCCATCACTCTGCAATCAACATTGGGTTGTCTTGGAACCTCTAAGACACTCAGCCAGAGACTACCCCCACGGGCTTAATTTACCACCCCTTGGTTTTGAATTGCTGTATTTCCCAAATAAGCATAAGGCATGAGTAGATCTCAGTGACCTGAAGTCTTTTCCCTGTGGTCCTTTCCACAGCGGCTGCCTGAAGCTGCAGGGACCAGTTCCCCAATGCACTGGGGGGACGGACTTGCTAGTGCTCTGGTTTCCACATGGAAAAGGACTGCTGCAAAATAAAAATCCCAGTGACTCTGGAGATTTTGTTCCCAGAAGAATGCTACTAAAAAATAGATGATGAAAAGCTAAATTCTCCAGGGTGTTTTTGTCTTGAGATCAGAAGTGGTTAGGGTGACTTCTGGGGTGACCTTGATAACAGATCCTATTGCCAAATATCTGCAATGGTGTATCCAGGGCTGGCTCTGCTGTTTGGGGACAGGAGATCCAATCCCACAGGAACATTATAAACCTCACTAAAGTCTCTGTCATACAGAGACATGTGGGAGCAATATAATGCAATGGAAATGGCAATCAGAGTGTTAAGGTGCATAAGGAGCAGCCCCACTGCATTGCAGAGAGCTGGTGGGTGAGGTGCACAGCTGCTCTCTGGGGGGTTTCCACTGGCTGGCCCCCAGTTCATGCACAGAGGTACATGGCAGCTCAAAGGACGTCAGAGAGGGGCTCATAAGAGAAAAGTAAAGTCCTCCCAAGGTGATGGCAGGTTTTTTTTCTGTTTCCATTTTTAGTGCTACTTTGGGAGCAAGTACCTATCCTGTCCCTGCTTTCTACAATACAGATCCCTTAAACCACTGGGTCGTGCTCACAAACGTGTGCACACCGCCCCCCCCCCCCCCCCCCCACATGTTTTTCTGAACGTCTCCACCACATGAAAAGCACTGGATTAAGGACTGGGTTTATAAATTGGGAGTAGGGCATTTGTAAACTAATTATGTTACCCAGCTCCCTTTTTTGGAAGAATTCTCAGCACAAAAGAAAAGCAGCTATCAAGGCCTTAGTTCCTGTAGTGAACTAAGCTATTCCTATCCAGTGAATAACTGTGGTGATTTCAAGGGTGGGGTGTTTTAAGATGTGAAAATCAAGCCAATGTTGATTGTTGTTCTCAGCACTGGTGCTGTGAAGTGTAAGGGACTTGAGCAGTGAATTTACCAGCACATCATTGTCCACCGTTTTCCAAGACACTATTTCATAACTTCATCACAGCTAAAATTCATCTCTGGATCATTAACTCCTTTGAGGACTAACCTGTCAGTCAGTGAGTACTTTCTGAAGAGAACTGAGGATACTCTGTACTATACAGAGACTGAATTTTAGTGGGAATCTGTGTTTTCAGGGACAGTAAAAACCCAAAATCTTCTGCATGCCAAATAATTTTGTACATGCTTAAGAGCTTAGAGCCATTTAATGCACACATTACCACTCTTCTGTCTTTCTGTGCCAAACCAGTCTTTACATCATTTGGACAGATGTTTCCAAATTTGCCAGCAAACTAATTAAACACAATGTAGGGAGTTTCTTTTTGCAAATTCAATCATATTCCACATAAAAGCAGGGAGTGAAGGCAACCAGATATACCTTGACATGGATTTCCTCTGAAAGCTAACCTGTTTTGTAACCCAAATTAACAGTAGCTACACTGATTTAATTTTTTTGTGAGCAGTGAGGAGCAGGAGGACAGTAAAGGAGAGCACAGCCCCTGTGCGAGGACCCAGGCGAGGACCCAGGCATGAGATGGTTGATCTACACCCCAGCAGGTTTGGGGTCCTGCACCATCTTGCTTGTAACAGTGCCTAAAGCTTCACTGAAGGCTACCTGTTTCTTGAGTAGGTGAAGAATTTACCCTGGTACAGTGTCATAAGGGCCTGTGCATTCAGTGGGGAGGAAAGTAGGATTTATGGTAAATGTAATCCTGCCTTTTTGCTTCTTGTGAAACTCTCCCACAGAGATCAGGTTTATTTTTTTCTCCTCCCTCCTTTTCACTGTCCCCTCCAAGGAAACAAAGTAGTCTCAAGTGTCTGTGTTCAGTTTAGATTACCAAGAAACAGCTATTGTTCAGTATGTTAAAAATAAATTAAATCATATTTTGCTCAAGGTCTAACAACTGTGTCTGATTATCATGTGGTATTTACTAAATCTCAGGCAGTCATAACAAGTATTGTCATAATAAACATTTTAAAATGCATGCATGCATAAACCTGCTGCTAATGGAGAATATTCAACACGTGGCAGATGCTTGTTTCTAGGTTTTTTAAAATTCAAAATGGTGCCTAGAGTTTCTTTCTTAGAGAAGTGTGATAACATCTAAATAAATGGCTTTGTCTTAAAAACCAACGGTCATCCATAAGCTATCTTTGGCTTTAGTGGTAATTATGTGATCTTTTCTTGCAATGCCTGGGGAGGTCTCTGTTTATCCATTTATAAATGCATTTCCAAAAACAAAGCACTTTATCTGCAAGCACATTCATGTGCATGCTCACTCTGGATGATCACCAAGCTCTCTGTATAAAAATGGCACCCTTGGGCTTCCCCAGTTTCTTACTTTGGGACATGCTGTATCTCCATGTGGGCCTGTATCTGTTGCTTGTGTGCAGGTATTTATGTGTGCCTGTGTGTGACAACACACCCTGGCAGTGGGAGCAGCCACAATGAGAAGGAGATTTTAGCCCACGCAGACATATTATGTTCCCTCTAGCCTTCTCCCCATGCCCAGTGTGCTGTGATCCTACCTTATGTGGGCTCAGGCAGGCATCTCCTCATCTCTCTGCAGATCTGGGCATGATGAGATTGGCACCACCCAGCTCCCACGCACAGGGCTCTGCTGACTCAGCACAAACAGGAAGCTCACAATTTATGATGATATTAAGATTGCTTGGTGCTGGTAATTGATTTCCAGGCAGATTCATCTCTTGCATGTCTTTGAGGATCTGGCCCAGATGCTGTTTGCTGGAAAATGCCTGAAAGCTACTTGGAGTCAGATGGCAGGGAGCCGTGACAAGGATCAGTAAGTTGGGCACCGTGGGCCGGGTGACCACAGTCCCCAGGGACGCAGCTCTTTTGCCTGGTGGTGTGTACTCATTTGCACGAATCAGTGCCTGACCTCGGGCTCGAGAGGAAGGACCAGCGTGGGGGAATGTTTGCAGAAAAGCATGCGACTTTAATTAAGGGATTAGAATTAATTATAGGTAGGATTTAGCAAATACCTGCCTTTGAGTACGTTTTCCTGTTCTTTGCCATACGGCATGCGCTCGAATCCTCTGCCTAATGCTCCCTTCTGGGCAATTTGCCTGCCGTCTTGGTGGCAGGCAGATTTGATGGAGACACTTAAATGACTGCCACTAGATCCCCGTTCCGCGATCGGCAGCGTGTGGCACACAAAACCAGACCCAACAACGTGGAACACACAAAGTGATCAAAGTGCAGAGCTGCCTCCCTGCTTATCAGCACGGAATCGCGCTGCTGGCGCGGAGCCTGGGACTGGCCGCCGATGTGTCCGAGCACAGACTGTTTGTTCAACGTGGGAACTGTGCTGAGAGCGCCTTCTCTGCAGGGCTGGTGCTTCCGAGCGCTGCAGAAGGAGCTCTCTGCGGGCCACAGCCACTGACACTGTCCAAGGAATTCACCTTATCAGATGGAATGGGTTTGCCATGCACAGCACACGGGAAGGGAGGCTGGTTTTCATGGAAGTGCTTTTGTAGTCAACCAACCATTTCCTAGGGGTGTTGTTCATTTGGGGATTGTTTTGGTGGGAATGCTTCACATCTACTGCCAGTCCACTGAGCCCAAAATAATGCAAAGACAAGTGGTGATGCGCTTCATACTGAAGTGTGGGATCCAGTAGGATGAACCTTGAAGTGCTGATAATGAACTATGGTGATTGCCGGTTCCATAGCAGTGTGAACAGGGAACTGCAGGTTTGTTTTGGAAAAAAACATCCCTTCTCAGCTGTTACTCATCATTCTTGGCCTTGCTCTGCCCTGGGATAGGCTGTGCTGGCTGCCTGCAGTAGAAGTCTCTCAATTTTTCATGGTACAATTGTTTGTGTGTTATTATGGTACAATCGTTTGCTAAGAGTATCACAGCATTTTACCCAAAGTGGTGCCTCTAGCAGTGCTGCTATGAATTATACTCATGGGTAGACGTGTAAAAAGTTTCCATTTCACTACCTCTTGGGTCAGCCAGCTACAGCTTTGTGAACAAGCCACATGCTAGCAATTGGCTCTAAATGACAAGTGAATAATCTGCGCAGCTCAGTGTTGAACTTGTTAGTCAGTGGAATGCTGCATCTCATCAGATGTTTGGAAGTAGACGGAAGTGAGAGAAGAAGGCTGTCTCTTTCTGTGACAATTAATAAACTTAAGTATATCCTGAATTTTTGCCCAAATATGCAAAAATGGCAGAATGTTATTCTGAAGGATATCTACCAGTTTTACTGGTTAGAGAACTCTTAGTTCCTCGTTTGATTAATTAAATTATTGTACTAAAAGCAGAAAAAAAATTGTCAGCTTTGTGAAGGTGCACTGAGTCTTAAATCTGGCTATATATATTTTATTCTAATATGGCATGGTTTACGATTTTCTGTCTTCTGTCTGGGAGGATTGCTTAGAGAAGGAGCATTCTATGAGTTAGTAGATCTCAATACCTTTAGGAAAGTGTAGATGTGCATGCAGAAATTCCCTTCATTGACAACTGCAAGACACAATGAGGTGCTAAGAGTATATATTTTCCTTAAACACTTCCCAAAAGGTGGCAGTGCAAAGAAAAATCCTGATTATAGAAGTGTTCTTCATAATGACAGTGACTGATTGTTGCAAATGTTGTAGGGAAGGTAATCTGTCTTCTTTAAGTGTTATGTAAAGCACTACAGCTGTCTGCAGTTGTAATATTCATGTAGGCTGCACTGCTCAGCCTAAGGTACACTTGGTGCCAAACGTAAGGACACAAGGGAGAAGTGGCCAGAAGCTGCTCTTGGGCTTCTCTTGATCCTGAGGCTGTAGCAAGTACCTTTTCAGTTGCTGGTGCCACTTGGGGTCTGACCTGCCCTGCGTGGCCTGTGGGCCACTGACAACACCCTGCTGTGGTGTGACGTCCTGCCACACCATGGTCACTGTCACCATGTCTTCTTTTTGGGGATGAGAAGGCTGCACTGTGTCCTGGGTGGACAGAACACAGCCACAGCTTTGGAAAAGGCAGGTGTCTGTCTCCGCCCACACCTGGTCTCGCCAGTGCTCTGCTGTGGGACATTTTGGGAGTCGAAGGCTCCTGGCAGCTCCAGGGTGCCTGAGGCAGGCAGGAGGGATGGCTCTTTGAAAAGGGGTAAGTTTTAGCCTTTTTATTATCACGATGAAGCAGGATCTCTGAGGTTTAGAACTTTCTAGCTCTTTTTAGCACTGTATGCAAACTGATTAAATGCTTTACAGGGAGCCATTACCCCCTAAAAAGAAATCAAGATCATGAAATATCATTAAGAAAGAGAGCCTAATTCTGGGTGCCCAGGTTCTTTGATTGCAGTCTTTTGGTTATAAAGAAATTTTATTTCTTGTAGTGATCATACTTGGTAGTGATCATACTCCAGCCCTTGCAATTTGAGCAGAAGTTACTTTAACAGTCCAGTGAGTTCTTGCACTACAAAGCAAGAAATTTATGTGGGACTTTTGAAGTACTTGGTCTGATCTTAATTTGAAAAAATTTATTGTTCTCTGTGACTCCTGTTACAATCCTGTGGCCTTGTGCATTGAATTCTTGCCAGAAAATTTGCTTGATTGCCTCTGTCTGAAACTGGCACAGCACAGCATTTCTGTTCCTTTTCTCACTTTGATGGCGTACAAAATGTGTTTTCTTGGCTCTTGCAATCATGCTGTTTCATTACTTTTTTTTTTTTAAATAAAAGCAAAAGGCTTTGGAGGCTTTATTTTGGAGACGAATTGTTACCATTTACAATATTTCCGTTCACTGTGCTTTGATGAGCCTGTTAAGAGAAAGAGCAGCTTCTCTCTCCCTTATTTTTATTTGCTGTGCTCTAACTCTGCCATTTACCAGAAACCCAGAGTAGCAGTCCAAGGGAGATATGAAAACAGTAACAAATGTCTGTAAAATATTTTTCTTGAAAAAACTTCCTCTCAGACAATTTTTTTTGGAAGGTTATTTGCCATTAAAAAAATTCCTGCCCTCTGCATACTTTTCCTACCTTTGCTCAAACAGTGGAAGAAATAATCTTGCCTTCGAAGGTTAAACATATTAGACTACTCCACCCAGAGAGAAATCAGGAGCATGCTTTAAAATTATTTAGCAATAATTATTTTCCTGTTTTATTATCAAATATTGCAGGTATCATCGTATTTGGATGTGCTAATCATGACCTGACACTCCATTCACAAAATTCAAGCAGATCTTATCTTGCAAACATATTTCCTAAATGGGTAAATTATTTTACTTTTATGCTATTCTTCTTGATTAAGATGACAATAACTACAGCTAAACACTCAAAATGGTTTCAAAACTGGGCTTGCAATTTTTATGAAAGCCCCCTTGTGCTCTGGGTCACACCTGTGGGCAGACACGAAGGTGGAAGTTGCTAGATGGTAGACACTGGATCTACCAATGTAGGTCTTCATCATCTGGGACATGCTTGCAAAACGCCACTGAAAATCACCGAAAATCCTCTACGCTACCACCATGGCTGAACTGCTCACACACATCCCTGTGTCATGCAGGAACAGATCTGTTCCTAAAGACCTTCTGTCTTTTCCTCTTGTGCAGCTGGTAAGAAATGCATCTTACTCAAGTCTGCTTCAGCACAAAAGCACAAATCAGTGGAGGGGCAAAGACAAAGCTTGAAGTCATTGTTATTTGTTAACAAGTGTTACGTGTACAGGCCTACACAGATACCACCCACTTCCCACTCTGCAAATGCAGAAATAAGGGTAGCAGTACACAACCAAAAAAACTTGCAACCTCAGTTGTGAAATACTCCTTGTAGCTTTGATTCAGTGAATACTTATAGCAGGAGTTTGCCCTGCCTCTCAAAAGCACAGCAAAAAAAAGGATGCTTCTGAAGCGTACACACACACACACACACACACACACACACACAAAAGACCCTCTCCACCCCACTCACACACACTTATCCTGGATCTAGGAGAATTTATAGTCATGTAAACTGCAAAAATGTCATGAGGTGGAGTTAATTTCCTATATGCAATCCAAGGTGCTGTGGTCTAAAGGACTTGAAATTACCACATCTGTCACCTTGCAACAACCCAACCAAGGCCAAAGGAAAGCAAAGCCAAGCCCTGAAGAGCAAATACCATCAGTCACTCACTTAGTCTGTCAACTGTACTCAAGGAAAACAACCTGAAATGTTCAGTGCAGCCATTTGGGCCCATGATGACTGAGACCAGCAGATGCACAGGCTGGAAAGCTGGTCAGTGCTCGGCTCTGCGGACTAACAGTTATAAAATATCTGCCGCAGGAGCCGGCACTTGCGTTTCATCCATCCTGCAGCCACGATGAAGGGACAGGCTGACAAACATGAACTACCCAGCTCTCAACTGGATCAAAGGTGGATGCCAGGCTCTCTTCAGCTTCCTGCAGCACTACGAGGCAGAGCTGGGGCTGGAAGTACAGGAGAATATAGGATTGGAGCAGAAGTTAAAACACTTCAATCCGCAGCTGAAATCCAAGCCCCTGATCAGGGACTGATAAGCTGTTGCCTGAGCTGTCAGATCACTGAAATCCTCCTCAAAGGAGCCTTGTCCCAGTGCACAAGCCTTTCTTAGTGCAGGTGTGGACTTGAGGCTCGCTTTGCCTGTGGACACCTCCCAGGCTTTCAGACAAAGTCTCTCCTTGCTTTCCCTCCTCCGTATGGCTTCTTGGGTCTGCTGTGACCTGTGCCATCTCTTACCCATCTCTTGGGAGCTGATGCCTGTAGCCTGCTGGCTCAGGCATGCCCAGGAGGGAGAGAATGCAAACTTCAGAAGTGCTTTTTGCTAAAGGAAGGAACTAGACCTGTGTTCCTCAGCCCAAATAAGACTGTGCTTGAGCTGCTGACGACTGCTCAGAGTTCGACAGAAAAATTTGGCACCTGCTTTCAAAAGAGGATTGTGAGGTATGAGCCCAGAGTGGAGGGACTTGTGCCTGTCTACTTCATTCACCAGAAGGCACTTAAACCCAGGAGAGAGTCAGGATTTCGGATGAACTGCAATCTTCAGCTTTCCCTATTTGGCTGGCTTAGGAAACTCTCCAAACAGTGGCTTTTGTGAATCCCCCTCCGAGGCACTTAACTCCACTTACACACATGCATGGAGTCCCGGCATCTAATTCAGGCATGTGGACTCCATTATGGAACCAGATGCAAACATCCCCTCACGGATTAGGACCTGAAAGGTTTTATATCCTGTATTGTCAATCAGCTAAGGCCTTCATTCCTTGCCCCATCCTCCTTTTTTTGTTTCAAAATCTCTATTTTTTTAAGCAGGTAAGTATTTTAAAAAATTATTTCTGTATCTGTGCAAAGGCATAGTTAAAGCATGTGCTAGATATTCCCAGGATGATGCAGTTAGATCAACAATGACTAATTCCACAAAATCTGTCATTAGAAAAAGTAATGCATTTAAATGATGTCATATCCTTCCTCACAAGCCTTGTCCACCAGATTCTTATTGCTGGACATCAGAACCAAAGGTTTATGGCTACCTACAGGCCATGGCTCAACCAAATTCAAAAATAAATCCACTAGGCTGGTACTTCTCTAGCAAGGGAAATGGAGTTATGTTTCATACAACAGGATGGCTATCAGCAATGCTTAAAATTATTTTCATTTGGGTGTTTTGTTTGAGTCTTGAGATGGGGCGGCACCTACATTAATTCCAAGTTAATTTTTCCTTTAGTCAAGAAACATGCTCAGATTTTCAGATGTTAGCAGAAATCACATGTTCTGGACAGAAATACTTCTGATCTGCTTTGTGGAATGTGTAACTATGCTAATGAAAGAGATATTCTGGACTATGTAATTATAGCCCACAGGATCAGAGTGAGAAGGTTTTTTCTTATGTTTGAGCAGTATTGCCTGAAAATTGTTGCAGAATTCTCAGTAAGTCAAATAGTAAGGCTGATTAGATCCTGCAGGAATGAGCTCCTTAGAGGACTGTACTCACAATTTGTATTAGTAAAGTCACCCAGGGGCTAGTGTTTTCAAAGGTGTGTTTGCAGCTTTGTGAGACCCTTGGACAAGTGCCAGTACTAGATGCAGGGTGCAAGTGGGGCTGTGTTTAGAGCAGGAAGACTTTGCTGCTAAAGCGACACTAAATGACAAGGTGGTTGTAGCTGAGAAGCAGCCAAAGCAGCAGCTGGGAGAGTGCTGGGACAGTGCAAGCATGCACACCTGAGAGTATGCACACAAATGAAACAATCAGTAAGAATTCAAATAAAGAAATCAAAACCCCAAGTCAGCTTTGCTGGTATTACTGCATCTATATGAGTAGCTTGTGGTGACATAACTGTTTCACACTGCTGGCTGAGGGGACCCCAGAGCACAGCAGCTTCATGGCAGGCAAAGGAAAAAATGCAGGGAGGAGAGCTGGGTCTGGAATGCAGGGGAATGTGTGAAGGAATTAACTGAGATATCGGAGATTTAACTCTCTGCTTGGAAGTGAGAGGCAATCCAATTTCTTCCGTTGTCACCGATTTAAGCTTTAATAATAAATCAGCAGTGATTGTACTGGACAAAAATCTAAAAGCTTTTATAATCTCTGGGAGTGTACAGTGTTCATGTTCGCTCTTTCATTAGATACTGTTCTCAGTACAGCTTTTTGAAAGGAATATGCAGTGTGGGGAAGGAAAGCAAACTTACAAAGAGTTTTCATCTCTTCTTTTAAGGCACACAGGGCAGAATGTACATGACATGGCACATGGCACATGACAATGTCATTACCTTTAAATGGATTAGTTTCAAATAGTATCTATAGAAATAAATTATCACCCTCCTTGTCAACCTAAAAGACAATACCAGTAATCAAAATCACTAAGAAGCTGAAAAAAACCCTCAACTTGGTATACTTAATTTTTTGTCAGTTTTGGGTTTTTTGCCTATTCAGACTCTAGACTGGATTATCTCCTAATATGTGTACAAATCTCATAAATCACCTTTGAGAACTGCTGCTAAATTCTACTCCTGCCTCTCCTCTTCCTGAATTCCTTCTTACTTCTCTCTCTTCTTTCTATGACTAATAGCTATATCTTGTTTTAGCCTTTCTTGTACTTAATGTTTATTCCCCAAATAAAGCAGTCTCTTACAGTGGTCTATTGAAAATTATTTACTTTTTTTTTGGCTACTGTAATAAGGATTACATGCCATTATGTCTTTGGTTTGGAATGAAGTCCTCATCTTGATTAGATGTGACACCTGAAGTGAACTTGTGTTCAGAGGACTAAGCCATGACAAGTTATCCAGAGGAAGGGGAGAGATTTGTGTTTTCGTGCACTTGAATTCATCAGTGTGTTGTGACCATACAACACTGCTGTGGCTTTCATAGCCCAGTGATAACTGTTATGGAAGAGAAGACTTACTTTTCATTTGGAAATGCAAAATTATTAACGCAATATTGTTGAAGAATTTCCTGGCTTGTTTTCCCTTGTCTGCCTCAGGCAAAAAATGATTGCTGAAGTTTAATACTTTATGAAACCTCCTGACTATGAAGGTCTGGTAATTCTCCTTGGGAGGATCACTGACACAGATAAAATGCAGAAATCTGAACAGACACGATGGAAAACTACATGCAGTAGAGACCGTAACTTTGAGAAACTTGTGTCCTGTCAGTTCCTGTCTATTGATTATACTGGTGAATATCTATTTTGTAAAGTAAAAACTATATTTCCTAGAGTTCAGTAACTGGGTACACTACATGATCTGGAATAGATTTTTCTCAAGTAATTCAATTAATTACTTCATGTAACAATTAGCAATGTTAGAAGCTTGTGAAATTCAGCAGTTGGAGAACTGGTCACTTGTGCAAACAGGCAGTTTGACATATGTAGATAACCTAATTATTTTCAGTGAGAACTGTAACTTGTATAAAATTTGCTAGTTGTTAAATATTTTAAAATTAATCTCAACTTAAACATACCCAGACAGTTATCCATGCAGTAGACTGTAGCCTGTTTTTCCTAATCGAGCAAAACTACAATGAGAATTTTGCTCAATTAAGAACTGAATAATTTGGCTGACTTTTACTCAGTTCTTGGCAGTAGGAAAAAACTGGTCTTTCCAACAGTAAGTGCCAGTGCAAAATATTTTGGCAAGGAACAAATGTCAGTTTAGATCTATGAAATTACCATTTTCAGGCAGTAAAATTAGAATCACTCTGGTTTATATTAACTTAAAAATACCCAAATCCTGGCCAGCCATTGTGCAGCTAAGCAAACAGGTATCCACTACTGGCACAGATTCTGTTCTCAGTCATAGAAGCATTTTGACTGTAGTGGAGGTAATTCCTATTTACAGAAAATCCAGTATCACTGAGTCCTAACTTTGGCATGTGCTTAAATTTATTGATATTGGTATTCTGCTGTAGAAATTACCAGAGTAGTTAAATGTATCTGGTTTGAAGTGGACAACAGTGATTGTTACTGAGTCCGTTTTACTGCAACTTATCTTACTAGTTACAACATTTAATGGGATGTCTCAGATGAACAGCTTCACTAGCCTAGCCCCTCTGAGCTAAAAGGAAATTTTCCAAAGATGGAAGAGTTGGAGGATAAGTGGGAGTGTTGCTTTCCTTTAATTATTTTCTTTTAAGGAAATGTTTTTCTTATCATTCTTTTCATCTATTCAAAACTATCCCAAAGTCTTCCTGGAAATTGGGCTGAAAATGTCATGAGAACAGACATTATTTCACATATCTGATTTTTTTTTTTCAACTGGCGACAAAGATCCCATTTAATTAAATGAAAGCAGACTTTGGATGTCCCTGTTGATGTACAGACCTACAGGCAGTAGGAGAATGAGGAAAGAACCTGTAATGTAAACCTATCACATTAAAAATACATACTTATGTTCAGACTTGACTATTGTTTTACAAGGAACTCCCAAGAAAACATGCATGTGGATCCCATTTCCTGAAGAAGTTTTCTTTAAACACTCATGAAATCAATGTATCATACTTCAAAGATTTCTTAGTTTAGCTGGAAGTAGGGCTGTAAATGTTCCTACTCATAGCCTTCACCATGGGTTAGCTGATGCCATAGCAAACCCACTCCATACCTGTGCAAAAGGCTACTCCTTGTTGGCCTGCTTGGGAGCTCTGGAGGCCAAGTGTCAGTGCTGCAATCAGGTCTATAAATCTGCTAGATTATTTGTGTGCTGAAGTTTCTCTTGCCATTGTGATGAAGAAATAATTGAGCTGCAGAATTCTACCAGTTACATATGAAGCTCATTGAATTTTGTTCTCTAACAAAAGCATTATTTTGTAAATAGGGAGGAAAAAAAGTTTAAATGTAAATGGATACATATGGTTTTGGTACTTAAACCCGTTTAATTACATCATTATTTTGCCAAATAACATGACATGGACAAGTTAGATGTTAGCCTTTTTTATAATTTAACCAAAGTGATCATGCATATTGTGTGCTGGCCTTGATCAACTGCCCTTGATCTTTGTCCAACCACAGAAAATAAGTGAAAAAAAAAGCATGGGAGGTTCCAGGACTTCCAAATGTATTAAACTCATTACTAAGACGCTTTAAACTTACTCACAGTTCAGCCTTGTTCATTCTTGGTGATGAAGCCTTGCCGACTAAAAGTAATAATCCTAAATTGAATTGTCTTGCAAAGAAATGCAGTGGTGCCATTGCAATTATAATATAGATGCTTGTCAAGAAAAACCCAATTTGAAGGTTACCACATTTTAAAATGCATTTCTATGACCTTGTTTTGCTGCGTGCTGCCAAGGGATGCACATTATAAATGAGTTGAGGTGTCAGTGTTCAGAAAAGCCAATGCTTTTTACTGAGATAAAACACAGCCTCCCACAGTTATCTCTGAATGTGGGGCTAGTGCTCTGATTCAGAATGGTGACACAGGCACATGCTGAATGTTTACAATTCTCGTCAGATATTCTTTCTTCCTACAGTGCTGGAGGGGAGTGGGTTAGAAAATAATAATTGTGAAATACTGTTCCCATCTCCTATGAGAACATGCTGCCCCAAGAAAACTAAGGAAAGACGGGCTTACACTTTTTCCAAATGAATTTACTGTAAGTGTGGCAGTAAGTGGCCGTAAGCTCTTTTATGCACTGCATTGTTTCCCACAGTTTCCAGTCCCTGCAGTTGACTGTTTACAGGTGTCTCTGAACCTCTGACTTCAAATAAAGCCACACAGAGACCACAAGTCAGTCTTGATGAGCAGACACATTTCTTCACGTTCTCTTCAGGACAGTGAGATGCAAAGGAGTAGTTTCCTGAAAAGACATTTGTCAAGAAGATGACAGGTCTTACTGTAAGGAAGCTTTGTAACAACTCTACGCTTTGTGAGAGAGGAGTAAAGTTTAGGCCCTGATGTTCATCTCTGAGTAGTGTAGTTTAAAAGAATCCTCCACTGCATCAATGGCATTGTCCATGTGTAAAATTGGGATAACATGGCTGAACAGAACAAGTGCTTCATGTTTGTAGCTAATTAATCTCCTGAGAAACAGGAGGGGAGCCTTCCTTACTGCCAGCTTTTCAATATGGCATACACTGAGACTGCTAAAGTCTTGGGGAAAAGGAGGTGAAGAGGGTAAAGCAGCACTGACCAAAAATCACAATGGCCTGGCGCAGATCAGTACATTAAAAAGGAGAAAAGAGTGTAATATGGTCTGGAATAATTTTTTGCTTTAATCATGTAAGTCCTTGTCATGTTGTAAACAGCCCAGTTTGCTGAAGGAAGACAAGACAAATCAGGGCATGATTTGGGTGGAATGCATGGGGAGGCCATGTCTTTGGCATGCACTGGCCTCCTGCCCCTGGCTGTTTCCAGTGCTCCGGCTGGGTGGGGAAGGGATGCTGCCATTGTTTGTGTCTTCACCTATTCGGTTTCTTGTTCCTCCACCTCCACCCTCTCCCAGGGTGGCAAAGCAAGCCAGCCTGGGGCTGCTGCCCCAGAGGATTAGCCCTTTGCTCTAGGGGGCTGGGGGAAGGTCTCCTACCACCACCAGTGGCCCCACCTTCAAGCTCAGCAGCTGTGACCTGCTTTTGGAGATGACCTATAAGGACTAGGTAGTGCTAATGAGTGAAGAAAGAGCTGCAATGGGTGATGGAAATGAGCCTCTGAAAGCAGTGGGAAGGCTGGTACTTGCATGGTTCTGTAAAGAAAATGGTATTATTCCTAAGTAAAGGGTACTGTTTCTACAGCTATAATCCAAGACATTTTCCTCTTTGGCACCAAAGCTGCACACTGGGATTCTTCTCGGCTGAATGCAAACACTGCATAGGGCAGTTCAGGGATGGTCAGCTCTTATGAGCAGTTGCAGCTTTGTAAGCTTTGGAGTTTTATTGGATTCCCTACTGGAGTCTTTATTTGGTTTGGCATTTAAAACCCATCTTGTATAATTTTTCTAATTCCAGATACAGTCACCATCACTAATTTGTGGCAGCAGCAAAGGAGAATTAGATGGTTTTGTATACTTATTTTTAACGACGATAATAAATGGATTGCTAGCAAGTATATTTATAAAATCAAGCACACTAAATGCGAAATGGTGTAGCATCTGAAGATCAAATGTTTCTTATCTGTGTATATGTATTTAAATACTGACAGGTGTTATAGCCAGTTCAAACGTCTGTTGGAGCAATTTTTGATCAGGATGGAAATTGCATTGAGTTTTCACAGGCGGTTCTTGGGAGCGGACACGTCTCGGTACTGAAGCTGCCCTGTAGGTGGCGTGAGCCATCCGCTCAGCACAGACACAGGTCTAACACTCCTCTTGCACTTAAAAGAAGAAAAGCAAAATAATAAAAACCTGCTCACATAAGTGTCCTTTATACAGGTGCTATGGCCCGTGTCGGCTGGTGCACGGCTGTGTTACACTGCCTTCAGTGTTGTGATAAATGAAAGATATTTTTTCTGGTAAAGGTAAAATCGTATTTTAAGACACAGTGTTTTCCTGTGCCTTTGAATGAGGAGAGTCTTCCTTTCTTGCAGGTATTTCGATCACCTACAGAGAGCTCATTACTAGCAGTGTATTCCCTTTGTTGGCCAGGGCAAATGTGATATAAACTGAGCATTAACAAATACCTTTCCTTTTAGTCTTTTCTGGCTCCCTGTCTTTTAAACTGTGTTTAACTTTTCAAACTCTCACTCATTTGTCAAAAAGCTTTGTTTTCTAGCTATCATGGAACTGTATCATGTTGGAGTGTGCTTTGCTCTGAGCACAGCAAAATCTGCAGATTCTTCTGCTCGTGAGTAGACAATGGTAAGCATCAGCCCTTTGATCTTAACCATTCTATATTTCGGGAAGAAAGGGAACAAAGTTTGAGTGTGTCTGCAGTTCCTATGCATTATAACTCCTGTGTAGGGGTCATATGCATTCCTGGCTGAGTTTAATCACAATGTGAAATGGTGCTTGTATTCCACATCTGGCCACGGTAGGAGGAGGTAACATCTACATTCAGGCATCTTTTCTGCTCCACTCAGCACTACTGAATCTCAGAGAAATCGTCCATATCTAGGTAAAAAGTGTGGGGGGAGTGGAAATTAAAAGGAGAGGGAAGTCAAAGGAGGATTGTCTGGCAAGACCTTAAATCTTCAGCTCTTCACAACCACTGTTACCTGTGCAGGTAACTGTACTTCTCAGCCAGGTACAAAGGACAGCAGGTTTTAGGTACAGTAAAGAAACTAGTATCTCAAGGTACAAAAATATGTGTCTCAAGAAGGATATGAAGGAATACACTGCACAGCAACTGGAATGGGTATTCTGCCTGAGCCTAAAGGACAAGGTGTGCAAAGTGTGCAAGCATCTGAGATTGGAAATAGATCCCTCATGACATTGTCAGGTATGCCTGTGGATGAAGAGGCATGTTCAGCACCTGTAGACACAACATGGGCTTGAGTGTTTGGCACTCACGGTGTGCACAACAAACTCCTCATGTATGATCATGCTGAGATATGCCAGAGGTTGTGAAGTTAGGAACACAAAGAAAAAGCTTACTTGGAAGATTAAAAGAGTACACTTTGCAAAAAATTCAGCCAACACCTGGCTCTGTTATAAAAAATAGGACCTACTGTCCTATTTTTACTATTTAATCCCATTCACACTCCTAAGATAGCTCTGAATATTCTGAGTCCAGGAGAGATGCACTCAAAGACAAGAATAATACAGAAGACTTTTTTTTTCACTTACACAGTACAGGCCTGAATACTGCAAGTAGTGATTTCCTAAAAACAAGAGGTTGCAGTCACATCTGAGGCTCATAGGTAATATAACTCTTCTTTAGATTTCTGAGGTTACATACCTCCAGGAAAACAATTTCCACTTTGTATATATTTTATTGAGTTTGGGAAATAAAAATGCCACTGTCAGTGTTTCACAGGCCAGAGCTAAACCTTTCGTAAAGGAAATGTTAGTAATATCCAGAGGAGGGAATGAACTCAATGCAGGCAAAAATTGTAATAAAAATAATAATAAAAAGTCAGACTCCTCCAAGTCTCATTCGGTTCAACTGCAGATTGTAGGAGATTTCTCATGAAAGTATTTGATACATTTTAATGTAACTGTACACTGGTTGGGAAAAAACAAACATAACCTGCTGAGAGTTAACATATTATATAACTCTTCCTCATCATGCTAATTTTTTAGCAAAAAAACTGCAGGCCACTGGGTTTAACAGAGCTGGGCAAGCCTTTCAGCTTATAAAATCACATCTAAAGTTGGGTCTGAGTAAGTGTTAAAGCTTTGTTAGGATGGCGTGTCCTCAAATAATTGTAGAATGCCAAAGACAGAGCTTCCCGTGTTCCTTCAGGCTGAGCAGGGATGCCAAGTATACAGAATTGGAAGCTGTCTATCAGGGGTTTTTTATTTGCTTGATATTGTGCAGACAGCAGAGACAAAATACCAAAAATGCTTGAAATCCTTATGACCTTTCACTGCAAACTGTGAACTTTGTGCGCTAAACTCAAACTGCTATTTACACTGTCAGCACAGGCTCCATGCTGATGCCTTTTCTTTGCCTTTTCAGTTTGTCATTTATCAAGGGACAGCTTCACAAACACTGCACAGGAGGGGGGACCTGAGCACATACCAGACCTTTTGCACGTTCAAAATACTTTGTCTCCATTCTATGGATTGCTTAAAAATAGCTGTAATGCAAGCAAAGTGGCATGAAATATGCTGTTTGCACTCAAAGGAAATGTTCTATAGAAAGTCTTAGCTTTGCCATCAGTTGGCACAGCTCACATTCCCAAGTTGTGTCCTGAATCCTTGCTGCTGCACAGCTGACTTCATTTACACCATCTTGCATTTACACAGGAACACACAAGTGACTACCAACAAATGGTCCAAAAATATGTTCAGTAAAGAACTGCATCGCCTTCTGCAATGAAGTATCCCTGATTTCAGCCTTGTGCTACAGCATTCATCCACTCTTGTAAATGATGAGCTAGACTGTTGCAGAGAACAAGTGCAGGGGAGATTTCAGATGTATAAAGTAGAAATTTTGAGAGTCAGTAGAGGGAATAGAGAAGTGAGGGTGACTGAACGCTGGCATTGGTTGCCAGGGAGGTTGTGGAGTCTCATCCTTGAAAATAGTTCAAAAGCTTTCTGGACATGGTCCTGGGCAACCAGTCTAGACGTCCCTGCTTGAGCTGGGGGGTTGGACAAGGTAACTTCCAGAGGTGCTTTTAAACCTCAACCATTTTGTGACTGTGAAATTGTTCCTATGGAAGACTACTGTGAACTGTAATATTTGTTGCTATTTGCGTAACTTTGCCAGTTAAAACAGGACAGTCTTAATCAGTTACTTAAATAAACCCGACAGCTACATAAAACTCCTTTGAAACTAAATATAAGGTTGAATTATATAACAAATGTTTTAGCTGAACTCTTGGTATTAGATGGGCAATTATTCTGACTGTATTTCAAATTTCATTTCACACTGTGGTAGCATTCCTTGAACTTTACAAGGCAAAGGCATTAATAGAGTTGTGTCTGAACACTTTAGGTCTAGAAAACTGTCTTAAATTGAGACATTTCCTGAGAGACTTCTGCATAGAAAATACATTGGTGTTTCCAAAAGAAACTGGATCCACATGTCATCATTTCATTGATACATTATGTTAATGAGGCTTTTGAAAGAAGACTTTTCACTTAAAGCTACTTTTCCCTGAATGTGAAAGCTATGGAAAATGTGTGGAAAACATTTGCAAAATGATGATGGCAGCTCTATGCTCTATATGTTACTTTTAATGAGCTACCTGTTAATAAACCATATGCTTTAACATATAAACAGGAGGATTTATGCATAATGCAAAACCCATAAGAAAGCTTATTCTTTGGTGTAACTGTTTCTCAAATCAGAGAGGCACATTGTTCCAGTCTTCCACAAACTTCCTGTTACCAGTATAGAAATCTGCTGCCTACTGGCTTCAAGTTGTTTTCATGTGAGTTGGTATGGGGAGTAAGGGACTCGGAAGCAGAGAATTTAAAGAGCAGCAGGTTCCTCGGCTCTCTGCTTTGCACAGCCTGGGATCATAAACTTGTCATCCTGGTTACTAACAGCAAACAGGAGGTATCTATACAATATCCCCAATTCTAATGATTTGTGGAGGCAAGTTCATCTTGTTCTTTCTATGTGTTCTTCTGTAGTGGAGCTTTTTGTGTCAATTACTGCTGCTAAAGCCCTAAACAAGCCCCCCTTCTTCAAAACAGAGACAAAAGCAACCATTGGGTTTATTCACAATAATGCTTGGATTAGTTAAAGGAACCACATTCACCAACAGGAAAAGAAAAGTCAATTTCTAAGCTATTGAATAACACTGCTATGTTTGGAAAAGATTTTTCTTTTGTAATTCTCCTTTAATTTCCTCCCATCCAAAGCTGCTGAGAGGAGTCTGAAGCTAGGTTTTCATGAGTGAGTAAAGGAGGCCAGCAACTGACTCCTATTTAAAATAAATGGTCCTGGAAATGTTAGGTAACATTTCCATAAATACTTGAGTAATTTGAGGTTTAGGTTCCTCTAAAAGTCATCCAGTATTTCCAGCTCCCCAAGTCAGACAGGGAAAAGGCAGACCAGTAAACCAATCCATACTAACAGATAAGCAGGGATTGAATGAAGGCACATAAAGCACAAGAAAATGAGGAGGAAACTGAGGACACAGGAGATGCCTATGTTCAAGAAGTTTATACACTGAGAGGCATAAAAGGCAGTTCAACAGGAAAAAGGGTAGACAGAAAAAATATCAGACTCTATAAACTGAAACATTACTTTCAGTTGCTTAGGTTTGCTTTGGATTTTGAGATACGACCTCAGTAAATCCACATAAAATTGTATAACTTTATCACCTGACTCACTGCCTCTGAATTCAGCTTTTTTTTTTTCATTCTGCTTCCTGATCAGATTAGAAGGTGTCTGAAGTTAAACCGTGCATTCTGGTAACCTTTCTGAATAGTTTTGTTTTCTTCATTTCAGTTGTTGTTTTCCAATTTAAAAATATTATTAAAATACCACTTTTGGGTGGGTAGTGACTACAGTGACACTGTGTAGAAAACCAAAGCAATTTGAAGCAAGCTAGACATTCTAAGTACATTTTTAAAATACCTTATTGCTTAAATAAAATAAATCCCTTAGTCTAGCAATTACTTTCAGATGTTTGATTGTTTATTTTTAAAAAACTGTCATGTCAACCATTTAGAACTGACAAGAACTATTTTGATATCTTCACAAGTTTCCTCTAACGTCTGTTCCCCTCCTTATGTTGGGAACTACATACTCATCTTCACTGTCTCTTGTATTTATCTTAATTTTGCTCTATTTTATTTTATTATTGGAGGAAAAACTTAGCAGAGCTGTTTGTGGCAAGATTTAGTTACAGGAAACCCAACAGCTAAGCCCCAGTTTCAGCTGAGACAATTAGACTGTTGATTTTGGTAGCAGCTCGGGACTTCTATTTGACCCAAATGCCTTTCAAGTCTATCTGCCAGTTGATGCTCAAGTCCGAAAATTTTCTGTATTCTTGCTACAGATAGAGGGCTTTGTTTCCTTTTCATTTGATGAGGTATATTTCTATCCAAATCTGAATGTTTTGCTGAAATTCTTCTACATTCACTGGAACAGATTAAAAGAAAAAAAAGGAAGTAACAATATTTTCCAGAACTTTCAACCTCTTTTTAAGTTTGCTTTCCCCTTAATTCTCTGTTCCTTGATATCTGTGAATTGTTGAGGACAGTGTTTTTCTCAAAGCAACTTTGCCACTCATGAAAATTAGTGGGTGCTAATTTGTAATGCTTAGCTTAACTGTAGTTTTTTTCTGTATAGAAGCTATATTTAACAGCTTATATATTACTGTTTCACCTGTTGTAGTAAAGGATTCTAAAATACTAAAAAAACCCATGTAATAATTTTTTAACAGTGATCTATATTATTATCTAACACCAGAAGATATTTATCGAAGGGTTTGAAGAAATTACTAATGTAAAGAGGAGAGTTGTTATACAGTCTTTTCATCAACTGCTACAGCAACTTCACAGCTGAATTATCAAAGTCCACAGCCATTCTTGGATGGATGTTTTGTTAAGTGGATGGGCTCTAAAACTTTATGGATGCTCTGGGAGAACGTAAGTACTAGCTGGGAAGCGTTTTATTCTCTCTCAGTAGTTTGTGGGCTGGAGCCTTGAGCATTGTTTTTTTCTCTTCTTGTTTCTTTTTTTTTCTTGTTAGACTTTTCTAGCACCCGATGTAGGGTAGGTCACAGCAGCTGATGCTGGGCGAAACAGTTACCAGGGACAGCTCCGGCTGTGGAGTGGCCAGAGATCTTAAAATCCTGTCACTGCACCAGTCCACCCCACTGGATTCATAGTTCAGTGCTCCCCAGTGGGTATCCACCCCCGTGAACTCCAGTGGGTTGCCAGAGTGGGGTCACTGCCAGGGCTGGTGCTCTAGAGCCACACTGTGGAGTCACGTTTGTGTGACTGCTGGTTTTTCATCTCAGACAAATTGTGCATGACTTCTCCGCAAGCGAGAAATGCTATTAAATGTGGCACTCTTCCTCCTTAGAAGATGCCCAGAAAGTCTGAAGGATTTACATGATTAATTCTTACCATGTGGATTCTTTTAATTAGCTTTCTAGAAACCAAAACAGAGTGTAGGACACTACTGCAATGCAGCTTGTTAAGCAATAATGCATTTTTTCTTCCAAAAGTCACACTTGATAACAAACAATACTCATAGGCATAAGATGACTGTGGACAGTATGAGCTAATGTCTCGTTGTCAGAAACTTTTCCATTAAGGCTCAGAATGATGTTTAACATATTCTTCCCATTATTGAGCTAAACTAAACATTGTATATGGATTTCTCAATGAATGTTACTGCTGTTTAATTTAGCATGTGCATACATATGGAAGTGGACACGTGTACACATGCATTTTGGGGATCAAAAGCACATCAATACCGTGGTTCACTCTATTCCCAGGATAAAATGGTTTTTGACATATCTTTTTTAATGAAACCTGCCCTGACTCTTTTCCAACCACACAAATAGATTTAAACCAAGCTTCTTTATATAAACACAAAATGCCAAAGTTATATATCAAACAGTGGAGAATGACTGAAAGGGTAGATTGTTTTATCTAAAAGATAAAAAAGTGCTGCTGAAGATGATTACCAAAATTTATGCGCCACATAATTTTCCACTCAAAATGCAAAGGCTTTGTTGTATAGCAAACACTTGAACAACTTATCAAATCCTGTGCAGGTGATGGCTTTAAGGCAACTTCAGTTTTAAGCCTTTGTGCTTTGTTTTTGGTATTACATAGAACTCAGGATTGCAAAGCTGAATATACTTACATTAAGATTTCAGGACAGGGCAGAAGAAGGATAGGTTGGTTGCTTTTCACTCTAAGAGACCAAGATTTCCTGATAGTGTTAGTCCTGGTGTTACTTTGTTGATTTTAAGTTGGTCCCTAGGGGGAAAAGAAAGCTTATAAGAAATGTATGAGCACACTATCCTTCCCCCCCAACCCCCCCCCCCCCCCAAATATTAAGACAGATTAGTCAAAATTTCCAAACTTTTCAAACATAGTGGCTTAACATAGTCTTTTAATTCCATATTCCAGCTTCTTATTCAAGGTCTACTGTTCAGAAGTATGAAAACCTGGCAACTCATTCACTTTGAGTAGCCTTTTTAGTTATTCAGTGCTTGTGAAAACTGATGTAGCAGTTTGAATATGGACCAAAAATCCTAGTGTTTGGTGTTTTTGTTGGCAATCCTGTAATAATTATGCTGTAAATCAAAATATGGGTTTGGATTTCAAAAGTGCCTTGAGCCTTGTTCCCACCCTTCTACAGAGACACTGCATAACTTTTTTCAGATTACAAGGTATAAAATTATCAGTCTGAAATACAGATGAAAAACTTTTACCTAATCTCATATTTCTCCATGTGTGTCGTGCCCATGAAAATGTACATACAAACCCTTTCATGCAACGCATAAATAAAATCATTAGTTCCCAAGAGGCATTGTGCTTGGAACTACCAAAGTCCTGAGCATTACTGCACTCATAATGTGAGGACACTAACAAGGGGAGCCAGCCACAGACAATGCTTGTGTCCTGCATAAAGTAAAATCTGCTTTTCTCTTTTATAGTCTGATCATTCTCACACAGCTGCTACCACGTCCTATGTGCTTCGCCTGACACAAATCCCACTGACATGTCTGGGTAGAGTCTCTGTGATTTGGTGGGTTCAGCTGCCACCGAGATGTTTAGGGTTCAGTTGTGGATGGAGAATTCTGGGTGAGTGCGCTCCAGCTGGACTGAGCACGTGCTCGGGTGCTGCACTGGATCAGAGCTGGGGAGGGTCCCGTACCTCTCTGCACAGGCCCTGCCCTCAGCTGCTCACCATATGCTGCACTTGCTGCTCAGCATCCGTCCTACATGGAGCCATGGGCTCCTGAAACCCAGCTCATCGATAAGCAGGGTGATTGCTCATCAATAGCTGATTTGCTTTGTGGTTGAAAATTGACCTATTTGGCCTAAGATCTTCCTTGCCTGTGTTTTTGCTCTCCAGAGCCCCTGGTTTCCTAGCAGTCAGAGTAACTCCAACGAGCCAAACAATCCGAAAGGTATCTCTCCATTTGCTTCTAGCACTTTACCAGCTAGGGCAAAATGCAAACTCAAGAGCAGTGGCTCCCGACCTCTGCAAGGCTGCACTGCAGCAGTGCCCTGTACCCCAGCACCCAGTGGTCCCAGGCAGCTCTGCCCTGGGTGGCCCGGCCACCACAAGACCATGCAAACCTCAGGGGCAGGAGGCATTTGAAAAGGGAGGAGTACTGATTTCACAAGGGAAACCTGCTTGACTGTTTTACCTCAGATTTATTCAAGTCCATTTGAAATGTGCCCACTACCCTATTTCATCTGAATGCCACACCAGGGCTGTTGTAAGGTCTCTCAAATCTGACAAAAGAATTAGTTGTTTTTCTCAAAACAATGAATTTTAACAAAAGAAGCTTGAATTTTCTAGAGAGAGGAATGTTTTCTGCCAGAAAGGAGATGTCCAAACATCACCCCAGTACCTCTGGGGTACATTGTTGCCATCCAGCCCCTGAGTTTCTGATTGCTGGCTGGAATCCGTTTCTCCCTAAGGTGACTCCAGCTGCCCACCTAGTCCCAGCACAGGCTCTGAGAGCTGCTGCGTCATGGCAGCCAGGTATGCATGGCTTCCTCTCAAAGCCCAAACCCCTTTCAGAAAGAAACTGGCTCCTTTCCAGGCCCTTTGTCTTAGACTATGGACTAGATTAATGATGACAGAGCTTTCTGGCCTCTGATGTAAAATTTATTTTAAAAATCTCTTTAATGATAGCAGGCTAAGTTTTCTGGCAATACCAAATTTGGTCTCCAATCCACACTTGCTTTGATAGATAATCTGGTGATTTTCTCCTGGCTCCATCCATCTCTTGCAAGCAGATCTCTGATGAGTTTGTGGTGCAGTTTAGGAGATATGTGATCACCTGGGGAACCAATAAGAGTACTGTGTGTACAATACTAGTACTGTGGATTATTTGCAATTGATTTCATCCAATTCATTGGAGCTGTACAAAGAAATGTGTATTTGGCACCTTTCTGAGAGGACACTAAAGCATGAAGAGCAGCAACAGCTAATGCATTATCCACAACTTCATTGCCATTTGCTTCCTGGTTTTCTGAAGAGTAGGTTTTCATTGTTTATCCTGCCAAACAGGCCTTCTCTTTCAAAGAATGAGGCAGTAATTCAGAACACATCTACACCCTATCAGAACTTTTAGAGATGTCTCTGTGCTCCGCAGTTCAGTTTGGGATACAAACTTCTCTGCACCTTGCAGGTATTTAGGTTTGGGGATTTGGCTCAGCTTCTTGTGTGAGTGAGGGAAGTCGCCAAGTCAGAAGTAGCTTTGTATACTTAGAAAAATGGAGATCTGCCAGACTGAAGGGGATGGCAGCTACTTTGCCTGTGACTGAGGAGAGAGGGATTAGGCATTTCAGCCAAACAGCTCATTCCTGCCTCCTGTTTGTACCATCCATGCTGCTGTTACTGCCTTTGCGAGATTAGGGAGAGGGTAAAGGAGTGCCAGTGTGTACCAGAGGGCCCCAGTTTAGCAGCAGCAGTCACATCTGTCCTTTGATCTGCAGCAGGATTTCTCTGCCTTTCTGCCCTGGTCCTGGCCTAGTTCCTGTCCATCCAAACCAGGACTGACCCATCCTTAACAATCAAGAACAGAAAAATGTGTAGATGGTGATGTTGGAAACAGTGGAATTAAAGGGAAGGTCTCTGGGTGTCCTCCCTCTGAGGAGGAGAGAAAGGAAGGAAAAGAAGAGGTCACAAGGAAGAGAAACAACTTCATGAGCAGAAAAAGTGCCCTGTCCCCTTTAAACCTCTCCACACAGAGGCCACTCAATCCCCACCTTTCACTCCCATGTCTTTCCCCATCCCACACCACCACTGCTACCCCTGCTTGCCTTGTCTGCTCCAAGGATGCCCTCCACTGAGAATTTGGTTTTGCTACACAGTCTAACAAATAAAAAGACAAATTCCAGCTCTAGTAGATCATTCAATGGGCTCCACTGATTTTTCTTAGGGGAACTCCTGGCCACTTTGAGATGCTTTATTTCACATTAATTCATTATTATTATTATTATTATTATTATTATTATTATTATTATTATTATTATTATTATACAGCTCTTCATGTCCTGAGACCAACCACTGAAAATTTAATGATGGTGTAACAATTTTTTTTTAACCTGAAAAAATAATCTCTGGGAATATTTCCTACTGATACAATCCCTGTCTTCAGTCACATGTTATTTAGTTACATGCAGATCGTGATATATATATTAGGACTATTTGGAGAAGTCCCAAGTACAAGCCATGAGGCATTGAGCAACTTGAAGCAACAAAAGTCTTTTTTTGCTATGGAGAAAATAACTCCCTAGAAGGCTTCTTGGAGAAGGAAGGGAGGGAGGGAGGGAGGAAATATGAGAGAGGGGAGAATGAAAGAAACCATTCCTAAGAGAACATTTAAGCATTGAATTTCCTGATTGATAAGAGCTTCCTTCCATTGCAAAACTGTATCTGAAAGGAGAGGAGAGAACTTATTTTATGTGTACTGAAGCTTCAAATATAGTGAGGTGGCTTGCACTCTTCTCTCCCTTCCACTCTGCTGCCTGCAGGTATCAGCTGGGTGTAGAAAACATTCTGTGTTTGCAATTCAGGTGCAGAAAGACAAAAGCAGAAAGGCAGAAGATCACAAAATCACTGTATTCTCTCTCTTAGCAGAGAAACATCATGATCCCTAGTTAATTTAAGTAGTCACAGAAATATAACTTCTATTTTAAGCAGGTAACTTAAGTCCTGCTGATTCAATATTCAGCCCAAATACAAATGACTTTCATGGAATGAAGCTTGCACTGAACTGGATCCACTTAGTAAAATATTTCAGTCTGTTATTTGAGGGAGAAAAGAAGAATCTGGTCAACTGTTGGAAATGCCTCTGTAGCAAAATCACTTCTGTACTGATTGATTGTTCTGTTTTCTAGGGAATTTTTTAGGATTTTTTGTGAGAAAGTACTACTGCGGGATAGAAGGTTGATCTGGAGAAAAGTCACAGGAATGTATAAACATAATTGCATTTTTTGAAAGTAGCATGCTACATAGGATTTCCTAAACTGTACCAGAAAACATTAACATCCTGGAACTGACATTGGCAATTTTGAATTCCACCTTTCCAAGTATAATTAGTGCCCTTGTAAATGTTTTGTTATCAAAATTGGGGCTTGCTTTGGATAAGACAGTCCATAAACTCTATTTTTTTTCCCTTTTATTATTTCCTTTTCCAGTGTTCCAGAGATGACAGCTGTAATATTTAATATTTAGAAATAGCAAATTGAAATAGCATGTTTTAAAGTATTTATTATTATATATATGTTGCTTTCAATTATAATTCACTTTGCTCCTGACATTGTTCTCTTTTTTGCTTAAAGTACCTGTGATTCATATCTTCCATTATAAAAAATGCACAAATACTTTTACATAACTACAGATTTTGTCTAATCACACACCAAAATAGAAGGTAGAGGATATGAAAATTACTTATGACAGATGAGTCACACTAATATTTTGTTCTAAGCCATGAGAAAAATGAGATGGAAGGGGTGGGAATCAGAACAGATCAAAACCCTTAGTGCCTTATGATCCAAAACCACAACTAGCTATTGAGGTGCAAAATGTTCTTTTTTAAATAAAGTGTGAGAAAGACACAGAGTTTTGTACTGCAAATGCTGGCAGCACATAATGTTGCAATTATTCTCAATATAATGCTTGAATCATAACCAAAACTTTAAGCAACACCGAGGTAAAAGCATTTTTATGCTCCTTCAGAGACATACACACACACACACAAAAAAAAAAAAAAAAAAAAAAAAGAAGAAGAAGAAAAATTGAGTTTGTTACAGTTGCTTCAGAAATGGTGTGCCAAGTTTTTACTGGTGACTGAGAGTAATAACAGAAGGGATGTCATGACATCCTCTTGCCTAGTTTGGTTTTTCCATTGTAGTAAATTCACAATCATTCAGATAGTACTCCTGCTAGCTTTATGGGATTTCTGTGCTGCTTAAAAAATCTTGTGTTTTCTGTCTGTCCTGGGGTGACTGTATGATACTGTATTCTCTATTGTCTGCCCTATGCCAGACCTGAACTCTGTGCCTTTCTGTACCTTTAACAGAGAGGGGGGAGAGCCAGCGGAATTCCTTCGGCACTGTGTTCAAAACACAGATAGGCTCAATGGCTTCTCCTGCCCAGTGGCTCTGCTTCTGCAGCAGGGAAGAGAGTTACATTCCTTTTGCTTTTTATCTAGTTTCTTGTTTGTTAGCTAAAGTACAGAGCCCTGGGACTTTGGCTTCTTCTTTTCTTCTGCAACTGTTCAGAACACCAGATTCACTGGGAGGCCTTTCCACCGAGGCCCAGAGGGGCCCACGCCAAGCTCCAGCTCTGGAGAGGAAAAAGCCACACCCACAAGGGACTCTAAAATCTGCCCAGGTTCTCTCCACAGCGAGAGGTTTTATTCTTTAGCATTATTCTTTTGTTTTGTTTTGTTTTGTTTTCCGTGCCTGTGTGCACTTGTTAAATAAATAAACAGGGTTTTTTTTCCTTTTTCACTTTCCTCTGAGGAATTTCTTCCCAAACCTGGTGGGGGAGGGGTGGCTGTACCCTGCCTTCTGTCAGAGGACGTTCATTTCGGACATTCCTCAGAATTTGTCTCAAACCAGGACAAATAATTATTGGCGCCCAACGTGGATACTGTGTTTGAAAGGAATTATTCTGACTGCCTTTTACTGATAATTTACTATTTCAGTACGTGTGGCTAACTTAGTCTGGATACAAAGCATAATCTTGCTTCCTATTTAGAGGGCAGTAATTAGGATCAGTTGCACTGGGTACACTCTCAGTAGGCTACCACTCATTATTGGACTTAAGAAGAAACATTACTCACTCCATCTGATGTGATCAGGTAATATTATCTATAATCTGGCTCACTGTTAGGTGAACAAGGTATTCTGTTTCCTAGGGGTATTCTCTTCTTTCGTTCCCTCTCCTTGACCCGGTATCCAATGAAGAGCTCAAGTCAGCAAGACAGTAAACATCCTTCATGAGTGTGTCAGCACCCTCAGGTCTTGGGAAAGGTTGTGCTTTTTTTGGTACCTGATGGAGGCAGGCAGAGTCCTTGAGGGAGGTCTATGCACTATGAGAGTTTCCAACTTCCCTGGCTGCACCACGGGGGCTTCAGTATGAATCTGGCAGACACTTTGGCCTGCCAGGCCCCACTCCAACAAACAGTGGGGAAGGATCTAGGCATCCACGTGGAGACCTGTATTTTGCCATTTATGATAACTTCAGCGTAGTTGTATGTGTGCTGTAAACTCCAACAGTTACTCTTTAGGATTGAAGTTGAGCTGTGTTTCTCATCATGAGAGTGAATTAGGTAGATAAGTATTGGCTCTGCTTAACACCGCTTGTTTGCTCTTCTAGTTATTAGCAGGGGCCCTGTTCCTACCCACTCCCCACCAAAATCTGTCTTTTCCTTGTATGATAACAAAAGTAGCTGTTCAGTTACCATGCTGGGCTGCGCTGGGCTGCTTTTACGCCACTTTTTCATGCTGCGTAGGAGACATGGAAAGTGAACTTTGTGGACTAATGGTGAAAATTTAAGAACCAAATGGGTGATCTTGACCAGATAATTCCTGTGGACTTTATTCAGAGAAATACATGTCTGACTAATTAGGAACCAGCACAATGCTTTCAGTATCTAGCTGTAAAGGTGTTCCCTTAAGCCAATAAAAGAATGTTCTCCTTTTTCTCCATTTTTAATTTGCCTCATCATGCCTGAGGAATTTTTCTACCTTCTTAGTTTATGCAATACTTTGGACTTGTTCTATAGGTACAAACCACATTTTCTATAATCCATCAAGCATCAGTAACTTGATTCCTCATGATTAGGCTATCAGAGGCTAATGGGGTGTGATTACAACTTGTTTGCAAATAGGTATAGTTGTTGTACTTTGTTTAGTCCATGAAAATTCAGTAATTTAGTTTTGCTTGCCAGGCAAAGTGTGAGATCCGTGCCTTGTGGCAGACATAAGCATATGGGGTAATGGTACTCAATTTTTTTAGTGATACTGGAACTATCACAAGATGTGTTTCTTGTTAATAGTGGCTTATAATTGTGATAAGCTTCTCAGGCGTTTCAGCCAAAGCAATTCCTGCAAAACCACCTCCCCAGAAAAAGTTTGTTGGAGCACGCTGGACTGCAATTAAGGACTAGGCCTGTGAGGGCCAAGAAGATTATAAGGAGGTATTATTGGTCCAGACAGAAATTTTGCCAGGTCTTCAGGACAGAGTTATGTATCACTGCATATTTCTCTCTGGTATGTTTCTACACCGTGAACTTGGACAGAAATTCAAATTTGTGATGAAATCCAAACTCTGTTAGGACTACTGAACTTCTGTCTTGAATTTTTTCCTGATTCTAACTAACATGTAGAAGGATTTTCTAGTGCAGCCAAGACTAGCTGTTTCTGGGAGAGGTACTTGTAAAAGGAAACAGTAGGTATAAAGGACATGGTGTAATTCAGTCAGGTTATTTATGTGTGCCTCTTAAAAAAAAAAAAGGAAAGAAAGGAAGAAAAAAAACCCAAACAAATGTAAACTTTCCAGTTCCTTACTGCTGCCAATGTGAACAAATCAATTCTTTATCCATCCTGGAATTTTTATCAGCTTAGTCTCATAAGGAAAAATGAAGTGAAGTGCACATTTTTTTATATAATCTAATAAAAAGAACACCTAGTTTGCTAATATATCATGCAATGACAAATGTGCTCTGTTTACCACAGGTATAGGTGGTATTCCTTACCCTGACTGGCACCAGGAACTTCTTGCTGCTTTGTTGATTTGTTTGGCTAAACTCCATGACCCACACCACATCCTTTTATGTAATTTCTCTCTAAAAGTTAAGGAGAGCCATAAGGACTGTGCTAACTTTTGTAGTGTATATTTGAAGGAATTATTCTAAACCCCATAAATGTAATCCACGTGAATTATATCAGGGCAGAGAATCTGCATACTGTGCATGGGCAGAAACAAGCAAACAAACAGAAGAAAATTCTTTCTTTCATTGCTGATTCCCAGATAACTGAATATAGAACACTCTACACCTTTGACTTTTTGCAAATTGAAAAAGCTTAAAGGAGATGAAATTGCCAAACACTTTCTACATTGGCATTATAGAATCTCACATCATAAAGAAAAGGCAAAACTTTTCTGTTCAAGTCTCCAGAGCACTAAACTGATGAAGTAATTAAACAGGTATCTCATTTATTTTTGAGAGCAAGTGTTAGACGTTGAGTTGCGTACTTGATTAGATACTTCACTGAATAGGGGCTTATGCTGAAGAGGTGGAAATGCCCCCATACTTAGCAGAGAGCAAAATACCAATGGCAGGAAAGTATGGGTGGTTTTCTTTTTCACCATACTTTTCCTCTTAAATAAAATCAAAGCAATTAAACTTAACTCAAACAGACATGTTTTATACCCAGATTGGGAGGAGGAAATGAATAGAAACATGGTCTACTATTATTTATCAAAAAGGAGAAATGTCATATTTGAACGTTTCATCTCAGAGGAAAATGCTTTCAGGTTTACAGAGGAAAAAGTACAGAAAATATGTTCAAAATTCTCCCCTTGGAAGTAAAATGCCTACGTGGACTGTAAAGTATGACCTCCTCTTCATTCCCCTTAGGGATTCATGCTGTTTGTTGTCTGTTCCTTTTAAGGCAAGATTTTAGGAGTTTCCCATTACAGGCAAAAAGGAGAATTCCTCTCCATGCTAATATAGTACCCAATAAGCTCATGCCAGTGGCTTATTTGGTCATCTTTACAGTACTACCTAAATATTCACATATTTATCTTCACAGTACCTTGTGAGATAGGGAAGAGATACTACTCCCATTTTGTAGCTGGAATGAGGCTAAGTCCTCTCCCCAAGGCTGGTCAGGAGGTCTGTAAGAGATGCATAGGAAGGAGGTATTCCCTGTCTCAGGGCTTTAGTGGGTCAGCCTTCCTTTCTATAGGAATATGGAGCCTTATCCAGAACCAGCAGCACAAGCACTGCTTGTGTGTTTGAAGGAATTATGACACATCCCACCTCTTGAACTGCCTTGCACTTGGGATAGGTCCTGTGAACTCAGCCAGATCCTGCATGATCCCCTGCCCCTTGACTCCCTGCCCCCAAAAAGCAGAGCCTCTACTTTTCCAAGCACTGAATTATTTTTCCCTTATGAGTGTACTTTGCTAATTAAAACTTACAGTACATACTGTGTTTCTATCATGCCTGGAATTTCTGCTCTGAAGTTTCATCACTAGATGCATTTACATAGGTGGTATTTACACATGGGACTGTATTAGACTCTCAGCTGTACTGCTATGCAGATTAAGATCTTTGAAGAGACAGCAGCTGTAAGGTGAGTTGTGACAAGGCAGCAGTGGTGCTCAGATGTCAGGCATGAGTCATGCAATAAACATGGCAAATGCCATTGAATATATATAATTATTGGGCTGATAAGAATGACAACATTAATTAAACATAGAAGTATTTGGGTTGGAAGGGACCCTAAAGAACCTCTAGTTCCACCCCCCCCCGCCATGGGACATTAAAAAATTTTCTCAAGTTTATACAGTACAAAATAGCACAAGCACTGCAAAATAAAGTAAGTACTTTGACTTAGCTGAAGTCCTACAGACAGCAACAGAAAGAACATTTGGATGGAAGTGTAACTAAGCGGAGATTCTGTAAATATTTCAGCTATAAAAAGCCACAGAAGTCCAGGCTTTGATGAATCCCTGAGAATAAAAAGATTTACTAATGCTAATTCTAAAGATAGATACCTCTTCTGAGTTAACAGAAAGATTTTGGTGATACAATGTTTCTAATCACAGTTCTAACACTTCTGAATTTATGAAGATGTGTAGAAAGTATAGACCTTGAATAAAGATGGATTGTAAGATGCTGACAGCATTCTGGCCAACAGAATGGGAACAGTCTTTTAAAGCATGAATCAGATGTGTATCACTTTAGATTAATTAAGAACAAATTCAAAATGATATTAGTTCATTTATTTAATTTTACTTTTTCATAAATGTAGAATTGAGTCTCATATCTGTCTTTTCAAGAGATGGCAAGTAGGATTTTGATGGAGCGGGATGGAGTGGCTAAATCTAAACTGTTCCCATATTGTAGCCCTCTGAATGTGGCATATAACTTCTCTGTTCTAGAGTTCAAACTGCAATTAATACTAAAATCAAATTTGCATGCATATGGGAGAACCCTCCAGGAGTTAAGCCCTCTTTCTTTTATCCTTGGTATTTTAACCTGAACTAATTTCAAGTCATATGCTACAACAGTTATAAAACCATTTTATAGATAACTTCCACCCTTCTTCTGGATAACAGAGTGACATGACAGTCAAAGTGATCTATAAACTTGTAACTTCCAACATGGATATAACCTTACCCAAAGATAATTTCTGTGTTACATGTGGTAAAAAATAAATCTGTCATCTGTTTCCGTGACTCAAAGTGTGGAGAATTTAACAGACTTAAATACCTTCACTGCTGTCCAAGTCATAGAGACATGGGGATCACAGAATCTTAGAATGGTTTGGGTTGGAAGGGGACCTTGAAGATCATCTGGTTCCAACGCTCCTGCTGTGGGCAAGGACGCCTTCAACTAGACCAAGGTGCTCAGAGCCCCATCCAACCTGGCCTTGAATTTCCTTGGGACTTAAATATTTCCTAGGGACTTACATATTATTACTGATTTCATGTGGGATGACCTCAGATTCCATCTTCAGAAGTGGTAATCTAAACCTATATGGAAGCACAGAGGTAAATGGAATCTTCAGCTTTTGGAAACTGGAAAAATACCAGCCATTTCTTCCCTCAAAAACTGACAAATGCAAACAAAACCATGAAATTACTTATGCTCCCCAGCAGCTGGTTAATGCCTTTAGTTTCTTAGGCAATAATAGTACAAGGCTGACTGGGATAAGTTTTAGGTCTGGCAAACATTAAAAAGATACTTCAGATCTTAGCAGGATAGCTGGCAGGTTTAGTAGACACCATATTTGGTTATGAACACAGTAAAACAAAGGATACAGTTATTTTAATTTAAAACTGGACTTGAACAGGATGAGGTCTGATGAAGATGGGTCAAATTTGTATCTGACTGATAGATATAGCTGTGTTAGAGATCAAAACTAGCAACAGAATTGCACAGCTATTCACATCCTATTTTTATATCACTATTTTCAGGTGAATTTTTATTGGGGAAAGAAGTGTAAAAATACCTGATGATATGGGATGACACTGACAAAGGATGGGGAAAATCAGATATGCTCCAATTCCCCAAAATCACAAGAGAAAGTGAGCATTTCATTCTCCTAAAATGAGCTCTTCTTCAAAGAAAGATAGAAAGATATCCCTGTGGGTTACTTTTCCCCCAAAGATGAAATCTCCATTAATTAGAGGTAGGATTCTTGCAGAGGCCACCAGTTCACTGAACATAAGTATCTCCAGCAGAGGATATGAAATGTGGTTTCTAAGAAGCCATGTATCACCTACATGGTAGATCCTGTTCTGAGACTGACAAAAGACAGGGTTAAATTGGACAGAATATGTAGAGATATGCTGTCAACTTATCTTCAGCTGACTTTGCTTGAGAGCACATGAGAAACAGCCTTGTTAGATGCAGGGTCCACCTCCCTCAGAATCCCTCCCTCATACCAGCCAGCAGGCAGGTCATGTAACAGCTCTGTGCTAATGTCTTCCCATCTACAGAATGATTATATTAACATTTACCCACCTCATAGTGGAAGCTGGAAGAGATTAATTAACATGTGTAGTTATTTAAAGCTCTTGGACTGAAAGCTGCGCTAGAGATCCAAGATATTTGCTAATATTATTATTATTATTTCTGTACCCAGATGATTTGCTCACGTGTTTGCCACATGCCAGCACAGAAACCTACTGGATGCAACGCAGTGTTGGACTGTTGGTCAAGTGAGGTCAATGGTACGAACAACAGTTCTAACTGGCAGGGTGCTTTGGAAGATCCAACCATCCTAAGGCTTTATTGCCACTCTTTGGCCATAGAGAATACAAATCAACTTCAGTTTATGATTCTATTAGCTCCAAATTCACTAAGGAATGATCTGGGAATTCATTCCAGCAGTATGCAATCTCATTTGAGCAGATGTCACAACCTCCACCTCGGACTGAAAGCTCAGTGTGAGCCAGCAGAAAATACAGTTTTAATATGCTGGATAATAAGGCAAATGCTGTTATTTGGAACTTCTAGCAAAGACACCTGCTGACAGCTGGCATTAAAAGGGCAATGACACCTGCTAGAGACATTGCAAAGGGGAAAGAGGCAAAATCTGATCCTTGCTGAAGTCAAGGAAAGTTTTGCCATTGACTTGAAACATGCCAGAATTTTTCTTACAATTGTTAATGATTTATATGTGTATCTACAAGCTTATGGGTAGTTCATGAAATATTTATACACAGGCAGATCTCCATAGTGTCAAATAATGGGGACACTGAGATACCAAAGGAATATTATTAGTGTAATAAATATCTAGTAGAGAAAAAAAGATAGTATCACACCTTACATTAAAAACTGATTGATTCTAGAGTTTGTTACCATCCCAAATGAAAGTCATAAACCAGACCATTCAGTGGTGTTGGGGAAAAGCACCTTTCAATGCTTAGTTTGTTTGTAATTTCTAGTAGCAAAAGGTCATCCAAGAATATGGGGAAAGGAAAGAACTCCTGTGCATTCACTTTGTGCAGCAAATACATTGACTGACTCCTCTGTACATTTATGCAAATCCATGGGCTTCTATGGAGATCACAAATAATTTAGGCAAAGCAAGCTCTGAGGAGAACCAGCTCTGGTTTTTGATCATGTATTTTACCAAGTGTCTCTTTATTCCTCCGTATTTCAGTATTGTCAGTCTCCCATAAGTGTCTAAATTTTTTTCTTGAAACTATATTAAAAAAAATTGCAGCTTTTAATAACCTGCCAATAAAACCTCTGCAGCTGAGTCTGCAAAAACACTTGTTTATTCTCTAAAGGGAGCAAGTTTGCATACAGGTTTTTGAGAGTGCTGGGAGAATGTTTCTCTTGAAGTAATTTTTTCCAATAAAATCCCAGAGTGCTTGTTCAAGAGGTTGGTCTGACAGACCTTTCACAAGGTGAAAAAATTCAGACTGTTTGTGTCTTTCCAGTGTATATATCACTAGCTAAACACACAGATGTGTGTTTTTATGTGAGGTTTTTATGCAAATCCTGGACAAGAGCCTGACACCTTGTTTCAAAGCAGGCACAGTCAGCCATCAACCTACAGCAACAGGCAATCCATCTGCTGTAAAGTACCATGGGCCAGGGAAGAAAACCAACGAGAAAGCACCACTGAGCTGTTCCTACTTGCAGAAGACTCTCTGGTTGCTTTGGTGTAGTATAACTTACACAGTAAAAAAATATAATTATCTACACTTGAGAATGCAAGCGTGAAAGGTTCCAGTGGAATAGTCATGCAACTCCTTTCCTGTGAAAAGGTCAGCAGCAAGGATTCCCCCTCCTGGTGCTTCAGGACTCAGTTAAAGCTGTCACTACCTTCTGTGCATGTCTGTGGCCTTTGAGTTGTCTCTGTCTTTCTGGGTGAGATAGAGAGATGCTGGAGAAGCTACAGGGTCTGCTTACTTTTACTAAAATCCTGGATTTGGAGGAACTCACAGTGACCAGGCGATACCATAGCACACACTACTTCCATTTTGGTGAGTAAAGCAGAATGAAGTTCACTTGAAGAATGGAAACTGAGTTGACTCTGGACATTTTTTCCAGAATGGCTATTGCAAAGAGATCCTATCACCACAGCAAAGGCATTAGACTAAATAGTCTGTGTTGCTGTGGTTCTCTGGTAATGCAGTAGCTGCTGTCCTATCACAGCGAATCTGTGGCCGATGAATTCACCAGTCCAGTTTCAGACAAAAAATTGTGGGTAACATACTGGTCCTTAGGAAAACATAATATGGTGGTTTGCAGACAGAAGAACCCTGTGGCTTCTGTTTTCTTCCTCCAATGTAATTGGCAGTGGTAGATTTAAAAGGTGACCGTGTTTTAAAGGGACGTGTAACTATAATCAAGTCTCACTTTGCAACATGCATTACACTCCATGTACAGGTAACACAATTCCACCTGCTCCTATCTGATGCAATCACATCACATGTCATAATGTCTTTCAAGTTTCAATAAGTACTCTGTTTAATTTTTTCCTGCTTTATAGTATTTTCTTCCTAAATCTACCTCTAGATCCTGTAATACTCTTAACATATCTGCAAATCTACTACAGTAGCTACTTTATTTAAATAACAAGACTCCCCCTTTACTGAGGAATTAAGCAACCCTTGTTGGCAGCGGTCTGCTAGAGTGCTTAATTCTGCAAAGGTTGTGCAAAACCCAGGCTAAACTATTGAAAGAATGTTTAAAAAAAATCAGAACTGAAGGTTTGCTCTGTTGCAGAGCAAATAAACTTGCATTAGCTCTTCAAAGCAGACCTTATTGTTCAACGTCTTTGAGGCAGCTGTTGCTTTCTCAGCAGAAATGCCTGTGATTCAGTTTAAACTGGTCCTCTGACTTTTTTCACTGCATCAAATGATATCAGTGGAAAACTGTGCTCTACATGACCAAGAAAGTATTCTACAATATTTTAAGTAAGTCTCTCTTTGCAGCAGAAAACTGAGAGTAACATGAGGAGGTTATCCAGATTTGGCTTACACATGGATGCTGTCGCTTCTCTGAGCCCAAGCAAGTCTTTGATTATTAATTAATGTCAGTGCCTCTCATGAAAGAACTCAGGAGTGATCAGTACAAGTCAATGTGAGCAACAGGCACAAGATCACTCTTCAGGTCTCATGAATTGCTATTGCTCAGCAGCAAATTGATACTGCTGATATGAGCAGCCCAGTCTCATTCCCACTTGGTGGAAAAGCCTGTGAACCAACAGTATAACAACAAACGTATGTGAAAGTGTAAATAGCCCACCGAAAACACCATTAGCAGGTAGACTGTTGGTTTTCAGTCAGGGTTTAAAAACAGCTGGGAGGGGGTATTGCTTCCTTTGGGAGCACAACTGGAGAACATGAAGTGATGTCTCTGCTTTCAATAAAATGAAGTGCCTAACACTGCCAGTTTTGTAGTAATGCTGGTTAGACCTGAAGACAACTTACAGCCACAAGACTATCTAGGGTTAAGTATGAGTAAGTTTTGTTACTACTAACTTCGAGTTAGGAAAACAAAGGAAAATGGAAAGAATCGCTTGCCTGAAGGTTCCCCGCAAGTCACTGGCAGTGCCAGGCCTTAGGTCTCATGACTTGTTGCTGAGCTCTGTGTAGAGTCACGTATCTCTTTGCACAGATGTTAGCAGCCAAGTTTCATTCCCGTTGGTGGAAAAAGTCCAATTCATGTCAATGTCAACTTGGCTTAGGTCACAACTAGACACTGAGTAACAAATTGTCTTTTTTTGGGTATCTGTACTAAAAAGCAGGCTCAGACTTTCTGTTTGCAATGTAATTAAACAACTACGTGTACATATCAGATTCGTATACATGCAAACAGGTCTCAGCTTTTTCATTTTCCAAGAATTTGAGTAAATTCCTTATCTGTTGACATGCTGATCAGTCTTTCATTACCAACATTTATATAAAGAGAATACATACAGGTAATCTGTGTCACTAAGTGTATGTATTCTACTAAGACATATAATTTTGAAGGTGCAGTAATATAGAGTATTTCTAGCATGCCTAATTTCCCATTAATATAGTTTAAATTAAAAAAATAAGAATTCTTAAACCTTAGTTATTTTTCTCAATCCTTTAAAAAAATGTAACCCTCCCTTTGAAGGGCTGGTGATGTGAGATATTAGTGAGTTAAGTTGGGCGTCTTTTGTTTAAAGTTGTTAATGTCTATCTCATCTGTTCTCTCCTATCATCTTCAATTTATCAACAGTGTGGAGTAATATGTTTGATTCATTAGAAGTGAAAAAAGGATGGCAAAAGCAAGTAAATATGTCAGTTAAACCCCACAAGTATTAAGTCACCTCAATTTGTTTGTCTGGTAAAAACTGGGCTCTCATTGGGTGAACTGAGGCCAGCTTGATTCACCACCAAAATGCGAATCTGGATCTGACATTGAATCTGCAGATGTGCATAAGAGAAATCCCTTGAGTTTTGAAATAATTGACTTTAAGGAGAGCCAGGAAAATGTAAACAGCATTGTCAAGCAGAATGAAGTTAATTAGTTACTGTCATTACTACTGAAATCAGTCTCGATTTGACATCTTGTTGATTTTCTCATTATTTTGTCTAAATAAATCTTCTTGCTTATAAACAACAAAAGGAAGTGATGTCATACATGAAGTTAATAACTAAGAAGTGAAGCTTTTGTATGTGCAAAAATTTCAGTTTTAGAGGTTTCAGGGGAGAACGAGGTATAAGCACTGAAAGAAAACCAGCATGAGTTGGAGTGAAGAGTGCTGAAAATATCAAGCATATACTGAAACCCCTAAGCATGTAATTACATGCTGCCCTTGCAGAGAAGGCTCTCTAATTGTAAATTTGGGCTTTTGGAGGTGATCTTAAAAACAACGCTGTAGTGAAAAAACAGGACAATGTCTCTCTTTCTTGACTCTCTGTTTATGTCGGCTGTCATCCAAAGCTGTCAAAGAATCAAGCCCTCTTAGCAGAGATTTCCCAGGTGCTTTCTGTCTGGTGGAAGTTTACATACAGGCTGATTCAGAAGTGCAAGAACTACAATTGAATTACCCATGTCCAAAATCATTTACGCTTCTGTTCTCTGGTATTCAGTTGAGCCACAGAGCATCTTTTGGGTCATTTAGATCCACAACAGCCCTTCTAATGGAAGACTTTACATGTCAACACAGACTAACTTATCTGGCTCATATTTTCTCTCTTGGAATGCAAGACCTAAAATAGATGCCATTGTAATACTTGGCTTTCATTTAAAGACCCATCTACTGATGCCTGATGGAAATATTTTTAAACACTCCATTTAGAGATAATTTTGCTCATATGTTATAGATTTCTTCTATTCCTCTTTCTCCAGCTCAAACTACCAGCAAAAAGAAAAGGTTTTTTCTGATTAAGATTTCAGTCTTATTTTATTTGTGACTCTAAAGTGCTGAAACTTCCAGAGCAATCAATGATGCTGTCACATAAAGAAAATTGCACCTGTTTTTAAAAAGCAACATTTAAAGTGAACATTTATGTCTCACTTTCCTTACTTTTTAAAAAAATAGTAACTCTAGTATTATACCTGATACAAATGATGACAATATGCCTAAGTTTTAAAAAGTGTCTGATCCTCAGTTTGAGACACTTTGAGGCAATCTTGTTCTCAGAAGTGGGTGGTCCATGCTTGGTGAAGGTTGGCCTTGTTGTGCTGTCTCCAGCTGGGCATTTGGAAAGCCAGATATCTAAAATCACTCTTTGCTTTGAATGTGTGTTCCAGTCATCTGATGTGTGTGGAATTTGAAGCAGCTAAATATGTGCCCACAAACTGAATGACTGATTGCAAGAACAAAAATTGAAATCAGTTTTATAAATTATCAGTGATTGTTCAAATGAAAAATAAGTTACAGTTTGAGAGCTGAAATGAACCTAAATAAAAGATTGCTAAGAAACTCTGTAAACACAAGTCTGTCTTTAACAAATGCAATCAGTTTTGTTATCACTGTTACCAAGATGGTGGCAGGTGGCCATAAGTTATGGCAATTAGCCAACAGAAAAATACTGTCCTGAGTTAAAAAAAAACTGGTGAATGCTATGATGTGTAAAGGGGTATCTCTCTTTTGCCAGAACAATCCCTAAAAACTTTAGAAGGAAAGAAGCATTTGCTGCAACAGAGAAAGAAAAGGGTCAACTATGAGGTACGTAGGGTACAGTTAGAGTGTCTGGGCCTTTTGCCTTTTGCTTTTCTAACAAATCTTCCAAAAATTCTTCCATAAATCACAGTGCTGCCTATCATAAGGGCAAAGCCTTATTTGAGCCCTCAGGTATGGTATAAAGGACTTTGCATGTTTAATCCATGGAATGGGGAAAACAAAACTTGTGATTCTTAAAAACTAACAAACAGAAGTAAGAAACTTCAGGTCTATGTGCCTTTGCATTTATCAGCCATCAGGTGGACTCCTCTCAGCCACCTCAAGCTAATGTTGAATTGGTATCACATCCTTCTAATCAAAATGCTCCTTTGTGTGTATCTCAAGCACTGCTGCCTTCAGCCCACACAATGATTGCTTGTTTGCTTCATGTTTACAAAATCCTTTAACAAGATATGGAGAGCTTAACCAAGGAGCTTTGGCCAACATTTTCCAAATGTCACTGCCTGAAGCCTGGCTTCTTTTCAGAGGTGCTGAGCATCAAAACTTTCTAGAGACTTGGAGAATTATTTGTTGTGCTCAGCATTTTGTGGCTAAGCACAGATTTAAGCACCTTAGTCCAGGCACTCAGTATTTTTGTGTTGGGGTTAGGGACTAGGTGTTACAGCACTGAGCTACAGAGCTTCTATCATATGCATACAAATAAGGTGAATATTTAGGGAATACTAATGATCTGTTACAATGATGAGAACAGTAATACTTTATGGACATATAATATATGCATAAGGCTAGTTTGTCTTGCAGGTATTTCTCATTCTGACTTTCTTCAGAGGAAATTGTAGGTACTGATGGTCAGGAATGAGTTCCTGCATGAGGACATGAATTTCCCTTGGCAGAAGGAGTGACTGGCAGTGCCCTTGCCTTAAGCCTGCTGACTTGGAAAAGTTATTGTTTTAGGACCATAACTATTGTGCAAATGAGGTTGGTGCAGGGATCAACATGAGAGTTATTTGATTTTTTTCACCATACTCTTCCTTGACTGGATAATTAGGGAAAAAAAAATCCCTCCTGTCTACGCTGATTCCATGGAAACCTAAAGCAAATCACTAGTAGCCAGCCATATGTGCATGGGATCAGCTCTTCACCAGTCAAACTGTGCCAGAAGTAGGATGTACAGAGGTCAGGTCTGGATTAACTGTTTTATGGAACAGAATTAAGTAACAAACTTTGCGGTTGAGTCATTCTGAAAGAAGTGAGGCTAAGTGAAAGGGAGGGCCAACTTCCGATTTCATGCCTGAAGCCACCAGAGGTCAGGTTCAATGTGAGAAATGTGAAGTAGAGTTCATATAAATGTGATTAACTTCCAGATTCAAGCATGTTCTTTGCATAGGAGTGTAAGGATGGGGAAATGGTCATTGAAAAATATTATTTCATTCAGATTTCAAAGTTTGCTTCATTTCTCTGACAAGTTTTGATTTCCTTTTTTTATATCTTCCTGCAAAATTGTCTTGTGTTACATGAAAGGAACATCCTCTCAAAGTCACAAAGTAGGAATAAGCCTTTCTTGAGACACAGATTCTTATTTTCGTATGTTCTTATTTTCATTGAACTTCAAACTTCAAGCATCACTAGTCTCCTAATAAATTTCTTTGTCTTTCATGTTCTTCCAGTCAAGTGGCCCCATCACAGAAGAAAGTTCTAGAAGTAAGGCATCTTTGAACTTTAGGTCCCCCCATGCTTAGGTGGCAGCTCTTTGGTGGTTTTAGGGTTACAGTTTCAGTCAGAAGTATGCATGTTGCAGTTAAGCCTCATTTTATTCTCTAACAGGCAAATGAACAACTTTTTGTAAGATAACCTGAGATTTTTCTTCCCCACACTGCCCCTGCTAATATATTTATCTACTCCTGTCTTTCAAAAATAAAATCAGAGGTAATGATTCCTTATTTTTGCTGAGAGAGAAATCATCTTATGTTTATTACAGTGCTTATGTATGCGCAGATATCACAAATTAGCCAAAGCACTGGAAGTTCATTTCCTAGCTGGCTACCAGCCACTTCTCTGTTTGCAAGTGTCCTGACTCCTGCATGAAATTAGGCCTAAATTTACTCAGTTTCATCTTAAGAGATAATTTTCAGCTACTTTCCAGGAGCTTATAGAAGCTTGTTTAGTTATTAACTAGCTTTAAATATATTTAATGACTTGGACCTTGTACAACATTTGAAAAACACCAGAAAGTGTTCTTGATACTGAATAAATAACAAGAGCAGACCATGAAAAAATAAGATGCAGGAAGAAACTAGTAGAATTGTGATGATAGAAAACACTTGCTAACTCCTTCAGTGCAAACAGAACCTTGGTACTGAGGTACACCTGGTCTCACTTAACCCACAGCTCGTTTTCTGTGGTGTGTTATTTCCACCTCCCTGTCCTTAGAGTGCTTCAGAAGCTGGATGCAAGAGGATTGTTTTGATACTTTGTGCTTGCATTTCTATGTAAATATGTTTTAATCAAAAAGATCTGGGTTCTTTGGGTTTTTTTCTAAATGCAAAAATCATATAGTCTCTTGAGGACATCTAGCTCTTAATGAAAAATACCGTATCTGAAAATTGGCAAGACTGCAACAAGAACTTTTTTCTCCCCACTGTGCTTCTTTTGTGGCTTTCTCCTCATTATTGGTAGAGCCAAGAAGCTACAGCCCTAGCGGGGCCATTTTGGAGCTGGCTGCAGTTTGCTACACCTCCTTCTTCCAAGTGGTAAGTGCTCTTGATTCCTGCTGTATTTTTTTAATACTCTTATTTGTTTTTCTCTGCCACACTTAAGGAGACAGTGAAAATGGAAAGATGCATTTCTGAACCAGAATGAAATGCTAAGGCTTTTGAGGTGGGTTTATATTTGTTGTTTAAGTGTCATTCTTTTGGGGGAAAAGTAATAACGAGTGTGCATATTTTTATATATATACATATATAAATGGTTTTCAGAATTCATGCTGGTAACATAATCTGCCATAGCACACTTTGAAAAAATAACACTAACTGAGGAATGATTTTCAGTTTTTTGGCCTCTAAAAAGTGCTGTGGTTTGGTTTTGTACTTTTTTGGGAGGGTGGGGAGGAAGGAGGGAAGGTAGGATGAGCGTTTAACCATTTCTGAATTAATTTGCCAACTTCCCTATTCTCTATACATACATGCAGACACTTTCTCCATCCTGTATCTGTTAATAAAATGAAGGCAGAGATGTTATAAAGGTATTGGTTAGGTCTCCTGAAATGGGAGGGATTATATTAGAAGTTTACATCTTATTTGGTAAATCTGCTTGTGAGCCTCATATTTCAGGAAGGCTTGAAATAACCCTGAAAAACATGAATTAAATGTAACTCAAATGTAGTAGGTTTTGAACAGGTTAAAAAATACTTTTGAAAATTATCAACAGATTTATAATTTTAATGACATATCAACCTCAAACACGACCAGGGCCACTTCAGCAGGTGACTGTAGAAGATGGAGCACAGGGAGCTAAGCCTATTGTGCTTACTTGTTATGTCTGTCTCTTCCCAGGCCTGGGAGGGAAAGTATCTTTTGTTTCTCCTCTGAGGGGATGTCTTCTACCTGTCTATAGGCAAAATAATCTATCTGGTGTTTCCCATGTTTTTCTGGACTATAGAGGTGGATTTACAAAACACTGAAGCACCATGTTGCACCAAAGGCTCTTGAAATGCCTTGATTTGATGCCACCCATCTCGTTCCTTTTATCATTTTGAGTTTGATAACAAAATAATACTGTGATGAGGAAATAAGGCATTTATAATTATGATGGTTTTGTTTGTAAAGAGTTAGTTTAAAGAGCATAGTTCCTGTTTCTATTTTTCATTCTAAATAATCTCCAGCGGGAAAGCACCAGATATTGTGGATATTGTGAACGGTGTCTATGCTTGACTCATCTTAAGCAAAGCCCTGTTTTCAAGAAAGTAGGAGTGTTACCTGAAGGCAAAGTGTTAAACTGGGCCCTTATGTAGATGGTTTCCATATTTTAGTAAAAGTTTAAGAACTTAATGCAAATGTTTGAAAACTGTGAAGCTTGAAATATGCCTGCAGTGGATGCTGATAAGATTCTAAGCCACAAAGGTAAGAGAGAAGGGACTCTGACAGAGTGTTAGAAGAAAAGTTATTTATTGCTGTAAGAGGCAATACTGCTTATGACAGGCTGATGACCACTTTCTCTCTTTTCTGCAGTCTGTTCTCTGGTAATTTACTGCTTATTTCCAAATTTGTAGATGTCAACAATTTAAAGGATGTTTTACTGTTTTATAAGGTGTTCTGTTACTAATTCATTTTGCTTAATGTTTAAGATTATGAATAGGACTAGATAAAAAAACTAAAACACAGAATCTTGTATTTCAATAGTAGTAAATATAGTAGAATACATGATAAGCTTTCAGGTTTCCACTATGTGTACAGCTCTTCTCAGGCAAGGCTTGTTTTTTTTTTTTTTTTTTTCAACAGTGCAACAATTCCTTCACATTTTCTTTCAAGCAAACTTAGTACACAGTCCTCTTGCTGGACACTGGCATCTGTTTTGCATCCTGTGGGACATGCGTAGATCAGAATGATGGTTGCTCTGTTTTTCTGACATCTATTTCATTACTGTGCTTTAAATTGTTTAAATTGAAGTGCTTTAAATTGTCCTCCAGATTAAAATGTGTTGCTAAATGGAAGGTTGTGCATAAGGAAAAAAAAATGAGCAGTGGAAAGGACTCATTCTGTTTTTAAAAAGGTAGAACATCAGGCTGTTCTTCTTCCACAAATTCTGTGTTTATCTTACCATTGGTCTGGTACCCAGGTAATGTGTGTCCCTGATTTGTCATGGTAAGAATGAGCACAATATTCAAAAGAATTTGCATCTGGAAAACTAGCTGAATCTCACTGCTGAAGATGAGTGAGCAGTGGAAGGACCAGGCACTAATATGTGCACTGCAGAAGAATAAATAATTAAGAGGATCTGAATAATTACCATTCCTCCTAATTGATTCAGTAGGACACATATGCCACTGAGGCAGGATGCTGGATGCAGGCAGTACATGGGAAGGAAAGCTAGACAGAAATGTGACTATTTCAGCATAATAGCAAGAGTCTGCTGTGTATGTTGGCTATGCCATGGTCAGTGGTATTCTTAACATGGCAACCTATTTTTTCACTCAGCCACCCTGGTAAGCCTGTCTTTTTCAGCTACCCTGGTAGGCCTGTCTCTCTGAACAAGCACTAGCAGTAGGAAAAAAAACCCAGAAATGTTCATCTGGACACTTAGGCTTCTTTGCTCAAGTTCTAAATGACAAATGTGTTTGTTGGGCATGTTCTTTTTAGCAGCCAGTTCCAGCTGAAGCCATCTGAAATCAGGTTTTAAACCTGTAATGGCTACTTCTGTCCCTTAAAATGTGAGGCTGAGCATTCCCTGACTGAGTCAAGAAGAAATTATATTTGAAATATATGTGTGCCCTAAGGACAGCTTATATTTTCAACATCAAACATCAGATGCTAAAGTCTGAATCTACTTAAATAAAATTCTGATTACAAACTGATTGCAAACATTTTGTTAAGAGAAGATAACACTTTAGTACAAATGAAGAGAAAAAAACATCTTTCATCTTTTCCTAGCTAAGATTTTTTATGATCAGGATTCATATTTTGTCATAGGGTTTACACAGAATCTAACAGACCCATAGAAAAAGTTTTGGAAGTAAGCATTCAGATCACTTAAGCAGTTTTGAACACTTCCTTCCCCACAGGACACAAGCTATGGCAGATCATTGTAACTTTTTATTCAAGGAAACATGGAACCCAAGTCAAAACTAGGTTAAATAATGGACTGGAGTTGGTAAATTCTTCCATCATGCTCAAACTCAAAAAAGAATCCATTTTTTGATGTTAGCAAAAGGTAGTTTCAAAATGGGATAGAAACTCCTATTCCTGTCTGCTTTTTTGTAATGGATTATTCCTAGCATTTTTTTCCTGTAAGACCAGCCTATCCCTATCTCTCCTTTGCTCAGTGTACAGCCTAACCAGGGAAATATCTGCTTTGTTAATGGAAATTACTGTTAGATGCCACCCCAAGAGCTGTGGTCTGAGTTAGCCTACAAGGGAGTCCTAGCCTGATTTTACATGACAAGTTAAGCCAATGAAAAATGTTGTAATGTATTCTGTTTTTTTGCCATGCAGATCACCCTGAAGCAGAATGCTTGCTAAAACTGAATTATGTGTTTGTCATTGCTATTTAGTATCATTAGTCTAAACTGGGTCCTCGAGGAGTAGTCTCATCAAGCAGATATTCCCTAAAGAAAAATCCATTCTTCTGGAACATGTAACTGTCCTGTGACACTTTAAAACAAACAAACACAACACAAAAGAACCCAACCAACAGGCTGATGTTTGGAAGATTTGGTGTTGGAGTGGAATACAAGAGTGAGTTCCTAAACTGTATTGTCTCACTGTATTTCTACTGATGTTCCCTTCTAACCGCAATCAATAGTTGAGGAAGCAGGATTAGATCCCTAATGGTTTGTTTATGTATCACCCAAGATAGCAAGATTTGGATTTTCCAAGTTGCTATGTGAGCAGCAAAACCAATGAATTTTGATTTCTCCTGGATTTGCATTCTTTGCTTTCCTGAGGCCAAACTGAATGACTAACAGATGAATCTTGTCTGCCTTTCCGTCTGTGAAGATGCCAAGTTGTGTCTCTACCCACTGCTCACCCACTGACTTTCAGGAACTTGTGCAAGGATACAGTTTTCTTTTAGACATCTTTCAGGATGAGTTTCAAATTGCCCAGCAATCTCAAAAGTTGTTCAGGGGAGGAATAGATGGATAGACCAGGAAACATCATTCTAGATAAGCACTGCTTTTTAGAAAAACAAACAAAAAAACCCAAGCCCAAACAAATTAATAAAAAGAAAGGTAAGCCCCCATGCTTTACTTCTCACGAATAACACAGCATTAGGGACTTCTTGGGTACTAAGTCCTGCTACTCATGCAGGAGTCTATAACCACTCAGAATGGCATTTGGCACCAGGGAACACACAGGCTCAGCCAAGGCAGTACACAGACTATCAGAATCCTTCAGCATTTTTGGTAGGGTGGTGAGGAATTGCAGATCTTGCTGTTGGAAATGTGTGTATACTGTTTTGAATCACACCTACGTGTAGACACATTCCAGGTCTTCAGAGGTGCCAAAATTTTGCTATCTAACTTGGCAAATATATCTTTTCACTGTTCTCTCCAAAGTAGGCTCTTGGTTTAACTTGCATATCCTATACAGTGATTTAGCACTTTTTTAAAAAACTGGGTTTTTAAACATATTGATGTAATTACAAAAGCATATGTGTATCACTTAATCCTTTAAACCTTTCCACTGAACTGAATTACATAGCATTTCTACAGCCAACCATATGATCACTTTAACACTGCATGTATATGAGGGTTACTGCAATAAATCAGATGACTTGTTGGATATTTTTCCCTTTGCTTCTGCTTCAAAATATATTCCTAGTGACTTGGAAAAGGTGACAGTATATGCTTGCAAATGCAATGTGTGCAGCAAGCAGCTGTTCTAGTAATACATTTTAAAAAAAGGTTGCTTCAGGTTAAAGATTACTTTTGTCCTGTTTCTGATTCAACCTCTGCAATGTAAGAAAGCCCTGCTTTGAGGCAGAGGAGATGAGTAAGGCAGTGTTTCTTGTGACAAAGGATGTAGGCCTAACTCAAAATCTTTCAACTGTTGGAATGTATTTAGGTGAAGAAGAGACATTGGGAGCCAAACACTGCCAGAAAGTTACTTGTAGAACCTACCCAACTCCTCTGCTTTACAGAGGAACTGGACTGTGTTCTACACAGTTCCTACCCCGGCCAAAAAGCAGGGGAGTGAACAGTTAGAATTGCAAGGGCCTTAATTTTGACAAATTAATTGTATTTCATGATGTATTGCAACCTTTTCTCCTTTTTCCTTTGATGTTTGTGTGTAAGTGTGTAAAGAATACCCCTGTGCAAATAAAACCCCTGTAGGTATATAATGATACCAACAGCATTTTTGCTGCTTGGCCTCTCCATTTCTGCTGCTCTAAGTGCATATGCAATTCCTGCTTTCAATTCCTGCTTTGTGACAGGGGAACCTGCATAATGCTGTGTGTCTTTGCAAGACTAAAGCACTGGCTAATTATGTTAGCAAGGAACTCTGAGATCTGAAATGAAGTTAAACATTAAGGGTTGTTGGTAAGCTAGATGCTGCAAAGGCAAATACCTGGAGTTTAAACCTCTACAGCCTTTCTCAGCTGAGTACAGGACAGCAACACCAATTCTGTTGCTTTTTGCCCTTCTTAAAGATGCAATGTCATCAAGAGAAGTGATTGTCTCCCTTCTTTTTAAGTTGCATAGCAGAAGAAACATCCTGAACATGGACTAGAAGTGATTGTGAGAAGGACTACAAAAAAGTCTGCTAGCTCAGTTAGTGTTTATTTCCAGATATCCTACTATTATTGCATTTTTAGCCATTTATCTTTTTCTTTTCCAAGATGTGACTCACTGAAGTATGTTTCCTAGCTGCACTGCAATCTTTGTGGTACAAAACAGAAACAGAACATGTCTGGGTTTTACTTCAAACTTCATCTCATAAACATTGTGCAAAGACCCCATGTAAACACCTAACTGAGTTAGCATTTGAACTTACCATAGATTCATCCTATAATAAATTTAAGATCTTATAGATGCCAATAAACCAGTCTGTTTCATTTAGTGCACTGAAGCCTGGGTAGAAATAAATAAATGCTAACGTTTTATAAGTTTCATATCCACAGAAAATGGTGAATGGTGTCCCAACAAATGATGTGAAAACTGTTGTATAATCTGTCCCTATCACACTATGAAGAGGAGCACTTCTGTCAGGGAGCACTTGTCGTAGCAGGACATTTTGGCTACATTTATAATAGAATATTAACCTGAGTATCTTGTAACAGGATATTTTGGTTTAAATGCAGAATTTTTTTCACTTTGAGGAATAGATTGTAACATTGACAGGTTTGTGAATCCCATTGGCATCTGATGGAGGACTAGAGGATCTAGCTTGGAATATAAAGCCCTTTAGCTCAGAGGTTGCTTTCTTATTATACATTTAAAGTGCATAAAGAAGTATTGATCCAGGACTGAACAGTCAAGTATTGTTGGGTTTGGAATATTTCCTAGAATTTTATGCATTAAATTAACTCCTTCATGGAATAGAGTACATGTGTGCTTATGCACAGGAAGTACTTTTACTCTTTTTGTTGTCTCTCATAATTATTTCCTGTCTTGTATTTAGCAGCAGAGGTAGAAAGACAGGTTTGTTTCCTTTCTGAGGATACTTTTTTTTTTGGTCTGGCTAAGAAGTGGCTCAGAGCAAAAATGTGTTGGCAAGTCCAGTGACCTGTGAAATCAGTCAGAGATCAGATGAATCAGCTAAGGAATTAACTGCAGAAATAAATTACAAAATACTAAAGCATCCTCACTGCTGCTTTAGCTGTGTTTTTGCCTTGGAATCTTTCTATTAGATATTCATAAGAAAAGCAGAATCTGAGTTCCCCTACGAAACCAATAAAACAAATGTGAGGTATCACATGCAAATTTACATACAGCTTAACAGAAACACTTAATTTGAAATGTTCAAGAGACCTTGCCATGGAAGTGGGAAACTCCTTTAAGAAACCATATGTCCTATCTCCAAAATACAACAATTGTAAAACTTGGATGAAATCATGGGATAAAACCAAAATAGTTTAAAAGGAAGGAAGGAAAGAAAGAAAGACAACAATTGTGTGAGAACAGGCTTGGAGTTCAGGTCTGTATGGTTTTATTTCTTTTAAGTTTTTTAGAGAATGTCCTTAAAGAAGAGAAAGCAGTGTATCTGACATAATACATCTTCCTGATTTGAGTGTACTGTTTGTGTAGCATGGACAACACAAAGAGGGAGTCTGAACATCATGCAACCTAGCACACTGCTGTCTGGGCAAATTATTCTGCATAGACTGATTGTATTAAATTAAATACTGTCACATGTGTCAAACTCACTGGACGAATATTACTACATAACGTGTAAGCTTTGGTAATTTAAAGAAAGCAGATACAAAGTTGAGGCCTTCCTTCCCTGTCAAAAAAAACAGGGTTTCTTTTTCTTTTAGAGAAACTTGACAGCATGAATGGGGGGTGAAACAAGTGGAAACAGTACCAGCTAGTAGCACTGCTATTTATTTTAGCAACTCTGAGGTGGCTGGCAGAGCTTAAGTGTCATATATGACAGAGAAGGGAGACCAAGTGTTATTAGCCAGTATGTTTGCTTTGTGTGGGCGCTAAAGTCACTGGAATTTTTCCTTAGAGGACTTGACTGTGACCTCCACACTCAAAATGCACCCTCTGCTCCTCACAGTTAGGTGCTGTCAGCAATTGCTCACACCCAAAGAGCGACAGTGGTTTGTGTAGCTGTGTGCAGAGCTGGGAGGGCTGTGGTTTTTGTGGCATTGCTAAAATACCTGACCAAGCTCTGCAGGCCGAGCTGGTGCTGCAATGGACAGCACAAACAGCAGTGAGCTTTTCATCAGCTTTCATGGCCTCTACTGCTTGCCACAAATTGCACTTCCAGTGGGTTGGGTTCCATGATGCAGAGCAGCTCAAGGAGCTGGGATGAGGCAACATCCATGAAATAAATGGCATGGAATATCAGCTGAAATATAAATGGAAATGGTTTATGTCAAGCTGGTGTCTGTTGGAAGACCCATACTGACAACTGCTTAGCCGCAGAGGTTTTCAATTGCTCTGTTCAAAGTAAAAGCCCCAAGGCTTATTAAAGAAGGTGGTTCATGCACATGTAGAGAGTCATAAAGCTGCCCACAACTGAATTAGAAGTCACTTGCCTTACAAGAGTTCTGTCTGGTGAACAAAGATTCTTTTGCAGGAAAAGGGAATGAACCAGCTTGTGATCTGTCTCTGCAGTGAGTCTTTCCAGGAACAACATAATTGCGTTAAAAAGAAGTTATTTTAGATGTGACAAAAATACTATAAACACATTACAGTTTGTTGTATTTACTTGATTTCATCTCTTCACTGGACTGTTTCAAGGGAATGCCATCACTGAGCTTGGAAGCTGTTGCAAAGTATTTGTGAATATTCTTGATGTGAATATTCTTGTGTTACTCAAGGGAATTTGGACTTAGAAAGCTTTTTTTCCTCTGCTTTTATCAAAGCAGTAGCTCAAGCTGTGGAATCAGAGTAATAAGAGGAAAAGAGGAAACGTACCTCAAGAAAATATTCTTCCTGTGTTCTGAAAGATGATGGCTCATTAAACAGACTTCATCTATTTCGCTAGGGTGCAAATCAAATAGCTTTAACCAGCGTTATATTGCTCACCCACATATCTGTTTTATACCTACCTATCAAACTGATTGTGGTGTGTTTGGGGATGTGTGCTGTCTGGGGTTTTTTTGTGGGGTGTTTGGGCTTTTGGATTTTGCTTTTTTGTTTGTTTTTCTGATGATAAATTCCTAAATGAGCAGACACACAAGTTCTTTGATTCCAGTGAATTAGGAAAAAAGAAGCTTTTCCTTTTTGTGGGTGGGAGTGGAAATGGTGCAAGTGTCTAAAATTGCTCCTCCTTTCAATTTTATGCGCCTCGCACAAGTGCTGACAAATACGTGATTGTTCTTGTGCTTATATAGGAGAAAAAGCCTGTGAATCTGATTTCTCTCCCCTCTGACTCTTCAGGGGAACTATGCTTCTTTCGGGAAGTTTTATGACTGACTGTGCATTTGGTTGAATAGCTGGAAGTACTACAGACAGTAACTTCCATGCATAGCTCTAAAGAAGAGGGTGTTCTTTTTTTTCTTTTTCGCAGTTGCTGTGACTGTTGATTCAATAAAAAGTATTTTTTCTTTTAATCTCATCATGAATATCGAGTTGATCTTAAAGTCTGTGCAGTGTTACTGTGCTGTCTTTGCCCTGAAGCTACTACCTCGAGCGCTAACAGGAGGAGACTTGCCCAAGGTGCAGTCCTATCCATAAACATAACCTTCACCACAAGTGGATGGTTGTTCTTTACTTCACCTCCTGTCAGGGTGCAGATTCAAATGTAGTTTAGGATACCTTATCATTTGCTGTCAGAAACATTCTGTGGCATGGATGAAGCTTGCCCACTCGAATGGGACAAGTTTTCCATTGCTTTCCCGGGAACTGCCTTTGCACAGTTTACTAGGAAGGAATTAATTGAAAACCTAAATTTACCACCAAATGAAGCAGCACAGATTTGCCCAATGGAGCTTCACTGCCCCTTCCCAGGGAGTGCATCACTGAAGCAGGAAGCATTGTGTGCTGGTGGGCACAGTGATTACTGTGTTGCGAATTAATGATAATTCAGCACTGCCAAATACTCTACATTATTTTTTCCCTCTTTTTGAAGTAACAAATATATATTTTTCTACTCACATCACAATTTAAAAAGCCCTTTTTTAAAGACTGACTTATCTTTTAAAATATAAATTGGATGTCAGTTGATGATCATCCAGTTTTTGGTAGTTCAGGACAAACATCTTGCACTTTACAGGACTTTTGTTCTGCCTTTCTCCTTTTTGAATGTTCTTACAGCTCTTCAAATGAAGTATATAAACATCTAACTTTTAGCATGTTTTTTTTTCACTCCAGGTTTGCTTGTCTTTCTTCTAATTAACTTTCACTCCTGAAATTAATGCTGCTGAAGTAAGCAGCACCCAACACAGTTTCAGTAAAACATAAAAGAAAAGGAAGACACTGATTTAGCTCTCTGAATTTTAATTGAGGTAAGGTCCTGATGCACCTTTTCTGGCTCTACCTTTTTTTTTCTAAAAGAGCAGCAGAAGATTTATTAAAATTACATTGCCTTGTATAAGTTACAAGTTCTAGATCCTTTCCAGATTTTCACAAATTACTTGTAAAACTATTTCCTTTTCTCTTTTGGATGCTTTAAATACCTTCAAGAACAATTACATTAGAAGAGAACTGTCACAGGGATTCTGTCAGAGACAGTAGAACAAAGTGGGGCTGAGACAGTTTGGAGGAAATAATACTCCAACTTTGCTCTTCCATTTGTAATCGGCATAAATGTGTCAAAACAAAGGACACATCCAAGAATATTTCTATCCCTTCAAAGACACAGAACAAATTAAAACCAAATTCTTTCATCATTTTTGTTTTATATTTGGCCAGTCTTTCGAGTTAGGTAATGGAAACTTAATCCTTCCCTGCTGCAAACTGTTTTGCAAGACCAATGACTACGAAGTCCACCTGCTCAAATCTGAAGAACAAAAAGATATTTAACATTTGTTGTTGTTCTAAGAAAATATCCCTGAGTACTCTGGCAAGGCTCTTTCAAGACAAAGCTAAACCTCTAGTCCAAGAATGATATTTATCATGACCTGTTGTACAATGTAGTCATCAAGGTAGCAGACTTGGACTGCTCAGGTTGAAATGCTGTATTACTCAATCTGACAAGCTTAACACTTCCACTCAGCAAACCACACTTAAATTCCTGTCTTGACATGATTCTTCAGATGTCTAAAACCCTTAGGCCATACTTGGCCCGTGGTTCCTTAGGAACCACCAGCTTTTGCAGGAATTACAGAGGGATCTCTTCACAAACACGCGTCAGGATTTCACGATGCTGAGTCTGCACACAGCCTGCTGAGTGGAAATAAATCTTTTCCCACAACTACTGTGTCAATAACAGAACTGCTTGGAATGAGTTGCTGTGGGCTACTGTGTTTGTAGCATGACTATGAATATTGTACCTATATGTGATACTCTCCTGAGCACAGCCATCCAGCACAGATGGGTTCGTATTCAGTCACCACTGGGCCAGTATTTTTCTCCATATTCTTCTGTATTCCTCAGGCCTCTTTCTTATGTCCACATATGTAAAGGGACAAATCACTAGTGACATAGTACTTATTTTTCACTGCAGGATGTTCATTCAGCAGTCCTCCTAACCTGATCTGAGGCAGTCAACCTTTGGTTTTAACAGATACTCTCCCCTAAGTTCATACTGAAGAACTGGAAATGTTCCAAGGTGGTTAAGTACCCTTCAGATGCATCCTGCCAAGCTAGCACACAAGGACCAGTCAATAAAAGGAGCCTACTAGAATGTTCTCCTAAAATTGTCTGCTATAGGTTTCCTATTCCTATTCCTGCTATATTTCCTATTTCCTATTCCTTTTCCTATTCCTGCTATGGAATATCCTGTTCTGGGGATATCTGTTCCTGCAGGCAGAGTGTCCCTTCTGGATTCCTGAAAGGCCCTGGCACTAAGGAGGAGGAAGAATTCTTGAGTGCAAGATGAAATAAGAACAGACAGGAAATGCTTGATTGAAGACAGGGAGGATAAACCTGCCTGACAAAATGTGCCAGTATGTGTCTAAAGGAAATGCTGGAATCTCCCTTCTCAAGGGGCTTCGAAAACCAAGCATTAGAAAATGTACTGCAGGGAACAACACTGCATTGGCAGGAAAATGGATGGATGATCTAATTATTTTCCATCTTGCCTAAGTCTATGAATAATCCAGATCTCTTTAGCTGTTCTTTTTCTCACTAATTTCCAAAATCTTGTAAGGTGGGAATTACTTATTTTGAAAGAAATCATATTAATAATTATTTCTTTTAATCCATCAGGTTTGAGGGTCAGCATATTCTGTAACCTACTTTCCAAATTTGTAGCTAGGTGTAGTACTAAGCTCAGGCAGATATGTATAGATACAGCTTGTTTCTACAGTGTATATTTGCAGAGTTTTGGGGGTAGTCCTGCTCAGCTGTTTGGTGGGGTGGTGTGAATAATTCTGTGCAAGGAAACCTGTAAAGTTTGCATGATAATTTTTGAAGAGACTCGATGTAATTTCCTTCGTTCTCCCGCTACCACAAATTTTTCCTGATACAATGACAGCAAGTGTCCCAGTATTTATATGGATGTTAGTTAGCCTGACAAGCATACACCCACCTATATGTCTCTAGCAGGCTTGGTAGTATTCATTCATTTAATAAGAGAACAGAAGCATAAAGGATATTTTTGCTGAATTGGAGAGGTTACGGGTTTCATTGTGCTGTTCAACCAAAAGGTTTCAGGTGATTTATTTCTGTAAAGAGCCTTCATCTTACATTTCCCTTATTTTTATAGCCCAAATTCAGCGTAATTTGTATTGTTTCTATGTGACTTTTGATTTTACTTCCCCATCAAGAAAATTTTATCCATAGGCACATGTACTCTTGCATAAATATTAAACAAAATATCAGGGACAGACTTAATTCTGTCCCCAGCGTGAAAAGTATTACATTGCTTTAACTACAGCCATTCACAGACTGAGAGAGCTGAATCAGGATCTCAGGACACATACACAGATTAGATAAGCAATGTGGATGTCTCTTACAGTTAAACAGCAAGATTGTGAGTTCTTTAAGACAGAATTCATATAGCTCTATCCTTGAGTTCACGGAGCTAAGCAGTCTTCAACATGTCATTACTTCACAAGCAGTAGCCAGTTTATCATCCTAACTCCTATATTAAGGCATGTATCACCAAATAAAAATTGTACTCAGACTTACACAAGCAGCAGGTGGCCTTGCTGCTGATCAGTGAAGTATTCAGGGAAAGTTATGTGCCTCAAGATTGTGGCTATACATCTTGCACTCAGGTTCTGCACTTGGACACATGGTAACTTGACCCCAGAAATGTCTTGTTTCATAATTTACCCAATCAGTAAGATATATCTCATTCTAAAACCAAAACACCAGCATTAACTTTCTTTTAGAAGAGATAGTATCAAGAAGCTACATCCATCAATGTATCTACCTGCAAAGAAGAGAACTGATTGTCTTTTGGATCCAAGGCATTACAATGACTTGTTTAGGATAGACTTTCAAGGCTGAAGTTAATGCTGAGAGCCAGTTACTTTTGCTAAACTCATAAAATTGTTAATCCCTTTGTGAATCTATTATGGAGAACTTGTATTAGTCATCATAATGAGAAATTATTTTGTAATGTCCAAGCTAGAATTCGCGATGCTGTTTAGTAATTTGAGAATATGGGCTTTCATTTAGCTCCTGCCACAGTGAAACTAGTACAACACACTCAAAATGAGAGCATCCAGCAGTAACACAGCATGTTCTTAACCAGAAAAAATTTACTGTGAGCCAGGGGTCAGTCAAAAAACGGAATAGGAAGCTTGCAGCTCTCTTTGTGAGTGTCGATAAACCCGTCCATCAATATCTGTTCAGCAGTTCTCTATGTTGCAGCAACACTTAAATGAAATATCAGTCAATTTAAATTTAGCTTGTAAATTCCTGTCCCATATGCCATAACTGTTCATGATTCAATTATTTGGTATATATTGTAACTCTTGAAATAATGTTGTTTTAAATAGTTACAGCTGGAAAAAAATCTTGGGTTTAGGACAAGATTGGCTAAACTAATGAATAGTTGATAAAAAAGTGAAATGAATGTTAATTCATCATTTACAGTCAGTAATAATAAAGTTGTACCTGGAAGAGCTAAAGGGAAATAAAATTGCTGAGTCAGTTTCAGCTCTAACACTTGTCTAAATCACTGAGCTTTTTCTAAGAGACCTGACTGATGTTAGGATAGTCCTTTGGGCTGGGGAAGATTCTTCTTTTGAACTGAAAATATTTTCAGTCTTTTTAAACTTCCTACTACTTTTGTGCAGTAAACATTTAGCTATCCTGAAGCACTTCAGTAAGAACAACCCAATTCTGTTTGATCTCAAAGTAAATGAATTTGAAAACTTGTGACTAGCAACCGTAACAATAAAATGCTATTGGTTTGGGTTTGGGTTTTGGGGTTTTTTTAAGGTATTATTTTTTCAGTAACACAAATTTAAGTTTGAATATGTGATAGAGGGAGTGATTCTTCTTTTTCTATTAAAAAAATTATCTTTGAGGCTAGCCTCACTCTAGAAAGGGGAAATTTTCAGGCTGTTTCAAGCTATGTGCTTGAATCTTCAAGCGATGTGCTTGAATCTTCAAGCATTTTGACAGTTTAATGTATTTTCTCCCTGCCCATGCAAAACTAGGAATTTCCTACTGAGGATGTGATTGCAATTTCATTGAGCTAAGAGGCTTTATTTGAGCTTAGATTCAAGCCCTTTAAAAAGGTATTTACCCTAAAGAATGTGCAGAACCTTTCTTAAAATACGCTTATGATTGCCAAAAGAAAGGACTTTTAATGTATGCATGTGAAATATTCAATAGAAATGAACTGCTGCTCCAGCTCTGAAAAAAGACCGTTCTGAGAAACTTTGCCAGATGACACCAGGTCGTGAAGTGCTTTGTGAGAAATGTCTTGGCCTGTCCTAGTTACTGATGAAACTTGCTTTCCATTTCAGTAAGGCCAAAATTTCACAGTTGGATGATGCCCTAGAGATTATCAAGAACACTAAGAAAAATTTCCCATCACCTCTGATTAATTACCCAGAATAACAAGTGTTCCCCTGGGCCACATTGTGTCTCAGCTATAGATAAGCACTGCTATGTGAATTTTAATGAAGTGCAAACTCTGCAGCAAGCAGGATAAATTCACCACTGCACCATGTGTTCCTGTTGGCAACCTGGCAACATAAATCTAGAATAACAGTAATTGCTCTCTAATATAGTAGTGCTAAGAGCTTTAAGGTTACTGATTCAAGTGTATTTTGAGGTGGGGAGGATGAAAGTAGGGAAGAAACACACTAGAAGTGCTTCAGTGTAAATTATTTTAATATATAAGAGTTATTTGTAGAGGAACTCGTGGAATATTGTCAAGAGCGTGAAATCCATGAAAAATCTCCAATCCTTTCTACAGTATGAATAGTGATTTTTTTCTTTTAAAATATTTCTTCTTTTAAGTATTTTTTCTTTTTAAATATTTCTTTTTATATCTTTCTACCAGTTAGTGCATTTAAAGTATTTACGAATGCCCACAAGAATACATAGTAGGTTATCCAAAACAGATGTGGTTTTTCAATTAAAATAAGGTGCTCCTTTGTTATAGTTAATATGTTACAACATGTAACTAACTCATGAATACCATGATCAGATCAGGACAGTACCCTGAGAATTATTCTTAAAGGTTAGATCTATTGGTTCTTCTTCACTTGGTTAAACAAAGTCATTGCCTTTCCCAACATACCTTGCCTTGCTTATATTCTCACAACTGAAGGGAAAAAAAAGGTATTTGTTTAGCTATGCAAAGAAAAACTCATTTGGATATATTTTTGTTTTGTCAATTCACGTGTTTCAGTATCTTTCTCCCTTCTTTTTAGTCCTAAGCTGAAGAACTGCTTTTCTTAAAATTGGAGTGGCGGGTGTACGTGTTTTGAACCTTTTTTTCTTTCTGTTACTTGTATAGAATGCAAGTTTGAGAGAGCTGGAATAATGGAGACACAAGTGTCTCTTAAAAATCTGCATAGTTTCAAAATTTTCTGTAGGCTTGTCTGTAATCCTCCAACAAGTCCTCTGTGAGTAGGGAAGCATAATTTGTCTCATTTTACAGATAGTAAACACAGAAGTGGAAAAGCTACACAACTGTAAAAACAGACAGATGGTCCCTAATCTTTGGTATGAAAAAGGATCAAGGGTGGTGGTGGAATAAAAGAACAACCCAAGCAAACAAACCAAACCAAACAGAAAGAACCCAACCCAAAAAAATTGCCAGAAAACCTATCAGGTTTACTACTGAGTTTATCCAGGGAAAAGCTTTGATGATTCACAAGTGGCTCTTGAGCTGCCAGTCTTTTCACTTTGCTTGCTGTGCATGTAGTGCTGCCCATCACCTGTTGTTAATTATAACATCCTATAAATCTAGTGTTAGAAGACCAGCAGTGGGACACAGTGCCTGCCCTGGCTTAATGGACACTCTAGGAAAAAAATAATTTTTCAAGAATTTATTCCTGGACCAGCTTCTATGAACTTGGCATTGTCATGAACTGATACTTCTATTAAGAAAAACACAAGTGAGTGCCTTTAAACAAATAAGGTGCTGGCTTTGTAAAATCATTGTGGTTTCAAGCACTGTATCAAAAAACACTATGATGGGAAGCTATCATTTAATAAATCAAAATAGCTTGCTTGGTAATAAATATTTTTCTTAGAAACCACAATATTCTCTTTTCTATGGATCATATGACTTTCCAGTTCCTGAATTTTTTCACATTACTGGAGTAACAAAGGAACGTGGGAAATAACTCTGCATGGTGAAATCATTCTGTTAAGCTGTGCCTACACTGTGGTTAGAACAATTTAAAAATGTGTGATTTCAGGCATAGGTGATCAAATTCTTCCCTTTTTCAGGTAGCCACAATTTGGCTGAATTGGGCAGTACTGCCTTTCTGCGATGAGGAAAGTGCTTAGTTTTGACTAAATCACTTAAATTTCATTTCTCTTCTTTGTATTCTACAAAGGGGTGAGCAATATTTCCATCTCACAGTATGGGAAATAGTTTCTTGCCTGTATGGGCTCTGAGCATTAAAAAATCCACAACAAACTGAAGAAGGCCATGAATTGTTGCTATTGACTCTGTTCTATGTTGGCTGCTGTTCAGGTAACTTCCACTTATATTGATAAATAAGCCTTTGTAGTTAGCAGTAAAAAGAAAGCCAGTATGTAAAATAAAAATAAACATGGAAGAAACTGAACAAAGATGTATATTTTGCTGTCAGTGACAGCAGCCTAAATTCAGATTTGGTCTAGATGCAAGTCCTGTAAAGACTTGCACATAAATAACATCTGTAAGAAATATACTCTTGCCTTTACACAGATGTATTCTCACATGCAGAATAACCTGCTGACATAAAATATCAAATTGACTGGCACCTATCTATTGACATTACCAAAGACTGTCAGGTGGTCCTAAATATTTAGCGACAGACTTTGCTGAAAACATATATGCACTTTCATACTTGCATGTATTTGTATATCAATTCATACGTAAGTAAGTGTCACCTGAAAAATACAAGTAATAAATACTTCTGTAATTAATACTGCTCTATGCAAAATCCCTCAAGTTCTCCAATGGCTGCTAAGAAAGGCATAAAAAAAGTTTATACAAAGTCTGAAGATTCATCTTGTTTTACTGGAATCCCTTTATGATGCACTTCTCATGCAAAGCCACTGTATTCTTGGTTCCACAATTATTCAGTGTTCTGAATTTTTTGTGTTCCTGGGTGTGAGATTCTTTTTCTTATGAAGTGCAATGTGGATATGGATATGAATATATTTGTATAGCTTCAGTGACTTACTGGCCCTGTTTGCTGGTAAAAATATGGTTTCGATTATCCTTAAAACTCCTGATTCAACCTACTTTGGGAAAGTTGAGCTATATTGTTTCTTACTGTTCACATGACATGGTGTGCATTCTAGGTGAGATCCAAGGTACTGTACAGTGGACTCACATCAAAAGAGAAACTGTTGCAGCAAACCTTGATTGGAAGCTGGAATGTAACTTAAGGAATATTAATAACAGAAAGGTATTGAAGTCAGAGTTCTTGCTTTAGGCAAACAACTTCTCAGTGGTCCAAAGTGCTGGTTTAGGAGATGGATAGGACAAAAATTGCTGAAAATATGTAAGAAATATGAAGCCTTGGGAAAAAAAATAAAATTGGAGTATCATTTGTTTAACAGGCAGGCTTTAAATGACCTCCGTGTTGGTTACTGTTTTGTAATGGAATTTCATTACTTTGAAAGCAAATGTGTAGCCTGTGGCAGCTTTGTTGGATATATTTATAAGAATATATCTATCCTCTAGCTCATCTTCCTGTGCTCCTATCTTTGCATTTTGTTTCTTTTTATCTGGAGTGGTGATTTTATGACAACCCATTTAAATCTTTAGGATTCATGTTAATATACCATGAATGTTGTGCAATGCTATTAGGGCAATGGACAGAAAACTGACAGTATCTTGATAATTGATATGCCAGGAAAGGAAGAGATACTTTCTGAAAATCTTTTTTGCATAACTTGGTTCTGAAGTTAATTACATCTCTGCATTCTTATGGGTGAGCCTCAGAGCCACCTGCTTAGTTTGTATTTTTTGACTTAATTCTGCAGCTGAGTGCTTTCCTGTCTGCATCCTAAGCTACACGTTCCTGTAACACACTGTGCCTGCATCAGCCCTGCACTGTGTGAAGTTCCTTTCTTGAGGGAAAACGTGACACTGTTCACCAGTGACTGGTGGGCTTTCAGAAAGGCTGTTTTCCTCCTGAGTGAGCCATATTTATGAAGTAGGCCACTGTAGGGAAGCCCATCCCCATAAGCAGAAACCGATCTCAATTTGTGTCCGAAAAGAAGTTTGATGTCCTCGGCAAAGCCTCCCTCTCTCAGAATAATACCCTGACATCTTCTGCCTTTGTATATGGAGAAGTTCTAATCTCTAGCTAGGGGTTAGCATTCTCATGTAGTTTCTACCCTTTGTCTGTGAAGATTTTTGACAAGATAGATCCTTTCCAGTGGCAATATTTTTTCTAGGGAAATGAATCTTTAAAAGACGTATTAATTGCGTTGTTTCAGCATTAGACTTTTTCATTAATTATGGCAGAAAATTACCTCAGTTTAATAGGAGAGTACTTCACTATACCAATTCTGATATCCAGGCTCAACATCCAGTAATGAAGAGATCGTGACAGTGCCGAGTATCAAATTTGAAGGATTCTGACAATCTGCATTTTCTTTTCTAGAAAGAGAAAGAAGTAAGAATGTATGTTAATAGCCTTCAAAAAGGCAGGAGAGCAAAAAGATACTTTTTACTTTACTTGAGTAAATAAGCTACAGAGAGTTTATTTTATTTTCCTGTTTTAATATTTTTTGATGTAATGAGACGTTAATACATGAAATAAACATGAAACAGCCCAGGAAAATTGTGTTTAAAACTGTTGCTCAGGTTACAAAGACACCATGAAAGGCTCACATTTTGGTTTGTACTATTTTTATGAGTAGTATTGTCTGCATTCCTCCACTATGCTTTGGTGCAGCTCTGTAATTCACAGAAAACTATGAGTTATTTTCTCACTGGACTACTTTGTATTTTACAAAGGATCATTATTTCTAGTTGTACACAGCTGATTTTTCTCTTCTCAACAGCAGTCAGTTTCAAGCTTGGTCAGAATTTTGAACAAGCAAAAGCTGGAAAGATGAGAGAGAAAACTGAAATACTTCAAGGTACAGTGTAAACTCTGGTTTATCACAAAATACCAGACAACAAATTGCATCAACCAAAGCCTAAAACCAAAGTAGTTTTTCCCCTGCCTCATAAACGAGCAACAGTCGACAGCTCTGGAATGCACACTCCTCTCCCATGAAAACATTTTTCCGCTCTGCCTTTTCCAAAACTCAGAAGTTCAAAGCTAAACTACTACATGTTATAAAAGAACAAATTTACCATGACACTTAAACAAAGACATGAGTCAGTGTATTCAGATTTCTTGAGGGAGGAAGGAGTTATGTTTCTTGTTAAGGCAAGGTTTGCAGTAAAGAAGTTATTTTTATAGTTTTATATATCTCCTTATAATTATTTATTCACGCAGATGTTCTGTTTTACTGCACAGTTAAAGTTGTAATTCATGCCCTTTTTGTAATGGATATATTAATTGAGGTTTACAGCATTTCTCCTCAGAAAGCAAAATATTAACATCCTCCTTAACTGGGAAAATGCAATCACAGACATGAAGAAATTTGGTTCACTATTATTTAGGACATCCATGGCAGTCTGGGAACCTCAGCAGTTGCTCTTTACTCTGAAGAGTGCTACTTGTGTTCTTGGGAATGGCACAAGTAAGGTGGCCAGCATACATGTTAACAGCAGAGACAAAATGAGATGGCTATGGACTGCTGCGGACAAAACAACTTATATCTGGAATAAAAAGCATGTGATTTTATGCCCTCTTAAATGTGAGATGTAGAACATAATAGACTAAGCAGCTGAATTGCTGTATGTAGTTTTTAAAGCTGTCTAGGAAACTTGGAACACCATTTCCATTTATTTGGAACAAGTGGCTGACTCATTTGTCTGCCTTGAAAAACCTCTACAACTGTTCCTGACTGAAATGAATATTCTGAAAGTCATTGCTTTTGTGAAACAGGAAAGAAGTACAGAAAGTCACAGAGCTCCTGTTAATACTGAGCCTCATTGAATGTAATATCGATTTGGAATATGTTAAAGGATGCAAACTTCTAGGTACTGTAGCAGCTTTAATGTGTTCACTCTTTCAAGCAGATTGATGTGGCCAAGTCTTGTCCTTTGTAGATATAAAATTTGGGGTAGCTAGGTCAAAGGTCTGCTCTAGATTCAGACCTTTGACACTGAATTTTATATTCAGTAGGATGGAACCAAAATCCGAATATCCTTGAGCATGGAGAAAGCTGACATATCAAACTGTATCCAACAGCCCATGCACACCCATCAGGATTCAGTTTTCCTTTATTAATATGTAAAGGTTTATTAGGTCAGTCTCTAAAAGCAGTGTTTAGAGACAACATGCTCAAATTGAGGAACACAATTTTTTTCCTTCAAATGCAATTTTTTTTTTTTTTGCCTAGCTGGTTGCTTTACCTATAGTCATAAGTTCTCTATAGCCTTTTAAAAATACTATTATATTTCACTGGGGAATATGGGGAGGCTTTAATGCAATTAATAGAAAGGGGGTTTTAGACTTTAACTTTCAAAATGGAAATGTTTTGGTTTTTCATTTGTCTGTTTTAGAGGCCTTTAATCAACTGTACCATTGAATTTAATGTTGGTTATGAAGCAGATCGTCTGTGGCAAGTAACATTTCTAATAAGGGAGAAGTCACAGTCAGTTCTGTTGGATGCAGGCATATCACACTGGGGACAATGGCCAGAAGCACCAGCCAGCTAAAGAGGGGAACCTGCATTAAGTGGCCCACTGGGTAGATGAACCATGTTTTGATAACCTTTGGAATAAGGACAGAGGTGAACTCTGTTTGAGAGACAATAAACTCATTTAATTTTCAGTCATCATGTGTTAAACTTTCAAAGTCACTAAGAAAGCAACACCAGAATATAAATGTCATTGAGCAGTAGGGTGCAATTAGGAGGCACTGCCTTGACAGAAAGAGAGCAGCTGATTGGTAACAGGCCAGTGGTAGCTGTGCTCCTGGGTGCAAACAAGGGTGAGAAGGGGTTCGCTCCCCCCTTTCCCTGGAGCCAAGCACGGTCCTTACCTGTGCTGCTTTGTTTGGCTACATGGGCAACACAGGCAGCAATGCCTTCCATGTTCTGCAGCAGTCAGAACCACAGTTTGGGCAAAGTTGGTACCAAGCAGTGTCATAAGGATCACACAGGGCAAATATGTATTCCCTTGGCCCTCGCTTCCACCTCCCACGTTACGCAAGTGAACAGGGAAGGGACTTTCACCAGAGGTTAGGAAAACTGTGATTTATAATATTGGTGGCAGGTGGAACAGGGGAGATTGTGGGACCAAGGGAGCCAAGTATTTTAAGCATCTGTTATAGGCCTGTGCCAGATGCAGGATACCAGACAAGATGTGCCATTTGTCTGTTCTTGAATGGAATTTCCTATGTCCCTAATACCAAGCAAACTCTGTTTATTTATAATATAACTACTTCTGGTTTTGTAGAGATGATATACAGCACATTTCATCTTTTTACTTTCACAATGATATTTAAACACTTAGAAAGTTATTTATTTAGCTGTGTAAATTCAGTCAGGAGGGTTTTTGCTTTGTCATGGGCGGATCTGTAAAAGCTGGAAAACTACTCAGTTTAGGAAGGCTGCCTTGTGCAGTTTCCAGAAGTACAGTTTTCTCTAACACTTGTCTGGGTTAAAAATGGGACTCAGGTTCTTACAAGACCTGTGTCAGGCAGTGATTTCAAGTGATCATTTGCATGGCACAGAAAGAAGAATGATTTGGGAAATGCTGACTGTTCTCTCCTGACAGTGGATTTTCTTCCAATTCTAAGTGATTATATTTAATAAGTAATTCCAATTATTTCCCAAAGGAATAAGCAGGAATTTCTAAGCAAAACATTTTCTCAGAATATGTCAATTCAAAACTACAGCTTCCTAGTGGAAATGCATGCATTAGTCGTAAAAGGAAATGTCTCCTATTTCTTGGAGTGCATTTCTTGACAAATTTTGACAGAAACACAATCAATGAGACCAGTTATCTGTAGTTGATTATCCTACCTTTAAGTCTCTGTGCTACCTTGTTAGTACAAAAGACATAAGCCACAAATTACATTTAAGACCAGGTGAAAAAGTCAGTGCTGATATATCTAGCTCTAAAAGGAAAATGGAACAGCCCCACTGTCCCAAGACCTGGACTCTAGAGTAAGCCGACTGCACAGAAGAGTCCATCTTCTGCATATCAACCTTGATTACTGTCAGCACCCTTCCTGTCACCACTGGAATGCCTGTTTGCTCTTGCTCCAAAGGCACATGAGGCTGGACTGTCAATCTCCCAGCCTTTCTCATGGGCCCTTTCTGGTCCAGCGTTGCACCTCCCAGTCCTTTACCAGCAAGCTGTGTTGTGATTACCTCAATGCTCTCTGAACAAAGATCTTTCTTTGAACTGTTGCTAGATTTTGAATTTACAGGAGGTGATACCCAAGACAGACTTCTTGACCTGGGCCCTCAGTTGACCCTAGCTTTTACACTGAAATGCCTTGGTTTCTCTTGGACAGAACAAGAGAATTTAAAATAAACAAAAATCTGCAAGATGGAAAAAGTGAAAAGTTGTAGTGAGAAATTTACTAACACAACCATAAGGCCCACAAAATAACTAATCATAATCCAAGTTCCTCCACTGATAGTCCCTCCAACATTTTAGGTCACAAGGTACATCAAAGTATGTGCAGTTAACTGCCTGCATAAATGTGCTTCAGGAGCTCATCCCTTCCTGCCTCATTTGTTCTGTTTGTAAAGCTGTGGCTGTATTATTAGACTGCGGCATTGCTCTGAAGTCCAGCTTCTGTCAAGATTTGTTGTTACAATAATTGCTGCAGCAGATGTCCGAAAAAGAAGCAGCCATTCAACAATCAAAGTACGAACCACAGTCATCACTTGTGTTGTGTGCTATTGCAGGTATAGAACCAACAGAGCAGAAAAATGTTCACACTTGCTTTTAGAGGTAATCCTCTGTCAGGAGAGTATCTCCCTTCCCCCCCAAAGGTTTTTCCAGTACACTCTGCTGTTTTTAGCTGTAGCTAGAAAAGATACAGCTGCGTTTTTTGGCTTATACAGCTTGAGCTCAACATTCAGCAACAGCTTAGTCTGAGCTGTTTAACAAAACTATTTTTCTGTAAACATTTTCATTCAATAGTTACCATGCAATATCTATGCTCCCTTAAAACACACTAGTGACTGCATGCCTTATCTTTGTATTGCCAAACTGGTCAGATACTTACTTGGGAGGTGGTCTAAAAGCTGGGGACAGAGGTGAAACAGAGAACACTTAATGAAAGCTGGATTCTGACATGCAGTCCTGTGACAGACAGTCCGACAAGCTGCTGCTGAGTGACACAGAGAGCAGCATCTCAACTGGCAGCTGAATGAATATAGTCAGTTTGAAGAAGAATTTTTAAGTTAGCCTTTAGCTCATGGCTTTGGAAACTGTCATTTGCAAATGGACCTCACACAAACAGAGCATAAAATAGAGGATCCAGGCTGGGGCTTGGGGGTTTTGCACACATTTACACTTTCAGGTACTCAGGTCCTTGCTAGAGGTGCAGGACAATCATAAATGTAGCTAAATCATGCCGTGTACAGAGGCTGCTTTAAGGACGCTGCTGCTTCCCACGGAGGTAAAGTCCGGCCAAGAATAGCATGTGTTTCCTCCTCTGCATCTAGCACAACTGCGGCTAAGTGGTTGCTTATGTTCAAAAATGAATGAAATATTCAATGAAAACAAGAATCTTCACTGACACGACCACTGCTTCTTAATCGTTACACAGAATAGTGTTGTCTTGCCCAAGCGTGCCTGGCTCTCTACGAATAATGGAGACAGGACAGTGTTTGGATAGCTTCTGTTTTTCTGAAGAGTGGGGAGGGTGTGCCTGTTTTGGGGGCATGTTCACAAAAGTTTTAGCCCAGAAAGAAAGAGATACATCTGGAAAGAGCATAAATCAGGTTGCCAGATTCTGGCGCTGCTACTAGAAATAATTCTTTCTCAGGAAAGTACCAAAATGTGGCTGTCTGGTTTGCCCACAAGTATCCGGGCATTTTTCTTGGCAGGCACGGATACTGGCGGCTGTTTGGCATTTTGATTGCTGCCCCAACTAGTGTCTATTCTTTCTCTGCTGAAGATGGAAGAATACACTTGTGGTTAAATCACTGGCCTAGGGATTAGGCAAAGTGAGTTCTGCTCAGATTTTAGTCTGCATCCTTGGCCAGGTCACTTAAGCAAGAATTTTGAGAACTGCTCAGCACCCACAAATGGGATCAGATTTTTCAAAAGCTTTCTGCCTCCACTGAGGCAGTGGCCTAGATGATCAAAGGAAATTCTTAGAAAATCTGGCTGCAAGTGTCACTGTGAGAGCTACTGGGTGCTGATCACTCATGAAAATCTGGTTCTCATTGAGGTGCCCGGATGGGAATCAAACTCTCCATCTCGCTCCCATGATGATGGGAAGACACTTGAGAATCTGGCCAGGAGCAATCTCTGGAAATGCTACACCAGCAACTTTCTCTGTGCCTCAATTTCCTCTAAAATGAGAGTGATGTTGCCAGGGTTCTTGTAAGGATAAATTTATTAACCTGCTGTGTGTGAGGTTCTTGGATGCTTCTGCAGCCAGAAGAGGGAGGTGAAGCATTTGTAGCATAGTATCTTTCCAGACATACCAATCATCTGCATAAACAGGAGTGTGCTAAAGTGACTGGAGCAAGAGTCCAGGAGTCAGCTTTGCTCTGTGTACAATTTACAAGCCTTCAAGTTCAGGAGCTGCCGCTCTGTGTCTCAAACCCTTGATCATGATTCAGGGCTTCACCATGCTAGGGGGTGTAACATACAGATCAAAAGGACTCAGCCTTAAAAACCCTTGTGCTGAACAAAGCGGGGCCAGGAGAATACATTGTTAAGAAATGATGAAGCTGTTCCGTTCAGCTGTTTGCCCTCTGAACTCCCTGCCTGTTGAGTACAGTAGTTTTATAATTTTCTTTCCTCACATGATATTTCTTTCCTCACATCCCACCCAAGTATTTGGTATTTCTGGGGGGAGTTTTGAGGGTTTAGATTTTTAACTCTATAGGACTGGTTACTCTTCCTATACTAGATACCCATATACAGTTGTATCTTTTGCAGGTGGGTTTTTGGATTTTAAGACCTGAGAACATTAACTTCAGAATGGACCTTTTTTTCCTCTCCTTTCTCCTTTCTTTCTTTCTCCTTTCTTTCTCCTTTCTTTCTCCTTTCTTTCTCCTTTCTTTCTCCTTTCTTTCTCCTTTCTTTCTCCTTTCTTTCTCCTTTCTCCTTTCCCCTTTTTTTCTCCTTTCTCCTTTTTTAAAACTTACAGTGGCTTCAGTTTTGCCTCCAGATGTGGAAATCTGAAAGGTCCTGAACCTCCTGTAGTGTGTGCTGGAGCAGCCTTCCTTCTCTTTCTGAGCAGCCACCCCTCACATGATGTGACATTTTCTTTCCAGCTGAGAGTGGAGCCCCCCCCCCCCCTTCAGCCTCCCTCATTTTTGGCCTTCCAGCACTGTCGGCATCTGTGTGAGCTAATGCTGCCCAGATCCTTCTCCAAGGGGCACCGAGGGCTGGCACGCAGAAGCAAAGCCCCCGGGCTATATCTCTGAAACCCAAGAAACCTCAAATGCATTGTGTTTCCATAAATGCTCCTCAGCTGACTGGGCTGTGGGGAGTTTCTGCTCTCCTCAACCCTTGCCTCTCCTTTGGGAATGGGAGGCGCAGGTTGTAAATGAATTTTCTGACTGCCCCGTGCAGAAATGGCGCTGACATCAGAATGTGAGGGAACCACAACCACCACCTGAGGCGAGGCGGGCCCAGCCTGACTGACGAGGGGCCCCGAGCCAGGGCCATGCTTGGGCTGGCACTTCCCTTGCCACAACCTGCTCAGGGCAAAATGTCACCACAGCCTGGTGAGGGCAAGATGTCACCGCAGCCTAGTGAGGGCAAGATGTCACCGCAGCCTGGTGAGGAGGAGCTGTCACCACCCCGCTGGGCCATGGCAGCTTTCCTCAGGACCGTGTTACTGGCAGGTAATGGCCGTGGAGCAGGGTGGAGCCCTCAGGGTGCCCTGCGGTTTGGCTTTGGTTTAGAGTACACTACAACGCCATTACAACTCGACTGTCGCTAAATGCAATCCGCTTGTTGCAAAATGTGGAATATGTAAAATTTTCCCAAGTAAGGATGCTCTTTAATGTTTGATCTTTGTATACTTTCAAGCCTGATCAACAAGAAGGGAGATTTAATCCACGAAACAGAGAGCAGCTAAGAAGTAAGCTCTAAGTGATGTCCAGGGGATAGAAATCTAATTACTTGTTGGTAGAATTGTTGGCCTTGTTAAGGTTTAGGCCTTGATGTTAAGGTTTAGGCCTTGACATGCTTCTGTGATCTTAGAGCTGGGGGGAGGTTAACAAAGCTTGGGAAGAAGGATGCCCACTGATAGTGGACACAAAGAATGCAGAATTTACAGAATGCAGACACAAACCCCTGCTATCTCGAAAGTTTTTGGGCATTAGGTACAACATTTAGTGTTTCCTGAAGCCTCAACTTAGAAGCAGTTGAGAGAGCAAAAATATTTCTCATCATCTCTGGTGGCAGAGAAGGAGAACCCAGGAAGGACGGGTTGCACCCTGAGCTGAGGTCTGTCATGCTGAGTGCCCCCACAAAGTCCCATGTTACTTCCTCAGTCAGCTTCAGGTTTGGGGAGAATTGCAGGAGCAGCTCTCGGTCTCAGATGCAGTCATTATTTTGAAGGATAAGGCTGTGTGTATGTTGTGAATGTATATCAAGCTAAAATTCAAGCTCTTGAAACGAGCTTGACAAATGGAGCATTGAAAATATAATAGGTTTCTGTTTGCTTACTTTTGAAATACTTGTTTCCATGAGATAAGCAGTTAATAGTTCGAAGCACATGTAGCAGAGAAAATGTCTTTGAGCAGTCACAGATTGAATTTATTTTGCCTGTCAGTCCTTTTGTATTGAGTTCTTGACAGTGTTTAGCATAGGAGTGAGAGATGTGATGTTGAAAATAGGGTATTTCGAAGAATAATATAAAATATTCATTGTAAGTGAATTCTGAACTCAGTGAAAGGCAGTTTTTGTGCTTGAAATTTGAATCGAAGAGCTGTCTTGTCCTGACTGTGGAACAGAAATAATCCAAAAGAATCACATGCCAGAACTAGCCACCACTGCTTGGATTTTAGACACTGAGTATTTGCAGCCAGTTGCTTAAGAGCAATCTAAAATCAAAATGGAATGAAGGTGACATTACAAAACATAGCTGAGACAAATGGATTTCCTTTAACCTACAATTTAAAAGCCATCTGATAATTCTATACCAGTGCACAAATGTAAAAAAAAAAATCACTCCTGCAAATTACTCTTTAATCAGGTATGAGGACTGAATGTTACACATACAGTTTTCTGTATGAACAATGTTTTTAACTGAGACTAGTAATGCAGGCTTAGGGAACAATCCTAAAATGTTTTCCATGTTTCCTTATGTAATAAGTTATGCTCAGATATCCGAAAAATAGTAATAGTCTGCAGAGTTCCTAAGCATAAAAACAAAAACAAAAACAAAAACAAAAACAAAAACAAAAACAAAAAAATCCTTGCAGTGGCAACTTGGACTGTACTGCATAGAATTCCTAAATTTAGGTAGGGTGGCTGAACTGGAGGAGAGCAGGAATTCCTGTTACAGACAGAGAATGTCCAACTGTGGCACCACTTTCTTCTGCAGAAGACAGAAACTGCTGCTGCCTTTGCACCTATATGAACATACAGCAAGACAGTCTGGAGATTTCACTGCCTGGCTTTGCATGCACAGCAGGAGCTCAGTTAGTCATGTATGCCTTCAGCCTTCACTGCAGTGTATTTTTTGAGCTATTCATCCATAAGGCTGGGATAAGATGGGACAGAATCCTTCCAGTGGTTAATTCACTTAGGGAATTGCTACTTAATAAACAGGCAGGGTAGCTCTTCTGAACTAACACTCAGCCAGTGAATTGCACATTAAAGTACTGAGGCTTGTCCAGCAGCCTACAGCAGCATGTCACAAGGTGTACCCACAACAAATATTGCAGTCCTGGAATATCTTCAATTAGAGCCTAATAATGATTACATCCTTTTTTGAAAGCACATCTGGATTTTGCTAAGTTCTGCCCACCTTCAGCAAAAGTCTGTCCATTCATTGGAGGGCTTGTGTTCTGTTTCAGTGTTCTTTTCTTTTTTTTTCCCCTGAGTTAACCAGAACTTGGCTTTGATCCTTTAAATCCTTCTCCCTATCAATTCAGCAACCACAGAGGCAGTTTATTACTGAAAAGAAATCTAAGAATCAGTTTTGGCCAGCATTGTCTTGGAAAGTTCATTTTATTAACATGGTTTTGGTTTTATTTCAAAAACACTTTGACAAGCACTGACATTTTTGGAACCAGTAAAGCACAAGAGACTTACTCCTAAAGGCCTAAGCTTTGCATTTTTCTGCAGCAAACAATGTGATGTGCTACTATGGTAAATTCAATTCAAGCCACTGACTGAAATGAAGTAAGTACTGAACACTGTCTTTTTTTTTCCCTTCATTTTCTAAAATATGTTTTGTGTGAATGTTAGTGCTTGTGAGATACACTTCCTTAACGACTCTTCACTTATTTGCTTTTTATCTATAGTGAAGGTGACAGATCTATCAGTGCTGGCAACATAAACTTTCCTCACACGCCTGCTTTTATTGCTCAGCTTTGACCTAAAGCAGCTACCTCTTGACTTTTTGCTGAGATTTGCCAACAAGTGTCCCAGCTGTGTGTTTTACATTAATGTCCATCAACTGAGAGTTCAACTAAGATCACCTACTTCATTTAAAAAGAAATACTGGGAAATACCAGAACCTTTGGTTTTTTGGTGGTTTTTTTGTTGTTGCTGCTTTTCTTTAAGGCAAGCTGAAAGAGAATTTCTGGTCTCCAAGCTACATAAAGACTCTTTTTCTGATACTATGCATTCACTGGAACTCTATGTGTGGTGGGAAGAATGGAAGGGCAGAACAGAGGTGAGTTATGTGCTGGCATAAGCAGACTTGAGAGCTCGATTTCTTTAGTGGTAAACTGATTATCTTTGGTTTGTGTGTCCCTGGGGTTGTGCCACCTTCCATTCTGTCCCTTTGAAAACTATGTCGAGTAAGAGAGAGGCAAAGTAAGCACCTCCATTTCAGAGAGTATGTATTACATACATGTGTTGTTGCTTCATATAATTAGAGTGGGCTTTGTTAGAAACTTGTTTAACTCTCCAGAATTTTCAGTTGCAAAAATGGTCAAATGCTTTGCTTGAAGTTCCCTATGCAAATCCACAGTGTGCTACTGTCAACTTCTTACTTTCAGAGTGAAGAATGCAGCATTATGTTGGTCTGGAAAGAGTGGTTGCTTTTTTAGTTAGCCGGAAACATGTGCTGCAGATGTTTCAAAGTTCTGGCTTTTAATATACCTTTGATATCTACTATGTCAAGCTGTTAGTTTTGACTCATTCTCCATTTAATGGGGTAGGTTTTATGTATCCTATATGTTGCCATGATAGATTCCTAGGAGCTGAAGTAAACTGGCATAGCTGATCCAGGAGTTTGTGATTTTTAGTGCTGTGGATATTTATTTAAAACAAAAGCTCTTTCTTAAGTTTGCAGTACTTTTTTTTTTTTTTTTTTTTAATCTCAGCTTTATTTCAAAGTGACTGCATAAATTGTAAGACCTGTTTCTCCAGTTGTGTAACCAGGTTATATAGGCCTTTTCCTACAGGAATGGAAACGAATAGAAAAAGACGTTCTTTTTCTAACTTGTTCTGTGGTGGGGTTTTCTGTTAGTTTTGCTTTGGGTTTTTTTTTTTTTTTTTTTTGAAGGTTGGAGTGTTCTTTTTGGTACTCTTTACTTCTTACTTGCAAATGTGAAGTTCGCTGAAGCTGACATTCTGAAGTGTTACACTTCAGGATTGCCAAGAATATTTGCGCTAACTGCCCAGATAGCTCTAAACTGAGTGTAATGAACACACACACACTTTTCCTGGAGAGGTGGAAACAGCAAGGTGTGCATATAATGCAGAACAGAACGAATCTCTAACTGTGTAGAATTATGAATGGCATAGCTGCTAGCATGCTTCTCAAATCCAAAGTGGGAAGTTTCTTACCTACCAGGAAGTCCATATTATTTTTGAGTGCCCTCATGTTGAACTCGGTGTGGTTGTTGATGAGACCCCATAAAGAATGATGTCCACAGACGTGCACAGACACCACAGTCATCAGTTAACCACAGGCTCCCCGCACTGGGAATAGAACCTCAGACCTTCGCCTCCGCAAACACAGCTGCTCATCTGGCCTGGGCTTTGTAGCCAGCAGAGGGAACTGATAAACACTCTCATAGGGCTGCTTTCTGTGTTTTTTCTAACCAAGAGAGGGCACTGATTCTCACTCCTTTTGAAAAGGGTCCATTTAATGTCACCCCTCAACAGTTTCACCTGCCATTCAGGAAGCAACAAACTTATATTGATCTTGCTTTTGCTGTAAAATATGGACTTGCATGAAGTTCTAATCAGCTAAAAATGTCCCAAGACTAAATAGTGGTATTAATTCCCTGCAGTGCAATTATGAGACATTAAATTCATTACACATCAAGACAATTACAGAAACACATCCAACATTTCAGGAGGGCAGGGAGAGCAAGCATAGTTGTTTACTGGTAAGTACAGAGAATAGGCACAGTTATTGCTCAAGACCCACAAAAGGCTTCAGAACCAGGACTCATCGTTATCTTTTTGAACATATACAGCTCCACAACTTTTGCTGGGATTTCTGTTTGCAGAGGGAAAGCCACAAAAAAGGCAGCACCACTTACACAAAACTCTAGAAAGTGTAAGTGGCAAAAATAAGAAACCTTTGTACAGTTAAGTACAGCTGTTTGCTGTTTTTTTAACAGGCAGAACTACCCCTAATGTTTTTGTCTTGTCTTGTTCCTCACTACATCACCTCCACTGAACCCTTGCTCTTTTAGAAATATGACAGTAGTGAAAATTAAGAATTATCTCCCTGTAGAAGGAAAGAACCCACAGCTTACAAAAGTCAGATCAGTCAGATGTTGCCCATAATTTCTGGTCCACAGCAATGGATCTCTGCTTCCTCAGCCTGCCAAGAGTGGGTCGGTCTCCTTTAACCACAGAGCGTAAGAAAGAGATGAGCATTTGTTTATTTGTTCAATTGTTTATTTACTCCATCCAAGAACGATTTATTTGTAAATCCTGTTAAGGCGTCTGTAAAGGGTCTCAGGAAGTTTGAAAGTGTTAGGAGTAAATGCCCTTTCTCAAGATTTGTCACTGGAATGTTTAGCCCTAAAAAGTCATGCAAAGACAGAGCAGCTACAAAGGGGTGGACTTCATAAGGCTGAATACAAAATGAAGTATGGGATTAAAGTGCTGGCCTGGAAACCAGAGGAGCTAAATCTGACACTCTATCATGAATTTTCACTGTGACCATGAGTAAAATATTTTATATATTTAGTGACAGCATGGCCAGGGGAAAACATAATCTCGCCCTACAGAGAAGTGTGAAAATGAATTCCTGTAGGTAAGAATTTCTCCCAAGCAGTGGTAGTGGCAGAACTATGCATAGATAAGCAGACAGCGATATGTTTATCCTCTGTTTCTATGTATCTAGTCTAGCACTTTAGACAGCACTGGGAGTTACACTAGTGGCTTAAGTAGATATTACTGCCCTAAATAAACACCTAAAAAACCTAAGTGTAACTGCCAGGAAAAGTGGTTTAGCATCCCTGCTTAACACTTAACTGGTCTGTGGCTGAAAAAATGAATATAGTCTCTTTACCTTTATTATTTTTAAATGTTATGATCATTACTCAAAAATTCTGAATTCCTTGTTCTCCCAGTGAGTCCCCTTTTCTTCCTTTAATTCAGGCTGCAGCATTACTTTTAAATTGCAGTATTTTTATTTTAATATCAGTGTGCTTTGATCTTGTAAAAAGGAGTTTCAGATCAGCACAGAGCTCAATAAATGCATTCCTCATCATCTGAGTTCTCTTGGAGACCTGCTGGCTGCAGTTTCCCTTCATGCCCTGCTGCAAAGTGATGCTAAGCTGAATTATCTACTCAGCCTAAGAGAGAAATTGCTCAGAGGAGATTCTGTTCTAAATTAGATTAATTCCTTTGAATAGAGTTTTCTTAATATGTCCTGCAATCCATTTTTCAAATGCCAAAACATTACATTTCACAGCAGGCTTTAATAAAAGGTATTTTGTTATATACACATTTCCTGTGGCAAATGCATTATTTATTTTTTTCCCTACGAAATTTGCTCTATTAAAATTTTTGATTTATCTGATAGAGTAAAATTCTGTGTGAACAAATGAGATTTTACTGCCACACTGTAGACCTAAATTCTGTATGCATTGAACTTAAAATCACACATCTGTGTTTTGCAACAGGGGTGTTTTTGGAAAGGGGAGGTTTGCTGTAAAAATCAGATGTTAACTAAGAAATAAAATTTTGTAGGTCAGAGTTAGTGCCAGTTATGAGGAAAACCATTGGGCTCTATTCCTGTCTTCCATGGGCAATTGATATGAACTACCTGGATGTAAAAACAGCTTGACTGTAAGGTTGCTATAGAAAGCACTGTACTTTGTTCTTTGAATAGTTCAATTTATTTGGGTTTTGGATTTTTGTTGTTTGGGTTTTTTTAAAGATACTTATGTAATCTTGCAGGCAAATAGCTGAAGGCAATGTTTTCCTTTCCCCACTAGTTAGAATAGATAGCATATAAAATACAGAAAAAATCTTAGATACAGTATGCAGAAAAGGCTACTTTGAGCAGAGTTCTGCTGTTATACAGTGCTATAGCTTAAAATATTGCAGCTAATGTGAGTACAGTTAGATGTGGACGTAATTCTTTTTTAGAGAAGACTTTCTATTTTTGAAGACCAAAAAAGGCAATTAGACATTAAGAAGAGAATATCACTATTTAACTGAAGAATGTATTATGTATTGACAGTGTTAACTGCTTGCTTTTGGTAGCTCATGCTTTCCTCTCTGAGCACTGGGGAGAGGCATTCTAGGATTAGGATTTCTGTGGTGGAATTTCTTCAAACAGGTGACTGACTGTGTGTTAAAAGCGCACTGACTCACACAACGTAAGAAACTGCTACTGGTCACTAATAGATTCATCTCGGTGAGGATGGATAGATGCACGGATGGGAATGCAAATACAGTTTTGAAACCACTTTTAAATGTTTTAACTGTTCAGTAGCTATCTCTGAGGCACTTAACTATTCCTTCCTCTAATGCTAGAAATGCCTATCTAGGAAAACTGTAGATAACATATAAACAAGCTGATCTAAAAGTTTCATAGAGACACAAGGTCTGTTGTTCCAGGAAACAGAACTTTGCTTGTAAAATACGTATTTTAAGCATATTTGGTACCAGATAATGAATTCCATCAGTCTTATTACTGTGCTTCTGTGAGGGCTTAAGTTCCATCACACTTTTTTTAAAGGCAATGAAGATGCACTTCAGTCCCATGATTGCCTCAACCTGGCTAGTAAATGGTATTAGCAATAAAACACAACTCCTTCCTTAAATTAGCACTAAGCATTGTCTTTTCCTCAAACAGAATTTAAGGAAGCTTTACAGTGAAATTTTTTTTATAACTTTGACTGGACTGAGAAGGAGACTATTAAGAGGGATAATAAATTGTTATAATTGGTCTGGGTATACTAATCTCTTCAAAATCAATCAGAAAGGGAGAGGAGAGCTTTTCCCAGCCACAGTGTTTCCCAGTGAGATCTGTTTTTATTTCATTGCTAAAACAACAGACTGTTACTAACTTAAATGTCAGATGACACTACATCTGAAAAAAAAAAAAGGCGGGGGGGGAGCCAGCACCACCCAGCAAGGCAGTGCTAGAGTTCACATTAAGACTTCCTCACAATAGCTGGTTAGAACAGAAACCTGAAGTAGCAGTAATCTTACCTTGAGTACACAAGATCCAAGGAGAGAAGATCACTGGCTCAAAACAGTGGAGGACTGAGAAAGTGCTCTGATCTGCTGCTGGTAGCATGCACTTGGCTTTTATGTGCAGGTGGGAGGAGCTGCTCCCTACGGTAGGTGGGCAGTGAGGATAGCAGGCAGACAGCCTTCAGAAGGCATTGTAGAGTAGGTTTTTGCTCTTTGGGGACAGAGAGAGGGAGGAAAAGCAAGCTGGATGGCATTTACATGAGAAATAGTGTTGGATTTATTTGCTGGGTGGGTGGGGGGGGTTCTGTAAATCTGTAGTTAACTAAAGATTTTCTACTGTATTTATTTTTCTAATTCTGAATATCTGAATTATTCCAGTTGCAGTTACAATGTTACTAGGTCTCACATTGTCTTTTGGAAGGATTTTTGTAGCAGTGAGATACTAATGCAAAGTCTTTATCAGAAAGGTCAGTGTTTCCCTTTCTGAAAAGGCATAGCTATGAAGAATCAGCCCCTTGATCTTTGAAGTTGTCTGTTTTCTCAGGGATTGAACTTCCTTTATATTCCAAATGTCTTCTACATCTCAGCTCCAGAACCCTCCTAAGTTTCTTTTTTGCCGAGCCACACAGCTTTTTCTTGACACAGCTGTAACATGTTCCATCTACACACTGACTTTCTAGCAGTTTAGTTTAGAGCAGTTTTATTGTTCACTGTGTTTGAGTTCTAAACAATTTTCCCAACTGGTATTCTCAAAAGGCAAATGTAGCCAAAAAGACAAACCAGTAGGAATATGCATTCCTGGTGGTTTCTGTGTAAAATCATTCATTGTTCATTTTAACTCATTCATTGCTTTCCACTCAGATGAGTTGATGGCACAAATTCCAGACACTGGTTCCTGCAGGTGAAACAGTTGTACCCATCTCAAATACACTAATTCTCTATTTCCACATCTTCCTGCATGAGGCATCTGGGCCTGCATTATTTTCCATAATACACGAGTAAATCCTGTGTCATATTGGAACATTTAGTGAGTGGAGAAAGCTGGAAAGATAGAACAGGAAGGGGAGAGCAGTAGTGTGCAATTAAGGGAGATTCTAGAAGTGCATCCTGACTTAAAATCTGGGAAGGACCAGGTAGAAAAATGAATGAGTATCTTAGTTACAGAGTTGAGATAAGCGAGTTTGTAGCAGAGCTTGTGGAGATGAGATACGATATCTACTGCATCTTTCACAAAAGGGCCAAACTGATAACTGGTTAAGGAGTTATACTTTAAAAAAAAAAAAAAAAAAAAATCAGTAGTGAGTGAGTTGATCAGAATATTCTTAGTTACATATGACTTTATTTGGTCCTGTCTTTTTAGAAAAAGGCTTACAGTCAAGCACCCATCAACTTGGATGACAGTGTTATGTAGCAAAAGAAGCTGCATAACCGTGGTGATGTAGCCTCTGAGATTTGGAATTGTCAAGCTGAAAAGGATTGGTTAAATTGCTAGTGTTTCTCACAGGTATTGATTTGCTGTTGGCTAGGGCATTTTCTACATTATTGCAACTAATTGGGAAAAGAATTCATGTTATTTTGTTATTTCTGCAGCACTCAAAGTATTTTTACAGTTCTCATTAAGGAATGAGTTTCTGCTGTGCAGAGATTACAGCATGCTTTTAGGAAAGCTACACGAAGTAATTAAAACATGGGAATAGGAAAAGAAAGGATACCACTTACTGCAATAGGCTTATGTAATTAGTTCAGTTATGGCACCTGGTAGTGGTTCAACTGACTAAATGATGCACATAAAGTGGTATTCTTCTCAGCTACCATCTAAATAATCAGATGATTTTGTACTTGGACAAATCTAGGTTGAGAATTTTCAGAAATTAGAGAGTAAACAGATACCCATGTCCTTATGTGATGATTAAACTGCTCTCCTGTCTCAAAATTGCTCAGCTTTCTGTAGTCCCCTTCTAAAAATCAGTGCATACTTCTATAAACTCCATACCTTCAAGAGATCAAGTTCTCTTTTTTATTTTCTTGGGAAGAAACGTTTACATGTAAAGGACTAGCTGTATGTTGATATATTTTTGTTTGTTTTTTTAACTCCTGACCATAAGCTGCAGGTGCTAAGCACCACTTCAATTCTCAGAAGTGAGTCAGTACTCTTCCCTACTCCATGGGTTGTGTGCCCTGATCATGTGTCCTACTGTTCTGCAGACTCAAGGATAGCCTTACCCTTTAATACTTCTAGAAGAGAATAATTAAAGAAGTTTTTCTTATCTCCTTCCTTTGGGGACTCGTAAAGCAGTTACAAGTGTTTAATAGACCTACCAACACATAACATGGATAAAAAGTATTAGACCTATATTAATGATTATTAAAGCAGCATCATGATGCAATTATATGGAGGATTACCTGATGAGGTTACAACATTATGCAGAGACTTCATAGAATTATTAATTCTCTGAGTTGGAAGGGACACACAAGGATCATCAAAGACCTACTCCTGCCCCCACACTCCCAAGAGTCACACCATGTGCCTGAGAGCATTGTCCACACACTCCTTTAGCTCTGGCAGGCTTGGTGTTGTGACCACTCCTTGCGGAGCCTGTTCCAGTGCCCAACGACCCTCTGGGTGAAGAACCTTTTCCTGATACCCAACCTAAACCTCCCCTGACACAACTTCAGGCCATTCCTTTGGGTCCTGTCACTGGTCACCACAGAGGAGAGACCGGTTCCTTCCCCTGCACTTGCCCTCGTGAGAAAACTCCCCTCGGTCTTTTCCAGGCTGAACAGACCAAGTGACCTCGGCTGTTCCTCATACGGCTTCCCCTTAAGGCCCTGCACTGCTTCATTACCCTCCTCTGGAAGCTCTCTAACAGCTTTATATCCTTCTGATATTGTGGCACCCAGAGCTGCCCCCAGCACTCGAGCTGAGGCCACCCCAGTGCAGAGCAGAGCAGGACAATCCCCTCCCTTGCCCGGCTGGCGATGCTGTGCCTGATGCCCCCCAGGACAGGGTTGGCCCTCCTGGCTGCCAGGGCACTGCTGACTCAGATTCAGCTTTCCATTGACCAGGACCCCAGGGATCCCTTTCCACAGGGCTGCTTTCCAGCTTCTTGTTCCCCAGTCTGTATACACAGCCATGGTTGCCCTGTCCCAGGGCCTGTGGGTTTCTGGTCCCTGCAACACTTATCTTCTGTAATGAGACTTGTAGTAGATGAAACTTCACCAAAATATCTGTGAGAAATTTGAATTAGGTCATCATATGATCAACTAGATTTCAGGGCACACTGTGAGGCTGGACAGTAAATTCAATGTGGACACATGGCAGGAAAGGTTGTCATGTTCCTATGACCAGGAGTGATGTCCAAACATTCAGTTTCCAACTGCCTTTTAAAAATAAATATTTTTTCAAGAAGATCCTTCAGTGCTCTAACCCTCTTGCTTCATTCTTGCTTCATTCTTGCTTCAGAATATCTGGATTGGTTTGCCATGAGCTTCAAAGAATTGTTTGAGGTGGCCTGTCCTTTCCAAAATCTGTATCAGGTACTTGCTTTACTTGATGGTAGGGCTATACCCATAGTGCAGAACAGAACTGTTAGAAAGGGAATTAACGAAGTATTCAAACTTGGTTAGATGGTTTTATCACACTTTTGAGAACACTGCACATTTTCTTTTCAATGTGTCTTCTAATAAATTTGTTTAGTAATAGAGTATTCTATTAAATAAAATTAGTTCTGGCATACAAGGTGTATGGCAACGAGCAATTATTAATATCATCCTTAAGAGACGGGTTAAAACTATAGCTGTACAACTGAATGCATTTCACTCTAGGTCTTTTAAAAGGAGATAAGCCAAAATTCCTGCATTTGTTCCATAAAGGAATTGATTACTCTCAGTTTGCCCTGAATGTGACAGAGCTGAAATAATGTGGCCTAGTGTGTTAGCAGTGGAAAGAATCACCATGGATAGATTGGGATGTTGAACCTTTGGAAATAAATGGCCATTTACGTAGCATCACAGCAGTAGCTTGGGTAGGTGGCTACTTGCTGCTTGACAATATTATCAGAGGAGGAGGGTCCCCAAACAGTTGGATAACATGGTGATGGCAGAAGATAAGCTCTCAAGATCAAGGTGTCAACGTTGTTTTTAAACACAACCCAAAAAAGTATTGAGAGACCTCCTAATATAAAGTGAGATAACATAGGCAATAGCAACTTGTGAGGTAAAAGTTAAAACTTCCAAATTTCAGCTGTAAATGTAAAAAATTTGTGATTCAGGGAAGAGGAAAACATTTCAGAGTTTTGTTTTGATGGTTGTTAATAGAAAAACGTTCTTTCTGAACAGCCTAAATTTCTGTTACCCTATGCAACCCTCATGTAAATGTATTCTTCTTTGCATCTTATTTGACTGTAGGACTGTAGGACTGTAGGACCACAGACACACACAATGTCTCCATTTCACCAGTGGTATATTTTATTAACCTGTGGTTTCAGGCAACGTTCTGTCCTCTGTCATGCTTCCCATCATTGTAAGTTTTATTCAAAGTCTTTCCAGCAAGTTTGCCTTTTAAAGAATTAAATGTGACAGTATTGCAGTTTTTATAGAGTATTGTTGGCTGGTGGTTTTTATTTTAATAGTAGATTCATATACTTAGAGGAGAGAGTAATGGGAGAGAGTGAACAGTTCTCAAAAGTTTTCTCTGCATGATACTGAGAATCTGTCTGATATTGCCTTTCAGATTTTTATCTGTAGATTAGTGCCCGTCAGATGGTCTGGCTACAAAACCACTGTATGCCATCCAGTGTAGGATACAGAATCAGGATACATTCTGAAAATGCAGATCTTGCATTGTAGATGAGCATACACCCAGAGCCTGGCTGCGTGTGGAGGAAACACATGTCTACCTCAAACAGTGTTTACTCCAGTATTACAAGGTTCATTCTTTAGCACATAATCTGATAGAGGCAGAACTGAAAAAAGAAAGACAAAAGAATTGATACAGACCATACTGTAGCTGTAACTAATGCCATTTTGGATGTCTTCTGTTATGTCCACCAGTGAAAAGGGAATGCAGCCCAAAGCTGTTAGTATCAGTTCAATCAATCCAGCCTACGAATGCATCATTTATCTCCTATATTTACTAAATTCCTTTGTCTGTGTGTCAGCTCTGGAATTTCCACTGGGATTCTCCAGCTGATGTTGATGCTTGCCATACCAAAACGGAAAATAAAGATAACATATTTTTTTAATGGAGCAACTCTTTGCAGTGTTAACTTAAAGACTGGCAGTTTTTCTGGAAGGTGTATGATACAGCATTGGCCAAATTGAACATAGAAAAGCTGTGAGCTCACTGACTGGGGAAGCAATTCTGCTAAAACTGGGAGAGTCTTGCTAGACAGCAAACTGAATGTGAGCCAGTTTGTGGCAGCAAAGAAGGACAGCATTATCTTGGACTGTAATAACAGGAGCACAGCTGGTAGCTTGGGAAAGCGATTATCCCCCTCTACTCAGCACTTACTAGGCCATTTTTAGAAGATCATGTCCAGTGTTGAGCCTCTTGGTGCAAGGAAGATGCCAGTGAACTGGGTCAGGGTAAGTGGGGGGCCACTGACATCATCTCCGGGGCTGCTGCACGTGCTCTTGGAAGCAAGGCTGCAGGAATGGGGCTTGTCCAGCCTGGCAACAGTTGGGTTTGGGGGTCTGTCAAGCAGCAGCCTCCAGTACCCATGGGGAGGTTATTAAGAAGGTGGAGACAGGCTCTTCACGGTGCTGGAAGGACAACTGAGAGCAGGCCTAAGCTGAAAGAAAGGAGGGTGTGTCTGGACACAAGGAAAAGCTTCTTCCCTTTAAAAGCAATCAGGCAGTGGAACTGGTTGTTGGTGAAGCTGTGCAGGCTCCATCTTTGGAGGCTTTCAAGAGCCAAGTGGATAAACCTTGAGCATCCTGGTCTGACTTCATGACTGACCCTTCCTCAAGCAGGGATTGATTCAATTAAAGATCTTCTAAGATTCCTAATTATGCTGCATTCCTATGCTATTGTACACTGAGCAAGTTTCCACTCAGGTGATTGTACAAGAGTTCAGATTAGATGTGTGTCAGTTCATCTGCATTTCAGAAATTGGGACACTGGCCCAGAGGATGAGCAAAGCATAAATTGTCCCTACATTCAAATCTAGGGTTTGTCCATTCCTGAGAAGTAACCAAGATAAAACAGAGAAGTCATAACCTTTAACATATGATTGGGGATTAAATAAGACTTGTCTTCAGTTCCACCAGAATGTGCTTGGTGGCAGTATTATGCATTCTGTGTGTGCATTTTGAATATTTTTCTTTTAAATAAGCTTCCTGAAATTGTATTTAATGAAGCCAAGTGGCACACATTTTGTCTGTAATATATGTTCTTTTAAAACTTTCTGCCAAAAGATTGTATAGGGTTTGGGGTTTTTTTTTTAATTTTAGAAAGATAATTTGTGCCCTGTTTCAAATGAAATATAGCATCCTTGGGAAAATATATTTATGATCAAAGGAAATACTTGGCTCAGTGACACTGAAGTTAAAAAGGGAATCAAGCAGAACTTGAATAAAAATGTTCATGTTTTCTAATCCATCTCTACCACATGGGTCTTATGCCTTATCTCACAGATATTGCTCACTTCGTAACTACACAATTAATGAATTTTGAAATAATACACTATTTTGATATCCTAGTTAACATCATTAATAAATTATTTTCCCTTCTGCACAAAAAAAAAGCTGTATAGAGACAGAATTAAATTTTTCATGTTCATCAATGTTCAAACTGCCTAATATTATGAGAAAATCACTAAACAATAGCAGTTTGATTCCAAACATCATAACAATTTTTTTCTTCAGGACTGGGAAAAACGTAGTTTCATTGCATATTTAGTCACTGACAAAAATAGATCTTGTAGCAACAACCCTCATTTTCTTCAAATTGCATCAAATTTTAGTGTTGGGGGAGACACAGTACTTTTTATTCTAACTCCTGAGAGTGTTGTGTGAAGGAAGCAGGCCAGCTTCTGCTCTCAGTTGTACTGTGGAAAAATAGGAGCTTGAGCAGAGACATGGTTTGCACTGCTCACAGATTCTGCTAGAGCTGCTTTTCAATCCTTCATTCTATTTCAGTCTTCTTCCTTTGCTGTAATAGATCAGAGCATGGCCTATGGAGTGTTTAGCAGAGAGCCTGTCAGCTCAATGACATTTGCAAATCTTTCACCAGTTCCGTTATTTTTATTATATATTAGGTTGCAATCAGTTAAGTTGCAAGTTACTGATTTTGGTTCACAGTTCAGTGTTTTCATTGCTCTCTTTTAGAGACATTAAACAATGTTAATTTGTTCCTGAGAACCATAGGCTAAAATGAAGTTCTAACAGGGTTTTTTTCCCCTACTTTAGTTTTCTTCCTGCCCTCCCACCCCCCCTTTTTTTTAAGAACAAAGTACTTTAGTGAAGTTCTAAAAGAGCAGTCAACTCTGGAAACAAGTCCTCTGAGTTCATATTAGCAAGATGATGAAGAAGACATGAGTGCTCTGTCCAGCTTGTGTCTCTGATCTTTCACAGGAAGCCACTGAAATCATTGCTACTGGGCAGCAGCTACATCAAAAGAAGTTCTGATGTGGATGAAAAGTTTCTCTGACATTGCTGGTGAACAGATACAACACCCACATAAATTTCAGCACTCTTAAGATTTTTCAAAGTGTTGGTTTATTACTGAGTAAGAAATTTGCTTGCCACCATGTTCACCAGGAGGAGAAAAGGAATAAAAAATGAATGCTTCATGACACATCAGCATTTCTGCATGCATTCCCAAATTGATACTTTGATCTCTTTTTTTGCCATGGCATTTCATCTGGAAAAAAACCCTCTTTTCTTGTGAACATTCAAAACATTACCTTGAAACGATGAATAGAAAATGGTCATATCTGTATATTATATTCTGGACAAAGGCCTTTTCCTAATTGTAGAAATTCAGACAACTCTTTAAGTTCATAACAATTTCTTTGGTTTTATAAACTTGTCTCATTTTGCATGATGGATACATTCTCATACTGTTCATATAGATGGAGTCAGATCAGTATTTACTATTTTTATTTAATCTATCCAAAGCTTTAGGTAGCCTTAACTAATGCATTCAGTAATGTTAGACCAATGACAGGACAATAAGTTCACCACTTGCTTAACCAAGACCTTTTGCATTTAAGATGGTGCTAGTAAGCTTGTTTTTCACTTGTGTTTGTCTCTTCGAGAGACTTCAGTGGCAACCAAGCAACAAACCTGCAGAAAGGATTTTTCAGTTTTCCTCATCTCCAATCCCCCTTTTCTCTAGGTATTAAGAGGAACTTTGGTAAAAGGAAAGAACATTTCATGTTCTTTCACAGAATTTTTCTCCTACTGTGGACCAATTATATCAATGTCGGGGGGATGAGGCATCCATAATTATCTTATCTTTTTAATAGCAGTGTGCCTCCACTGCCAGAGAGGGAGAGTAATGCATCTAGTACAGACCCTACATTGTCCTATGGGAGATACATAGACTTATGCTATTCTAACAATGTGTCTCTTTTGCACTAGAATACTTTAAGACTCTTTATCAAACTTTATAGTCCTATCTCCATGTCAGAACTCAGTGTTATAAATTTTTTTAAGTGTAGAGAACTTGACATTGTTTTATTTCTGTGAGTGCTCAGTTCAGGGTTTATTTTACAGAAGTACAAGGACTTTTCTAGCATCTATCATTCATGCACTTGCAACAAGAAAAGGCAGGCTGAACTACTGAAGCTTTAGCTCTCAGCATAGTGTGTTATGTGAAAGCCTTTCTACTCCATCCAAATGCAAAGGCCCTTCATATCTTAAAGCATTTATTTCTATTTATGTTGGACTGGATGGAGTGAACAAGTGTTACTTCTTTTCAAGCAGTTAAATGTTTGTATGTTACTGTTAACATTTGAATAAGCTCTAAGCCAAAATCATTTTGTCCCATAGACATCAGATGAAGTTTATGTGAATTAAAGAAGATTTTTATTTGTATATTTTTGGTTGGGTTTTTGTGTGTTGTGTTTTTTTCTGTTTTTCTAAACTGATGGAGTCAGTTCTCTGTAGCTCCGTTAGGCTTCCCAGCAACAGTTCCAGAGTAATTCCTCCCAGAGATCTTCAGAAATGAACTGCATGTACACAGTTGACTGTAGAAGGAAGTAGTTTGTTTGGCAAGTCAGCTGCTGCTTGACAACTCTGAATATTCTTACCATGCAGCAAAGCTGAGGTAGCTCTGAACAAAGAACCGCTCAGGGAAGAGAAATTTGGTGTAAAATGCTGACAAATGTGCTATCCAGCATGTCTGTGCCATGGTTTATCACAATTTTGCCTCATAAAATGTTGTTTAACCAGATATCCATTCCAGAGAAGCTCTGGGGTAAGTCCTTTTTCACTTTTTGGTTTGGATAGTCAGTGGAAGTCAGAGATGCTGGAAATAACTTTCTCATAGGCTTCTCTCTACTTTTCTGGTGCTGGAGGAAATACCATGACTGCATTCTTTCTCAGGCTGTTATGACAAGTAGTTTTGGATGAGGAGGACATTGTTATATGTACTTTGTTAATGATTTGGAACTATCAGCTGGTTTCCTCCATAATTTTTCTTTAAGAACATTTTCATATTAATTTGTTTGTGTAATATTACAGAAGAAAGAAAATCACGACATAGTCATGTGCTGAGCTCTTCTTCTGTTGGCATCTCAAAGATAAGGCGTGCTGGGGAAAGAACACAGAATCACAGAATGGCTTAGGTTTGAAAAGACCTCTGAGGTCATCAAGTCCAACCAGTACCCCAGCACTGCCAAGCCCACCACTAAACCCTGTGCCCAGGTGCCACATCTACACATCTTTTAAATACCTTCACGGATGTCAACTCAGCCTCTTCCCTGGGCAGCCTGTTCCAGGACATGACAATCCTTTCCATGAAGATTTTTTTCCTCATAACCAATCTAAACACATTTGAGGCACAATTTAAGGCCATTTCCTTTGATCCTATCACTAGTTACCTGAGAGAAAAGACCGACCCCTACCTCACTTCACCCTTCTTTCAGGCAGTTGTTGAGAGTGATAAGGTCCCGCTGAGCCTCCTTTTCTCCAGACTAAACATCCCTAGTTCCCTCAGCCACTCCTTGTAAGGCTTGTGCTCCAGACTCTTCCTCAGCTCTATTGCCCTTTTCTGGATATGCTCCAGCACCTCAACACCCTTTCTGAATTTAGGGACCCAGAACTGGACACAGAAATTGAGGTGTGGCCTCACCAGTGCCAAGCACAGAGGGACAATCACTGCCCTGGTCCTGCTGGCCACGCTATTCCTGATCCAGGCCAGGATGCCATTGTCCTTCTTGGCCACCTGGGCACACCCTGGCTCATGTTCAGCTGCTGTTGACCAGCACCCCCAGGTTCTTTTCCTCTGGGCAGCTTCCCGGCCACCCTTCTCCCAGTCTGTAGCATGGGGTTGTTCTGACCCAGATGCAGGACCTGGCACTTCACCTTATTGAACCCCATACAATTGGTCTCAGCCAATCAATCCAGCCTGTCCAAATCCCTCTGCAGAGCCTTCTTACCCTCCAGCAGATCAACACTCACTGACTTGGTGTTGTCTGTGAACTGACTGAGGGTACACTTGGATGTATTTTGAAAACACAGTCATGTTGCCTGAAGCAAAGGAAAGTTTTTAGTGTTTCTTTAATTATGGTAAACAACAGAAATCGATGAAGTTGCAGGCAACTTGGAGGCTATGTAATGCACTCTTTTTTTAATGTAGTCTAGGTTTGTCACAATTTGCTTAAAATTGTTTTAAAGTTTCTTACCACTTTTTGTCTTACACTCTGATTCTTACTCTCAAACTCACTTCCTCTGCCCAGTAAAAAACATTTTATTTTTTTCTTCCCTCTATACTGCAGGTGGTGAACTAGTACAGTAAGTACTAGCAAAAACCACAGTGTGGCAAGAGCAAAAAGTGATTTCATTTATTTTTTCATGGTGTTCAGTTCATGAGGACCAGTTTCCATCAGGTCTTTCCAAGCTGTGTCTCTGTAGGCCAACTTTATGATTCTGGAACAGCAAATTTCAGGGTGAAGTTCATGAGAACTAGCGAAGAGGTGGACTTGATCAAAGCTTCTGACTATGGAATAATCCACAGAGGGAGACAAGACAGAGCCAACGTCAGATAACACTCCAGAAATTTGCTGATCCTGGGGTTTTTTTCATAACTTTTTTTAAGAGTTCACAACTTTCCAAAATTACAGCTTGAAGATTCAAATATGGCTTTACTTCAGAGATGTCTTACTAATTTCTTTTCTTATTTATTCTTTTCTTTGTGCTCTTTTTTGTTGGGGGTTATTTTTGTAAATAAGATCCCTACGATGGGTCATAGTCCCATTGCGGAAGTTGCTAAAATTTTCGTAAACTTTGCTAACAAATTTATTGATCTCTTACATTAAAAAAACTCCCTACAAAATACTATAAGGGCAAATGTGGAAAAGGCACTGTGCAGTCCAAATATATTTGCTCAAGTAAAAGTGTTTCAGGCTTTTTTGTATAATTTTTGTATAATATTTAGGTTCTGTAGATATTCTGCCAAAAAACCCTAACATTAACATACCTATATAATATTCATTGTCAATCAAAAAATAAGGCCTCATGTACAAATCTGAGCTCATGTTCCTTCAGCATATTTTTTTCCAGACTTCTGAGAAGAGGGAAATAGGAGGATCCTCAAGAGATTTTTTTTTCCTTCTTTGACTGAACTTGGGATCTTTAGGAAAGGGAACAGTGTATATTCCAAGCGTGACTGTCTGGTAGAGGAACTTCCAGCATATGTATTAATTTATTTACTTAAAAATGAGAGTTGGGAACCAGTCACAGTCTGTAGATTGGCTAGTAAGTAAAATGGGAATGCAGTTATATTTAAATCTGTCATTTTAAAATATATGCACTGTGCACACTGGCTACAGAAGAAGGATCAGGGGCGTTTACTGAATATAAACATTTAACTTTCTTAATGCTCCCAAATAACATTTCATGTCATAGTATTTTCCACATTCCGAAGACAACTGAGAATAAATTATACTATACATGAGGAAAGAATCTGTGACCTTTTAATAAGAATGAACATAGGTTTTGAGTGTTGTTTCCATGTAATTACTTGATTTAGCATTGGGGATTGTGGAGGTTTTTATGTATGCATATATATATATATATATATATATATATATATATATGTAGCTGTGCTTATACTGGGTTGATGCAAAATAGTGAGTCATTAGAGAGGTGGCTTACAGCTCTTAATTTACCTCCCCAACTATTAATGACCCTGCTGTTCCTTAGGTGGAGTATTTTAATTTTTACTCAAAAACTTCCAATGAAACCGTCATGGACTGATATGTGTGCAGCAGTGAAATGGTTCAGTGCATTCCTGTTGATTGATTATTCATTGTCATTCAGTTGGTGCTTACCAATACAGCTGGAACAAAATTAAAGCATAAGATTATGGATATCCAGAGACAAAAAATTAGTTTATTTAAACCAAAAAAGACCAATTCTGGCTTTTACCATCTGAATATTTGGGGTGCCACATTTTCTCTGTTTGCATTTGTTTGTTCACATAACACACAGTACTTTTAAAACATGACACTTTCTGCAAAAAGGTGTTGTTCTACATAAGAAACTATTCTCCACAGAGCTGACAAGGGCCCACTTCAGGCACCCAGCTTCTAAAGATATGATTCTACAGAGGAAGAGGATTTAGAATACAGCAAGAAGAATAATCAGAGCTCTGTGACTTCTTACCTATGAGGAATGTAGGAGAGCTTGAGTAGTTTGGTTGAAAGAGAAAATTTAGGGGGGACACTAAAACCCTTCAGAAGTATGTAAAAGCACATTACAAAGAGAAAAAGGCAAATGAACAAGAGGTCAAAATTTGGATTAACAAAAAGCAGAGTTTGATGTCATGTAAATTCTTTATTTGCAGAAGGATCTCAATTCGTCTGTTTGTGTTGGAACATTTGTACAGTCAACTTTAGAGACTTCTGTGTTGCACTGGGAGTTACCCAGTGTGAGAATCAGTATCAAACACTCTAAATGACATTGCATGCTTTGAGTAGTACTCAGGGCCATTGTGGTTATGAAGATTTTGTGTGCAGTCTATAAAGTGGAACATACATAAAAAGTTACTTAAATAATTTTGAATGCTGATCTGTTCAGGGATCAATTCTGAACTAAAAGGGTCTAAGTTATTCCTATGAACTATCCAGCCACTCTCAGTATTTTTTTTCCTTCTAAATCATTCAGCATTAATATTTACAGGTTTTCCCATGTATTCAATCCTCATGTTTCATATTATTTCTTCTCACATTAATTTCATTTTAAAATGTATGGTTGTTTTCTGCTGTCTCCCATGTCTATCTATTTCTATATGTTTCTGTATGTTTCCAGTTGCCCCTTGTTTCCAGTTTATGCCAGTTGGTAGAGCTGTCAATAAAGAGTAATGTGGTTCTTGGAAAAAGAAAATATGTGCTGAAGGTCTTTCCCAAATTATATTTTAATATATTATAGAAACATCATGCCACTTCACATTATCTTTCAATATCACAGAAATCAGATAAATCCCATAATACTAAGAAGAAAAGAAAAAAAAAAAAAGGCTACAATTTCTAAATGACACTTTCCCCTACTTTTCCATTTCCTTCTTCTTCCTGAAGTGATTTCACCCCTCCAACAAATCAGATTACTATCCTGGTAAATTAATAACATAGATGTTAGGAGAGAAGCTTATTAACCTTCTAGATAGTAAGTTTGATTCCAGTGATGGCACATTGCTGCTTTTAGCAAGAGAAGAAAGCAGGCTTGGTGTGCAAGTCCTGGGTCTTAGCTAATGTGAAGACTTCCAGTAGATGAGTGGGGTACTGAAAAAACAGGCTTTTCACATTAATATCCTAATTATGAGGCATACAGGTGTAAAATGGGGAATCAGGGCCAGTATCAGAAGGAAACAATTATAAAAAATTTTTACAAAACCCTATATTTGTTGCATCCAATACTCTTAATTTGTAAAATAAAGTAAATGATAAACTGCTGTGGTTCAGAGTAAGTGTGTGCATGTGTGTGACTGCTTGTGGAAATCTCTTAGCAGAAAAAGATAAGTTGAACATTTTTTGTTTAATTGAACTGTCTCATGGTTTGTCTGTTGCCAATCAAACATTGGCAAGGGAAACATTTTTTTAAAAACTAAAACTTTTTGCACCTTTGTTTATGCCATAAATTTAGACATTTCTTTAGATAATCCATCTCAACCCCTGTTCAAACTTAGGTTATTTTCAAATACATTTGAACTTCCAGTTGTGTCTGCAGTTCAATTTTTTATTCACTTAAAACTGATGCTTATTTTCTTATTGCTGCCAGAGCCACCCAAAGAATTTGAATTTGAACAACAAGTTTGCCCTATAATTCTTGTGTGGAAGAGACAATGAAGAACTATCATAATTTCCCTGTAACAGTCATGGTTTTATGGGCCACTACTGTAACCCTTCTTGGCTGTCATTTTCTCCAGATAATAATTTGTGGGCCTCACCCAATATCCATTGCTCTCTGGGTGAAATATTCTGGTCTGGGAGGCAAAGTGCAGGGTACCTGCTCCATACATAATTGCAGGCTTGTGAAGTGGCCTGTGACATGTACTCTGACTTACACCTGGAGTTTGTATTTGTGCACAGTGATGTGTATAGAGGCCTGATTAAGGTAGGGGAGGAGCTGACAAAACAAATACTGAGTCAATTAATTCAGCTGAATATAATTTTTTGTGTTGCTGAAAAGCCTCGTAGAGAAAAAAAACTCAGTGCAGGACAGTCATTCCTGACCATCAGGCAGTCAGAAAGAATAGTACACTGGAAAGTTTATTATAAAACCAAGCATACACAAAAATATACACATGCAAGCACTTAGTGTAAGAAAAGCCCTGGCAAGAATCCTAAAAATGTGTTTATGAAATCATTACAATAGTGAAAATGTCACTGAAAATATAGTTAAACCAGTGAGTATTTAGAAGAGAGAAAAATACTTGAACTTCTGTACATTTGGGGTATTTGCAGAGCTTCTATTTGCAGTGCAGGTACACCTAGATATGAATTCTCACTGCTGAGCCTGAAGCACAGAACTGAGCGTGTAAGAAAATTATATTTAAGGGCAATATAAGATTTTTAGTAAGGGGGATGATGTAATATTGTGGCACAATTACAAAATAAATAGTGTTTTACACTTCTCTGAGTGTACTCTGGCTTCTCAGTGGGCCTTGCTCTGGGCATAACCATGTGTCCCAGTTGCTGGGGGACTGGGGATAACAGGGCAGCATTTCCCAGCTTGTCCAGTTTGGCTGTGAGACCCTTGACTGTTGGAGGAGGTAGGCCTGTCACTAGGGAACCACCTTAGGGCACTTGGAAATGTTATTTGTTTTATCCTTTTCACGTGTGCAGGAAAAACTGTAGAAAGATTAAGATGTTCATATGCCTATATAGATCTTGTACCTTCATCCTTCCTTGCCTGCACTGAAATATCTTCCATGTCAGAGATTCCATGTCTGTTTAAACCTCTGAGAGCCTGATGCCCTACACTGAGCTACAATTTCCTAGCCCCAACACAACAAATGGTTGTAAATGGTTAGAGGGAAAAGATGACTTTTTCCTTGTGTCTGAATGCCAGAGATGCCACCAAGCAAAGGCATCAAGCTGACCCTTCTTGCAGAAAGACTAACTAGGCACTCTGTGTCTTCTGGGTAAGAAATAGAAATACTCTGCATTCTTTTCCTTCTTGGTCTAAAATAGCCCATAAAGGAAGATTTTCCAGGCCCAGTGTTTATAAAAACCTGGAGAGGATTGAGTGGCACTTAAATCTTTAGATGGTTCTTGAAAGCTGATATCTGGCTCAGTCAAGGTAAATTTGAATTACACTGTATTGACTGTAGCTGAAACTGTGTGCTACATGTGCTAGGGGCAAAGAGGTGATAGAAGGCATGTGTGGTTAGTCTGAGGAAATGAAAATACTTTTCAGAGATCTGATTTCTTTTGCCCCCTTTCTGTAGAATGGGTTGCACAGATTGTGGAATTTCTTTGTCTTGTGTGATAGAATTGCAATGTTGCGGTGGATGTGGAAGAGGGCTTTCTCTGTGAGGTTTCTGTTGTCTTGATAGCTGGATATTAAAGTAGGCTGTTCCCATGCATAATAAACCCTCTGTATTTTATGTAGTAATGAGTATTTTAGCCCAAACCGGTACAAAGTGAAAATAGCTGTGATGTTAATTCCAAATTATATATACAGGAGTGACATGGTAGGTAGGTGTTAAACTCTCCATGATGGATAAATTGTAGTAGGGGTTGTTTGTTGATCATCTCCAAAAGTTGTGCTTTTTCTTATGAGAGAAAAATCCTGTGCATTCTTACATAATAAAAAAGGTAATTTGTAGAATTTTTATTTTAACACAGATTTTGGAGATATGCTTATAAGCAAGAAAAGAGTGAGGGAAAGCAATCTTTTTTCTGAAGTGATGAGTGACAGCCCCCTTTTTTTTTTTTTCAGTCCACTTTCCCAGGGATCTCTTGTCCAAGTGGCCTTACACTTTCCCAAAATAATTTCCTCTGGCCACAAACCAACACAAGAACTTAAGGCAAAAAAAATGTTTCTTAAAAAAAATAGATTCTGAAAGGGTATCTGTTGTGTGATAAAAAATGGAGTTGTATGTAATGATGTTGATTTAGCACTTAGGGCTAATAATTATGTGTTAAAAACATATTATTATGTTAATAATAGTTATGTGTTAAAAACAGATTCTGATTTTTGTATGGCTGCTATAGATTTTTCTTCTGTCTAGATGTATACATCCAGTATGAAGGAAATACCAGATGGAAAGACCTCAGTGATATGTCAGACTTGTTCCCAGCCATATTCTAGCAGTGCTCCATCCCGTCACCATTAGCAGAACCCCTTCCCAAGGTCTCTGGTGGAAGGAAGTGGCACAGTTCAGGGCTTGCTGGCCCCACTGCTGTTTACTTACATGGGAACAGCAGCTGGTCCAGTAAACAATATAGGGTGGTGTAATCCTTTCATTCCATTATTTTGATCACTGGCTGTCTGTCACAAGTGTCAAATTCTAAGCCCTCGGTGGGCAGAGGTTGCAGCTGTTGCTTATTTCATCAGCTTCCACAATAGCTGCATCCTCAGTACAGACACGTGCCAGTGGCAAAGGTGAGATTTATGTTTGGGTTTTTTTTCTTTTACACTAATGCCTATGTTCCTTAAGCTAGATGAAGTCCTCTTGTTCTTTGCCTTGTGCAAAAAAAATAGTAATTTGAAAAAAACCATCCCCTTGGAATTTAAAAATCTTGACAGATTTATTAATCTAAATACCTAAGAGCACAGTGATTGCACTCCTTTAGAGATTTGCTACAGAATGAAATAAAACACCCACGTCCCAGCCACTGTTTTCTTGCAGTTGGGGAAGGATGAAGGGAAGGATCTCGTTAGACAGAAAAGAAAGAACTTGTTGTTAGCTACTGATTAAAATAAGAGAGCCAACATTTAGATTTCTCTTCACAAAATTCTGGATGAAGTTGCGTGTCACTGGACTGTGTGTAGTCTCTGTATATCAGCAATGTTAACCTTAAGAACAGCAACAAAACCATTCTTTTGATCAGTTGCTGAATCTGACATAGAAACTTCATTTTTTGAAGATCCAAGTGGACACGAGATTTCATTGCTTGAATTCTCTTTGCCTTCCAGGTTTAGATTTCATATGACCTTGTAGCTTTGTAGGAATGACATCTGTATCCCTTTCCCACTTGTGGAGGGGAAGATGGACAAAGCCTGCTGTCTGTCAGAGCAGGCTGTTTGGAGGAACTGCTCAAGTAAATGTTCAGCAGCATCAGTACAGTGTCAGACTGGTGCATGTGTAGGGCGTAAAATGTGGAAATGAGCCATGTGGCCCTCACACTTACACAACTTTTCTCACTTATATAATCCATCAGTAAACTCGATTAATGAAAGTTTGAATGGGGTAGAGAGGACTTAAACCTGCTGATTACAAGGGAGAATCCATTATCTAAGAAGGGGTGCACATACATCGTGGCTTAGAGTAATTTCTTCCATGTTTAAATAGTGTTCTATTAAAATGTATAATGTGGGTGTTTGCCTGAGCTCCTGACAACAAAATTTATTACAAATTATTCATTTTCTGATAGACACATGCTGCTTTCCATTTAAATTTCCTACAGATTTTATCTTTGGATTCAGCAATGTCCTCATTTGGGCATAAATATCTTTTCCTTTTTAACAAAGAAATTAAACAAGCCAGAGGTGGGGTTGTTTTTTCTGTGCCTAGGCCAGCCATATGATGACAGTAACTTGCAAAATGCCTCAAAACCTCACAGAACATAGACAAGTGATAGTAGTGGGATTAATTTCTAAGTTTGTCTGAAGGGGTTTTTTTGTTTGGTTGTGGTTTTTTTGGTTAGGTTTTTTGTTGTGTGGTGGTTTTGATTTTTTTTTTTCTTTTAATTGATTCATAAAGTAGATCAGGGCCTGTCACTTCCCTGAAAACAGATAACAAACTGAGGGAGGCATGATGATATATTTCACAGATCTGAGCATCTTCCCTGGGGATCTTTCTGCAGTTGTAAGGCATCACTGGAGCACCGTGCTGCAGGAGAACCAGCCAGGGTAGGGCATTGGGAGTTTTCTTCCAGCAAGGAGGCAGACACTGGAAGAAATGCTCTCCGCACACATTCTTGGAATTGTGCAACCACCTTGCCAGGAAGGGAAAATATCTGCAGCTCATGCAATCCCTGCCATCTCTGGCAGACTTATTTTGGTGGGTGTTGTGATGCAGGCTTTTGTTCTCTTAGAACTGGAAGGAGACATTTAAATGATAACTTTTGAATGTGGTATTAAAAAACTTTCAAATAAGTAATTGTTCAGAATAGCTCTTCCAAAAGCAGCTTGCTTTCTTTAAAAATCCCCTGAGACTTTTGTTCTTGTTTGTTTGTTTGTTTTCTTGAATGCCCACATTTCTCCCCCCTCCCCCAAAAGATTCAAAATTACTCTGTAGCATAGCAGAAACAAAACAGTTGTGGAATTCCCCCCAAATGCCTTTTTGTCTAAATCCCAGTGAAAGTCAATGGTGTTGGTGCTCCAAAACCAGTTAATTATTTTAAAAATCCTACCTAAATAAAGCGATCTATCACCTTGGTTTTGCTGAGTAACATTTACAGAGCCCACACTGTAATGGATTGTCTCTTCATTGAAGGAGGAGGATAAAACATTTTTAGATATCTACTTTGAAGGTAGGGGTCATGCCAGTTAGAGCAAAAGTAAGCAGTATTTTTCACTCCAGTGTCTGGTGGATGAGTGAAGTTGAAGATAAAGCTGTGGTGTACAGTCAGCTAGACACTCGTAGCCATGGAGAGATGCAGCAGCTAACTGAAACTAATAAATCTTTTTGTGTTCGACAGTTCTGTCCAAGAAAGTAAAAGGCATGTGGTAACAATGAGTATGACTACATTCATTTTTGTTGTGAGGTTGCAGTTATAGATAGAGTTATGCCATTAGCTGTTTCATCCCCGTATTAGAAATGCAGCAGGGCATGGTGTGAACAAAGCAGTTTCTTTACATGCATAAGTGACACACAGGAACCGAATTCTTGCTGTCTTTCAAAATTTCTCCTTCATTATATGCTTTCTCTTGGAGCAGAGCTTTTGAAATCTGCCAAAGGCATCACAGTACTGGTTAACAGTTGGGCTCAATGATCTTAAGGGTCTTTCCAATGTAAATGTTTCTGTGATTCTATCCTATGGTTCTATCTAACTTCTCTGACAGGTTTCCACTTCTCAGTCTGGCTCGGCAGACCCAAAGTGCCTATTCAAACTCTGTGTGTGATGCAAGAGAGCAAATATTTGCCCCATTAAATAGAAGTTTGGGAGAGGCAAGTGACTCGTCAAGTTATAGAGTGGAATCCTTTCATCTTGGCATTCTTGAATGGCTTGTGGACCTAAATATTGACGTTTTGATACTGTGCATCTACAGAAAGGAGTAAGTGAAAATGAAACAGAACTGAAAAAATGTCTTGGTCAGAACTTTCTCACAAAAAACTGTGAAAGCAAGCATTTCATAAATATATGCTAGTATAGGTAAGGTTTTCTGGTGAAAATAAATAGCCTTTTATTTCTGGAGTTTTGTATTTGAAACACTTTGAAAAAAAAGCTTTTCAGATAGGAAAAGAAACCCACTAAATATTTGGAAGTATGTTTTCGAAACCATTGTTTTGAAAATAAATTAAGTGAAAATAAATGAAACAAAAATAAATTAAACACATCATCCCTTTTGATTTGCTAAAAATTGAAGACATGCTTTGTTTTAGATTGTTGTGCTGTAACTTCTTTTTAATTGTCAGCAACTGCAAAAGATATCTGTACAGCCTTGATCAGGAGTTCCTAGATCTGTATGTGAGCTTCCTGATACAATGATCTCTCAGGTTAATATTTCTATGATACACTATGCTTTTATTACTGCAGTGGTGCAGACTCCAGCTTGGCTGTGTGCTGTCTCTCAGAAGTTGAAGTAATATGGTGGTTAAAATATAAATGGGAAAGGAATTAAATAGTATTTTGATTTTTTGTCCCCTGGATTTTTAAAGGAAGTAGACAGCTATTGAAATATTCCCACAAACAGATGTACCCTTTGAATTTTACGTAGGTCCTGTTTTAAGAGCTAAAGTGGAATATGGGTTTTGCTGGTTATTTTGCATGGAAGTCAGCTTTACATTCATTATTTTATTGCATGCAGTACTCAGGTGCTTCTGGTCACTGACAGTAGGCAAATTATCCAACTAAAACGTATTTTCAGTTTAAATATGAAAGGAAGGAGAAAGCCTGAAACATTTTTTTTCTCATGACAGCATTTAATTGCATCCCTCATTATTTCTGACGGTATTTAATTTCCTTTTTGCTTTACCCTGTGCCTACAAAAATAAAAGTAGCAAAAAAATAAAACAAGACAATTGATTTAAGAAAAAATCAAAGGGGGGACCAAACCAAACCCCTGTATTCAAATGCACCTACACAATGAGTTTTAGGAGAAGTCGAGAACAAGACCTTGAATTCTGTGGCTCTGTTTATGCTCTAGTTTGTCCATAACTCAAAATCAAATATCTGGTCTCACAACTACATGTGAAATTTTAATATGGTAAAAGGACTGCTTGAAAATACTGTTTGAAGAGGCTATAAGAAAAGACTTAGCTAGGAAGCATGGCCAAGATTTAAGCCAGTACTTCAAATGTGAAGCATTTGGCAACAAGAGATCATTTTCATCAAAAAAGACGTCCTAGTTCATTATTTTTGTTCTGAGAATAATGTGATTCTTTGCTTAAAGCTTCTCAGTGTACCAGCAAGCAAACATTATATAAATAGAATCAAAATGCATTTTTTCTTAAATCAAATAACATAGCACCCTAAAGAAATTAATAGCATTATTTTACAACCATGTGAAATGTGAGATATGACCTGTTAATGTACAAAATTGATGCATCCCCTCCCATGCAAAATCAGCCTATTTATGTCTGGGTTGGGACTGGCACAGTTGGCCCAAGTGACTGGAACACTCAGGGGCTTTGTTTGTTTACTGCTGCAGTGCAGCACAGTTTCCACTGGATAGCTGTGCTAAACTGAGGTAAGTTCAGACAGATGTACATACAAGTGGACAGACACACTCAGATTTCCTTGGACTGTACATCCAAGTGTTTTAATCAGAGCTTTATTCACCTGTCTGAGCATCAAGCCCTCTCTTCACCTTGGTGCATGCCTCTAATCATCCTGTCATGCTAGGAAGTAGTTTGCTCCTCTTTCTCCTCTTCCTTCCCATGGTACAAATAGTACAGATTTGAGTCTTCTGACAGTTTGTGGTATTTAGGTCTCCCTTCCTTTGCCAGTTCTTTTGGGGAGAGAAATTTTTCTTTGCTGGGCTCTGGTGCTTGCTTCAGGGAACCATGGAAATTCAGGAGTATTCTTTGGCTTCTCAGAGATTCAGTTCTGTTCTACTGGATTTGGAGGATTTGACTGCAGTAAGAGCCATGCCTGTGGAAAAGCAAACAGACCTCAGAGGTCATTTTTTAGAGCAGGAGCTCTTTGGAACAGTAACACAAGCTCTGACAGGGTGGGCACAGAAGAGGAGGAAAGAAGGGAGGCCAGAGAGATCCATGACTAATGCAGCAGTAGTCCAGATAGATTTGAATCTTACGACAGATTTCAACTATGCCATGGACTGGCTTGACTCTGATCCCACTGAAATCAGACTTCAAGGAGGGGCAGAAGGGTACCACTGATTGATTTTATATAATTCTACGTTTCATTACTGTTCTGATCAAGTGCTGGAGTGCATTTAATGTACCCACAAATTACTTTTAGGAGTATCTCACTGCTACTGCTGACGATAAATTCATGAAATAACATACACTTCCTGTGCCTAGTGTGTGCCAAGTTTGTGCATGTCTGCATTCAAATACAGATGAAAAATGAAATTTGTTTGGCTTGAGCAGTTTTCACTGACAGCATAACTCATTCCTCTTGAGTTCCTGGATAAGCTGAAGCTGAAACTATTTGTTCTGCTTTCACTGCCCAGTGCCTGAAAGCTGGGGTTAGAGCTGCCTTGCTTTATATCAAAGCTGTGCTGAGGCACACCAACAGCCAGGGCAAAGGCAATAGGCTGTCACTTTCCCAATCCTCCCAGTTCACCCACACTTTAGTACAAGACCTTAGAGAAGGAATAGACTTAGTTGCAGAAATACTGAGAGCTCCACATGACTTTCAGTAATTACATGAAAATGGGTTTCTTGATACTATTTTGTTAATTGTCTGATACTTGACAATAATCCTATGTCTATATATCCTTCCTTTTTCATGCTGGAAATACTGGTAAATTCATGTCTTGCAATAATGATAATTGCAGTGAAAGCATAGTTGTAAGATTAGAACTCGTTTTTGTTGAACACACGTCTATTTTATCTTGACAGCTAATTTACCTCAGCACTTTTCCAGCACCAAGAGAGTGTCACTCCAGTTAAATGGAGACTCCTCCTGACTGATAGAAATGTTAGTTAGCATTAGCAATTGCACCAATACCGAATACTAGCTTGATTTTAGAAGAAAATATGAAGTTTTAAATCCTGCCTATTGATTAAATAAGGTGACTGTCCAAGAAGGAAACATGGCGAGACTTCCATCTTAAGAATCTGTCTTTAAAAGGTGTTCAAAGATTTTTGCAAGCATATTTAGTAAATATAGGACCAGCTCTGATTTACACTATGATTAGTGCCATTACTCTGGAAGCATGAGTCGGCCATAAAAATGTTACAAATCAATTAAGTCCATGTTCTAACACTGCAGGTTGCTACTCATTGAAAAATACTCATAAATGAGAGTCCATCATTAGAACATCCTGTAGCTGGATTATTCTTCCATTGTTCTCAACCAGTATATATGTAATATATGAAGATACTAAGCATGCTTGCTAGCTTTTTCCTGTGTTATTAGTGCAGTGAGGTACCTTAGTTTAGAACCTACTCCAAAGAGCACAGTTTTCAGCAGCATCAGAAGTGTGTATCACTTCAGGCTGTATCAATCAGTACGAAGTATCAGCTGTCACTTTTGAAAGAGTGGGCAGTGTAGCAGATGGAGGCACAATTTTGAATTTCCAGAATTTGTACTATGAGTGTACTAAAAAAGACTATTTGCAGCCTCAAATCCTACATCTTCTATGCTTACTTATTCCTTCAGAAAACACCTTTTTAATGACTTACTGCTTCCAGTGCATTGAGTACAAACTTTTTCTTTGATATTGCAACTTTTCCAAAATACCAAAGCAATGTGAGAGAAACATCATCTGTATGCTTTGCCAAACAGATTGACTTTGGCTACCCACATAAATTTTCTGGATCTTTTGATCAAATACTCCACCCTGTTGCAAATTTGGAATTCATGCCAACTATAGCATCCAGCAGTGAGATAAGTCTGACTTCCTTCATGTGAACTACAGTGGAGATTTTAAATTCTTATTTGTGATAAATATTCAGTATATATTGTTACAAATGCTGGTCAAATAATTTATTCCTCAAATGATTAGAAAATACTGCTGTTGCTTTTGAATTCAATCAACTTAACATTCATTCTCAGAAAGATCTCGTTCCAATGTTGGTACAAGTACTACTGCTTTTCATTTCATAAATGTTTGCAAATACACATTGCTAGCTTTTGTTGTGATCCAAAATTTTAATAGTTGGGAAAAAATTATATTTTTACTGGAAAATGATGTTTGGATATTGGAAGACAAATAGCAGACATGGCTCACCCACTGAAGGCAGTGGGACTTTTTGTGAAATTTCCATTTAGTATGTCTGACAGAAATGGGCTTCATGCTGCTTCAGTTCAAGATATTTCCAAAAACATTGTTGGGAAACATTATGGCTGATGGTTTTCATCAATCAGGAATACTCAGTATAGCCAGATCCTGTTACTTACGAAATCTTAATTTAAAAAGTAACAGGTGTAAAAATGTGCTGAGATTGTCCAGGATTGGAAGTATCCTGTAAGGAAGAATAAGGAAGCTTAGCCAGCATGTTCAGGCAAAACAAAAAGAGGGATATGATTGTATTCTATAACTACATTAGAAAAAGTGCTATTTAAACTAAGGGAAATGCTGATGCAAGAACAGATGGTATAAACTATTTGTGTACAATTATTCTGGATTTGAAAAGGTTTCTAATTCTAAAAGAAATGAGACTCTCTGAAGCCCTCCCCTAAGAGTACCAAGAGCAAAAACACCAAAAAAGCCCAACCCCCAAACCAAAAAAAATCTAATTGATTATAAGCAGAGCCATCATATGAAAAAGATTATATGGCATGGTTGCCTACAAAAACAAGGGACTGAACTCAATGACCCAAGAGTCCCTTCCAATCTGCTGTTCTTAATTAGATATATGAGTATCATGGGAGCTCTTCTAGCCTCCAGCCTGTTCCTGCAAGAAGATCCTTTTATTTGTGTAACTTCTCACTGATATCCCTGCAAATCTGCAGATCCCTCCTGACATGTAGGTGATATGGATTCTTGGATCAAATTCTAGGGAAGGGTTCATGATCCCAGAAGGAAATTCTGTATCTGGCTTCTGTTTTCCTTCTTGATTTTGCATGCAGCTTCTGTTTCAATTCCCGAAACTCCCTTCTATTCATTCTTTCATTTTTCTTGTGAAGATAACATTTCTTCTTGAAGAATGAATTAAAAACTCATAAATAATACATTTATAATTAAAATCCATATGGCTGGGAATAGTTTTACATGCACAATACCTGTTGCCAAGACCTGAGTGTCCTTGTCACTGTGAAATCTGTGCAAGTGGAGCATTCAGTGGCTTTCAGACCCTTGAACCAACACTGTAACTTTCATTTCTGCAGGTCAGGTCTTGTGCCATAAAAATTGAAGCACATACTTCTCATAGGATCACTGGGCAAATGTTAAGGTAGCCTAAGCTTCCAGTGTCTGTGGGGAAAAAATTGTAGTGGGACCCTCTGAAAATTAAGCTCTTGATCCGGTAGCATCATAGATGATCACACAGATGCCCTTTATGGAGCTCCATAGTGCAGTAGTTTTTGAGTCTGAATCCTTATCTTGCCACTAACAGTCACCTCAAAGTACTCACTAAAGTCTTTCCTTTACACAGGATATAACCTGGCTGTTTCTGCCTCTGTTGCTTCACCTGAAAATCAGGGCTGAATGTTGAGGACTGAACATATTTGCAGGGGGTATCTGGAGTCTCTGATAGAAAGTCCTACTTGTAAATTGTTATGATAAAGATCTGTCCTAGAAATTATGTATCGCACTGGAAGTTCTAACTTGCTATGATGGCAGATGGGAATAGAATGATTCCCATTAATTTGGGATGGCTGGTAAAGCCCAACAACTTCAGTTACTGCTTTCAGTTGTTCAGGGGTTCTCTAATGTGCTGTTTTCACAGGGAAGTTCACCAATAACCCCAGGAGTTCTTACTGTTCGTGAGCTTGCTATGTGAAAGCCACGACCTCCAAAACTCTGAAGGACCCATTTGCTCATGCCAGCAGCCATACTAGGTCTGCCTGCTAGGCACCCCCTGCCAAGGGGGAAGTATGCTACTAGGGTCTGAAAGGAATACAAGCCAGCCTCAAATGCTGAATAAAGAGGACTGAGATTTTCTTTGATCTCTATTCTGAGTGGAAAGGATTTGATTCTGGCATTTTTATTTAGCAGTGTTTTCTCTTTGACTTTGTACTGAGATGAGTGTATTTCTTCCTATTCTGGACACTGTAGTCAATAATCTTAGAATTTGATTGCATTTTAAAAAATACTTTATTAGAGCAAACCTCTGCCTTTGACATGTTCTGTGTCACTGTTAAAAAGTTTTAAAATTCAATCCTGACTACTAAACCAACGAAAAACCCATAATGCCACTATTTCACTCTGCACTGCAGAAGGTAGCTGAGTGTCTTATCTCTGGAAGTCTAAGACACAACCACTAATCTCTGATAAGCACAGACCAAGAACAAACTGGCAAGATAAAGGCTGCAGCTCTCATCAGACACAGGCCAAGAGGTTTCTTTGGCCTTAAATTTAGACAGTTAAATGTTTTAGAAAGGCAAACTGTCTTCATTTTCTATTAAATAGATCAACTGAACTCAGAAATATCAGATCACCTTTGTTTATGCAGAGAACGTGGGCAAAGGCAAGACTGTCTGCCTGTGAGAGGAGTCAGGAGAGCCTCCTCGCTTTATGATTTCATGCTCCTATTTCCCGTTTAAAACCACTGTAATCTGTACTGCTGTTTATCTTCAGGGACTGTTCCCCAATTTAATTTGTTAATCTTTTTTAACAGCGTAGGGAAATGGAAAATACAGTATATGCATTGAATATTGTCGTTTGGTCTGGAGGATATTTCAGTGCATGTTTGGGGCAATTTGATTTTTTCATAGGTATATACTGGCTCTGCCTTGGTCCCATTGCCAGTGCAAGTGATTTTGAATTTGACCAAACAATTTTCCGCTTTGTTTCTTCACATTTAAGATAGCAATTGTTTTGTGCTGTGGGAGTCCTAAATTTCAAGATCTGCAGGCTTTTTTTTCTCTTCCTTCTGACTTGCAGGATATATTCATTGCAATGAAGTTTTGGAGGAAATCAAATCTGCCCATATAAGGAAACGCATGGAAAGCCATTCTGGAGATGTAGAAAGCATAACCATTTATCAAACAAATCAAATCTGTTATTTTAGAAGGCACTTTGGGTTTACTTCTTTTCACCTTAGTTTGCTTCTCACAGAGGTCACAAAGCTTTATTATTTGGTGGAACTGAGTGGTTTTGAGCTATTTTGATTTGGACATTTTAAAATGAGAAATTAAAATCATTAGCTACACTTCCATCTCTTCAGCTGCCACCTAAGACCAGTCTTAGGTCGACATCTCAAAGGGATGAAATCCCTACTCTGATCTTTTTAATTTCGCTATGACATCTGGATTTTCACTGCACTGCTTGTAGGATATTCAAACTATTTAAAACACTTTGAGGTCAGTAACTTTGATTACAAAGTCCCCAGTCAGGAAGAAGTCAACTTTACCTCAGCATCCTTATGTTTTTACACAGGGACTCACCATTACAGAGGTTAAAAGAGTCTGAATATCCATGTAGAGTCATCTGATTCTCAAGCTGAAGGTAATCAGGGTGGTCTCTTCCTGTATTTTTTCCTTTCTTGGGTAAAAGTATATTCATTTAATCTGTGAGTTATTCAAGCAGCTTTCAAACATGTTTATAGTTCCTGAAGGTCTGTGCTACTCTTTCTGTTGAGCTGGAACTGAACTGATTTGCCAATTAACATAAACTTTGATTTTATGAGCCACATTATGAACAGTATAAAATAAAGGGGTGAGGGATTTAAAATTATTTTCTGTAATTTGTACAGGTAGCATTATCTTTCGAGAATGTGGAAAAATCTTACTTCCAATTTAAAACAATAAAAACTCATTATGTGAAGATTGTTGCCCCCATTTCACTGGTTTGGAAAAACACACCAAAGAGACTGTACCACTACCTGCTCAATACGTTCAGTTCCAGACTTTCCAGACTTCTATTCAGAAACACTGTATAGTTACATTTCCAGTTAAAATTAGCATTAACAGTGGTGAACACCTTATGCTTGTCATTCTCAAAATTTCAGATTTTTTTGCATTCTGGCAATCCCTATATTTGAGTGTCAAAGCAAGCAATTTTACATTGCCTTGTATTCCAAAGCCCTGAGTACCTGCCCTTTGAGGATCCATGCTCCTTCTCTTGGTGGTACAAACACTAAGATGTCTCAAAGTGGGACCCTCAAAATAAATGAACTTATTTTGGGATGAGACATTAAATGACTTACACCAGGATTCACTGTAGTTTTGGTTAGCCTTAAGACAGCAAATCAGGAAATTGTCACTCCTTATATTGTGATTGTTGTCATTCCTTTCCTCACACGAAGCCAAATGGAATCTCTGTGAGCAAAGACTCTTGTAGAAACTTATTTTCTGTCTGAGTCCAAGAGCAGGTGTGTGAGGCATGTCAGAAATATGTCATCTGATCTGCTTTCTCTGTCTGATCCAAAACATGCAGTCAGTATTCTTCAGGTTAGATATGTTAAAATGCATAACGATGCTGACCAAATCCGGAATTCTGTACTTACAGTCAAATAAAAAGAAGCCAAAGATCCCATATAAGAACAGGCTATAAGCTGGTGGCTTATTTTTCTTTGCAACTGTTATGCCACCTCTACTGGGAGACAGGGTAGAAAGTGGTCTATTGAACAGCAGTACCAGAAGTCAGATTACTTTCTTTATACTGTTTTAGGTTGTTGAGGCAGAGGGATGGCTATTCTTTATTTTTTGGGGGGGTGGGGTGGACAGTTAGGTTTTTAGTTTTCTTGTTTGTTTTTTGAGAGGCAAAAGAATTACAGTAGATGGAGCACAGTGTTTGAAGGGTGCATGGATTTGAGACCGGGACCGGCTTCTGTCCCGCCTGTTCAGGGTACAAGCAGAATGAGGTTGAGTCAATCTGCACCCACTGGGGAAGACAAGTTCTGTGTGGTGTTTTTAAGTGTGTGTTATGTAAGGATGAAAGTCTTGGCAAATAGTCTTCTATGTATCTTCCACTGTATAAATAATTTTGACAGCTTTGTTGAATAAATCAGGATTGATTTAATATGTACAGCGCTTGAACACTTTTCAAGTGTTTTCATATAAATCTCTTGATTTCACAACCTGTTTATGGTGATCTCTTATGAGACCATGTGGCTGCAGTGAGAGCTTCACTCAGTGCTTGTGGTTGTAACATGTCTTTTCAGTATGAGAGGAGAGCAGTAAGACTTACCAGCACACTATTGCAGCTCTGTAAATGAAGTATCCTTTATACCCTCACTCTGTTACTAAGGATAAGTTTCCATCTTTTCTTCAAACTAGGGAAAAACTGCAGGAATTTGATGGAATGGATCTGCATTTCTTATATCACTCCATTGGATGCTTTACTGTGTGTAATTTTAAACTCAGTGCCATTTACCTGCATGTGAGAGTTTGTTGCAACTGTCATTTAAATTCATTTTATAAATGGAAAACTGCAGACAGCTGTATGAACTTTGGCTAAAACATCTGTGTTGCAGTTTCATCTCTTAGGGCCTCAGCTTTTCCTAGACTTCTGCAGTTTGTGGCTATGGAGAGAATGAAAACATTTTTTCTTCTCTGCTTAGCTACGAATCCATTTGATAAGGTTCAGCTTTGGTAACCAAATCCCTTTTGAGAATGAAAGAAATTAATTTTTTCATTCTTAAAGAAAAAGTTTACAGTCTTTTAGAAACGCTGTACTCCTGAGGTGGGTGTGGGTAGGATGTTAAATCTGGTGGGAAAGTTGCCAGAAAGGGCTTTATGCATTTGAATGTGCTTAGAAAAAAATAGCTCTTAATTATTTAATTTTTTTTGATAGGGTGGGGTGATGCCTAAAGAAGAATATTATCAATAGGTTATTTTCCTCATAAGCTAAATGCTGTCACTTTGGCGTGATTCAGGTTTGTGAACAATGCAAAGCTAACCTGCCTTTGAGGAAAAACCAGAGGCTATTCCCTTTCTAGACTCACAAAGCCTTCAGGAGGAGTCTAATGCATGAAAAGAGCTCCAGAGAAACTCTCCTTCATGCCATTGTTGCACATGGGATTTACAGTCTTGCAGCCTGCTCTTTGTCCTTTTTATGGTAGGGAAAGCATCCATGAAAAGAATTAGGAAACTGCTGCTGTACTATCCTGAGTTGGGAGGAAAATGTGTTTTCCCTAGAAGAGACAGCTCTTCCTTTCTCCCCATCCTCATTCTACAGAATGAGCAGAAATACAGGAACAAGGATCAATACTTCCTTCCAAGATTACACTGAGGATTTTATGGCAATCAGAAACGACTGCAACATGTTATGGCATTAAATTTATGCCTTTGCAACTCTACAGCACAGTGTAGCAACTACTGAACTTTTAATATATCTTCATGTAGCATTTACCTATCCTTTGTTGACCTTTCCTCCTGTCACCCATCAAACTTTCTCATACCCTAGGGTAGCAAAGACACTCCAAAGTGAATGTGTGTGTGAGAGAGTTGCTTAATACTACAGTTATTTCAGTTATATTTCACACAACCTAAACTTGAGTTATGAAGCATAAACCAGTGAATTCATGTGTTTCTGGGTTCTTTGAGGGTCACTGTTTTGACACCATACAGTTAATCTTGGAAGATTTATTCTCTTGGACTACAGAACTTTAATCTCAAGAGATATCTGCATTAATTTAGTATCAAAGGGTTTGTTTACATAGAGAATTGATCAGCATTGCTACAGCAGAAATAGCTTTATTTCAGTGTAACTCCCTCATGTGGACATTGTGCTCTGGAATAAAACCGGCTTTATTCTGAAATAATTACTCTTACTAATTGTTCCAGAATAGAGTGTCCACAGGAGGGAGTTATGCAGAAATAGCCATAACAGAATAGTTACAGCTCTCTGATTACATTCACTGGGTAGGAATGCCTTGTGCAAGGGTGGCACGAGATTTGCAAGGGTAAAAATGTGGTAGATACTGTCATTTCTGCTCTTCTCAGCCAGCTGGGTTGCTGGTGTTAGCTTTCTCTCCTGTACAAACATTTGTTGTTGCCACAGTGTTCTGGGAAACTGCAGCAATTTTGCTTTGATAGCACTCTCCAAATAACTCAATAAATTTAATACAAAATAGAGCTTTGTCTCTTGTCTCCTCCTCCTCCATTTATTTTCACTTTCTAAATTCAGTTACAATTTGAACATTACATTCTTGGGTTAAAACCAAGTTTTTATTTTTTCTTACAGTGTTCCCTGACCTGCTGGTATTTGGCAGTTCACTGACCTTTCATGCCTCTCATTATGTCTGAGCTAAAGAACACCTTCTTGAAAGACCTTTTCACCCTCGTCACCATATAGTCAGGCTTTACCACCAAAAAGGACATCAGGATGTCTGGTTTTCTTGGTTGCTTTTCTCCCCAGTAACAGCAAAGAGCTGTTTGCTAAAATACATTTCAGACATTGCTGATAGCTGCCTGAATTTCAAGTGGCTGGAAAAAAAAAACTCTACAACAAACCAGAGAAGCAAGATAAAAGTAAAATTTTAACTTCTCCCATAAAACCTGCAGTTACAAAATATATTTCGTGACTCTTCGGAAATCTTAAGGAATTGAGGTTTTGGGCATTTTTGTGCAAGCTGTCCTGTGAAGATGAGAATAATGTGTTTTAATTCTAGCTCTGCTAAAGAATCAGTCTGTGGCCCTAATAGAATCTCCTATGTGCCACCATTTGCTCTGTCTGTGCCCAGAGGCACGCTGTACAGCATGTGTGACAGTTCAGAGCACCAGGTAACAGGTCACTGCAAGTGCTGAACATTAATTTTTACTGCTTAGGTTGCAAGTTCTAAAAGAAGTGTTCAGGGAAGTGGCTCAAGAATGGAAGCAAAGGTGCTGAAACTCTGATAACCTCTCTGTGATATATTGTGGGCCGTAATGAGCTTACTCTTGCAGTTCTTCAAGCCAGTTCAAAGTCAGATGGTTTTATTGCCATAGGCATGAACCTGAGTTAATAACCTTCTTTTCCAAGGTGTAGCACTATCCTAAGACAGTTGCTCATGGTGCACAGTAACCTGGCTACCTCTAGGAGTGCTGGCTCAGCAGGCTGGCCGCCAGGCAGAATATAGTGTAGACATTAAATGCAAAGGCTCGTGTGTGAGGATAGCAACATGTTTCAAATAATCACCCTCGTTGAACAGGAATTTGGCTTCCAATTTGCAGAAGAGTACTCCTAGCCAGTATATTGGGAAGGAAGGAGTGAGTGGAGAAGAGGTCTGAACAGGAAGGAAAAGTTTAACTACCGTTAAAATCAAAGGTAATCCAGGAAAATGCTGGCTCACTGCTCTGAGTATAGCAACATAGATGCTTCAAAATGGTGATAACTGGTACTACAGAATAAAAGAAGCTGCACTAAGTGTAGTGAGAGAGAGTCTGTAGTGAAAAGGACAGAACACACCAAGGTTGAAAGAAATTCTCATGGAATCACAGAAAAACAACTAAACCAGATGGCTTCTTTCCCTTCCCTCAACAAATAGCCTGTCCCTCTACCAATGCTATTTCCAATGAGCATAAAAATCAGTGGAAAACTCTTCAGTCTGTAACAGCCTTTTACATTTTGGAATACTGCTGTTTCTCCTCACTTTGGTTTTCTCTTCACTGAAAAAAATAGTTTCAGCTTACTCGGTTTTGCCTCATAGGTCTTGCTGTGTAGATCTCCACTTGCTCTTGTTGCTCTCTTCTAGACTGTTTCCAGCAAGTTCATTTGTCATTCATGCATGGCATTTGAGGCCTTACCTGTGCCTCACCTAGAGGCCAAAGGACTACTTCATGTATTTTAAGTACTTTATATATTCTGCTATGTTTTTTATTTGCACTAGTTTAATGTGAGGAAAGAGAAGCAAGTGCTTTTGCAAATAAGCTAAACATACTCATTCATAGTCCAACTAGCACTCAAAGTGAAAGGGAGGAAATGGGCCAGACCTGGGCTGCTACCAAGCTTAACAGAAGCTTTGAATAAGGAGTGATTTCCTCCCACAGAAACAGTATAAGAGGAGAACCAGGAAAATGGCAAGAGAAAGAGCAGCAAATGAAAAGCAAGGTTCTCTCAGCTACAGGCATCACAAAGACCAAGATTAGATAAAAAAGTTTGTGCCTTGATGTTAGAGCTACAGTTCAGTTGCTTCCTCTAACACAAGACTCCTATGCATCATATAACAACTGCTAATTCAGACAGGGTGTTTCTAAATTGGATTAGGAGGTAATAAAGGCATTCAGTCCCACCTGGATCTCTAGAGTAACTGCTTGCATTCAAATCAGGCAGGGGGGAATCTCATTAAATATCAGTGTTTAACTGTGCAATGATTAATAAATGCATTTTGGCTGGCTTGATGTGGAAAGAAAACAGAAAGTAGAGTGAGGATTAAGGAGGGATCTTAAGCAGATCAAGAGAACCAAGTGGTCAAAGGGACTTACTTTTCTGTTATGGAAGATGTATTCACTTTGGTGGGACTTAGACATCATGGAAAAAAGGGGGCCCTGTATTGTCCTTGCAGCAGCTTTAGCAAAGCTCTTCAAATGGTATATTTCATGGTACTGGGGAATCTTTTGTCCTGCACACTCTTTCCAAGGCTTCACTGTGGCAGCATATTTTGCTGTTTTCCTTCAAAATAGTGTCTCAGCAAACATGAAGAAAGTATTAAAATAATAAAAGCTATAGAAGGAGATCAGGCAGAGAAGAGAAATCTCTTAATTTGGCCATGAAGTGCTGATCCATAACAACAGAGGCTTTGAGCACTGAAAACTTTTAATGCCCTTACTTCTAATCTAGTGCAGTGCCTCTCTGGAAAGAGAACTCTTAAATCTGCACTTACTTCTGACAAGTAAGTCACTAAGGCACTGAAGAGATTTTTTGTAAAGAAGAATGTCAGATCTATTTCTTCACCCTGCCTGTTGAGTTATTGAATGCTGAAATTAATTGTCTACCTGTCCAGTGATATAATGCTTTTCAGTCACTGCATAATTACCTTTGCAGAAGGAATAGAGCAGAGCATTATCCCCATCCTCCCCTGAAATGTCCTCATTTCTCAGCAGATTTGTAGAAGATTACAGCCTTTACCAGCAGTACAGTGAAGCCCACAAAAATGGGTCACCCATGGCAGTGCAGACTGCCTTTTCCAACATGTGGCATTGTGAGAGAGTGAAATATTCCCTTGGGGAATATTTCCTTGAGATTGATTATTTGGTAACTGTAACAGTTAAAGCAGTGTCCTATTTATCACTGTTCTTCATTAAACTGAGAGGCAGGATGTTCATTAAAAAGAAGAATGTTTCTTCTAAATTAAAAGAAATTGTAATTCAGACCAACTGCTTGCATGCTAGATTTCCACAGCTGCTGTTCTCAAAGTGAGGGGATTCAGAGTGAATTGTTTCTGAACAGGCACTCAGGTGGTCAGATTAGACTCCAAGGTCCTGTCCTGAAGTGTTGCACTGCAGTTGTTTCAGTAGCACCGACTCATGTTAAAAAGTATCTGGATATTAAGGAGAGGACAGTGGGTACACCGTTCCATCTGTCTCCTTGGACACAGAACCTGGCTGACATACATAGGATCCCTGGGTTTTTTTCTCCCCTGCTCCCTGTGCTACTTGGGAAGCAGTCAGCCCTGTGCTTCTTCTTACCCCACAGCTTGCTATCTTCTTTAAATATCCCAGTCCAACATGAAAACCTGATTTGGTAGCTAAACCTGTGCCAAATTAAAAACTCCTATGTGAAGCCGTCCTCAGAGGGCTGCAAGATCTGATCAAGGGGGTAAAGATTGGATTTTCTATCCTCTTAGCCTGGCATGTGAAGCTGTTTCTTAAAGAATTTAAACTATGTAATTGAGGCTCTTTGTTTTGTTTTGTATTTTTCTTGAAACAGGACTAATATGGAAATTTAAAGATCTAAGTGGTCCCTTCTGAAAGTTCCTAACATTGCTATCAGTATCATTCCTTTTTATAAACAGAACTGTTACAGTTCTAAGAAATAAAGTATTCAAAGAATGCACTCATAAAAGATTACGCATACAATGGAATTTTTTAGCCTCAATGGGAACAGAAGGCTTTGTGAGAAGTGTTTGTGAGCAATGAACATAATGTTTAAATCAATTTTTAAGCTGTTGCTAATGAAACACCACCATTTGAATAAGGGGATTCAAGGCATGCATCTTACAGATGCACAGCATATCAGTTCCTGCCCGGCATATCAAGACTCTGGGGCTTTAGAGTGTGAAACAAGTGTTCAAACAGGACCATTCTAGAAGGGGAGGGGAGGAGGGAAAGAGCCTTAAATGCAGCTTGAAGTGATGTGAGATTTATTCCCTTAGATCGTGTTTTCTGTAGTTTCATCATATGATTTGGCAGTTCTGCAGAGCTGGTGTTAAATACATCCATGGGAGTGTGACAGAGATACTTCTGAGCCTTGGGTAAGTGGCAGACCTCACAGAAAAGAAGTTACATGACAGCTCCTACCTGTTCCACTTTGAAGTTCAGCTTTTCTTTCTTTTGTGGTCTCCAGTCTGTTTCCCCCATCACATAACTGATCTGACCACACCTTTGGGGCATTCCTTTTGGGGGGGCATGGCTGGTGATACTGCCCCTACTCAGATTTTTCAGTGAATGGGAAGGTTGGGGGCATCCTTCCGCTTCGTCCTCTCTTCACATGCATTATCTGCTGCCAGAAGTCCTCCAGGCAGATACTCTTCACAACCCAGCCCCAGCATTGCTCAAAATTAGCGATGAAGAAATACAGTTAAGGATGAGTTGGTTATTCTCAAGGGTTCGGTAAATGGTTCAGATGGGTACATATCTTCCAGACTATGAATTGTTTCCAAATAATTTCCCCCAAGAACCAAGAAGGTTTGTTTCTTGAGTCTGCAAAAAGGTTCATTGCCAGACAACATGGGTGCTTGGTCTTGGATGGATAACTCTTGAGCTTAAAATTAATTTCCAGCATGATATATGAATGTTTCTGTTGCCTTCTCACAACCATCAACAAAACCTTGCCATCACAATTTTTCTCTTGCACACACATTTATTTCTACGAACGTCCATGAATGACAAGCAAAATGAGACACACACACACATAAAAACCCACCAACTGCATTTAGTTGTTCTTTATTCAAGTGAATGCTTAGATTGACTGTTGCACAAGAGTTGCCCGAAATTGCATAGAGCTGCGTATCTCTGCTATGAATATATCTCTGGAATTTCCACTGCTTAGCACAGTTTGTTACATACTCATTCCAGCAAGGATAACCCACTAGAAAATAAACCACTGGGAAGTACTGCACTTAGCTAGATCTTTCTTTGGCCTATTTTTTTTATGGTGCTTTTGTTTAACTGTCACTGCATCTGGTGAGCACATTCAGACTGAGAAGACAGAAAAAAAAACAACATAGAGAGCAAGTGAGAAGTTCTTGGAATATTACAAGCTGCTGTGTGATTGGGAATGGCAGGGCATGCAGGTGGAAAACTCTCTCCAAAGGTGACACTGCAGTGGGAAATTTTGATACTTATTAGCTAGCAAATTGTCTGAAGAAATAACCTTGAAGTAAATGTTCAGCTGCAAACAAATACTGAATGTCCTGCTCTTCTTAATTTCTTTCCCCATTGATTCTTACACCCTATGCTTTTCAAGATGTGCTTTCTGAACTGTATTGTTTGAAATCTTATGGTCCAGATGGCATGTTTTCTAGATCTAGGGACTACTGTACATTTTTAAATTTCTTCAGTTGTTTTTATTTTAAAGTGATGGTCCCACTTAGACAATAAAACAGATTATTGTCTATTTGCAGATGCCATTTGGGATGAAGCAGAGATTACCATTTATGCATTAAAGAGAGAAAGTAGTTCATTATTCCATCTGCAAGAAAGCTGATGTGCTGAATCCTTAGAAACAGCAAAGCCTGGTTCCCATGCTGTCCTGTGCACCATGTTTCCCAAAGATGCTGTCTTCTGGCAGCTCCTTTAGCCTGCATATGTGTATAAGCTGTTGTCTAAAACAAGAGGATGTATTGTCCTTAAAAAAATATGAGAGTAGAATACCTCTACCCTCATTCTTCACACATGGACTTATGCCATTGTCAGGATTGCATAAACAAAGTGTGGTGTTTTTTCTAGTCTTCCTTTTCCTCTCCCTTAGAACTTTGTTCTCTGAGAGGTTTTCAAAAGGGGGAAAAAACCAGCCCAACACTTAAAGGAACACTTGAGGGCATCTAATTCATACTGACCATTTTGAACCTTTCCTTACCCCACCCCTCAATGGCCCAAGCAGGACAAGAATTAGCTTTAAAGTGTACTCAGTTCTGGCTGTATTTGTGGTTTAAGGCCTGATTCCCAGAACCACTGCATAACAAAGGTTACCTTTCCTGGCAGTTCAGGTATTCTTAATATGGCTATGTTGCATGGTAAGCAAAAATTTTTGCTACATGACAAGCAAAAGTGATGTTAAAAAGTCAAAGTTGAACGTGGGGAAAAAGAGAGGAGGTAAAGCAGTAATCCATGCTCACATACCTGCAGGTATCTGTAAGATTAGGACTTGGGTACCCATCCTCTTGTTATGAGTGCCAAACAAATAGATCCAATGAAGTCTGTAGAGTTCTTGTGGTGTGTAAACAAGTGCAGTCACTTGGTCAAGTGTTGCTCCTCATCCACTCTCCACACAAGCACTTGTAGCTGTTACAGTGACTGAAAGAAAAAAATGTTCTGTAGTTTAACCAAAATGTGCTCTTTTTTTTCTTCCCCTTCAATGTTTTAAAAACCACAGCGGAGCTACAATATTTTTGGGGTATATCTGCATAGTGATGGTAGCTCCACCCAATCTGCAAGCCACAGGGGCTGGTGACAGCTCAGGCTGGCGCCCATTTTGGTGCATGGCTATGGTCTGGTGGCTCAGGCGCCAGTCCCATGCTCACACATCTGAGCACCTTCTGGAGCAGCGTGCATCCAGGCATCTGGAGAGACAGGCAGCACAAATTCACACGTGTCTGCACCTGAGTCTGCAAACATCCCTTCTGATGCTGTAATAGCCTCAGAATTTTCCGGTTTCAGTGGAGCTTAGCAGCTCATCATGAAAACTTTGCAATGGCTTTTACGGAATCGAAGCATGCTGACTTAATTTTCACTTAGCATCTGCTGCAGGCGGGCTCGCCAGCTTATGAACAGCACTTGACCGTGAAGGGTGGTGAAAAGGAGGCTGTGGAGCACTGATACAGGATGCTCGGAGTTAACTGTTGCCTTTGGATAGAAACTTTCCCTTTCTGGAGGTGCAGTAGCACGACATGCGTTATGCTGCCACAAACAACGTTTCGGGGCAGAGGAAGCCTGGATGGTCTAGAAGTCGTTGCCATGTCAGTGGTTCACAAATCTCCGGTGGCACCCAGCAAGGCCAGGTCACCGGCGGGGTTCAGAGAGACTTTCACGCAGGCAGTTTTCTGCCTGTCCCGTAGCACCGCACAGACACGGGGACAGCGTGGGGTCGTGCAAACGAGGCGGGTTTCACTTGTTCCTTCCCCTGTTCTTACACAAACATTTGGTCACACGGGAAAAGTCGCCTTTCCGTACACGTGGGAGAGGCATTTACGCAAACAGCCCCGCCTGCTACCGAAACAGGCGCCGCCCGCGGAAAGCCGAGGGGTGGGAGCACCATCTCCTGCTCAGGGCGGTGAAGCGGGGCCAGAGGGCGCGGGGTGACACTGGGCCGGGGAGGAGGGGGACAGCGACGAGCCGGGGGCGCCGCTGGCCCCGGGCACCGCACCTGCGGCCCGCCGCGGCCCCGCCAGGTGGCGCCGTCCCCCGCCCGCAGGCGGCGCAGCGGCTCCGGGGGCCGCGGGTTCGTGTCCCGGGGCCCGCGGGTTCGTGTCCCGGGGCACTCGTCCAGGCGCTTCCCAGAGCCCCCGCCATGAGCCGAGGGCTTGTCCCGGGGAAAGGCGCCCGGGAGCCGCGGGCTCTGCCTCCCGCGTCGCCTTACCCTCGCCGTTGAGTCCGGCCCGGGGGGGGGGGAAAGGGCCGAGGAGGATGATCTGCCCTGGGGAAAATTGTTCCGTGTCTAGACAAATTCATGATGGGGCCGGGGGGATGGAGGAAATTATTAGAGTAGCTATTCCCCATGGATACGTGTAATCTCCTAGCACCCTCACGGCTTGAAGTCCTGCGGGGCAGAGGAGGGGCACGGGGCAGCAGGAGGATGGGGATGCACCCCTGCCGCTCCAGCTGTGTCCTAGCAGGCTAGACCTGGAGAGAGGAGATTTTCAGCTGAACAAAAAGTGTTCCTGTCATTTAAGGAGCACCGCAGAAATATTTATATTTCAACAAAACTTTTCCCTGGGAAAACTTTGAAGATGGGGAAGAGTGACTTTATGTAAGGACTTGGTCCCTGTTCTGTCTGAATGAAGCCTCTGCTCAGAATCAGGGCAAGAGACCAGCACTGAAAGACCAAATTAAAAAACCAAAACGAACCGCTATCCAAGTCCTATCAAAGTGTCTGTGCAACACTTTGCTTACTTCTGTTTTTTAATGAAACAACAATTTGTTTTAATCATATGAGAAACAAATTTTGTTTTGGTATTCTAGAGGGCTGCTGTGAAATGGAATCATTGTCCTCTTGGCTGTCATGGTGATTGATTGCACTTTTTCCTAATCACGGTGAGAGAGCTGTCGTTTCTTATCAGACTGCTCTATTTGTTATGTTCTGTATCTGTTTTATTATTTGCTAGTTATAAGAGCTGAAATTAATAAAGCTTAATTGCTTTACTGTTGCTTACATGCATATGAGATATGCTTTTCATATTTTTTGACAAATGCTGTAATATATGTATGAAACATTAACTTAACTACTTGGGTCTAAGGCCCTGAGAGAGACAAGCATTGCCGAATGTTGCAGGTTCTTGTCTGAGTTCACACTAATTTTACAGTGAATGATAAGCACTCTATTGTATTTCTTAGAAAAATCTGAACTTCCCAGAAATGTCTGAGGTATTACAGTGGCAAAACAACTCAGTTTTGCAGACTTTTGATGATTCTGAATTTGATGACAAATACAGATGCAATTGTGTAATGCAATGCCTCATATAGGCTCTCTTTAGTTTAGTTTAGCTGATTCCTCTGCAAGCTGCCCTTCATTGCTGGGGTTGTCTTTCCTGTAACCATTCACAGATAGGAGACTTGTTAATACTTTACATAATTAATACATGATCTTGATCGTTTTGGCCAAGACAAGAGGCTTGAACAAATTCCTGGGGACCCATCATGATGACTCCCCATAGGACTGCGAGCAAGTTGCTTCTCTCTGCCTTATATAGGGCTCAGCTGTAAAACAGGAATTATGATATTTTATCTATGAGAGGGGTCAAGACTTGTAGGTGAAAAATGTGACTGTAAATTCAAACCTTTAGGAATAGATGAATTGGCCATATGCTGTCTAGAGAAATAGAATGAAAACCCCACCCTTTTGTGGTGACTGATCCAGTTTCTCTGAAGTCTGTTGGAATAGAACTGAAGTATTTCACATGTACAGAAATCTACACAAAGGCTATCCAAGCTTGTAAAGTGTCAGATGGACCAAGCTCACTAAATATGTGCAAGATTCCAAAAGCACTTTGGAAAACTTGTTTTCCTTCCACTGGCAACTCTGAGATCTTTCTATCTGCATAAAAATGTTTATCATGCATTAAATTGGAACTGTATGGCATCCATAAAAATTATTTCCTTTCTCTTGCTACTCCAAAAACAAAGATTAATTTTATCTATACCTAAAGTCTATCTAGATAAACTTTATCTATACTATTTTTTTCCCACTGAAGCATTCAGCCTATGGGCATCATCTAATCAAAATAACATGTAAGAACATGTGTGATCATGGCAGAATTATTTAGCTTACAGCAATTTCTATTATGGTCAATGAAATAGACTCTTGCTCTTTACACAGGATTTTTATAATGAGAACAAGGGTGGTGATGATGGTGTCAGTTAAAAGTACAATTATTTCTGTAAGTCAGCAAGCTGCTTCTTTCAGATAGTCCTAACTTTCAGAGCACTCAAGCAGAATTATTACATTCTTGCTTATAGACAAGCAAAAAATTTGTCAGGAGATTTTCAGCAGAACACATCCACCCTTTATTAAGTCATACTGATGCCAAGTATTAGAAACCACATCCACAATGAAGAATGCTTTTACTGCTCCTACCAAAACATAAATGTGCATGTGCCTATCTTGACAGTAATTTAGCTGCATATGCTGTAACTTGCCTTTTTGTAGCTCTCACTGAGTCCCAAAACTTTGAAAATAGGTTTTAAAATTATAACCACTTGCTTAGATTTGTCAGTACCTTATTGTTTGCAAGCAGTGTCAAGGACTTAGGCAATATTGTGCTTTAGCAGTGTCAGTACTTATTTTATCTGTTTGCTTGGAAAATTGCAAAAGGGAAGGAACAACTATAGCTCTTTTAAAATATATTCTTTATCTCTTGTGTTTTGATGTTGGTCTTCCTTCTGTAATACTGAGCTCTGATTTTCAGAGTGCAGGGTGCCTTTGTGCAATTTAAGGCTTACAGATTCTTTAAAACTCTAACATGTTTTCATAAATGCTTTAGGGAACCCATGAGTTTTGATACTGCTGCTGATGTATTCAATTAGGAGGCTTAGAAAAACAAGAAAAAGTGTTAGGATGAAGGCTCCCAAGTTCTGTTTCCCACTTAGTTATCATCCAGACATACAAGTATTTCCATTAACAGAAATAAACAGGCATCTCTTTAGGCTGGTTATTTTAACCATTTCATAGATGGGAAAATGGAATTTCAGGAAAGGATATGGGTTCGCAGGCATATATGTGTAAGGAAGGAATTGGCATCTGAAACAGGATGCAGCTCCACCATAAGCAAAGTTCTAAGTCCCATATGTTAGCTTTTTCTTTACCTTCAGAGAAATTGCTTCTTCAGTCTCTGCTTTCTTACCTGGAAATTGGAACAAAATCAAAAAACCCCACAGGTGCTCAAAGAATAATACCTCTCAGTTGTTTAATGCAAAGCTCTTCTTAATAGCTCTTTTATGTTGACTATATGAAGAGGCCTAAGGAGGCCACCATGGTAAATTGTAAGTTAATGCATTATATAATGCAAAGTTCAAGTGCAGTTAGTTTCAGTACAGTCCATGTATTTTTCCTATGTGGCTCTGTCTTCAAGTTTCAAAGAAATACACATTCAAGCCAAATTCGAAGAAATTTTTTTTGGAGCTTTCGCACCGAGAAACTTATTCAACCTTTCCAGCAGCTTAGAAAGCCATGCTTTTGAAAGTTTCTTTATGTAGGTTCCACTTATATTGACTTTATTAAAGTTGTTAATCATTGCTTTTCCTTCTGGTCTGAATTAGAATCCTGCCCTAAATGCAGAGCTAGAAGGTGTCTCTCTTGAACATTTTTCCTATTTCTTTCTTTACTCTTCTGCTGTCTCACCAGTGTCTCAAAACACCTATTTTGGCATAATGTCTCTGCAGGTCCACCTAGTTTGTCCATGGCCTGCAAAAGATGAAGCAGGAACACTGTAGTAAGAAATTTGTTTCATGTCTGTCAGTTTGCATCTTGTGACTTCAGCTACATATTGAATATATATATGCCAGTTTAGTAGCTCTGTGAAAGATTTGGTATTGTACATATCTTAGAAGAGCTGTCATTGCCTGTCCCTGCTTCATTTTGGTTATGCTGCGTGTGTAATTTCATAAATAAACATTTATTCACAGAATGTAAATTTGGCTGAATCATTCTGCATATGTGAACCATTTATTCTTGAACAGAGTAATGTTCTGCATTCAGTAACTTAAATATCATATAACCACTGCAAAGCTTGTCCATTTGAAGGGAAAAAGAAAACACAATTTTCTTTTGGCCTCTTTCCTTCATTTCCGTAGAAACCTTTTCAATTGTGATTCAGCTTTGTAACACAAAAACATTAGCTTCATTTTATTCAACAGAGCTTTAGCTTGTGTTTATCAAAGGCATAGTGGAAAAAAAGTAACCTTTTATTGCCTTTTGCTTCTGTTATCATTTAGACCTAACACTGCTCTGAAATTATGCAAGTTTTGTTGTCACATGCAGCATCAGAGCAGATTACTGAATTTTAAGCATTTGCAATCCAGGATAAACCCCCTGCTAGAAACACAGCAAGTGTCACTGAGTCACAGTAGGAATACTGGTTTGTGTGCTCAGCCTCTCCAGTGCTGTCAGCAACATATGAGAAAATAAATACTTCACATAATTTGCATAGCATTGGCTGTGTTTGCACACTCTGTGAATGATTATGTTCAATTGTGAGTCACTGAATGCAGAAGCAGGGAGCTGCATGGAGACACTAAGGTCCGTTTTGTGGAACTGTGGTGACTTACTGCTGCCATCCAGAGGGATCTGGACAGGCTTGAGAGCTGGGCCTGTGCAAACCTTACAAAGTTCAACAGGGCCAAGCACAAGGTCCTGTACCTGGCTCAGGGAAATCCCAAGCACAGATGCAGGCTGGGCAGAGAATGGATTGAGGGCAGCCCTGAGGAGAAGGACTTAGAGGTATTAATGTGTTGGTCGACAAGAAGCACAACATGACCCAGCAATGTGCACTGGCAGTCCAGAAAGCCAAATGCATCCTGGGCTGCATCCAAAGCAGTGGCCAGCAGGGTGAGGAAGGGGATTCTCATCCTCTGCTCCACTCTGGTGAGACCCCACCTGGAGTGCTGCATCCAGCTCTGGGGTCCCCAACAGAAGAAGGATAAGGACCTGCTGGACTGGGCTCAGAGGAGGGCCAGGAAGATGAAGGATCAGGGGGCTGAAGCACTGTTTGTATGACAACAGGCTGAGAGAGTTGGGGCTGTTCAGCCTGAAGAAAAAATTTTGGGGAGACCTTATAGCAGCCTTTCAGTACCTAAAGGGGGCCGGCAAGAAAGCTGGAGAGGAACTTTCTGTGAGAGCATGTGGATTAGATACAGGGAAGAAATTCTTCATTGTGAGAGTGATGAGACACTGGAACGATCACCAGAGAAGCTGTGGATGCCCCAACCCTGGAAGTGTTCAAGGCCAGGCTGGATGGGGCTTTGAGCAATCCAGTCTAGTGAAAGGTGTCCCTGCCCATGGCAGGGGGGTTGGAACTAGATGGCCTTTAGAGCCCAACCTTTCTATGATTCTATGATTTGTACACATGAGGTTTTATATTAGGACAGTAACAACCAGGTAAAAAGCTGCAGTCCTAGATTGTGGAGGGCCTTGTTTGATAAGAGACAGGAAAAGTTGTTAGTTCAGAAGTACAAGCATGATTCACTCACATAAACAGCAGTCACATCTGATATCAGTTTATAGGGTAAGAGGTGGAGGGATTTAAGTATCTGAGTGTTTGAATATGCTTTTCCCCATTATTTCTTCTTTTTCTCCTTCATCTCCTTTGCCTTCTCCTTCATCTTCTTTGTCTTCTTCCATGTAACAAGAAGCTTGCTGACAAAGGATCAGTTTTCCTGTGCTTTCTACCTACTTTGCCACCAGTTTGCTCTTCCAGGGAAGGAAAAGTTTGGTAAGGTCAAGGAGAGAGGACATAACTGTTCCCTTCTGGGTCTCCAAAAGTACTCCCATGGCATTTACAAGTCCTCATTCTTCCATATATTTTTTGAATTTTCTCACAGAATTGCAGCCTGTCAATCAGTTGAGCTTACCCAGCAGACTCGAATGTGTTTCTGGTAACTGTGGTCCTTCTCTTGGACAAGCGGATTTGTGACTGAGTGGGAATAAGAAGGCCAGTCTGTATAAGCTAAACTGTTGTATAATTCTAACAGCAGGAGCAAACCATAACATTAGAGAAACATGATATTAAAATTATACCAGGTCTGTATGTAGTTCACCTTTCCAAGTGCTCGACTTTCTTCTTCCTGGGGTTCCTAAAAGGTAAACCTTTCCCTAAATTCTCATAAAAAGAGTCTCATTTCTCAGTCTCGAGACATAAACTCTCTCACTTTCTTTCAAGTGTATTTCTTGAAAAATTCTTGAATCCCTGTATTCCTGCTCTCCCTGCAACAACTGCTTATCTCTTCAAAAAAACAAACAAACAAAAAAACCTGAAAAAAATACCCCCCCCCCAAAAAACCTACTCCAATTTGTCTATTACAAAGATTGTATTTAAAAAATCCCAAGAAAAAAAAAAGCAGGCTTTTCCCTTATGTCTCAGGTGTATGAAGAGTCTTAATCTAGCCCCACCTTAATTTTCCAGCCTGACTGTGCCACTGTTATATTAGTTCAGTATCTGTACACAGTAAGTCAGTGCATAGGATTCAGGAATTGTCATGGGCAGCTTTAAATCTATTTGAAGGACTTGTTCTTTCATTGAGTCAAAAAAAGTAAATGAAAGCAAAATGAGATATTACTGGTGTTCATCCTCAAAAATAAATCAAAGTTGGGAAGATGTAAATTCTTATGTAGAAAGAGTTTACAATTGCTTAGTCTGTGTTTGGCCTGCCTGATATCTTCTAGGCTGAGCGTGAGATTAAAAGTATCTAAGTGATTAAAGATCAAGGCTGTTTGAGACTTAAAGGGATTTTGTGCATTTAAGGCCTATCTGTACATTTTGGGCTATCCTCTCATGCTGGTTTTTTCAGTCCCTAATGGTGGAAAACTGTAATGTAACAACTTCTGTGAGCTAAACTGTGTGTCTGCTATGGTACTGCTGGGCTGAGAAGAGTACCATAGGCCAGATGCATGTCTAATGTGGCTAGGCTCAATGATCCTGAAAATAGGATGTGGTTTGATCCAAAGTGAGAGATATTAGGTTAATTTTCCATCTGCAAAAGAGTTCCACTGTTCTATTTACATTACTTCTCTGAGCCTGAACACTTGTTACACTTCTTTGAAAGGGAGTCATTTACCTTCTTCCTTCTCAAGATATTTAGCTGCAAACTCGCAGGTCTCCGAGAGCCCCCTCTATTCCCTCTTCCTTTACCTTTGCAGATGTTGGCACACAGCTAACTAGTCTTCCTGGCCAAAAAGTTCTGGCTGTGGTTCCAAGCAGCGTCATTCAACACTGCTGTTGGCTGAATATAAAACATGTGCTGCTCCTGCTCCTTGTTACACAAGCTCTGCTTCCTGCCTCCTCACTGCTCATCAGAGTTGGCAGTGCAACTCCTATTTAATGAGAACATCTGACAAAAAAAATTGCCTGTTATCAACTTAGAAGTTTAAAGATGTTCTTTAGGCTGTTCAATGTCCCAGAGTCCACTGATGCCTTTTATATTTTTCATATATTTGTAGCTTTGTAGATTGCTAATGCATGGCTGTAGCTCCTTTCCTATCCTCTTTCCCTACATTTAAGAACAATAAGCTGACCTTCTAAACACATTCCTAAAATATTGTTTACTTGTATTCCAAGAAGAGAACCAACTACAAGGATGTTCTGTTTTCCAACCAGAATCTGGACCAGATATAACTAAAGTGGGGCAAAGAAGTCCCTGGACCACTTCAGTGGGGCAGGACCCAGGGAATTATTACCTAACCAACTAACCTTTTAATTGGACAATATATGATAGATATACTAATCAATTAACCTTCTAAAATTGTAGAATTACTGTACCTTGTGCTTTTTTGCCATACTGCGTACCTGAAAGCTTTCAAGTAAAGTTTGCTTTTATATTATCACTCCAATGTTGTTTGGGAAGATCTGTTCTATTTTCCACACAACACCATGTTATTTGATCCTCTGCTGCTTCAGTAGTAAACCTTCTGTTTCTGGAGCCTCATCCAGTTTTGTGTGATCATCTTTAGGAGGAAGGAATAGGGAAGGAACTGGAAACTGTGATTTTCCAAAAATTGTGTAGTCTCTGTTCCTGAAACAGTGGGGTATAATATTACAATATGTACCATGTGTACTGTCATGCAAAATAGTTCTGAGAGCAGTATCCTACTTTTGAAAATGTGGTCTGCTATCCAGCAGAAACTCAATACTTTTCAAAGGCAAACATTTGAAAAAGTATCTTTATGTCATTGTAAGGAAGGTCGTCTATATGTGTTAAAAGACACAGAGAGACTCATCAAAGAAATCTCCAAGATCTTCAGTTTGCGAGGGCAGAGGTTTGTGACTGGTGGTATTCCTGAAGAACTTAAGGCCTTCTATGAGTGAGCCTGAGCACAATGATAAAATTTAAGCCCTCTGCAGGGATCTGGAAACAACCTGAGGAAGGGAGTTCTCCACCTGCTCAGGACCACGGAGGCCACAGGCAGCTCTGTGTAACGAAGGGAGAGCAAAGTTGCAGTGAAACTCCTGGAAAGGTCCAAAAGACAAAGTGAAGATGCTGAAGGGGCTGTGTAGAGTAGGTAGTGAGGCATGATAGTAGCAGAGAAAAAAATACCATGAGATTTTGAACCAAGCGTATAAATGGCATTGATGGGAACACTGCAAGGAAGGGGAGAGGGCTCTCTGCAAGATGTGCAGCCATGCAATTGGGAACACCTGACTTTTACTGCTGGCTCTGTGACCATGCCAGAATCTTCTCCTTGTGTCTGAATTATTCAGCTATAATCTGGGAGCTTGTCTCGTAGGGAGTATTCATATTATTTTGGTATTTGCCAGATAAGATGTAAGAAAGAAATACTTAGTGAAGCCATGTCTTCAGCAAAAGCCTCGATGAATTTGAGAATTATGCTGGCAGACACGTAAGTACTATCCTGTCACTGACAATATATTTTTTCATGCAAAAGCAATTTATTGTCCTTACTCAGTAGTGCTCTTTATCAACTTCATTCATTTCAAATGCACTACATACCTTCACAGCTCAGATTCTGTTAAATCATTACTGAACTTCGCAATCTTCTTGCTCAAAGCTCATAGGTACAAGGAAAATCCTTTTTATTTTCCATTGTGTCAGGTGGGGCAGACACTCTAAAAATCAAAGCCTTCACTATACCATTTCTCCTGCCAACCCCGTGAATGCTGAATGAGCTAAATTTCATATTTAAGAGTCAAAATAAATATTTCTGCCACTTACTGCTGGCAGTGTTAGTCTGATTCCACTCTAAGCTAAAGTAAAGATGTTCCTGGAAAAAGAAATCATTGGCCAGTGGTTGTCTTTCAAAATGTATTAGAAAGCTGGATATATTCTGACCATCAGGGATACAGAATTTAAGTGAAATTGGATTAATAAGGTTTCTATAGTGTTTCTGTAGTGTGTGTATGCCAACATGCTGAGGAATATTTATTTCAGCTAATATTATATTATAATATATATTATAATATAGACCATTAGTCTGGCTCCACATGTAGGCTTTTCATGGGGTCAGCAGATAAACAGTTCCAGAAGGCAATTATTCTATTTAGCTTTGACATCTATGCTGGGAACTGGTGAGTTTCCCTCAGGTGTCTTGTCTCCCTTCACTGAGTACAGAGGAAGCCTGTACAATCAGCCAAGCCTAAATGCATAAGTGACTTAAGTGACTACAGGTATCTATGATAAATTCACCAGGTACTGTAAGTATATGTACAGTATGCAGCACAGAAAACTTGGAGAGCCCAGGGAATGCAAAGTGGTTTGATGTGGTGTGGCATAAAGGATTTATTGTTGTACACAGTGTACAGACAAATCTCTGTGCCTTATCCCAAATTTGTCCCATTTCTGCAGCCTAGCACCTTGCCTTCCAGGGCAGGATAATTGTTTAACCACACACACACACCCTCACACATCAGTGACTGTTGTTTCATCTGCTGTGTGATGTAGAAAATGTGAATATAGCCTGGTCCTCTTCCACTTTATTTTCATAGAATCATGGAATAGAATCACAGAATCAATTAAGTTGGAAAAGACCTCCAAGATCATTGAGTCCAACCTTTGATTGATCACCACCTTGTCAACTAGGCCTCTCCTAAACCCATGCCTGATCCTCTGGTTGTCCTCTGTGTGCCATGTGATTGCACTCAAGATTTTGTATCCTCGCTCAAAATGTCTTCTAGATGGAACAAAAGCAATCTATTAGACAATACCTATTAGCTAAAAGAGTAGAGGAAAAACACTGAAGATGTAGGGAGCATGAGTTTCTTTCACAGAACTGAGGGAAATGGCCTTGAGTTATCAAATATTTTTTGTTCTTACTGGAGAGGAAACTATAACAGTTTTAGTAATCCCAATTTCCTGCTTCAAAATGGCATCAGATCATGTTTGACATAGTGGCAGCAAGGGGTGCCAGCCCAAAGGGGGCAAAAGTAGAGATTTGATAAGACTTGGTTTTAATTTATGTAAAGTGGGCACTTCTAAAGAAGGCTTGGGTGAGATTTAAAGATAAAGGAAAAATAGTAGCATTGGCCTAAGATACCAACAAGTAGTTAGAAAGTTAAGATAATGACAACAGCTTGAAGGAGTGGCTACAGTCCCACAGGGCTCACAGCCAACATGCCAAGCAGAGAGTGAGACACTGGTTTGTTAGCAAAAAATCTCAGTGGTTGATTAGAGGAGTGACAGGTAAGTCTGTCTTCCAGAAATAATCATGAGGGACAGCAACTTACGGTAACTCATTTATAATCATCACCAACTTATAAATACAGGCTCCAGGAGTTTGCTAAACAGTGAAAATTCAGTCAGTGCTTAGAAGAGTGACCCAGGGTGTGAATTCATTTTCACTTAGTGGCAAAGGGGAGGCAACAGTGGAGTCACACACAAAATGAGAAGTTCAGAAACCGCAGAAAACTCCCTCGTATTGATCTTCAAGGTTTTGGTGCAACAAGCCATCTGTGGTGATCTTTCTCCTCTCTCCTCCCCCTCCCAGTTTATCCAGACAAGCACTGCTCATTACAGGCTATTCAAATGCCAAGTTTTATGTTTTGTTGTTTAGCTATCCTGGCATAATTGATCTGCAGAAACTTTGTAACAATGGACAAAGTGTTCAATACATTTTGTATTGTATTGTATTTATACATATTGTATTCAATACATATTGTGTTTCTCACACACAAATCTCAGACGTGTCTCAGTAGATTGTTTTGTTTTGTTTTTCCTAAATGTTCTCCAGAAAAAATTGCCTTTGGCCAAATACTAAGCATGGAAGATTTTGGCCCAAAAGACCAATATTTTATGAGGTTAATGTATTATCATAGAAATTACTTGATAATCAGTGCTAAGATAGATAATGATGATGTCAGCTGTCACATGTCTATGTCACAGGTGGGATTGGTAGCAGTGTCTGCCCCCAGTCTTCCCATGATAACACCTTGCTTTTCCATGCTTTATAACTTTGTTGAACTCACACAGTATAGGCTGAAAATTTCCATGTCAGGTGTCTGCCCGAGTCTGATTATTTTGGAAAACTCAGTTCAGGCATTTCCAAAAATAAGACTAGAGGAAAATATGTTGGTTCTGACTATGTCTAAAAAGCTGTGGCAAACTTTGTATTGAAAAGCTCTAGAACTCCAGTGCCTTAAGGCACAGGTGTACCAATTTCTGGGATTATGAGGCTGAAAGCAGGGGAAAAGCTTTGTGTCAGTGACATAACTTGTTAGTCCACTCAGTGCTGGGCATGTATGGTCAAGTGATAAGCCTCTAAGAGAACGCATTTTGCATGGACTCTGAAAAGACCTACTTGTATGTAACAGTTTAATATTCCTAAATTATATCTCTGCACAGACCATTTTGCACCATAAAGTTTGGCAAGACTTTCTTTGCAACTACAGATAGGTGCTATGTCTGATCTAGGTAAGGGCAAAAGAAACACTAAAAGTAGGGCCCATGACAGGAGATGTGAGTAAATAGGGAGATGAATGAGAAAGTAAATGTGAATTATATTCAGATATATAGAGGTGGTATGAAGGAATTATCTGTGGCTAGTCAAGGTGACAGAAATAAGGAAAGAACATCTAAAGGAATGAAATTATGAGTTCCTGTACCAGAAGATGGGTGCTAGGTTTGGAGTCCTGAGGAATGGCTTCAAGGAATGAACTAGTGAAGGAAGTGAAGCCCTGCAGATCTGGCCCTAGACATAGGCAAAATACTTAGAAGAGCGAAATCCATTTGCTTGCTGCTTATCTTGGCCATGCTAAAGTCCTGAGAGGTTGACAGGCTTCTGAGGATGATAGAGGAGTAGATGGGATGTACAAGGCAGCATGTGCTTCTGCTAAATCTCTTATATTCCAGTTTTTACAGGAGAAGGATCTCCTGCTCTTCAGCAGTCACTTTGGCAATTTGACATGGGTCACACATCTTCTTCCCATGCCAGCCCTGAACAAGCCCTGACATTATTCGTAGCATGGCAACAGGCATCTTTCTCTTCTCTTTTCTGTGTTTGGCTGCCTGGGCTCATGACTGTGAGCAGCACTTTGCTTGTGTAGTGTCCACAGCTGGCCTTGAGTCCAAGAGAAGCCCTGATGAGCTGTTGACTGCTTTTCTCAGGAGCTGCTCCTAAGCAGAGGGGTTTGCCCTCGGTTCTGTCTGAGCTGTGTTGTAGCTATGCCCTTGGCTGACCATGTCTCTTGCTCATCCACACCAGCTGAGATAGAGTAGGAAAGTGAACCTGCAAGTAAAGCCTTAATATAGTCTTTACCAACCCAGCAGCTAACACTCACAAATGAGATTGGAACCCAGTATGCTGTGTTGTGTTTTCTTGCCTATGGAAATGCAATCTCAGTAAATAAAAGATAGGTGGGAACAGACAGGGAGGTACAAAAACATGTGACATCATCAAGATCAGTTGAGCTGAAAACCCAGATTATTATCCATGTTTCCTGGCTTACATATGGATCACACTGACAACAAAGATGTGCAAAATGTTATCATCTAAAATACTTGCCATTTCTATGTGGTCTTTGATCATTGCATTGTTAGTTATTTATTTTTTAGTAGGATGGACTGGGAGTCTGTCTGGAAAGGAATCATAGGGGAAGTAGTTGGGGATTGTCTATACAAATGAGATTGGGATGCAGAATCATAAAATTAAATATTTTTCATTGCTGGGTGACTCCTTTGGCTTTTTGGCTTTCATTTGGCACTTCATTGTTGTAGCTTTACACTACTGTAGTCGTGGCAGTAACACTAGCAAAGAACTGGAATTAAGCCTTGGCAGATTAGGAAGGCTAAAATTAACCACATTTCTGAACACTTATCTTACTATTTCAGGGGTAAAATAGTATGTTTTCATAAAAATTGATCATATTGACACTTGCCTTACCATTGAAGCAGGTTCTTCAATTCCAAGAATTTAAATGTCACTATTGTGTGTCAGCATTCATAAACTTGATGTTGATAGGAAGACAATATGGTATTTATCTGCAATAAATACGAGTGAAGTGCCCAAGGCTCTTGGATCCATAGGGAATCTTAATACTGTACATTCATATTTTAGGGCATGAAAGTAATTTGTTTCTGGCACGGCTTATTGTATCCAGGTTTGACATATAAACAGATATAATAAATAAATGCAGACCTCAGATTGTGTCAACGAGTGCATAGCTGATTTTAAAAAATAAACAAACCCCAACACACCTCTGCTCTGTGCTGTTGTCCTGGTCAAGCACCTTTGACATTTTGCTGGCTTGTGCTTTCCTGAGTGCTGGTAAAATGACAGGTAGGAGGTATTTGACAGTGTGTCTGTGACTGAAAGAAATTAAACTAGTGGAGTACATCAGTTTGTAGCAGGTGGTGACATGCAATGCAGGAAGAAGAGAACATGAAGTTGTGTGGTGTGATTCAAAAGTACAGACTGGAACATTTTATCTGATGGTATCTAATGGGAGCACCAGGAAAGATTTGCAAGCTAATCACAAATGAGTGCCACTGACACCTTTTTTCAAACTGGCTGTTATGTATTTATTGTGTGTATGCTAGCAAAACTACTTGCAAAGTACTTGGAGGGTACTTAAAAATTGCATTTCCAATTTAAAATAAAAATATTGAGAAATAAATAGAATAATAGTGACACTAAAATTTAGAATTAGATTGGAGTTGGTACTTAAACACATTTTGAAGTATGCGGATTTGGACCACTAAATTTGGAGGCAAAACGCCACAAACATGAAGCCCCTGCCCTCTGGGAAAATTCAAATCTGATTCCATGGTGTCTGGCTGAGGCCCAGACATCTAATACAGTATTTGCCTGCAAGCATGTACACATACGAGACACTGGTAAAAGAGAGATATCTGGGGTAATTCAACTGCAGTAGGAAGAACCACATATTTACAGCTGCATGCCTAAATGAACAGTATGGTCCACAGTCTCCAGAGTGTTAAAAAACATTAAAAAATAGGGCAGTCTCTTGAAAGTTCTCTCTGCTTTTGTCCTATTGAAATTATATAACAGTTAATAATCCTTTCTTTATTTTCAGACTTTTTTGTTAGGTCCAGGAATTACTATTTTTTCTTGGCAACAGCTTATCCATCATTCTCTAATTTCTCTACCTTGGAAATTGCATTTTTTATTTTACAGTTGGCATCATCCTCAAAACAAAACAAACAAGCTGGTAGTCAGTGAAAGAAAGAACAAGAAACATTAAAGAAAGGAAAAGGAAAAAAAAACTTCAAATCATGTTTAGCCCCATCTGGCCCTAGAAAAAGATGGAAATGGATGATCGAGTACAGATTCCAGGATGGGCTGCCTTTCAAGGGAAACAATATCTGGATATTTCTATGTCTAGACCACAGAAGAAAAAATGCTTTGGTGCTAATTAACCCATTAAAAGCTTACAAACCCTGAGTGGTGCCTGGCAACATATGTAGGCAAGTTAGCAGATATAAACTCCCAAAGGAAATGTGGGAGGGTGCAGCCTGGGAGTCAGGAGATCTGGGTCCTGCTGCTTACTCTAGCCCTGGCTTGCTCTTTGATTTTATCATCAGTAGCTCAGCTATTCTCTGCCTCATTTTTTCTCTCTCTAAAGGGGGACTGTGACATTACTCTCCCTCCACGAGCTCTCTGATACCAAGAGAGGAAAAATGCTGTGAAGCCAGTGCTAGGTCTTCCTCTTCTATGTTGTATACAATTTATCTGAATGTTGTCTGAGTAGAAACCAAAGTCTAAGTCTGTATGCTGTAGTCAGATGTTTAATAGTCACTGAGTAAGCACTTTAGGACCATCTATATTGCTAAAAGGGTACATACAACAGAAAATAATATGCTGCATGCTTCTCTTTCAGTGCACATGTTGAGAGTTTCTTTCTAAGGGAGGTTTAGAGGGATATACTGATATTAGCCCCACAGAAGCCTATTAAATATGGTTTACACTGATTATTTTTTAATTACTAAAGCGTATTCACTGTAAGTGTGCCCTTAAAAAACAGTTTCAGTATGGATGGAAATGAAAAAGTAGAAACAATATTTCACAAAGGCACATGCTGCCTTTGATTCTTTCCATGCTTCTCAGCCCATCCCTGCAACCACCTGCAATTATGGTCCTGCTGGTTGGGAGCAGAGTGGAAATTGTTCCCATATGACAGCAAATACCCTCTAGAAGACAGAAAAATCCACATTAGCTGCATCAAAGAGAAAAAAAAATCAAAATCCAGGCCTGGATCTGGGAAATACAGTGATCATCTAGTACCTGAGTTTTACTTCTTGCTCCCTTGTCAGCTCCCTCTAACGCCTTGGCAACCCACCCACTCCTCTGTTACCACAGCTGCTAGCTCAGGCCTTGCTGCACTAATTTCACTGTCTGCATTACCCCCTTTCCCATTTGGAAGCACATGTTCCTCATTTGTTTACATACCACCGTTTTCCTGGATTGCTCTGACTTTCACAAACTGGGGATTTCACAGACTGCTGGGGAGGGAAGGGAAGTTGGTGAAGGTTGGTTTGGTGATGGCTAATGGGAACTCTGTGTTAGAGCTTCAAAACTTAGACAAACCTTCAGTAGCACAACAAGTTAATAATATATACTTGGGGAAGGAGCTTGAGAGGGAAGGGTCACTTTCAGCAATTTGGCATTCCTTCTGTGTTTACAGACATCTCCCACTACTAAATGAGTTCAGTGTGTTTCTTAGCATCTACTTAACCAGTATTTGGGTTGTCACCCACTGATTGCTCGCTTGAAAAGTGCCCAAGCAGAGATTTACAGTCCCACCAGGTCAAGATGCCTGTTCAGCAAGAATGCTGGCTTAGATGTGTAAATAAGTATTGGTACCTTGAGCTTCTAGATTTACCTGGTAGGATCTCCTACCATGTTTCTCTTCATTCTTTCTTCTATATTGCCTGTTTCTCACTCCAGCTTCCTATAGGGTATTTTTGTCCTCCATCCTGCATAATTTAAATCTGTATTGTCATTCATTCTTATTCTGGACCTCATCTCTTCTTCCATGCACCTGCATTCAGTCCTACACATCGTTGTCACTGAATCCCAAAGTGGCACAGAGCACCTCTCTGGCATCTCACATTCAGTCTGCATGGCTGTTTAGAACCATATCCTGCTGGGTTTTGACATATCCAAGGATGATGACTCCACAACCTCTCTGGGCATCTTTTCCAATGTGTGTCCAGCCTTAAAATAGAAGAAAATATTTTTCTTCCATTTAAATGGAGCTTTCTGTATTTCACTTTGTGCCCATTACCTCTTATTCTGTCAGAGAATCCCTCTGAGAAGACTCTGGCTTCATCTTTTTTTACTCCACCTCCTCCACTATTTATACATTTTGGTAAGATCCCCCCTTTCTTTTGATAAGACCCTTCTCTTTTTTTTTTTTATTCTCTCAGTTGGTTACCATATCAAATGTTAGACAGGGAGAGGACCACTGCAGTGAAAAAGCCCTAAAAAGTACTGGCCAGTTGCAGGATGAAACTGCCTGGAGTCATCAGACTGTCTGTGCTTGGAAGACAAGTGCCCCAAAGCAAATGGATATTTCCCAGGGAGGAAATAGGCTGAGCATGGGCAGGAGCTCTCTCCTGGACTTCTCTCATAGTGGTGACAAGGAGTTCAACTCAGTATTCAACTCAGTATTGGCTTCAAGCTGGAGAAAGTGAAGCAGTGCCAGAAGAAAGTCTTCCCTGGAGAAAAACAGCCCTAGACAGAAAAACAAATAGTTTAGAGGAAAATAGGGTCAGGCATCTTGTTACGTCTTGATAAGAATGGATCATAGGTTGTTGTTTTCATAGAGTAGGTTGCAGAAATCTGGATGGTGGCAGAAATTTGAAGTTCATTTGAAGAACATTGGCAGAATAGTACCCAGACTCTTGAAAACAGACCTATGCTGACAAAACCTGAATGGAGTTTTGATAACAGAACATTGAAAAAAAGTGGCATTACAGGGTACAGGACACATTGGTGCAAAACTGGTATAAAATACCAGCTGCAAAGCTCAGGTTTAGCTTTATATCCTTTGCTATAGCATATTTCAGCATTTCATTTTCTGTCTTCGAGCTAGACTCCAGTCTTAAGATATGAGAAGTTTTTTTGCCCTTTCCAGAGACCCTGTAAGTTTGTAGGAGTGAAACCTTTACATCATATCGTGCTAATACTCATGCCAGAAGTGTGAACAAAATGTGAACTCCAGAGGAGATAGTAATAAGGGAAGTCAAGTCAGCTGACCTTTTAAACCTGGTAAGCAGATTTTTAAAAACATGCTCGGATTTGATAATGAAGGAAATTTGTTTGAATTTGGGTCTTTGTTACAAGTTGTCTTAACTCCTGAGTCAAAAAAAGAATGCCAGCATATTAAACTCAATCTACATAAAGCCAGACTGCCAAATGCATGTTGATTTATAACCTGTGAGATTATAAAATTACAATTAATGAAAATATAAACTTTGAATAGTACAACTGTGAGTTCAGCTTTGGTCACTTAGGAAACTGGCTTTTGTCCTTATCAGTCCAAAAGCATTCTCCTGTCTAAATGGGAAGCCTTTCTCTTAGGTTAAGATTCAAGTGTATAACTTCAGAGTTGAAAATGGAAACATTTAGTTATTCTTTGTAGATGGTCTTTCCACTCTTCATCAGATACAGTGTATATGCATTTGTAGTACATATATATTCCCAATGTAAGCTCTCACCAAGTTAAGTCTTCCATCAAATAGAATTTCCAGATTTCCTCTGCAGAGTGTTGTGCTAACAACTGATTTTTGGTTCAGTAGCTGAATATTTAAAAAGTCAGATCTAAATTGAATTATCTATTCCTGACCAATGTGAATAAATGATGGGGGTTTGTAAGTCAAATTAACATTTTGGCATTTGAAAAGAACAGATAAGTGGAGATGAATGACTAGACTTGAGGAATGTGGACAAAGTCAGTGAGGAGGCTTTGGCACTGGGAGATAAAAAAGGAGTATTGAGATAAAAAAGGAGTATTCTCCCTTTGGCTTTTTCTTTGCTTTTTGTACAACTGTTGCAGAATGTAATGTTCTGTTAATGCTCAAATGAAATGTTCAGTGTGCAGGAAGGTTTGTTTTTTTCCCCAGTTTTCCTATAAAGTGAAAAAAGGAAACAAGTATTGGTTCCGTCTAATATTTTCAAAATTTCTTGTCAAGCAAAAAGCAATGATTTGCTCATTTCTACTAACTAGAGTTTTATAACTTGAATGGAAGAAGATACACCAAGCAACAGCATTTAGTAGTAATTTCCCAGCTATGTACAGAGACGTAATACTTGATTTTGAGTTGTTTAGGGAAGCCCATAATTCCCATAACATTTCCTATGTCCTGGAAAGTTATTATTTCTTTTTCCTCTGAAAATAAGTGTCAAACTACACTTTAAAATTATGCAGCATCGTTCTTGGTAATGTTTTATATCACTGTTATAGAACATGGTGCTGTATTTTATAAGTATCTATTTCTTCTTCTTTCTAGATATTTTATTACTAAGTAGTCAAAGTTAAATTAAGCAGACTGTGTCTTAAAAAGTGAAGTTATTTTATATGATGTTGAAAAACACTGTGTTTTGCTGACACAGGGTGTCCTGGGTTGAGGTGTATTCTATTACCATCCTCATGAGCCGTTGAAATCAGGTGGGGCAGTGTCTCCTTGCCTCCTCCCCCCAGACTATCTTTCTGTTAATGGCCCATCATTGTCCTGCTGCATGACTCAGAGATAACTCCCTCTGGACTATCTTCTGTTAACGAGCCTAATCAACACCTGGCCTCATGACTCATTACCCCATTGTGAGATGCTCCACCCAGAGGGAGGAACCAAGCATCCCATCATGGATATAACTGGGACTCTGAGCATCAAAGGGACTCCACTGGATTTCCAGAGGACAGGAGCTACACAGCCACCGCTGGATTTTCTGAGGAAGAGCAGACCCCTTCTACTACAGGATCACCACTTCAGAGGATTGCAGCCACCATTCCACCAGACTGCTACCACTACCCTGCCTAATAGGGACTCAGGTTGTATCTTGACTCTGTCAGTGTTTTCTTTTACTTTCTTTTCCTTTTCTTTAATTTCCATTAAATTGTTATTCTGACTTGGTGCCTCTCACTGGTTTGTTTTCAAACTAGTACATAATTTGGCGCCCAACGTGGGGCCTGCTCTGAGAGAAAGTCAGAATTACAATCAGAAACCTATTCACCATGGTGCTCAGCTTGTCTGCATGGGTTCTGTATCTTGCTCTCTATATTTTTCCTCACATGGGGAACTACCTGCCTGTTGTGTTACTCCTGTTAAAACCAGGGACTGGTATGAGAATTGCTTTATTGGTTTATTATGTCTATAGCATAATAACCTGCGAGGCAATGAATACCATTCGGAATATATACTCAGTTTTGTTTGGCTGTCCTAGTCTGGGCTCCTCTGTCTGGGATCTCTTCAACAATCGCACCCAGCCCCTGGTGGGAGGAGTAGAGAGTGGTTTCTTCCAGCCTTTCAGGCCAGGCACAGCAGTTTTTGAAAATATTGAGTTCCCTCTGGATGTTAAGGATGGTATAATCTTCTTGTCAGTTCTATTCTCTTTTTTCTCTATGGCCTGCATTGTGTACACCATGCTTAGAAACAGAACGCTACTTGGTGTGGTGCAACGTCTGCTTGAGGAGGAGGTAAAAAGGAGCAAAGCAGCAAATACCATGTCTACACAGACTGCCACACAGAAAGGAACCAAAAGCAAAGCAACCGCATCCATCTCTACGCAGACTGTCACAAAGGAGAAAGGAAGCAAAAGCAAAGCAACCGCATCCATCTCTACGCAGACTGACACAGAGGAGAAAGAAACCAAACGCAAAGCAACCGCATCCATCTCTACGCAGACTGTCACAGAGGAGAAAGAAACCAAATGCAAAGCAACAGCGTCCATCTCTACACAGACTATCACAGAGGAGAAAGGAACCAAATACAAAACAACAGCGTCCATGACTATGCAGACTGACTCAGAGGAGAAAGGAACCAAAAGCACTGTCAGCGTCCCCATGCAAGCCACCACTGAACCAGAACAGCCCAAACCGATTGCAGTTGCCCCCGTGCAGAAGAAGAAATCAAAAAGCAAGTCAGTCCGCATAGTGACTGATGAGGATGCAGCAGGACCTTCGCACCCAGCAGAAGAGGCAGAGCCAGAGATCATCACTCGGTCACTATCCCTGGGTGAGCTGCGTGACCTGCGGAGGGAATTCACACGCCAGACAAACGAGTCCATCCTGACCTGGCTGCTCCGCATTTGGGATGCTGCAGCCAATGACACCATTCTGGACGGAAGTGAGGCCAGGCAGCTGGGATCTCTGTCCCGGGATGTGGTCATTGACCAGGGGATCGGGAGAACCCAAGAAAGTCTCAGCCTCTGGCGGCGACTGCTTACAAGTGTCAGGGACAGGTACCTTTGTAAAGAAGACCTCCAGGTGCACCAAGGGAAATGGAGCACAATGGAACAAGGTATCCGGTGCCTGAGGGAATTGGCTGTGCTGGAGATAATTTTCTCAGAAGACGAGAGATTCCCTAAGAGCCCAGATGGTGTCCAGTGCACGTCACAGATGTGGTTGAGGTTCGCACGCCTGGGACCAGAGATATACTCCCGTTACCTGGCAACGCTGCAATGGAGGGAAGGCGAGGACAGAGTGGGCGTCTTGGTGAACAAACTGAGGATTTACGAGGACACCGTCACAGCCCCATTTCGCACCCATGTCTCATCCGTGGAAACAAGTCTTTCAGCTGAGCAAGTCCGGAGTTTGATTGAAGAAGGCCATCAGAAATTGAAAAAGGAACTTAAGGAAGAGATTTACCAGATCTCGCCAGAACCAACAAGAGTCTCTGCCATTAGGAGCCGGCGTTCCCCAACCAGGGAGAGAGGATACACCCCACGAGGTAATCTCTGGTTTTTCCTTCAGGAACATGGAGAAGACATGAGTAAGTGGCATGGAAAACCCACCTCCTCCTTAGCAGCCAGGGTACGTGAACTAAAAAGAGGGACAACTACCACAAGAAGCGCATCTAGAGTCAACATTGCTCCGGTCTCTCACACACAGAACTCCAGACGATACCAGAATGATAGTATGACTGATCCTCTTGAAGGGACCTCAGGAACATATTCACCGGAAGGGAGCAACATGCACCAGAACCAGGAATAGAGGGGCCCTGCCTCTAGCCAGGTAGAGGAAAGGGATAATCGGGTCTTTTGGACTGTGTGGGTCCGATGGCCTGGCACAGCTGACCCACAAAAATACACGGCTTTGGTTGACACAGGCGCTCAATGTACTCTGATGCCATCAAGGTATGTGGGAGCAGAACCCATTTCCATTTGTGGGGTGACAGGAGGATCCCAGCAGCTGACTGTACTGGAAGCTGAAGTGAGTTTAACTGGGAACAAGTGGCAGAAACACCCCATCGTGACTGGCCCGGAGGCCCCGTGCATTCTCGGCATAGACTATCTCAGAAATGGATATTTCAAGGACCCAAAAGGACATCGTTGGGCTTTTGGGATAGCTGCTGTGGAGACAGAAGATATCAGACAACTGAGTACATTGCCTGGCCTCTCAGATGACCCGTCTGCCGTGGGACTGCTAAGAGTTGAAGAACAACAGGTACCAATCGCCACAGCAACAGTACACCGTCGGCAATACCGCACAGACAGAGACTCTGTGGTTCCCGTCCATGAGATGATTCGTAAACTGGAGAGCCAAGGGGTGGTCAGCAAGGCCCATTCACCTTTCAACAGCCCTATATGGCCAGTGCGTAAGTCCAACGGAGAATGGAGACTGACGGTGGATTACCGTGGCCTGAATGAAGTCACACCACCGTTGAGTGCTGCTGTGCCGGACATGTTGGAACTTCAGTACGAGCTGGAGTCTAAAGCAGCGAAGTGGTACTCCACTATTGACATTGCCAACGCCTTCTTCTCCATTCCTTTGGCAGCAGAATGCAGGCCCCAGTTCGCTTTCACCTGGAGGGGTGTGCAATACACCTGGAACCGACTGCCCCAGGGGTGGAAGCACAGTCCCACCATTTGCCATGGACTGATCCAGACAGCACTGGAAAAGGGTGAGGCCCCAGAACATCTGCAATACATCGACGACATCATCGTGTGGGGAAACACAGCAAAGGAAGTATTTGAGAAAGGAGAGAAAATCATCCAGATTCTCCTGGAAGCCGGCTTTGCCATCAAAAGGAGCAAAGTCAAGGGACCTGCCCAAGAGATCCAGTTCCTGGGAGTAAAGTGGCAAGATGGACGACGTCAGATTCCCACCGAGGTCGTCAACAAGATCACTGCGATGTCTCCACCGACCAGCAAGAAGGAAACACAAGCTTTCCTAGGCGCCATAGGTTTTTGGAGAATGCACATTCCTGAGTACAGCCAGATCGTGAGCCCTCTCTACCTGGTTACCCGCAAGAAGAACGATTTCCACTGGGGCCCCGAACAGCAGCAAGCCTTCGCCCAGATCAAACAGGAAATTGCTCATGCGGTAGCCCTTGGCCCAGTCAGGACAGGACCAGAGGTGAAGAATGTGCTCTACTCTGCAGCCGGGAGCCATGGTCTGTCCTGGAGCCTCTGGCAGAAGGTGCCTGGTGAGACTCGTGGCCGACCACTGGGATTCTGGAGCCGAAGCTACAGAGGATCTGAAGCTAACTACACTCCCACAGAGAAGGAAATCTTGGCCGCCTATGAAGGAGTCCAAGCTGCCTCGGAGGTAATCGGCACAGAGGCACAACTCCTCCTGGCACCCCGACTACCAGTGCTGGGGTGGATGTTCAAGGGAAAGGTTCCTTCCACGCATCACGCCACTGACACCACATGGAGCAAATGGATTGCTCTCATCACACAGCGTGCCCGTATTGGAAACCCGAATCGCCCTGGGATTCTGGAAATTATAACAAACTGGCCTGAAGGTGAGACTTTTGGATTATCTTCTGAAGAAGAGGAAGAGCAAGTGACTCGTGCTGAGGAAGCCCCACCATATAATGAGCTACCGGAGACTGAAAGACGTTATGCCCTCTTCACTGATGGTTCCTGCCAAATTGTAGGCACTAACAGGAAGTGGAAAGCTGCAGTATGGAGCCCCACACGACGAGTTGCACAAGCTACCGAGGGACAAGGTGGATCGAGTCAGGTTGCAGAGCTTAAAGCCGTCCAGCTGGCTTTGGATATTGCTGAACGAGAGAAGTGGCCGAGGCTCTATCTATACACCGACTCGTGGATGGTAGCTAACGCTCTGTGGGGATGGCTGGTTCGCTGGAGAAAAGCCAACTGGCAGCGCAGAGGGAAACCCATCTGGGCCGCTGAGATTTGGCAGGACATCGCCGCCCGAGTAGAGAAGCTGACCGTGAAGGTTCGACACGTGGATGCACACGTACCCAAGAGTCGGGCTAATGAAGAACATCGCAACAACGAGCAGGTGGACCGAGCTGCCAAGGTGAAAGTATCACAGGTGGATCTGGACTGGCAGCACAAGGGAGAATTATTCCTAGCTCGTTGGGCCCATGATGCCTCTGGTCATCAGGGGAGAGATGCAACATACCAATGGGCCCGTGACCGAGGGGTGGACCTTACCATGGACAGCATTTCACAGGTCATCCACAGCTGTGAGACCTGTGCTGCAATCAAACAGGCCAAGCGGGTGAAGCCTCTGTGGTACGGCGGACGATGGTCAAAGTACAGGTATGGGGAAGCCTGGCAAGTTGATTACATCACCCTTCCCCAAACTCGCCAAGGCAAGCGCTACGTGTTGACCATGGTTGAAGCAACCACTGGATGGCTGGAGACCTACCCTGTGCCTCATGCTACAGCCCAGAACACCATCTTGGGCCTGGAAAAGCAAGTCCTGTGGAGACATGGCACCCCCGACAGGATCGAGTCAGACAACGGGACTCATTTTAAGAACAGCCTCATCAACACCTGGGCCAGAGAACACGGTATCGAATGGATATATCATATTCCTTATCATGCACCAGCTGCCGGAAAAGTTGAACGCTGCAATGGACTACTTAAAACCACCCTAAAGGCACTTGGTGGGGGAACCTTCAAAAATTGGGAAGCGAACTTAGCGAAGGCTACCTGGATGGTCAATACCCGAGGGTCCATCAATCGAGCTGGTCCTGCCGAGTCCGAACCCTTGCACACAGTGGATGGAGATAGAGTCCCTGTGGTACACCTGAGAGGTATTTTAGGAAAGACTGTTTGGATTAATCCTACCTCAGGCAAAGGCAAACCCATCCGTGGGATTGTCTTTGCTCAAGGACCTGGTTGCACTTGGTGGGTAATGCAAAAAGATGGGGAAACCCGTTGTGTACCACAGGGAGACCTAATCTTAGGTGAGAACGGTGTGTAGGGTTTCATTGTATATATATATATATATATGTATGTGTATTTAGAGTTTAAGAAGGTATTGATTTGGGATGATGTAGATGGTAATAGAATAAGGGGTGGATAATGTCCTGGGTTGAGGTGTATTCTATTACCATCCTCATGAGCCGTTGAAATCAGGTGGGGCAGTGTCTCCTTGCCTCCTCCCCCCAGACTATCTTTCTGTTAATGGCCCATCATTGTCCTGCTGCATGACTCAGAGATAACTCCCTCCGGACCATCTTCTGTTAACGAGCCTAATCAACACCTGGCCTCATGACTCATTACCCCATTGTGAGATGCTCCACCCAGAGGGAGGAACCAAGCATCCCATCATGGATATAACTGGGACTCTGAGCATCAAAGGGACTCCACTGGATTTCCAGAGGACAGGAGCTACACAGCCACCGCTGGATTTTCTGAGGAAGAGCAGACCCCTTCTACTACAGGATCACCACTTCAGAGGATTGCAGCCACCATTCCACCAGACTGCTACCACTACCCTGCCTAATAGGGACTCAGGTTGTATCTTGACTCTGTCAGTGTTTTCTTTTACTTTCTTTTCCTTTTCTTTAATTTCCATTAAATTGTTATTCTGACTTGGTGCCTCTCACTGGTTTGTTTTCAAACTAGTACACAGGGTCATTCTGTTAACAAAGTAAAAAGGTGAACAATAGCAGCTCTGCTCATAAATCTGTTTTAGTGACATTTTTGTGTAGGTTTTCATTTCCTCAGAGATTAAAGAACATCACAGAAGAATTTAGAAAAGATAGATTAGAGGACATTTAAATAGTTTGGTAAATGGAATTCTAATTTGGTTATTCCTACCAATTCCATTTGAATCAAATTTCATTAGAAGCAGAAGTAGGCAGATTACATGCAAAAAATATTTTAATATATATTTAAACAATACACAGCTTTACATAGAAGTCGTAACACTCTCTATTAATATTCCAACACTCTTTGTACAAACCAAGAAATTTAGTGTGGAGGGTGCTGAAGAACATCAGGAATTGTAAACATGCATGTGCATTGAAATTCTCACCAGAAGTATTCCGATCCTGCTTTCATACATATTTGTTTGGAAGAGGAGTTACCTGTGCAAGCAGTAAAACAAAACCATGTCACTTGGGCAGCCATCACAGTAGGAGGAATGAAAATGCAAAACAGTGGATGTTTCAAGTTTGCTGTGACCAGGTTGCATGTCAGCCTTAGTTTGTCTAACCTGTTTCATTGCATGGAAGGTCTCTACAACCTGTGAACCAACAAAAAGTGCTAATTTAGTTGAATTCATAGTCCATTGTGAATAGTTAATACATCTGAGCAAAGACCAATGTTTGGCCTCATTTGTGCAGGCTGATTAAATCATGCTGGAAACCATTACCATTGCTGCTTACTCACTGTTTATAAACTTAGGTCCTTCGTGTGGTTCTGATTTTCCTTTCTCACACACCTCTCTAATGAGGTGTTGCAGTTACTTTGCAAACTACTGTGACTGAGGAGCCAATTTCTTAGCATTCCAGGGCTAGCTAGTATTCAGACTTCTCCCATGTTTTCCTGAGTGCTAATATCTATTCCTTAGTTCTGCTTGGAGCCCATCATTGTACTGTATCAGTTACTGAAGTCACATCAACATCATTAATGGGGGCACCATTTTACATTAAAGAGTTTGTCATTAACTTCTTGAGTATCAAAATGCTGCAAGGAGTGTGGTTTGTGTTTTTCATTTTTTTTGTTTATAATGTTATTGATTTCCTTTGTGTCTGGAAGAGGTTTAGAGGTGGATAGGGCATAGTCCTGTTGAAATTACTTTATGTTTTCGGTAGCGAGGTCCAGCCGTTTTGCATCTCCCCATATGATGCCCAGCTGTTTCTTTCCCTTATCCTGTCATTCATTTATCCTTTGTGATGTAATGGAGTGATATTTGTATAAGCAAAACATTCTTTACATAGCCATGACTGTGTAAAATCACCCTTCATATTTCATAGATAGCAGCCCTGCTGTAAAATGCTTTAGAAATATGCAAATACAACAGTGGGATTTCACTACACTACCTACTGCACTGTTCAGGATGTTTGCCTTTTGCTTGAAGAGCAATCTCTGCTATAATTTCTGTCTTTCTGGAGGTTAAACCAAAAAAGATAGCATGAAGAGGGACTCAAAGGACTGAAGTCAAAATGGCTTTTCCATTTCTGATTCACTTGGAGTCTGTGAGGAAATTGGTTAATGTTGCCATAACAGTTCCTAAAGCACTCTGAGTGCAGAATTGGGGAATCAGCTGCATTAATATGGTTATCTAGTTCTAAAGGAGATTTTAAGCATCTGAATTTAGGTTTTGGTTATAATATGAAAAATCTTGTAGAGAAATAAACACAGAGCAAATTCTCAGATGGTTATCTATCACTCAGCATGCTGAGTTATCAGTGGTTTGCATGGGCATTTCTGCCTTCAAAACATTTGCTTTGGAAACTCTTGCCCCATTGTGCAGCACAAAAAAACCCATATTCCTGTTCTTCATTATCCCATATCCTTTGGCACTTCCAATGATATTGCTTGAGTGCCACAGTGTGGCTGGTGTGCTTCTGTCACGAGAAAATAGTTCTGGTTTCAAATACTGTAGCACATGGTTTCTCAAGCTACTCTTTTTCTCTGAGTCTCTCTTTTGTATTTGTTGTTTGGACCTTCTTTGTCCTCAGCAACACTGGTATTCTCTCCAAAAACAAGAGTGAAGTCCAGGGCTGCTTGAAGCAGCCAGAAGTTTTGCTTGGATGTCAAAGAGTACATGAAAGAAGATTTTTCCTTATAGGAAGAAATCCCAATAGGGAGAAATCCTGATAAAGGGCAAAAGTGTTTGTTCCTGTTATGACTGTAGGGTAAGATTCTTTCCGGGTCTCTGGTGGGACTAGGATAGTGCAATGGAAAAAGCAAAGAAGAATTATGGTGAGATTTTTTTTATAAGATCTTGCTCTGTTAATGTGTAGAAATGTGTGGGAGGTATTGGTAAACTTGGGGAAGTTTGTGCTTGCATTAATAAGAAAAGAAACTCAGGTCTGACATCTGCACAGCATCGTAGAGAGATTGTGGGACTGCCAGAGACAGTGTATGATTTTGGTTGTGATGCAGTGGTATGTCTCTGGCAGAGTTATCCCAGCACACTTTTTAGTAAGCTTAGTTATTAGAGATGCTAAGTTGGCTATCTGTGAAAGTAACCTGGGGCTGAAAGACATGAGCTTTCTTGGTTTCTTTGTTAGCCACTACTGAGCTCTTACATGTAAAACCTCGAGGGTCCCTGACTCTGCGTTTGCTAGGCTTCCCATGGGGTATTGTACCAAAACGGATGCCAGAAACAAAATGTCTGTCACAACTGGAATTTTTGTAAAATCTTGTAGTCCTTGTTTGTTTGTTTGTTTTAATTTGGTGGTTGTTTAGTTCTTGGCCTTATGCTCCAGATAAGGTTTGTAGCTCTTACTTCCAAAATCCAAACACTGCCTTATAGTGATTATTTTGCAAGATAAAAGCCTTATAAGATAATAATTCTAATAAAAATAATAAAATACAAGTACTTTTGTTTCTCTTTGACTGTCGACAGTATGTAATAAAGGACATTTCTCTTTGTGTAGCTGTATTTGAATGTTGCAGAAGTGGAGGGAATGGTAATGATATCTTGTCTGACTAAATGAAGACTGTCACTTCTTTTGGACATGCAATAAATGAAAACAGTTTTGGCCCAAGATGAAAATGGGTAGAGTGCAGACTGATCTGTTGCTAATAAAAACCGACAGTGAGAATTACTCAGCACTGCAAATTCATAAATATTGGTTATATAATCTTAGTTCCCATTAAAATGTGCCCTTGACATCATAGTGCATTCATTGGAATTCATTGGTAAATAAAGCAATTATGTGTGATTAAGTAAGCCTACAACAATGTCAGTCTACCTTTCATCGTGTTTTGGGGTTTCCATAATGACATTTTGGCAAGTAAATTTGATTTTCATCTCTATAATGCACTTTGGTATGATTAAATGCACTTTGGTATGATTAAAGGCATACCACAGCAGTCAAACTTCCACTGTTTATCTGGCCGGCTCCATAACAGGAGAGGAGAGAGAGCTCCCAGATCCAAAGTCTGTCTGTCTGGTGGATGCTCACAGCACAAGTCTTAACTATCATGGCTTACACTCACTTTGATGGATGTTTTGATTATATCTAGTGTTAAGCCTATATGACTTGTTTTATTACCCTTTTCAGCAAAGTTTGCCAATCATAGCAAATTAAATGTCTTTCCTGCAAGGAGTGCTGTGTTCAGTCTCCTTGGGAATATCTGCTGTGGCAGCAGGATGAGGGGGAGAAATTGTAGAAAAGGGCTGTTTGCTGGAGAGGCCCTGCTACAGCAGGGTACTTCTGGTGGGCAGACCAGCACCTGACAATGACCACACAGAATGAGCTGAACGAAACTAACCAAGCAATGCACTGGGAGAGAAGGATGCAGAGACACTTCATAAATCTGAAATTCAAAGAACAGTTCACCACACGTTCTAGGCTGACGTTCAGGCCAGTTTATTGCATTCAAACCTTCTCCTTTCTCTTCATCCGTGCCTTTGTAAGGTTGCATTCAGCAACCACCATTACAAACAAATGGTTAAGGTAATGAAATATCTTGGACTAAGCTAATCCTGTAAAGAAACTGCTGATGCTTAGTCTGAGAGTGTTGAGAGAACAGAAAATTGGTGGGATGATGGGTTGGAGGAAGACACAGAATGCCTTTTGAGTATGTTGCTTCCTATTCAAATTCTCAGCTGGATGCCATATCAGGAATGTACTTTTTTATTTGGCCAAGATAGTCCTTTTTAATTCTGCAAGTGGTTGTTGGCATGTGAACCTGAAATCAAAAGAAGCAAAATGGAAGAAGCCAAGTACTTTGTGTAAGATTCAGCAAATAGTGTTAGAGTCACATACAGCATTATACAGTTATGATACTTTTGCAGTATTCTTATAATACAATAGAGAAAAATAAAAGGCCCACACGATTACCAACTCTATATCTGTTGTGGGGATTTGATGGAAGAAGTGCATTTATCCATCAGGAACCTGATTCTGCTTCCATCGAAGTCATACGGAGTTTTGCCAAAGGCTTTAGTAGGTGAAAGAATAGGATCTGGGAGACTATAGATGAGGAAAAGCCAGGGCTTGTAAAGTTTTCTCAGCATGTTATTGGATAAATGCCACTGCCTAGAGGGCAGTGGGTGGCCCAGAGAGAAGTTTCAGGAAAAAGAGGTAGAACATGAATTCAAACAATTTTGGGGGGAAAAGTCTTGTATAAGAGAAAAGGCTTTTGAGGGACATCATATCTTTCCATTGATTAGTGACAGTGGAAGGGTCCACTGTGTCAGAAAAAAAACCAGTAACAAGTCTAGGTTTGAGTTTTTAAGTGTGTTGTTTTGCAAAGTGGTGGTGTTAAAGAGATGCACCAGACAAAAGAAAATGGATTTGGGTGGCCAATTGATGTTCATGGCTGTCAGCCCAAAGGCTGAATTGAGGGTGTAGGAAGATATGCCTTGGAGATACACCTTGTGCTTTGGAGACTTTTGTTCATACATCGTAGCACTAAGTGGAAAGCAATTCTTTAGTTGTCATCCTGGGGAAGGGGCACAGTCAGGGAAGGGGGATATATGAGAACAGTTCACACATAAACTAGGAACAAAATGGCATAGTGAGCTTGACTGTTCAACTACCTTCATTGTCTTCCACAGGATGGCCCACTGAGAACATCAAGAATGGTGGTTTATCAATTTAGAATATGTTTTTTTCCCACTATGTAGCTCAGTATTTTTTAAAGACCACAGATTTTCTAGTCTGTGATCTATAAAAGCATCAGGAACATACTGCTGGATACACAGACTAACTATAGTTACTCTACTCTCCACACAGTAGTCAACACAGTATAAAGACAGGAAGACCTGGACTGTCTGGTCTTCACAGCAGTGCTGTTACCATCAGAAAAAATCCACTAAATTTTCTTTGTGTCCTGGAGGAGACATCCTGGATAGACTGTATTCATGCAGTTTTGGATATCTTAACTACTCTTGCCTTTTTACCTTGATAAAAATGGGCAGTTGACTACATGTGCAGACATCAACACACTTCAATCTACACAGTACCATCACAATGGGCGTGGCTAGGGGTGTGCAGGATGTGCACAGAGACTGATTCTGGGAATACCAGTGTTAGACATATGGGAAGAGACCTGAAGGTGCTAAGTGTCAGCCTTTGAGAAAGCAGAGAGACAGTAGTACTTGTATAGTGTAGGAGCATTATACTGAAAGACAGGAAAACTGGCAGATTCAATGTCCAGCTCTGCCATTCTCTTCTTTGAATGCTTGGACACACCATTCTGCCCTCAAGGCTCATTTTGTAGAAACCATGAAGATATATGTTTCTGCAGCCTTTTTTTTTCTGGTTTGGGAATTCTGAGCAAAGTGAATACAAGGTAATATCCTAAGGTGGATCAGAAACTGCTGTTTTATCAATCTCAAAAAACCAAAACAAACCCAAAACAAAGCCAGCTGTTGGCTTCAAGCATCTTCAGATGTGCAGTGAATTAGAGTGCAGAGGCCATTATTTTTATGGTTTCAACCAGGGTTCATATAGCAAGACCAAGATCTGAAACCTTTAGGCACTCTGCATTTCTGGTATTTTTCCTTAATTTTTTCCTATGTTTGATTTCACATTATGTATGTCTGCTAGCAAGGATTCAGCCAGGGGCACTTGAGGCTGGAAAAGGTATGCCAGGGAATCATGGCAGGACACCAACATTTCTGTCTCCATGCTTTTCTAATTCAGGAAAACCATGGTGAGGGGGACCTTATCTGCCACCCCAAGATTGCATTAGGGTTAGAGTTCAGAGAGCCAGAAAGCTCTCAGTCCCAGAGACACTGGGGCTCAAAGAGTCATGCCAAGGGGATCATCAGGGCCCCAACATTGCCACCTCCACACCTTTCTCATCTGGGCCACCCAGGGTGATGGGATGAGGGGAAGTTATTTGAGGAGTGGCTGAGGTCACTTGGCTTGTTCAGCCTGAAGAAGATTAAGGGGAGACCTCATTGTAGTCTACAGCTTCCTCACAAGGGGAAGTGCAGGGGCAGGAGCTGATCTCTTCTCTGGTGATCAGTGATAGGACACGAGGGAATGATATGAATCTGTGCTATAACCAGAGGGTGTTTGGGCACTTGAACAGGTTCCCCAGGGAAGTGGTCATGGCACCGAACCTGCCAGAGCTCAAGAAGTGTTTGGACAATGCTCTCAGGCACAGGGTGTGACTGTTGGGGTGTCCTGTGCAGGGCCAGGAGCTGGACTTTGATGATCCTTGTGAGTCCCTTCCAACTCAGGATATTCTAGGATTCTATTACTCTATTTTTCTATTTGGAAACAGCGATATGTATTACCACTTGCAACGGGAAAGGTCGGAGCACAGGATGCAAACTTTGCACTCTTTAAAGTAATATTCTGGAAGGCACAAAGCTATAGCTGAAAAGAGGAACTCCTAATTCACCTTTTATATCCATTTTCAGCATTCACAGAAGGGGATACAGTGGAGATTTATGTACCAGAATTGCTAAATTAATGAAAATCTAATATCTCTGAATGACCTGATGCCATTCATTAAACCAGGGATCATTGAAGACCTCTCTGTATGTCATCCCATTATATTTGTCTGCCAAGGATCTTGGCTAATATATTCATCAGTTTTATAATGGAAAATCAGTTTGTGTGTAGTAAAGAACTTACATTTTCTTCTCAGCAAGTTGTTAATATTTACAATGAAAAGGTATGCATCAGATCTACAAGCTGGGCAATAACCACTCTTGGATAGAGGAGTATAAGAAAAAAATTGGAAAGAAGAGGGACTTCTGTTCCACTGGTATCTCCTCTTGGGATCCTTCCAGCAAACACATATTTAAGTACTTCTATAAACCTACTGTCTCAGAAGAAATATCAACACCAATTGCATTTCAGCCTCTTTTACAACCTGATAATTGTGTGTGTTTTTCTAGGGACTTGTGAAGCTCTATTTCAAGTAGTAGTCACTGTTTTATATTACCTAATGGCTTTCCCAATTTGCTCTGGTTAAATCTGACAGCAGCACTGCATGTGAACAGCAAATGGACATACACAGATTTCATGTCGTGTATACAGCTTGTTAAAGAGCAGCAGCTTGCAATTCTTCCTGCAATGTTGCAAAAGTCCTATCTTATACCAAAGAATATGGAAAGTGCTTTTGCCATGGGGTTTCTTAACTCCCTAGGTTTATATGCACGGTGAGGCCACACAGTTAAGAGAATACTGAGCACGAGAAGCTTCCTTTGTCCTTTGCAAACATACCTACTTCCTGAAAGCTGTTTGCCCCGTGAAGGTAAGGGAGCTTCTGTGATTTGGTGCACAAGTTTACCACATTGCTGAACAGCTGCAGTGGCTGTCTGAGGAGTCAGTTTGCAGTATGCACATGGGTCAGGGAGATGTGCTAAGACAGTGAAGGCCACACCTTGTGGCTCCCTGTGATGTCCACTGAGCACATCTTCTGTTCAGCTGTCACAGAAATGGCTGCAAAAATACACAGCACTCATCATCAAACCAGAACTGTGTTCACTTCTGCAAGCAAACCAGAACTGGCATCCTAACCCAGGTTTGGTCAGGTTGTATGGATGATTTCAGGCTTCTCTCAGCTTTGTTCTCTTGCTTCCTTGTAAAAGGTTCAGTAATGGAGTGAAGCATTAAAAAAAAAAAAAAAAAAATCACAATCCAGAGCTTTACTTTGTTTCCACAAGAAAATATACATATTTTTGAATTTTGAGGCTGCACCAGGTGTTCAGAGAATGGTACAGAGACCTATGCTAGAGTGAGAATCACTGGCAACTGCTCTCATGTTAATGTCTTGTGTATATATAATCTGAGGAACTGTGCTATCAATGGCATCGTTTTCATACAGACTAACTCTCTTTACACCAGCTGTGCAGAACACACCTAAATGTTTATTTATTTATGTATTTATTATTACATGCAATTTCACACACACATCTCGAGGTGGATTTAAAAAGGGCTCAGGATATCCCTTAAAAATATATTACTATTGCAAAATATACCAGTTAAGGTCATGCAGGTTAATAAGATTGTCATATATGGTAGAATAAGAGAATAATTTTGAAATAGAAATTTAATATTCTTTTAACTCTAAGTTTCAACTTATCTGGAAATTTAACTTAATTATTTAAAAAAAAAAAAACTCTTGCAGCAAAGCTGGCAAAGATTCAGGTCTTGGGTTTGGGGATTTTTCACTTTCTTTGTTATGTGTTTCCCACAAACCATAAAAATTATCTTCTTTGCATTTGTGTTTCATATTTGCAAATTTTAATATTCTCCCAAACTCAAGAAAAATGGAAACTGACAGCAGAATATCCAGGAGAGAACAGCTTGGTATGTTAGAAATTTGTCAATTTTGTTAAGATCCAATGGTCTACAATACTAAATGCAAGTTTCATTTAATCTAGTTTGTACTTTTTAAAACAGTGAAACTAAGAATATCAATTTTAGGATAGAAAGGCATGATTTTATTTTTAAAACAAAGTGTTAGGTTTCTTTTATCTCAGTAAGAATGAAAACGGTTAATTTTGCCTTGAAGAGGCAAAAGCACCACGGTAAGGGTGGATGCTTACTTTTGGTGATGTGGGAGCATTTATTCATTTTGAGCAATTATTTTCAACACTGATTTTTTATCTTCTCATATAGAGATTGTGGTAGTTTACACTGTCTATATAAGTTTCCTTTTCACCTTTCACAGACTCCAGAGAAGCAGTTCAGTGGCCCTGTGTTCACAGTCTGAAAATAAACAGATAATAAGAGTAATATTACTACCTTACTCAGTTTAACATGTCCAGTATTGACAGAAAAGATTATACAGTCTCCCTGTAGACAGTCTTTTAGGAAGGGAAGTATTAGAACTGACACAATGGTATCATGACCAGGGAGTTTCATGTATTCTGTTTTGACATCTGAACCTCCTTTTTCTTTAAGGATTTTAGTCATGCATCTGCTACATTTCCATGTAAACATAGGTATCCAACCTCACACACATGTTCTTTGGTTCATGTGTGTGCTAGTTTGAAAACAAACCAGTGGGAGGCACCAAGTCAGAATAACAATTTAATGAAAATTAAAGAAAAGGAAAAGAAAGTAAAAGAAAACACTGACAGAGTCAAGGTACAACCTGAGTCCCTGTTGGGCAGGGTGGTGGTAGCAGTCCTCTGAAGTAGTGATCCTGTAGTAGAAAGGGTCTGCTCTTCCTTAGAAAGTCCAGTGGTGGCTGTGTAGCTCCTGTCCTCTGGAAATCCAGTGGAAAGCCTACCTCTGGTGTTTAGAGTTCCAGATTATATCCAAGATGGGATGCTTGGTTCCTCCCTCTGGGTGGAGCATCTCACAATGGGGTAATGAGTCATGAGGCCAAGTGTTGATTAGGCTCATTAACAGAAGATGGTCCGGAGGGAGTTATCTCTGAGTCATGCAGCAGGACAATGGTGGGCCATTAACAGCAAGATAGTCTGGGGGGAGGAGGCAAGGAAACACTGCCCCACCTGATTTTCTCAGCTCATGAGGATGGTAATAGAATACACCTCAACCCAGGACAAGGTGTAACACATATGAAGTTGGATTAATTGTTTTTGTTGCCTGGATATGCATTTTATATTGTGAGGTCTGAGAGGAGGGGCTGCTGAGGGAAAACTAGAGGCCATATGATGTAAATGGGTCATATAGAGTCATACTGCAAAAAATACATATATATATGTATGTATGTATATGCCAAACAGCAAGTTCCTTGAAACCATGCTTACTTTAAGCTCATGAATAGTTTTTCATACAAAGTGACTAATGTCTGGTCTTAAATGTGAGGAAAAAAAAAGATGGACCCCAGATTACTTGCTAAATTTTGCTTTTTGGCATAGAATATTACTCAGATGCCAAGCCTACTAACTGTGCCCTACCTTCACTATTTGGCTGAAAACACTGATGAGTACTGTTAAGTAGGAAGTTTTATGCCAAGCAAGCCAGCAGCAACTTAAGTAAAAAGGAACTTAAGAATGGGATAAGTGAAAACAGACACTAATACTGTTTCAGAGCCATATGGTTCCCCAGGAATTGTAACAAAGACACTATGACCTTATTGCAAACCAAGCACTGTGATTAAAGGAGTAATAACTTCAAGACTTTTTTTCTATGAACATGAAAACTAATTTCGTAAAAAAGAAACTTCACACACTTGCTAAGGTGAGGGGAAAGTCTATCACTTGGCTAGAATTAAGAATACTTTCTACTGGACTTTACAATGGCTTTGATTTTTGTTTTTATAATGAGTTAAGTAAAAGGAAATTTGGTTTGGATTTTCTAAGTTGTACTGCCAGAGACTTATGACAAAACCAGACTTTCGGGAACCCATTTGAAGTAAGTATATTCCACTGGATCTGTAGGACTTCCATGGTCTGAAAGAGAGACTGGCATTTGTGGAGTAAATGAGAGTGTTGGCTCTTCCCTGATCCAACAGGGAATCTACCTACACATCCCATTGTGGGAGATTCAGTGCTTATCTCTGAGAGTAGGACAAACTGGCCTGGACAACACAGAAAGATGAACTTACCCTCCTTGTTTTAAATTCATTTCCTGATCAAAGAGTGCATGGAAACAGCAAAACTTACTCAATGCAGAAGAATAGCAGGGGTCACTAGTGGGTATAAGGGTCTGTACTTACTTTTTATTATGGGTCTTATAGTGGCAGACAAAAAGATAAGAAAACATTTAGCTCTGAATGATACTGGAATTTGTTGCAAATGCATTCTGCTTATACTTGATGCATTTCTAAATGATTTGTCTGTGATGCTTGTCTGGGTATCTGACAGTTTGCAGTTGTATGTTCATCTGTTAGATGGAAATAACATTTGAGTGGAGAGTCCTGCTTGTGTATTTTTAATGTCTGCTAAGCCAACAAACACAGCTGATGTGTTGCCAATTTGTGGCATTGTTTTCTTCTAGTCTTAAATTCTCACTCATGCAGATTACTCCCAGCAATTAGAAACTGACTCACTCCTTGAATTCCTTTGCTTTTCAAAGTTTGCTTTGGATTTCTGACGTTTTCATCAGATTTGTCTTTCATTTTGTCATTATGAATCTGGTTTTTTTCTAAGTCTGGACAATTGGAAAGGTCATACCATCCACAAGAGTTTCATAACACATTTCTGTGATGCTTATTATTGCATTATACAGAGGCTTTTTAATATATAGTCTTTTTTTACATGCAAAGTGGTTAAATGCTCCCTTTTTAAATTCAAGATTTTTTAAGAGATGTCTTTATAGGTCTCTATTTTAATTTTAATTAACTTTGCCAAATTTGAGCTGTTTATACTGATATTTTCCATGTTGCTCTTAGCCTGAAATTCTTGTTTTAATGTTTCAGATTAAATGGTACAGATGTTTCCAAGAACAAGATTAGGGATAACTGCATTGTTTTTATCTATTGTTGATCTTTTTTTCTTAAGTCCATCAGGAATCTCTAGAGCCTTTCATTCTCTGGAACAAAGATTTGAAGCATTAGGATAAGAGGAAAGCCATGAGGAGGAGGTGCAAAAAGAAATGAGATGGAAACAAGCCCTAGGGGATCAAACAGTCTATCCAAACACTGTTCTCCTCCTGAATGTTGCTTTGGACCTGTGTGTCCCAAGTGTTTCTTTCCCTTGCTCTCGGCAGTTAGTTCTTTGCAAAACATTCTTTGGAGACATTTTGGAAAATGATTATTAGCCTCTTCCAGGTGCACGTTGATGCCACTTGGGCAGTCCTCATTATGGCATTTCCTGAGAGGTTTTTTAAGTTTTGGATTGTAGCTATCTTGATATCAACTTTTTTCCTTTTCTAAAACTATGCATGCAGTTTATGTGATGAGGGTATTCCAAAGGCAGTTAATGCAAAGGGGAAGAAAAAAATGCACTTCCATAGAGAACTCCTATTTTAGTGTAAGGGCTGATGCAACATATGAAGAATTGTAGTGCAGAAGGTGACAAGGGAAATACAAGGGCTAAACAAAAGGTGTATATAAAATAATTGTTAGATTTTTTAATATGAAGCATCTCATAGCTGTGGACTCTAAGGAAAATGGAAGACTGAAAACAGGGCTCATGTGGGCACTTGTTTTCAGGTGACTCTTACCAGCATAACAGATAGTCAAGTCATGAGTAAATAAAGCTTTGTAATTCCTGCATTAATCTCTGACCAAAAAACAAACAAACAAACAAACAAACCCCAAAACAAAACAGCAAACAAACAAAAAAAACCCAACAACAACAGCAACAACAACAACAAAATATTTTTTAAGTTTTCTTTGACTTATGCTAGGATAACAAACCCAAGTGTGTATTATTTTTGATAGGGACATTTTCTCACACTGAGTTTTCAGTTCTTACAGAACACATAGTCGTTATTGCTCCCCAAGCAGAGACTTTGTGTCTTGCAACATATCACATATTCTAGTCTACAATACCACTGTGTTTGCAGAGCTTTGTATTTTTCCCTGGCAACTCAGTGTGACCCACATGGTTCTGTCTTGTACCCTTCACTCATTGAAGTTTTCTTCCAAAATAAATGCCAAATCATTAGCCAGAAAGAAAAAAAAAAGAAGATTCCGCCTATGCAGGGCAAACCCCTGTTCTGTAGTTCATTTTTTAGGACAACTAATGTAATGGTAAATAAATTTGTCAAAGAAAATTGTTTCACAGATCTAAACAGATAAATATTAATAAGCACTTTCTGTATCCTTGGCTCACACAGTCCCCCCATGACTGCAGGGAAAAAAACTTGTTCTTAGAAAACATTTTTCCTTCATGTAATCCAGCATATTTCACAGATCTGCATTGCCACAAATCGTAGCCAAAGATGAGTAAAACTTATGTTTTCTGTGAGGAAGATGTCTGAGCCTGGAAAGGTTCAGAAACACATGGAGGTCAGAGTTCACATCCATTGGACACATTTTACTGAGTCAGATGCAGAGACAGGACTTGCAGCCCTAATGGCATCACATCACTCCCCAAAACAGTCATGTCCCACAGTGGCTGGAGAGTTGCTCTCTAAGTTGCTCAGACTAAGGATAGACTATCAAGATAAAATGAAAAGGACAAGCCTGAAAAGCCAAAAAAAAAGTGTTATTGGGAAAGATGAGGCAGAAGGCAGGAAGTTTGAGGAGATACAGCAAAAAATCTGTAACGATCCCAAGGAAAAAAGATAGGATCACACAACTAAGTATGCTGTCATCATGCACATGCAGAATTAGACAAACTTAACCTTACCTTTGACATTTCCCAATTTTTGAGTGTTTGAGTCTATGACTAGTTTCTAAAGTTGGTTGTTGGTTTTTGTTTGTTTGTTTTTTAGTTTGTAACTATACACACATGCATAGAATTAATCAAACTTTGAACAGATATGTAGAAGGGTGTGTGCTGCCTTGGGCTGTCCTGCTTTTACATGCAAGCTTGATCTGTAACAGGCATTTTCAAATGGAAGATTTGAATGAACACAATGCAGCAGAGGTGGAAGATAATGTGATTTGTTGGGATTTCAGCAGGAATCTTATTCTGTACATCTACATGGTCTTCCCCATGCTCCTCAAAGGGACGAAATAGGCTGAGGGTGTGTCAAAAAAACTGTCTGGTGAGGCAAGCAGGAAAAGTTTCTGAGCACACTGGTTAGGGACAGCTGGCCATCTGCAAGAGAGTATACCTGGATGAAAAGCACAATGGAGAGGTTTTGCAAGTGGAGGAGAAGACAAACTATTAGAGCCACACTGGTTGCTACTTCTGTCTTGTCCATCTGGCATAGAGCATAGTTGGTTTAGTCTCAAAATACTAAGTAAGGCACAGACACATCCTTTAAAGCTGCCTGGTGTAACTTGCCCTTTCTCTGCTCTCACTCTGCTTGAGTGAATGAGAAAAGGCAAAGAGGTAAGGAGTGTTCATGCTTATCTCCTCATCAATTCCCTTGCCTGTTAACTAGCTAGCTGATGGGCTAAGAACTTAACTCATCACAGGGTTCAAAGTCATAGGGCTTTTTTTGCTTTTAAATCAAATTTTCTATTTGGCACAGAATGCTATATGTCTGTTACAAGGATCAAGATAAAATGCAAGCCTCCCTTCCTTTCTGCCTCCCTTTTTCTTCTGTCCCTCTTTTTCTCTTTGCAACTTGCTAAAATGAGTACCAGACGGTGTTCTTTGACAAGGGGTAGAGCTTTCTGTAGGTCATTTCAGAAGCAGGTCTCAAGTTCTCATGGGAAAATCAGATTGCAAATGAACAACACTCCACATAGAGTCTAGTGTTTAAATAAATTCTGATCTCTTGTCTTAATATTAGCATCTATCAAATACAATAAGTTGTTAAAACAACATGAAGAATATGGGACTGAAATTATTTGTTTATGGGGAAAAATTTTTAATTGGTTTTCATAGTGTGCAGGTACTGTTAGTGAGTGAATGAAAACAGGAATTTGCAAAGGGAAATAAATGGCTGCCAAATACCCATTTTGGTGAGATTTGGATACCTTAATCTCAATTTGAAATTCCCAGCCACAGCTCTTAAATATATTGTTTTAGTCTATAAATGTTAAAAGATACTCCAGATTTTTCAAGAAAGATGTGTTTATCTAAAGTGATAAAGGATCTGGGTGTAGGATAGTAACATGAGTTACATTCAGATGTTTTTTCCCCCACATTTGCACACAGGAGAATAGAGCTATCCAAGCCCCAGATTCTTCCCCCCTCCAATCCAAGCAGTCCCCACTCCCTTCTTCCAGATGAATTTACAAGACTTCACATCCAGGCTTTTATGCTGTCCATCAACTCATGACAGACAGTCCAGAAAATAGTGTGCCCTAAATGTCATGTAAATGTTAGTCTTAATCAGGCAGCCAAATACAATATTGTGATACAGCTAAAAATGAATTAAGGAACCTGCCACACACACTTTTAAAAATTTCCCTAGAAAGGAAGGTTTAGGGAAAGTTCAAATGCATAAAATAAGGAGAACATAGTCATAACAGGATATGCTTTCTGTTAACTGAAAAAATGAGGAAGGGTCAGCATCCAAAAGAAATGACACCCATTTAAAATGTTATGGTAGAGGGGAATTCATTGATGCTGGTGAGAAGGCCTACCTGTCTGTTCTGTCTGGGGAATGTGGAAACAGTATAGAAAACTAAGAAGACTCAATATCTCAAGGCACCATGAAAAAAGGAAATGGCAGGAAAAGCCTTTTCCATCATTTCACTTCGGTATTATCAATAGCTTTCACAAAAATTGGCCAAAACCACCTTTCCTGTATTATTATCCTTTAGCACTATCTTAGGGATGAGTGGTTGGTCCTTTTTATAGTAGAGCTGCTACTGTAGCAGTTAAAGCATTCCCTGTTTCTTAATGGTCTATAATGAACTTTGCAAACATCTAAAAAGGCTGTTCTATGAATTATTATACTACATTCTGAGCCACCAAATGGTTATCCAAAGGGGCAGTCTTTCTTTTGGTTAGCAATTCCCAGTTCCTGATCCAGAAAGGGATAGCAAAAGTGAAACTAAGGGTCCTTTATTGTGCCTCAGTAATTTTCAGGTCAAAGATCCATCTGACTGGTTACTGAGTATGTTTTTTTCCCTGTTTCCATACTCAGTTGCAAAAGCTTGCTTTGTGTGGCGCATGTGGCACTTTATCCTTACTGTGAGGTGTGGTGTAATTCCTTTCCCTCATATTCTGGTCAGGTCTATCAGCTGATTTTGGTTTGTTATTATGTTCTCACTTTGTTTCCTCCTGGGACATTGATAATTAGGCGACATTTGCTGTGCTTGCTAACAGCTTTTGTTGGCTGTTGTGGATATCGCTATTCCTTGCAAACTGCTTTGGGGTTGGAGCTCAACAGCCTTGCTCTGATTATAATCTGAAGGTTCTTGACTAGGTTTGTTATTTTTCTGTGCTCAATACAGACTGTAATATATCAGCCTGTTAGTCGTCTGAATTAGTACTCCTTTTGAAATATAGGCATATAGCCAAATAGCTAATCATATCATCTTACAATTAGTTTCTTGTAGGGAGAATGAGAATTAACAGAATGGTTTCCTTTTGTAGGGAAAGTTGATATCCCTTTTTAAATGCCAACAATTAGGCAATAAAAAGTTCCCACTTGTTATTTCCATTTGGAGAAAACACCCTGATGATGGTAGAGTGAAGCAGTCCTGCTTATGCATAAAGGATGTACACAAACCATGTTCATCTGACCATATTTGAACAAAAGCAGTTACATGGAGCCTGTAGCTCCATGCCTGTCTTTCCGGCAAGCTACAATAAAAAAGCTGGTGCTTTGCCATGCTATTTGCCTCCTCCTTTCTGTTTTCCTCCTTGCTGCGTACAGTACACACCTACAGTTGAATCCATGTCCAAATCTTGATGGTTTCTTTTGTTTTCTTGCATAGCAGAAGGGCACTGAACCTTCTCTGCTTTTGCCTAAGTGGCCTCTCCCACTTGATTAATTGTAGAGGTGTTTGTGATTTCCTTTAAATCACAGGCTTATTGAGTAATGTCTAATCAACCACTGGTATTCTGGGCAGTTGTGAAAAAAATTGCCTATCAATTTCTTTCTGTATATTTTTCTTTCAATATCATGTAATTCCAGGAGGAAAATCAGATTCCAAGCCAGGATCCCGTCTACATAATTTGTTGCTTTTGAGTCTGAGCTGTTTTGGGATTTCAGCAATCGAAGCAGCTAATCATCCAGCTCATTAGCCTGGGAATGAACTCACTTTTTCTCTGCCTGGCTTTAAAGGTGTTGGAGATACAATGACAAAAGGCAGGTTTGCTTCCAGGTCCTTTTAACTTGAATTGTTGCTACAAAAGGCTGTAGCTCTGGCAGGACTTCAGTGCATCACATTTGTAGTATATTGGCAAAACTGGCAGCTTCCATGAAGCTACGAGACCTATATTTGCTTCCCTCAGGCTGTGATAAAGGTAACTCCACATCATAGTATAATCCTCTCAGGTAACAACTGATACAACACATCTTTACAAAGTTCAAAGCTCCTGTTTGTTACTGAAAGGTACCATTTTTATTGATTTTGGCATAAAGAATACTTATTTTTTACTTGGTTCAAGTTCTTTGATAAAGTAACATTGACATTCAGTTGGGAATGTATTACTGTTTTGAGAGAACATGTGGTAAAGAGGTAAGAAAGTTCATGAGGTATTAATTTGACACCTCATATTTGAAGTCTGGATGCAAATATTGGTTGCCTTCTGTTGTTTGCTACTTATGTTCCACTTTCTGAATAAGAAGTACATTTATCTGAAGTTTTTTATGTAATGTTTAAAATCGTGCAATTGTAACTTTCCTCTGTATTGTGAATACGTTTACTGTTTATAACAGAGATCTGAAACTCATGCTTCTTTCAGGTTATACATTCAGAGGCTTGCCTTTTGCCTTTGATGTATGATGTTGGAGCAAAAGCCTTTCATCCACCACCTTCCTGGGCACTGGGTTGTTTAGTCTGTTTTGCCCTTAGTCCTGCCAGTAGTGATCGTGGACCTGCCTTGCTCTCCTGAGAAGATTTCAAGAACCAATACTGCAGAAGCAGTTAAGAGCCACTGTGGTCCCCTAGTTTATGTAGGGGAACTATATTCTCTTCTGGCAGAGAACTGATGAAAATTAAACTCACTTTAAGCCTTCTTCATATTGAGGCTGGATTCTCAACGGCCTCATAGTTCTTAGGAATCAAGTAACTTGTCTGTTTGCCTGAAGGAGAAAGATGGTGTGACAGGGTAGACTAAAGATCTACCAGGATGCTTTCAGAGGCAGAATATTGCACTGATATGTGGTTCTCCAGCTGGCTGCAAGCAGCCATATCCCAACTACTTCTGACCCTCATGTGTAGTTGGCAGAGTTTTGTAGTTGCAAATGGAGAAGACACTCAGTAGGGTAAAGCAATGAATCCTAAACCTTGCCAGTTTCTCTCTTCTCCACTTTTTGTTCTTTCTTACCTCTCTGTTACAGGTCCTGCTCAAGTAGCATGACCTTGAGCCAGGCCTTCCTTCCTCATAAGCACTTCAGTGTGATAACTCCCTTTGTCCTCACTAGGGAGGACACAGCATAAGGGGTTTGCCTTATGCTATACCCTTCCTATCTCTGATTCCCTTGTTCTTGGCTTCTGACTGGTCATGGGCCACAATACTTGACTCCACCCGTAGACCAGGACTTTTTGTTTCTTACAGCATGATGGAGCTGTCGGCATTTGCCTATTCTGTGATTCTTCCATTACATCAGCCACAAAGCTATGCAATATATAATAAGATGAAGAATTATCAAAGAAAAAGTCTCCTTGGAGCTCTGTATGGATGTCTTTTTAGACACCAAAACAATCTACAGAGAATAACACCCATTATCTGCTATCAGTGAGGCGAAGTCAGAGGTGCACTCATTCCTCCTGATAAAAGGCAAGAGCAACATCCCTTGTTCTTGCACGTGTAACCTGCACAGCGATCCATCTTAGTCTTTAATTTGCCCACCTGTGTCCATAATGCCATTCTCTCGTCTTGCACAACTGTGTGCCACTTGCAATCACAACTGGTTATGCAATTGGACTCACAACGAGAAGGAGGCACATCAGATACGATTTCTACTGAGCATTTCTTTCAAATTGTAACTTCCTTTTCTGTCCTTGACTCCTAATCCTTCTGCTGCATAAAAGCCTTGATGAGGCTTGAGAAGGACCTGTTTGTTCCAGTGCAGGAGCCAGGAGGACATTATCTGATTGGAAAATAGCAGCAGGTACCTCATCACCTAACTCACATATACAGCAATTGCTAACACACAGTACAAATGAGATTTTTGTGAACCTCTCTCTTACAGGATCCTTCTTGATGCAGTGATATTTGTGGGGTTCAGTGTGAGGAATTGTGAAAACTGCAGCAGTGCTTTCCTTGCACTTCGAAAAGAGCCCAGATTGCTTGTGAACTTCAAGGTACAGCACTTATTATAGAGGCTTCTTTCTGATGGCACAAGCACATACCATGAGTCCCACCGAGTGGGCCAAAGATCATCTGTAATAATCTCTTAGGAACTGAGAGTTAGATGAAAATTACAGTTTCCAAACCAGAAAGGTCTTGCTGTTACCTAATACACTTTTAACACAGAGGGGCATTTGTTACATGTGAGTCTTTGGCAGTAACTTCTTAACCACCTTTTCCTGAAACTCTCACAGTTGAGAGTTGCTTTCTCAGATGAAGGATAAATTACTTCTGAACACATAAACATAGTTACTCTGTTAATGCTTTGGGTATTAGTGTGAATGATAACATGGCCCTAAGCAAATTTCTCTTTGGATTTTAGACTTGTGAAGGAACAATAAGACCAATGATTCTAAAAGGGGTTATTTATGTAATTCTTATGTTGTGTCTTTGCAGATCTTGCTATTTTTACCAACTAAAATGCAGGGGAATTCTCAAAAGCAGTTTAAAATAATAAACTTGTCTTAAGTCAAGAACAGATCCTGTCAACCTATTGGCTCCTGCTTCTGTTTTGAAAGGAGCATTACTGTACCAACAGCCATTCTTCTGGTGTGAGTTTCCCATGGGTTTTCACTGTGGGCTATCTCTAAGTTTTGACCAGATCTTAGACAGTGACATTATTGAAATTAACAGCTTCTGAATGAGTCCTGTGGAATAACATTTGCATTCTGTACCCCTTATATGACAGATTAGCATAAAACCTTGACCTCCTAAGATTAGCTGTTCTCCTCATTCCAGCAGATGTCACTGAGAAAGGGAAGATTACAAAAAGAATAATCCCCACTTCAGACTGTCTTGGTTGATTTTTTTTTTTTCTCAAGAAGTGAAATGATCTATAAAAATTTGAGTAATTAATGTACATAAATTCTTGACTCGAGAATTTGTGTAGGATGGAGATCAAAATACAGAGCATACAAAGTGAAGAACATATGCTTGTCCAGGAGAGCTTTCCCACATAAGAACCTACAGCAGTGTGTGGCCTGTGGGCTCATCTTGCTCCGTGTGCAGGGCATTCAGCTGCTGTTGCAGTGCTCCTTGGAAATCTGTCTTCTTGCACCATAACAGGTTTACCACAGACCTGTTATGTCTGACAATAAATTAAGCCATTCGATTGAGGGCCACCAAGGAATGTCACAAAAAAGCTTTGCATACAGAATGGTGAACAAATTCCAGAAATGTGAGCAGGAAGGAGGGTCTCCCCACAAGGTTTGTTGCGGGTCTGTGCCGGGAGGTCTGCGTGCCTCTGAAGCACTGCAGCCATATTCCTGGATCCAACCTGTCAGTTACTGCTTTATTGCATCCCTGTCAGCAATAGGGAGCAACACGTGGTGAGTACAGGAACCTCAGCAACCTACCACCCAGAAAGTGCAATGTCATCTATGCTACCAAAAAATCTGCCTCTACCTTCATCCTGCCTGGAATAAAAGGCATCCCATCGCAACTGACTCACTGTTCCTCTACAGTACAGCTCTCTAGAGGATGGGGATCAAAAGAGCTTGCAGATTTTGCATCCTGTCACTGGTGCTATATGAGACTTGATACAGAAAGGTTGGTGTCCCCAGCTACTGGAGATGCAGGCTTAGCTCAGGCTTAGAGCCAGAGAGAATCTCTTTGTTTCAGTCTGCACCATTAGCAGGGCTCCAGGCTGAGCTGTGTCCTCACAGGCATGTGCCAACTCTTTTTTCCTCTGTCAGGAAACAGGAACCTGCACACAGGTTCAAGGTACCTGGCTTGGGGAATTACTATCAAAACAAGAGATGAAACGTATAAAAACAGAAGAAACACTGAAATGTGTGCCTGTGCAAATGGCAAATCTGCTTAGAAATGAAAGATCCATAAAAAACATGAAATCATGCAGTGACAACTTCTAAGCTATTTTTCAGCATAGACCTACAATACCTATTCCCCTTGTTCATTCAGAGATCCAGGCCAGGTATGGTGACCAGAGCAGGCTGGCTGGGAGTATGGATCCTTGGTTCTTTTCCAGAGCTGTAGTCAATCCTCTGGATCCTGCTGTTAAGGCAACAGCAACTGTAATGCCATAGTCATGTACTTGAACAGAATATTTGGATTAGATCCCGAATGAGCTCAGACAAGCCAGTTAGAATCTTTGCTATGTCTCATCCTCATTTGGTTCAGCAATACTTTTTATACATGGCATCTGGGAGCGGTGATTAATGATCAGAATGTGGTTTTGAAATTCTTGACTCAAAGTGGCTGCATCGGTACAATGTCTAAATATTTTTAAATTTTTTTTTTTCTCTTAGTGCCAGTATTTTATACACTGTAAACTCTTCAGCACAGCATGAAACTCCAATCCCATTAAATTTTATTGAGCAACTTAATAAAAATCTGTGAAGTTCCAAAAAGGAAACGAAACTCAAGAATGAGCATAAGGAGCAGTTTTGTAAACCCTGTTGTGGGTCTATGCAAGGATACCTGGGTGCATATGGAGCCCTCCTTACTACATTGGTGCAGGCTTCCTCTTCTTGACACATTATTCACAAAGAAATAACCACAGGAGATCATCTTGTTTCTTGTGTGGCTGATATTACAGCAGCAGTTTATGTTTGCCCAGGCAAGCTGGCATTAGAAAGCACTCCATGTGCCCAAAGCTTGGTTTGCATAGAAAGAAACTGATATTTGCTGATTCCACTGCTGAGGTTGCCAGAGGAATTGTCAAAGTTCCTGATTTGTTAATGACTTTTGCCATGGGAATGTTTTGTGGCAGTGAATTGGTCTGAGGCTACTGAGGCCACATTAAGCCCTCTGGTAGTATGCCTAACAAATTCAATAGGTTTGGAGCCAGTAAACGGCAGACAGATAGAAACAGTGCTCACAACTTCAAGTGCATTAATTATCTCTTTACATGCTTCTAAAATAAAGCTGAGCAAGTAACAAAATGGTGTTTCATAAGTATAAATCTTCCCTAATTGGGTTTAATCTCTTCTTAATATTTAAACACTTTTCTCATTGCTGCTTCTCTTAACCTGTAAGGTTACAGAACTTGTGGCTTCTTGCTCATAAGTATATCCCATGATACTTAGAGAGAAGCAGAAATAGCTAAAAATAGTGAAACTCTCCTCTACACAGCCCCCTAGGAAAATATTATTAGAAGCCCAGGCAGCAAGCAGGAAGGCTTGAAAAGGAAAGTAAGATATACCTCTCTGAATCTGTACAAACCTTAGGAAAGCAAGGCTTAAGGAATAGACTACATTTAAGCTTTTATGTTATGTGAATCAATTTGCCTATCCAATGTAAAACACATGTCATAATCCATCCAGGTAATACAAGCAAGGAAAATCTCTTTCTGTGATCCTGCTGCTTCTCTGCACCCAGATGTGACCCTGGCAAACAATCAGAAACTTGTTTTACATTTTGTTGGTCAGCAGTATACATTGGTAAGGCTGTCAGGGAGCTGCTGCTTCTCCTGCTTGCATATCCATTCTGAGACAGAATTGCCTGAACTGTGGGATGTCCACAAAACAACAACAAAAAATTTATTTTATCTGAAGCATTTATAGATGGGAAATTGAATACATTGTGGCTCAGATTATCAAAATAATCATGTTTTTGGGTGCTGTACTCTTAGGATGAGTAGCATGGTAATGCTAAGGGGAAGGAAGAGGTTAGAAACCAGGGGGCTAATTTTCTGGGAGTGTGCACTATTTCAAATTGTATTTCAAGAGTATTAACACCATCTGACTTCAGCGTCTAGCTTAAGTGCTGGGCCCGTTGGAAGAAGGTCAATGCCTAGAATGTAGTAAAAACTGTCCATCAGGTTCTGGTAACCTCTGCAAACCCTGTTCCATGGTTTTTGCTGTAGTGTCCAAGGTGAGAAAGGATCCTTGCTTTGCAGCCCCTGGTGTGTGTGGTAAGAACACAGTAAGAGTTTTTGTGCTTGGGTCATTTTAGGTGGCATCTTATTAGCAAATTCTCGTCCTGTAAATTAATGACAACATCCAGTGCTACAAGTGAAAGCCTATCTTTACAAAATCATGGCTAACCACATGAATATCAGTTCTGTGAGACACGGGGAAGGGGGTTCAAAAAAAATTCCCAAACCCAACCCTGAGCTATTTCTTACAGTGATTCACCATGAGTACAGTGAGCAAGAGCAAATCTGCAGGTTAGTGCCCTCATCTCTTAGGCCTGCCCTGAGAACACTTACTCTTATATAACTCAGGGCAAGGCTGGATAATGGCTTACCCATCAGAAAAACATAAAATATTATATGCTTCCGTGAAGTTTTGGCAAGGTCCCCTTGCCTGTGTGTTTTATGTTCTGTTCGCTAAGGAGCTCATGTAACCAGACATCGTGCCACACCCTGGAGTCTGGCAGTACCACTGTAGCAAGCAAATGCCTGTCCGAGTGCAGGCATTGTGTTCAAAACCTTGTAACAGCCAAAAAATACCCCAACCCAAATAAACAAGAAACAACCACCCAAACTCCTGACTTCTAGCACAGGAAGTGCTAAAGACATTTTTCAAGAGGACTGTTTCCAACTAAGAGAATTGGGAGATATATAAAAATCCCAAATCAATATACTTTGCTCAAGGCTGAACTGAACTTTGATATTTGCCTTTAACCCTTGAACTAAGTCCTCTCACTAACTGCAATTGCACAGTGGTCTCTCCACATGGTTTCTTATCTCCTAAATGTGAAGCATGCTTTCAATGGGGTCACTCTAACACTTAGGGTTTTTTAAGGATAAAATATATGTGCTAAACATTGCATACTTAACAGGAAATTGAATCATGAAGTGGTCTTAAAATACTTTTGATGGCATAGAAATAGCTAAGAGTTCCAACTAGGAGAGTATTCCTTATTTTGATTGTGGTACATATGGAAAAATCATCATCATCATCATCATCATCATCATCATCATCATCAGTTCACAAAAGCTGTAATTTACTGGAGCAATTACCAGGCTGGTACATTCTGTCTTCAGTCAGACCTCTCATCTAGGATTACATACCTTTTTTGTGGTCTATGTTGGTGTGCAAGAAACGTTCTGAGCAGGAGTGGTCAGAGTGAGGCACCCACATGAGATTGCTCAGAAAAAGCAACATATATTTCCTAACATGTTCAGAAAAGGCCTGGAGTAGAAAAAGCAGAGTGCTAGCCTACCTTTCCAAGAATTTTTAATGTCAAGTGAAGCCTGAAGCTAGAAAAACATTTTCATACCAGTCAGACTGTTATATGCATAAAGCTGGTATTTTACAGGGCATTAAATATTTTTTGCCATATTTGAATTCATTTGCTCTTGTTGGTGCCAATTCAAATACATGCTGCATTTTCTGATCTTTCTTACTTACTCCTGACTAGTTCCCTGTTTGTAGCTTTCCTTCTCCCAGCCTGCAGTTCTCAGGGGCATCTCATTTTTTACTTATTTTTCCTCTTGATATTTCACTAATTTGTTTTCCATAACATCTAATCCTTTTCAAGTTATTGGCTTCATCCGTTCTTTTTAGTCTGTAGTCACTTTTCATCACTCCCATTCATGTATTGTTTTTTCTTATCAAATTTGTTTTCTATTTTTGCTTAACCTCTGTCTTTCAGTATTTTTCTACTCTGTCTAAGGAAAATACAGTCAGGAGATAAAAGGGCACTTCTGTCTCATACATTCCTTTCCCAAGAGATCAGGATCAGGATTGTTCCCATCAGTGCAGGACCAGGCTTATTCCTTGATGATGTCAGTTATATACCAAATTTTCAAGCCCAGTTTTAATTCCTGAAACAGAAGGAACACATCTCAAGTATGATTTTTTGTAATGATCTAAGAATTGATATGAGATGGTAATCTCATATAATTAGTTTGTTAGTGATTGATTAAGGAGGGTAAAAGAAAACTAATGCAAACTAAGGGACGATCTAGAGGAGTAACAGCCAAGAAAGCTCTTGCCAAACAGCTGTTATTTCCCTGGTGTCCACATGGACACTTGCCTTCTAATTTCATTAAGTTTTGGATGGAAGCTATTTTACTACTGTGAAGATTTTGGAACGGTGGTGCAGGCTGATTTTTATTTTAATCAGCTGAAACAGACAGCTTAGTGTTCCTTGTCTTGTCCTCAGAAGGGCGAAAACATTTAAACTTTAAATTCAGCAAACTTCATCTCTACATTTATACTGAAACAAGCGTACCTGAACACACACAGTAACTTCCCTTATTTCTGGAAATTTAAGCACAGAAGCTTGAAACATTCAGCCAAAACCCCCTTAATACTAACATGAAACCCTTGAGCTTTTCATCCTTTCTCTTAGTCAAATTCTTCTGTCCTATGGCCGAAAGTGAAAACTGTAAGGACTTCCTCTTCAAAACTATGCAGAAGGCAGGTGCAGCAGCACACTCAGAATCTCCTGGCTCAGGCACTTGAAACCTCAGGCCTCTTATTGCAGGGTGTAGAGGAGGGCAGCACAGCCATCACCTCTTGGTGTGCAAGATTAAAATGGCAGAAATCAGAGAACTACTCCCATTCCCTGAGAGAGTGGATGGGAGAGGGAACTCCTTGCAATGCACAGAAACAGTGAGCCTGGCAGTACTGCCAGGCTGCAGTTGGTTTTCCTCAGTGCTGGAGTAACTAAACACAGAGCTGCCAGTTGCATGGGAGAGCTAGCATGAAATGTGAAGTGCATGGAGACCTTATACAATGTCCTTGCCAAGGCTTGCCTGATAACCTCTAACCTACATAGATCCAGCAATGCCTTGTGACACTGGGGGAGATACACATGTTAAAATCCCCCATCTCTGCCTTAAAAAAGATTGTTTCCAAAAGCAGTATGGAATACTTGAGAAAAGCTCAGCCAGAACTGACCCTGTCTCAACAGGTGAGCTCCCCTTCAGTTCACACCTCCTGATTGGGAGTCAGCATCCACCTGCAGCTCCTTTGCTACAAAAGTACATAGAGGGACCAAGCATGGCTAATCTAGATGAAGGTGCAGCCTGCCCCTCCCTCCCTCCCTCCCTCCCTGTGTGTTTGGAGGAATCCTGTTACAAATTTATTGGAAGTTATAATTACAGCTGTCTGAAGTGTGATTTTGTTGTTATTTTTCCCCTTTCTGGTAAATGTTTTCTTAAATTTGTAACTTGAAAAAAACATACTGGTAGCTGTATATAACCATGGATTCAGAGAGCAGTAATAACTCCATTTGCTGTGTTTGTGTCCGTTACCCAGAGCCTGACACTGCCCCAAACAGCCAAATTTGCAAACAAAGAAGAGAAAACTCTTGTAGACTTATCTAAGATAAACTCCCATTCCTAGCAGAGTGAACATTGTGCTGATAATGAAAACTTCAGTAATTAAGCAGCTCTTAAGATACTTGTTCAGAAATAGTTTCATTGGCAGATGTGTCACATCAGGTTATAGTAGGCTTCTGAAAATACAGAATCTGGGGTGAGGAAGCATTCAGACTGGATGAGAGATGAAACTTGAGTTTCAATAGTAAATAATGCAGTACAGGAATAATACCTAGTCCAAAACAGAATTGTGATACAGTTTTCAGAAAGCCATTGCAATTGCAACCTTACTGAATAATGGTATGTTTTCTGTGTATTTGAGCAGTAGAAGGGTTTATCAATCACTCTAGATTTAGGTTGATGTTATATGGGGTTATTTTTAGGTGTGAGCACCTATACCAGTGAGGTACCTGTAGTATGCATATTTAATGTCTGACATTGTCTTAGAAGTGTGGAAAAATCATTTTTTAAAGGCAGTAATTAATGTTTTATTTGAGGAAAAACTTGGAAAGAACAGAATGTTTCTCTTTCTTATAGAGTAAAAATTTTGTGATTAGCTTTTTAATTTCATCATAGCAAATGCAAAATATAACAGCTGAGATTTTAAGAGCAGAACACAGCTGCCAAAACCTGGTTCTGTTAGATCTCGAATCAGCTAGCTAACTTGTGTTCTAACTCCCCTTATCATGTGTATGTAACTTAGAACTGTGAACAAAAAACCTGACAATTCAGGTCTGAAATTTAACCAGTTGCTCAATGCTAGTAATGATGATGACTGAAGATACTCATATCTCCCTTTTGTGTGTCAGCATATTAGTCAGTTGTCAAAAATAATCCAACTGTATTTCTTGTCATTTTGGTTTTCTGAAAAGATGAAATAATGTTGAAAGAATTCACAGTAACAGTTATGCCCTCTCTGTTCCACATGGGCTAGGAAACTGATTTACATCACCAATGTTACAAGAAGGGGGAAGGAAATTGTCTTAAAATACGTAAGGGAGAAAGTACACATAAATGGAAAAATTTGCCTATGCTTAGAAAGAATGAAAAATCTAATGTACATCTCTCTTTGGGCAGTCATTACTGTAGTCTCAGTAGTACATGAAACATTTTCAGAACTGAAAGGATTGGAGTTTTATTGGCACGGCTGCACATCCAGGCACAAGGACTCCCTTGTAAACTTCAGTGTCTTTTCTAGGAAATAAAGAAATCTGCAGATGTTTTAAAGAGCGCTGAGAGAAGAAGGTTGTTGCTTAAACCTCATTTATAATATGGAAGTGGCAGGTTCTGTAATAAGTTCAACAGTAGACAAAATGTTCTAATTTGTGCTGATCCTCTTCTCTTCTTGAATTCAAGGAGGGATAAACATACAACCTTACATTGAATCCTGAAATAGGGTTTGTGGGGAGAAAAGAAATTCATTTCACTCTGATTTGTATCAAACTCTGTGGAAAGGTTAGGGAAATTAGTAAGATTTTAATGGATATAAAGGATTGAAATTCATAGGTAATTAAAAGAATCCTGTTGCATCTTGTTCTGACTTTAGGCATATAGAAGCTTTCTGATCAAATATGTCCCAGAATAAGTGTTTTCTAAAATATAATCTAAGACTGTGTTTGTGTTAACAGAGGTACGGCCCTTTAGAGGTGCTGAAAGCCCTTCGGACTTGAAGAATATCCTGAATTTCCACTATCTTCAGCAAGAGAAGAAAATACTCAGCACCAGGTAGGAAGAGACCTGACCTACTGGTCTCAAAAAATGAGGAATCTTGAGCTATATCAAAGAGCCTTGCATTCTGAAGTCTTGAAAGTCCTCGGGAATTCAAAATGATGTTTCATTGTTCCTTAGGTCAAAACTCTTATAAATAAGCCTGTCATCAAGCCCTGAATTAAATATATCTTATGATAATCTGATTGTATCCATATTACATTACTGTCTTGGCCTTACATGTGTTCATGATGGTGCCAAGTATTCTTTTTATTACCCCTGCATACCTTAATGTAATAGCCTATGTTAGCAGAAGGGTGATGATTGGGGTATGGAGGCCTAAAATTACTGAATTTTGCCCTTTCTACTCTTTTTACCCTGTATATGTAACACAATTAGTATCACTGCTGACATTTATAGTACTTATGATGCACTGCTCCAGATACTGGAAAATCTCCAGCAGGGAAACTTGCTGCGTATCTGATCCTATTCCTTGTAAAGGATGTGGAATCACACCAACATAAATACTGATATAAGTTCTCTCAAATAAGGGCATCTGACAGACAGCAAGTATTTCTTTTGCTTGTGGATGGAAGTGAAGCTCAAGAGGGTGTTAGGATTTCTGAGCCTAAATTTGGCTGTGTGTCTTCAAGAATCGTCTGTCACAAAGTGTGAATTATGCACCAGGTATAAAGAGATGCACCAACTTTTAAGGCCTGGAATAGACTAGCAAAAAACATATTTAGAGTGCTGTCAATTAGTCAGCTAATGACAAAACACATTATGTCATTAGCCTGTTAAGTTTTTACCAAAACCCCTTTGGTTGTAGCCTAGCTAAGATGCAGTTAATCCACCAGTAGTTCTATACTTTACTGTGGAACAAAGCAGAAATGGATTTTCAGAAAAGCAGACACATATGGTTGAAACAACAGTGTGGTAGGGATTTAGCTGGACATAAAGCCCAGTAATCTTATGCTGGTGCAAGAAATAAATATATAGCCTAACTACCTAAAAAGTGTGAAGTTATATTGTTTAAATTATTATTCTGTTTGTATCAGAAGATGAGGTAGTTCTTTAGTAGAGAATGGGAACTGGACATGATGTTCAGATGGTCTTGAGTGACCCTTTATATTTTGCAAGCCAGGATGGAAGTCCATGTATCATGTCAGCTCTTGAAATGAGGCAAGAGGAGAGAGCAGAACTGAATGACGGTGAATCAAAAACTGAAGTCAGCCACAGAAGGAAAGAGCAAGCAGCTGTCTGGCACAGAGGGAAGGCAGTGGTGGTTTCCTTTTTATTATTTTTTGCCAGCTAGTATGAATGCCTAATGTCAAAGATTGTGAATGAAAGGGTTCTTATCTGTGGCCATTCCAGTGTTCCTAAATGTGCAAGTAAATAGTAATTAAGGATAAATGTTTAAGATCTGAAAGTGAACTACTGATTCCTTAGTTAGTAGTGATTCTTTGGTTAGAAGCCTCTTCACAGTAGAGACAGTGGAGGAAGTGCTGCTGTCTGTCCTGCAGTCTGGCCTCTCTTCATATTCCTTCTGAAGTCTGTGAGAACAAAAGGCCAAGCCTGTAAATAGAAAAGCTGCTTTTACATATCATCACTACTTGATAAGTATAAACATAGCCTGTTCTCACTTAATTCCTCAAAACTTCCTCTCACTTAATGCCACAAAAGTCTTCTGTTTTCCATATGATAGAGTTTATAGCACATGGACAGAAAAACTTGGCACCTGATTTTTGAAATGCAGGTAGCAAGAAACAAGTTTGCTCATTTGTGATCATGTGTCTCTAAAACACTTCATAAAGAGTGAGACTTGCAGTAGCATAACAGAAACTTTTCTTCAAGAGAAAGGTTTTTTCTCAGAGAATTCAAAACTCCACTGACTGTATAGCTTTGAATTGTATAGCTTCCTGTGGACTGACACTTCTTCCTGAGAAATCACTGTCTCTGGGGTCTTTTCTCCATGTCGTCCTGGCAAAGTTCCACATAATATGTGGTTACTGAAAGCTGTCCTCAGATGATCTTCAGGATTTCCCAGGCAGGCATTCCTGAAACTGAACTGGGATTACAAAATAGCTAATTTGAGTGCCCAGCTACAATTTAAAATAAATCCTGTTCTATCCTCAATGCTTCCAATTTTAACTTTTACACTCAAGTGGCATAAATTATATACCAAAGCCTACCAGCTGAGCCTGTTGTCATGCTCCTTTCTGGCTCTTAAACAAATGAAGTAAAAAGGTAGCCAAGAGCCATCACAGAACAGCAGGAAGCTGTGTTTCTCAGAGCTTTACAGTGTGCAGGTGTGGAAGCAAAAGCAGTGAGTTAGGGGGCCGAATAAGGTGGATCAAGTCACCTGTTTGTTTAAAAGAGTAGATGGGTCAGTGCAGCTCTGGGTTGGAGACTGTGCTAGGAAGTGACTGGACACCTGACTAGACCACAGGGCAAAATGCAGGACGGGCTTCTTTCACACTCTCTTCCCTTGCCCGTGCTCCTCAAAGTCCAGATGTGGCCTGACCTTTGGTCTGTGTGTGATGTGTCTGGAAGAGAACCAAAAAGATCTGGAGCTCTGGTGTTCTGCTGTCTGGGTTGTGCTGTGGGCCGGTGAGGATGTAAACATGGGTGGGGAAGGAGAGAGCTTTCATCAGCCTCCAATCTCCTCTCAGGAAGGCGGGAAGCCCAAGAGCCGAAAACATGGCAGCATTGTCTTTTAGAATAGACTGAACATGTGAAAAATCACTATCCTAATGATGAACGCTGTAATAAATATTGGCAAGACATGAATCCAGCCTCTGCAAAAATGTCTTCTTTTTTTTTTTTTTTTACCTAAAATCACATTTTTCTTTAGCACATCTTTTTAAAGTTTGTTATCTTTCACCCCTCTCTAGATTGCCAGCCGTGTGGTGAAAGAAATGGCTCTTAGAACTGTTTTCTGTAGAACTGCAGTAGACATGAATACCAAACAACTTCACAAAACCACTAAATATTTGGCAAACTTCTAGTCTACTGTAATTTTAAAAAAATGCTCAAGACAAATATTTATGTTGAAGGGGGGAAAAAATCCTCAGGATAAAGCTGTCAATTAATGGATAATTTCAGCCTTCCTAAACAACCCTGTTCCATAAGTCATACTTCATAAAGAGTGAATACTCTTCTAATTAAACTTTTCTGAACTTTAAAAAGTATTTGAATTGTCAGTGGATGCTGCTCTGGCTTTTTTGGCATATTACATACAGGACGTCTGGCCAATTCTCCAGTCTTGTCTCAGATACATTACTGATCCAAAATATTTTCACCAGACACCCTGAAATGGAATCACATGCTTGCCAATTTCCATTTTGTGTATCTTCCTTAGAAAACTGAAAATTACAGCTCATGAGCACTGGTGATCTGATTGCTCAATGTCCAAACTTAACTCACTGGAACAAAATAACAACAAAGGTGCAGAAGATGATGCCTGGTCCTTGTGAGACAAAATTGTTTACAAAAAAAAAGCTACCTAATTTCCAGTTCTGAAGTTAGATCAGTGAAAATTGGTGCTCTTAAAACACTGATGAAGTACAGATCAACAGTTATGGTCCAACTTCTTCAACAAATTTACTGCATTATTACACTGACATTTCCCTGAACCTGCCCAAGCCTCCAAAGCAAAAGAGCAATTTTCAGTATCTTTACACTGCGTAATTTTCAATTTTCTCAATTCCCTAAGCTTCAAGTCAGCACTTTTTTTTGAGAAACATGTAAGTCAGAAGAAAATTCTCGACAAAGGTCTCATATTCTGATTTCCTTGGACTTTATAGCAAGATTTCAAATGCTGTTGAAACTGCCAAAGAAGAAAAATGTGTGTTATAGTATTACAGATGATAACATAGTCCAGCCTGGAGTTTTTTCCTTCTACCCAGTGCTGTGAGAGCTTAAGCAATGTTATTTCACTCGGCCAGGAAGTCTAGGCAGAACTTCATTAAAATACAGCTGAATGACCTGCTACATGAACTGAGCTCCAGAAGAAAGTATTTGGGAGTTTGGCAATGCTAATGGTCCTGCAAGTTGGTTCATTGTTCACTAAAGCTCTAGCCCGTGGCTTAAACATCTCTTGTCATCTAGAGAGGGATAGTTTTTCCTAGATGCCCCACAAGGTATCTGGTCCTCATATTGAAAAGTTCTACTCTGGTTCAAGTAAAAGGCTAAAATTCCTTTTGACTGTTCTGAAAAACACACTGCCCCCCTCATTTTATTCAAAACAAATGCTGATCCACCATGCCCAGCCCATGCTTGTTCCAAGCTGAGGCTGCGTGTTGGAGCCACCTCTTCTCCTTCCAGAAAATCTTCAGGGTGGAAGGAATATGGACAATGGAAGAGAGTTGTGGCTTTAGTAGTGAATCCCACAGGATATACAATGCTATGGTGATCCGACTCTGGAAGATGAACATCCAGTTGATTTTGCCAGAAGCACTCCAAGAAGCTGGTAAAGATTATAGCTAGGCCAGGTCCAGTACTCCAGGTATGATCACTCAGATGTACAGGATATTTCTATCTGAAGCCCAAGGATGGGACCATTTTAGGAACAAGTTCAGATTTGCAGAACTGGTGAGTGAAGTGATAGCCATTTAGAAGGATACCATGCTGTAATCAAAACTCGTAAATTCCTTAATTCAGACTTTGCCTGAGATATTTTGTCCAAACTCATGTTTTGACCTTGAAGGTGCTGCACATCCCATGTAACAAGTGAGAATTTCAGGAGCTGGATCTTCTAGGAAAATTTTGGCTCGGCAGATCAACTTCAATTTGCAGGAAGTGATACAAGAAGAAATATACATAGAGCCAAAAGGTATATCGGGTCAGGAGGGCACTGTCTGGGCTGGTGTATGGTAACAGCCTGGCTGCCTCTGACATTCCTGAGCTCTTGCACCAACCCAGCTCTTCTCAAAGCCTGCAAACCTTTTCTCAACCCTCACTCAGTGTAATGTAGCCACCTCACCAGGAAGCTCCAGCAGGAGTGGATAGGGAGTGTATGGGTGATTTCCAGTCAAGGATATCTAAATATGCTCTGAATAGTAAGCTTTACATAGTGAATATTATACTTGAAGGAGAATAATATGATGTCTAGTGAGGGAGGGACTGCAGGCCCATGGGCAATCATCCAGAATTGTAAAAGAGGGCTATCTTTTATTGTAGTGTATATCAGATGTTTATAAATATCAGAGGGTTAAAGTGACTGCTTACAGACAGGTCATAAAAATAAAGGAACCCTGAGGAGTTCCAGGAGTAGCTTTAGTGGTGGGAACATAGTATTTTTATTTGTAATTGGATACAGTCTATCATTAGCACAGCAGCCTCTTCATTTTGTGCAGTATAAAATGGGAGGGAACAGTGTCACTTCTGGCTGTGTCATCTCAGCAAGTGCTCTGTGTTCAATAAAGGGCTTCAGTCATAAAGACTGCCAGCTCAACAAGTTTCACTGAGGTAAAATAAGACATTCCTTTAAAATGTTAAAAGCTGTTCTTGCCAAAACACGATCTGGAGAGCACTAACATGCTCTGTGTTCAGGGCAAAAGCAAGACGAATATCTTGTGTCCAACTCTCTCCCCTTTTTTCTGCCATCATGAATTTCTGCAAGGTGAGTGAACACCAAGTAACGAAAGTGAAGTATGGGCTGTTTCTTTATCTACTTCCAAGTGGCCTGATTCTGTTCCAGCCAGTGAACTCTTGTTCATTGAGACCGATTCTTTCACTTGCTACTTTGAGGTGATAGCCTGTATCACTCTTTGCACAGTTGTCAGTGCCTACATGGCAGTGGAGGGTCTTGCCATGCTCCCATCCTGGCCAGCCTCCCAATCGGAGCTTCCTTCTCCTCACTTGGCTGGTGCACACAGGCAAGGATCGAGCTGCCCAATAAAAGCCTCAAGATGATTAAGGAGGTTCATTACAGAGTGCCCAGCTGGAGGCTTGCAGCTGCTGGTAAGGATTGCCGTGCCTCAGGGGGTCGCATTGCCTTTACAAAGGTGTTTCATAAGTGAATGTATCAGGGATGTTTTAATCCAAACCAGATTATTCCTCCCCCAAATCACAGAAGAGGCAGATTGTGCTTTCATCCTCCACGGTTGTTTCTGCTGCCATGGAGCTGCCCAGAGGCCTGTGCTGGGACTAAGTGCCTGCAGAGTGCTGGGACAAGTGAGGACAGTGAGCCCCACCACTGCCTCCACCTCACCACTGGCCTTCTCCTGCTGCCTCCTGGGCTGCCAGTATTGTCTGGATTGGCTATCCTAGTACTGTGCTGTTTGTATGCTGTCAAAGGGGAAATTGCACATTATGGGAAGGTCAAATGAGATTCAGTGACCCTAAACCACCAAAGAGGGCATTTTAAAGGGTTTTTAAAACCAGAGCTTTCAAGTGCACAGCCAGAAGTTAAATATTTAAATCTGTGTTTAGGCATCAAAATAAACAGGGGTCTGATTTTTAAAGAGTTGTGGAACAATTTCGATTTTCCACCCTATTCCCCAGAGCCTGCAATTTGTTTGTTTCTGGCAGCCTCTTTAGATCTTTAGGAATGGAGTTGCAGTTCCAGCAATCTGGGGAAGATTGAGAGCATCCCTCAAAACTTTGCTGAGTAAGGAACTGAGGACTGAAATCCAGAAAAATCTGTGCCCTCTAGTCTGTAAAAAACCCAGCAGGAATCTGGGTGCCTATACTCAGGAGCAAGACAAAAACAAGTAAGGAAAAGAATTGAAATAAAAAGTAGGTCCTCCCTATTTATTAACTTCCTGGCCTTACCAGTCTTGTATGGCTTTCCTAAGCACTATAGTTTCCACATCACAGCTAGGTCTTTGGAGCTGAAATTATTACCTTGGGAGAGGACAGAAATGGGCCCAAACCCCCTGGACTTGTGAGGCTTCTCCTTTCTGATCCTGTGTTTCACTCCTTGCACTGTGATAGGAAACAAAGCACTGTTCTCACCCTTGTCCATTTTTTTTTCTCTAAAGAAAGCAATAGCAGTAATGCCAGTTGCCAAAGGGGACCAATCAAAAACCATGAGATTTCTGCTGTTCTCACATAACTGTGTTAATGGCAGGGCTGTAGCTGCTCTGCTCATTTGATCATTTCTGTTCATCTGTTTCAGGTAGCTCTTTCTCAGCACACCTTTTTTCTTACTTGTTTCCCTGTGTGCTTAAATTTTCCCTATTCCCTGAATAAAGAATTCAGCTGGGGCTGTGAATTCCTGTCCTGGAAACTCACGGCAGTTATTTCATTCCCCAGGGAGAATAGATCCTGTGACTAAGAGTCTTAACACCTGTTGTCAGCATCTGAAAGGCAGATGCATAACCTGAAATGCTTGCCAGCATCCTCTCTGAGGTCATTTGAGAGAGGCAAGGAGCCTTTCTAAGGGCAGTCCTGGCCAGTTATCTCAGATATCTTTCTGAGGAAAGGATAAACTGAGCCCAGTTCAACACTCCCACCACTGACAGTAGAGGAAGCCTAGAGGAACACATTGGATTAGATACCTAACAGCAGCCTGAACATAATTGTCAGTTGTCACTGTCACATTCAGTAAGTGATGTGTGGGTGGAGCTAGGAAGGCATTTCCAATCAACACAGCATCTCTCCTTGTACACTGTTGTACAAGGCATTAGTGAAGAAATCAAGTAATTTGTGCTCCAGAAAGATGAATTCACACTGGAAGACATGTAGAGGAGAGTCAAATAATTTTCCTTTTAACTCCTATTTTAAGAAAGGCTCAGTGAGACCCCAGAGTCTGAAGTGAGAGTTTGAACTTCCCACAGTTGGTCTTCCAGTTCTGGTGCCACCCCATAAACTTTAGATCTCTCTTAGGCAGACACTCAGGGAAGCTGCTGATACAGTGAGCATAGATATGAAGATACTGCGTCCTCATGGCCCCTGCCATTTATCCTGGCCTCCTGAATGCTGTTCCCGGTCAGGAAAGAGATCACTAATCCTTGCTGGGCTTAGAACTGAAGTGGCTCTAGTTTCTGGACATGGGAACTGTTAGCTTGATGTCCTTCCATTCACTGCTCCCATTTCTGCATCATCGGTTTCCAGGGATATTGGGCATTGCACTGAGTCTAGCACCGTGGTTTTAACTATTCCCCAAAACTGCAATAAAAATGAAACAATCCAGCCAATACTTTGATGTCTTTTTCTTACTAATCCATGAAAACATGGCTCTTACCAGCACTGGAAATTTTCCCAACAGCTTTCCTAACAAAAAGCAATATTTAGTTGACTAACAATGTCAGCTTTTTAAAAAAGCTTTTCATAAAAATGTGAGAAAGTAAATGTATTTTCCCATCAGTCCAATTGATTTCTAGGTGCCTAGATATGACCTTTGCCTGCATGAAGCAGGTTCATGAATGGGCACCTAAAGAAATAAGGAATGAATGCATTTATTGATCAAAAATATATAAAAACAAGCACTCTTTTCTAATGGTCCAAAAAAGGCTTGAGAGGCAGACAAAGCAAATAATTCCACTCATTCCTTCAACTCAAAAGATAGATCAGTGTGCAGACACAGTGTTGAACAGGAAGTTCTCCATAAATATTTCACTTTAATGGCTTTGCACCGTTCTCTCTGGTACAGGCTCCCCAGTGCTCATTGTCTTTATGTTTTGAATTGATACCATGAATTATTGAGAATTCTATTCTCCATAAGATGCTGCACCACGGCCCATAGTATTTAACCATGTATTTATTTTAGCCTTGAAAGAGAAAGGATGACAACTCTGGGAGGCTGTACTCCAACAGCCCCAACATACACACCCACAAAGACAAAACTGAATAATAATAATAATAATAATAATAATAACAATAATAATAATAACAATAATAATAATAACAATAATAATGTGAGACATTGCTATAACTTTTACATTGTAACTGATAAGAGGACTTCAGAAGAATATCCATGAAGAGGATATAAATTAAATCACTTTTGTTAATTTTTTGTGCTGCTGAAAGGGCCACTTAGGAACCCTATTTGTAACACATCTCCCAAAAAACCATGAAACCAGCCTGGCCACAACAAAAATATATGTTAGAGAAGGAAAAGAGGAAGGTTATTTTACAGAGAGATGTAAGTCTTAGACCTTCAAAGATTTTTATCTGGAGATCTTGACAAAATCATCCTGAAAGGGCATGCCAAAACTAATAGTAAAATCCTGATCTCACAGTCCCCATGCCAACACTGTGCATCCCATATTTTACATTATCTTAGGCATTTAGAGTGCATGGCTTATGATTATTACTTTGCTGGTAACTGGGCACTTGAAAACTCAGTAGACAGAAGGTAGTTAGGCAATCACTGCTCTAAACCTATTAAGAAAGTATCTGTAGTAAAAGAGGTTGTCACAAGACCTGAAAGTGGTAAGAAGTTGATGTCTTAGCTGAAACGCCTCCCTTGGCAGTTATTTTCTCCTCATTACTTTCAAGCACAGCAGTTCTCAATTGGTTTCTGAAAACCCTCCACAAAAGGATATTTTCTCACAGTTTGTCACTTCGATTGTCACTTCTGCAAGAACTCAAGAATGAGTGATTTCTGAATATGAGAACATGATGTTAACATGATAGCTAACACCACCAGAACCACTGTTTCTATTGCTGCTGTGAAGAAGGTATGTTAAAATCCACTGATCAAAAAAGCCCCATCTGCCCATAGCAAATGCTATAAAGGCCAGCTATCATGGAATCTCTATCCTTGAAATCTAGCTTTGCTGAGGGAGATTTCAGGCAGCTCCTGTCATCTGCCTAGATCCTCTTTTTCCCAGAGTTGTTTTTATAGAGCCAGCATTTTTCATGTGGCAGCTGTCGGATAGCATGCTAGTGACATCTTAACAGATTTATATCAGCTAATCAAGGGGGTTATGGGCATAGCATGTGGTTTGGTGCTGTTCCACACAAATTCTGGAATACAGCTAAAATTCTGTATTTTCCTGCACTAGCTTTAGCTGCTTGTATTGGTCATTAATGTGTTCTCTGCAAAATCCTTCTGATTGATTTCTGTTTGTCATTTAGCTGCATGTTAAGGTATTAGCAATACATAGCTTTGTGTCTAATGCTTTGATCAGCAGGTCTTATGGTCCTTGGCTGAGAGACCAATGTCTTTTGCTCTGAGAAATGGAGAGGTTCTGGGACTGGGGCAGCTGCACATCCCATGATGAAGACAGAAATTCAGTATTTTATTTTAATAAAGTTTGAGCCCTCCTTTTAGTCCATTGGAAGCAGATAGAGTTTCTGTGTGGAAAATGTAATAGATGACATATAACTAAAGGTTGCAGTAGAATGTCTGCATGCAGGAAGGCCATATTCATGTTGATCAAGCAGCAGTTGATTCCAGTATTCCCCTCACATTTTAGTGCTTGGTGTCTTAGTAGTGTTTTTTCTGCATATTTTCATTAATCAAAAGTGTTAGCTACATTCTTTGCCATGTTTTCCTAGTTTAAATGCACTAAAGTGAATTATCACAGCACAAAACTAGAAAAATAAACAAATCTTTGTTTTGATATGAGTGAGTGATAAATCAGCAGTTTAAACTCAGAGTAGGTTTCAAAATATCATTTGGTTGTAAGTGCAAAGTACCACTGAGACCCAGAGACTTCTGATAGCTCGAGACATAACATTTTCATAGCATGAAGAATCTCTTCATAGAAGCTCCAGTTCAGAAAAATGTTACGACATGTTCTTAAGTCCCACAGAAGACAAAGTACATCCTTTTCTGAGCAAGGGCCAGAAAAACAGTCTCATTTCCTCTTTGCTCTTCCATTTACAATCACATAATGCCTCTGTACCAACTCAAAACATTGTATACATGGAAAAATATGTGTGTTTCATTGCAGGCAGTTATGGATAAGTGGTTCTCTCCATTCTAAAATAAATTAATCATTCTGTCTACATTTGTTCCTTATTTCATCTGCTTCTCCCATCTGTTCTCTTCCTCTCTCTCTTCCAGCTCACTCTGTTCAACTGAGATCGGAAGTTGGTCCAGCATGTGTTTGCAAATTTTATTGTATGTGTCTTCACAAGGTTTTGTTCAGAGCTTTTGGGGTTTTTTTCCTTTTTAAAATCTCTTTCTTTAAAAATGGATGCAATATCCAAGCCTTTTGTCTCCCTTTTGTGGAAAGTCATAAGGTTTTCCCCTAGGGGTGGTCAAATGAGGAAGGTAGTGTTACACGAAATCTGACTGATGGAGCCTTTCTGAGCTGAATAATATGCCCAGCTCCCGGTTTTGGGGAAGACCTACTTGATAGCCAGCCACATTTAGGGAGCAGAATGTGGGGTGTTTGGGAGGCAGGACTTGGAGGCCTCTCACCTCCTGCTCTAGTGCTCCATGCCAGAGTGACCTTTGTACCACATCAAGTGCTTTATATCCACTCTTGAGAGTATGTCCAGGCGTGGCAGGCGTTTTTGTTTTACTTAGGTATACATACTCTATTCATGTAGCTCCACATGTAAAACACTCATCAAAGTAGATTAAATAGACTAATGCTATTCATCATGAAACAAAGCTTCTAAGTGGCTGTTTTCATGACATTTCTAATTCAAACATTTCTCTATGGCTTAACCTGTCCAATAAGCAACTGGTTTGCTTCTTTTCTTCACCTGCTATGAAGGCATCTTCAATATGAAGAAAAATGCAGCAAACCAAATATGTCATTATTCACTTGGAACATGATTTGAAGTTTTGGAAAGGTCATGCATTTCTTCCCTGCTTGACTGTTCTTGCTAAGAGAATCTTAGTTTGCTGCACATGACATTTGAGAACTGTTGTAGGTTTGTAGAACAACTTGATGTGTTCCAGGGCTGAACACATTTGTAACAGCCACATGGAAAGCCATAACTCTTACTGGTGCATTTGAAAAGCAGAAAGTTTTCCAGTGCAACTGAAGGATTCTGCTCTTCCTTCTGCTGCCAAAAAATGAGAGTAACTCCACTTGAAATCAGCAACATTGTTGCACTGGAGTAACATAAAAATCAGAAATCAGTTTCCAGATATAGCATTTTTAAGTTTCTACAGTAAAACCAAGAAAGAAACCCCCACTGAATTTGGCAACCCTTTTGTTTCTTGTCTGATCCCACTGACTCTCCCTTCAGCCACTTGTCTCTCCATTCATTCGGCCTCTTACAGGCACCCAGCACTGCTTTCAGTCTGTCATTAGATTCATTACTTTCAACTACTTGTTTTTATTTATACTCTCCAGCACATATTGCAAATGAATTTGCTTCAGTGGGTTTCCTCTTCCATGCTGTTGGTTAGTGGCAGTCATGTTATTCACAGAGAGAGAAAGAGGCTTCTTGCTTCAAGTTTCTGTGCATAGTCTAGAGTAATTTTGAGCCACCATTGCTGTCCTGACCCCAGTAACCCTAGCCTGACTTGGCAGCAGGGCCCAGCCAGGGAGTGCTGACTGTGCTCTGTGGGGCAAGAGCCTCCAGAGATCATAGGTACTAGAAAATCAAGGGCTTTATTAAGGATGTGTGAAAAGCATTTTTAAAAAGAGCTTTCACAAAGACAGCAAAAAGGACTCCTGGCAGGAGTGCCCCTTCCCCTGCCAAATTTTATATACATTCTTTAAAGTATTAAACAAATTGCATACAAGAAATGGCCTAATTTTTTCATGTGTGGGTAAAACTTATTTTTCCTTAACTTTCTTCTTAGAAACAATTGAACCATGACTCTTGAAACTTAAAAACACATGAACAACAGCCTGGAACAAACACCAGGCATGGAAAATTCAACTGAACTTGTAAAAGTTTAACTAAGTTATAACAGCATCTTAAAAACCGAAATGTCAAAAAGTCTCTTACTAGCAATAGAATAAGGGTGAACCAAATCCAGCAGTTGGTTTTGGAGGGTTGATTAGGTAACAAGTAGCATCACAGGAAGAATAAATGAAAATAAATGAATGGTGGGTAGTAATAGGTAGCACACACAAATTACAGAAATTGTAGAAAAGTTTAGAAAGTATTTCAGAATATGTTTTTCTTAATGTATTCTTTTCTAATTATAAGAAGTATTAGTGGCATATTTAATAACAGTAAGAAAAAATATAAAATACACTGGAATGTTGCAAAGTGGTGATAAAGTGATGATAAAGTGGTGATAAAGTGATTCTTTCAAACATCTAACTATTTTCATGGCTAAGGAATAATATCTTGGGTGATCTTTTGACTTTGTTGTTCCAGTCTGATATTTTTGTAAACTGGGCTAATGTATGGCAGTCAACTCTGTGGCAGCCACTCCAGTTGCAGTGGTATTAGGTCCCATTCCTCCCATCCACGACAAAGAAAAGTCTCCATTGTAGGAAACGTGGAAATCAACCTTTCCTATGCATTGCAACGTATGGTTGTTAGATGTGAATGATACTACTAGTGCACATCTAGACCATGGTACAGATGAAGCTCTCTGAAATCCTCTCTTGCACTTGGTTTTTTCACCTATTTCACCCACAGTCCATGCATCCTCTTTTCTATTGCTGAAAAATGAAGGATATATTCCCTTTCTTTGCTCTCCTACAGGAGTTTTGCATCAGAGCAAAAATAGCTAGTATTCACTGAGATGAACTGTCTCTAGCTGGAGTTCTTTGCCTAGCAGCTTACAGGTATTCTTTCCTTCTGAGGAGCAAAGAGTGTTAGCAACAAAGATGGGGTAACCATTCACTGTCATATTCTATTACTATACCTACACAGTGGCTTATGAAAGGTCATCAGTCCCTGAGGGTACAGAACCTACTAAATTCACTGAATTTCCCTGTTTCTTGGGACCTGCTCTTGCCTAGGATTCGGGAGTAACTCTTTACACAGTTTTTTGGCCCCTCTTGTGGTCTATCTGCATAGCAGATGATTCATAGGGATATGCATCTGTATGAATGAGACATCTTGGCCTTCTCATTGGTCAGTTCTTGGGTAGAATAAAATAACTTGGGGACAGTTGTACCCCTCCTTTCCCACCTATGCTTGGAAAAGCTGCTTGTGTCTTTTGGGGAGCATCAGCTCAGGCTGGTCCCTTCCAACCATTCCATTCTGTCAGCCAAGTTTGCTCCCTTACCCTGTACTATGAGGTTACCGACACATTCTAGGGATTTATTTTACTAGACAAAAAATAGCAGCTTCCCAAGACTCCGTGCAGTCAGCTATAAATCCAGCTGGATCTCAGAATAGACACTGGTGCAACTTTCAGCATTTTCAACAGTAATGAGTTAGATCACGCAACAATAGAAAAAATATTATATTTTCTTTTGTTGAAATAGAAAGGACTAAGTCCCAATCCACACAGAGTCTTTCCAGGGTTCTACACAGATCTTTCAGCAACACTGCCTGTCTGAAAGTCTTTATGAAGGCTGGAGCTTTGTGGTATGCCAAATACAGAACATTCTGACAAAAGAGTAGAAAAGCACAGTCCAAAGAAAGGAATGCTTTTGTATTTAATCCCCTGAGAATATTTCTTTAGCTTTGGGCTTAATTTCTCCTCCAATATACTTTTCCCCAAAATTTAATTTGATTTCGTACTGTCCCTTTAACATGAAACAGTGGAATGCATCATAATATTTTCTCACTTGCCAAGATTTGTTTTTCCAAATATGTGCATTTATTGGATGAGGTAAAACCAGACTGCATTACACTTGGGTAGCAGATGTGGCAGAAGTCTTCAGAAATTTCCTGGTAGATGGCTAGGACTCAATGAATCCTACATGGTGTAACATCCGAGATGTTTCAGGAAGAGACACGGACACTCTAAGGAGAATTTTTCAATGGAGAGAACTTTCAAAAAATGGGTTAGTTTTCAGATATGCTTCTGACCTTGCCAGACATGACAGAATACATTTCAACTCATCTCCCAGCCAAGACATGTTAATTATCTGATGATTTCTTTATACTGTAATTATCAGTCAGTGCTGTTATTTTCCACCCTCAGCTGGAAAGGTACATTTTCTGTGAAATATTGTGAAATATTTTAGTGTCATTTTCAATTTTCATTTCTAAATTGGATAGTAGAGGGATAGTATCGGTTTTATTGTGTTTTGTGTTGTATAACAAAAAAAAAAATTATAAGAAGAATCAGGTGGCCTACACATGGACATTATTAGTGATTACTACCATTTCAGGAGCTGATATATCTAAGGAGTATGTTCTATTTTACCCAGGGGAAAAAAAAGTCTGGGGAAGGACTGTGGCCATTAGTTTGGGAGAAAACCCACAAAGCAGTAAATTTAGAAAAAAAAGCAAAAATTATAATCTTGATTTCTACCATTGGTTGGTCTGTGCTTGCTTCTGCTTAAGCAAAAAAATATCTTCTCACCCGAAAGTTAATGTGTATACACTCCTTCTGTTTCATGTCCTTTTAAGGCCCAAGGCCTTGCTTTTGGTTTCACTTACATCTGGGTTTTACTTTAGCAGGCTGATTTAAACCAATACACGTCTGCTGCGAATGGGTCCCATTTGCCGCTGTGCACCAGGAGTGGCAAGCAGCCATTAACCCGGGATAACTTGTTATTTAACCCAGGTTTACAGCTGCACACTGTCAGCGGCCTCCCCCTTTCAGCTCGCATGTGCTGCAGCAGTGTTTTTCAAAGTGAAGGTCATGTTCCCCTTCAGGGCAAGGGGAAGGATCAAAGGGTGCCTTGGAAGCTGCAGGAGGAGTGGTGTTAATCGCAAGCAGCCCCCGCTGCGGTTCCGCCGGGTTTGCTTTGATTGCAGCGCCGGTGCGAGGAGTCCCCGACCCTTCCTCCCCGCTGCCGGCTCCTCTCCTGCACACCAGCCCTGGGAGGCTCCCGGATGGGATGGGGCTGGGGAGTCGCAGCACCTGAGCCAGACCCAAGGGTCGGCCTGGCTGATGAAGCGCTCTGCCACACAAGCACACGCCCTGTCACAGCCAGATGTGTTTCCAGGCCCAGCTCTCCATGCAGACACGAAGTACCAGAGTGTTGCTGGCTTCGTGCCGGCTGTGGCACAGGGTAAGAGCTGTGGTTAAGCAGCAGAGGCACAGGTTAAGCAGCAGAGCCACAAGCTGGGAGCTTTTAGTGTCAGGTCATTCAGGGTCGGCGAAAGTGGAGGCTGTAAATACTTGCTACAGTTTTGAAACTAGCCAGGAAACTACAAATTGACTTTAATTGCAGACAGTTTGTCTGCATGGAAGATGTGATTATTTAACTAATACAGCATATATGAGCAGCCATTCTGGATCAGACCAATGTTCTTATTAGCACTGTATCCTGCCTCCAGCATGAGCCAAGAAGTATACAAAGAAAACAGGCATACTCAGTACTTTCCCCAGATACCCTCCTTGCTGCCAGCCACTTGCAGCTCAGGGGTTTCTGAGCTACATATGGTTGAATTTAGCAGTCCTCAGTGGACTTGTCTTCTATGAATTTCTATTTCTCCTTGAACCCATGTAAAATTTTAGGATTTGCAATGTCCAAAGACAGTTTATGCCTTGATGTAGTAATTTCAGCGAGTCCTTTCTTCTCTGCCTTGGAGAAAACGAGCTGCAGCTCACACTTGGAGTCATAACAAGACAGATGAGCCAAAAGGAGTGGATGGAATTGCCACAGTTTCAAAAGGTTAAAGAAAACTCTTTTTATCCGAAGGAGATTATTTGGTCACTGTGTGCATTGAATAATCTCTTCAAGAACTTAAGAGATAAATCCTTTAGATGGCACAGGTTTATCCTTACAGACTTCAACAGCAGCAAATTGCAGTTGAGCTTAGCTTTGTAAGTGGCCATCAACTGGCTTGTAACATCTGTTTTTGCTGCTGGGGGTGTTCTAGGGAGGGAATTGACAGCAATGCTCCCTGCATAGCCATCACAAAATCAGAAAGTGAATTGCTTAGATTGGCATACGATGGGTAATTTTTTAGCTAAAGAGTGGCAGAGGTCTCTGGTCATTGATCAAATATTTCAATATCCAAAATTCAGTATATGATTTTTGGATATTGGATCAAAGGTCTGCCAGCCTAATTTCTGCCAAGGATCCATCAAGCCTTTGTGCTGACTGCATGTTGACAACAAGCTGTACAAATTCTCCCTGCTGATGCACTTGTCTCTAACAATGACCATCAACTGGATAGGTATACAGAGCAAGCATAAGACCTGTCTCGTTTGGCTTCCAGTTTCTGTAGGTTGTTCATTTGGTTTATCAGATATTAGTTGAGGTAGAATCATAGAATCATTAAGGTTGGAAAAGATACATCTTAAGCAGAATGTGTACTAGCTTTCCTTTTGGTAAATTCACATCACAGCCTCAATTCCTAGCTTACAGTAACAAAAAATATGCCCTTCAGAGGCTAATTTGTTTTCTCTTAGAGTGTGTATCTAAGACTCTTAAAAACAGTATTGACCTACATCTCACCCTTCAGGACAGAAGCTGGGAAAGCTCAAAAATACCAAGTTAATGACGTCTAAGCATGACATGTGACATGATAGATGTGCATGTACAATGAGTGCCAAGGAAAAATGTACTGTAACATGCGTGTTAGAAGATGCTGTGGATTAGCCCTGGCAGGCAGCTCATTCCCACCCAGATTGCTCACTCACTCTCTCCCAGCAGAATGAGAGAGACAGTTGAGAGGATTAAAGTGAGAAAATTTGTGTTTTGAGATAAAGACAGTTTAATAAGAAAGGCAGTTGTGTACACAAGCAAAATAAAGCAGTGAATTCTTTGCTACTTCCCATGGACAGGCAGGTGTTCAGCCATCCCAGGAAGGCTGAGCTCCATCACATGTTGATAACTTGGGAAGGCAAATGCCATCACTACAAATGTCCCCCTTCCTCCTTCTTCTCCCAGCTTTTACTGCTAAGCACAACACGTTATGGTGTGAATATCCCCATGATTACTTGGGGTCAGCTGTCCCCACTGTGTCTCCTCCCAAGCTCTTGTGCACCCTCAGCTGTGCTGTCGTGAGAAGCTCTGAGCTGCACAAGCACTGCTGAGTGGATAAAACATCCCTGTGTTCTCAAGACTGTTTTCATCACAAATCCAAAGCATAGCACCATAGGAGCTGCTATGAACAAAATTAACTCTATCCTTTCCAAAGCCAATCCAAAGTCTGTATATTCTCCATACACTGTGCTGGGAATATACTTGTTTACATATCCTCACCTAGCAGTTCTAGAATTGACTGGGAGGTCAGTATATCCTAAACATAAAGTGACAGAGAAAATAAAAAGTTCAACAGCTAGTGTTGAGTAAAAGCCACAGATGTATTAAGATGTTATCTTCACCAGGTATCTTTTATCACCCAGGTTAACTCACTGCTTCCTTAGTTTCACCAATACTTCCTGTCAGTATTCTGAGAAAGTCTCCCAGAAGAATTGATCCAGAGCACTGACACTCTGAATTGCTCTCAGAAGAGCTGCACTGTTTGTTCTCATCAGAGGGAGGACCTAGGAAGGCCTTTGGCCTGCTATTTTAGATGCATGGAATTGGGTGACTTGATTCCCCCTTTTTCAGGGAGTCTAAGTTATTGAAAATCTTTTAAATCAATATAGAGATTCAGTCTCCGTACTGATTTAAGCATTTTCAGAATTGTATGTGTGTTTCCAATATGATAGATTTGAATTTAATCTGTGTTACATTACATACTGCTGTATGCAATGGCTCTCCAGTCTCTTTGTGTAATTAATGTACACCACACTTCATGATACCTCCGTGACCTGGAGTAGACCTCTCAATCTGTGCAATTGATGCCATGAAGATTTTTGCCTTTTCTTTTATACCCCTGTTATACCTTTTTACAACTTCTGTATTCCTAGTGCTTTTTGCCTACATTCTTGGGCTTGTTTGTCAAGCTGAGAGACTAAACATTTTAGAAGCTTCGTAGCTAGGGATCAGTGTGCCCCAGACCCCAAGGTCCTCTCCAGAACACATTCTGTAAACCAAGATAGAACCATCCAGGGGAAGGTTCCTTGGGGAGGGGGGCTCACTTGAGCCTCTCATTGGGGAATCTTTGATAGATCTGCTAATTAGTAAAACCTATAATGTTATACCCGAAGTTGGGGGGACACACTCGGTGGGGTGCATCTCGATGCATATGACCTGGACGTGTACACTTAAGGATCCTTAAAAATAAATACCAAGGTAAAATCCATTTTCCCCTTCTAACCATGTATGACTCTTGATTTTAAGACCAGGAAAAGGCATCACAATGATAAGGCTGCCAGTGGACTAGGGCACTGGAAGAGAACTAAAAAGATACGAGTTCTCTTTCCATCTCTGTTGCTGGAGGATAGCAGGAGTGTTGCTCTCTTCTCACTGCTCATTTGGCTTCCTGGTCTGTGGAATTAGGATCATGACTGCAACCATAACCCTCAGTGAAATGTATTAATGGAAAATCGAGGTAATAAATTTTACTGCAAGGTTTAACATTGCTGACTGCTTGTGTAGGTGCTCTCTCATCAGTCAGATCTAGGATAACTTCTCAGCTCTATGCTCCGTGTACCTACTCTGGCTGCATCCTGACTCTCAGGGATACACACTGTCACAATTCCTTGTTTAAAATGCAGGCAACTGTAGGTGCAGGGGGAACAGAGCCAGGTCACCAGGATAAGCAGTCAAGGTGCCAGGACTGTGAAGAGTCCCATGGAACACACCTGATACAGGTATTGACTGCTGTGAGGATGCACGCCAGCTTCACACACACACACACACACACACACACACACACACTTGTCATACATAAAATCCCTATTAGTGCTTGGTCTTCGCATATTAAGTGCTTTAATTAATTTTGAGTTAAATATTTTTAAATTGGATGTTAAAATTAACCCATCAGCCCAGGTACACAAATCAAGTTTTATTACTTTGGTTTTCACTCATTCCAAGCTGTTCATTTGTGCCCTTCCCAGTAAAAATCCCCAGTTAAAAGTTCCCCAGTTAAAATCCCTTTTCAAACATTTATCAATTGTACACCATAAGAGCTATCTTTCCTATGTTTACTGTATACTTTTACAAGTGTTTACACAGTTTAAACAGTTTTAAAGTGTTTAAACAGTTATACTTACTGTATACGTTTACAAGTGTTAAGATGTGTTGGATGTATTTTTTTTATGTTTTTACTTGTACTTTGGTTTCAAAGATTTCAAAACCCCAGTTCCAACAAACAGCACAGCCATTAAGCTGTGGAGCCCTGTAAGCTAACCTGAATTTTAATGATTGGTGGACAGAGATAATCTGTCAAAGGGAAAACACCAATCACCTTAAACCAAAGGGGCGGGCTGTGGGCGGACTGTGGGCGGAGCAAAAGCTATAAAAGGGAGCAAGAGAAAGACACGCCCACCCTCATTTCCCCTTCCCCTCCAGCTTACTAAGTTCAGTGCTGGAGAAACCTACTCCTTTTCAGGGGCCTTTAGAAATATATATTTCTTTTTGACCAGCCTAGCACTGCAAGCCTTTTTTTTTTTTTTTCTCTACCTGAGGTCCAGTGCTGCCTAAGCCTGAAGATCTCGAATCCCTGCGCTCCTGGGGCATACCTCCTGAGCCACTAGGATCCCAAAATTTTTATATTTTGCTAATTTTTGCAATTTTTCAATTTTTCTGTTTTAATAAATTGTTTTAATTTCTACTAAGAGTTGTCTCATTCCTCACACACACACACACGTGTATACACATATTAACACCCTGCTTCTCTTAGTACTTGGGCCCAGAGATCAAAATCTCTGCATTTTCCCCACTGCCTTTATTAAGGGATGAGAAGAAGGGATGCAATTATAGTTGTCTTTTTCAACAACAGCTGTAGTGGCACTTTGTTACTGTTGGAAGTACACCCGTGGCATAGAGAATGTGTCTGGAAAATATCTGTCATGCCATCTTTAGGGTGGCAGTGCCTGAAGGCATCTTAAATCTTGCAGATGTGAATGGTATATGGCTGTGGCATAGCTGCTGTGAGCAGCCCTTTGCCTGCTGGGCTGTGCACACAAAATGCCAGCATCCCCTGTGCCAGAAAAAACAGCTGTCCTTTCGGTAGAGATCACACAGTTGTTCTCATAACTTCTGGGACCTGATTCATGCAGATTGTGGACTCTGAAGAGCAGTGCTCTTGAAAGGACACTTAAGTAACGAACAATTTGGATGATGAAAAATAATGTCAATGTACTGAAGGTAAATGTAATTTCATATTTTGACTGCCCTTGGTCCTCCCAGTCTCCTTCAAGGACCACGTTTAACTTCTAAAACCTGAAGAACTTTCCAAATTATCTCTTAATCATAGACCTTTTCCTTCAGTTGTACCAACCCACAATACTTTCCTTGTGTTCTTTTGTTTCAAATTGCATTGACCCAAAGTGTAAGACAGGCAATAAGCAAGTCTGAACTGATGGCAGATTTCAGATTCAGTGTCTCACCAGTGCTAGAAATGGAAGCCTCACAGTGCTCTCTGAGATATTTAATAGACTCAGAAAACTCTAAAGAATGAGTCTATGACCAAAAAAAAAAAAAAGTTGAAAAAAAAGAATATTTTTTTCTTTTAGGAGTTTCTAAACAGTATTAACTGAGGATACTATCTCGGTTTGAGATCCTTAGTAACTCTAGATAGGAGAATAAGAAAATTCAAAATCCTCAGCTTACTTCCAGTATATTTTTCTTTAAAATGCAAAATAATCCTTGTTCAAGCATACAGAATACTTGATATTTGGCCTGGTAAGTTACAGCTTTTAGCTGCACCTCACATAACTGTACCTTAAGATAACTCACATAACTCACGTAAGGTTGACAACTTCTGAGTACAGTTGGAAGAATAAAGGCCTTTTTTCTCTATGCCTGAGTGGAAAAAGTTAGATAAATATTATTTAGATTCAATTTGGACAGCTCAGGAAAATAGAAACAACGGACAGGTGTTTTTGGACAACTACAAATATTTAATTTACTCTGAAATACAGCATTTAAATCAATCTTTTTGTCCTCATCATTGCTTTTTTAATAAGCTTTTTGTGCTTCCTTACTTATAAGGTAGGCCTTTCTAATGGAAAAAGGACATTTTAAAACCAGAAATAAAAATGTCAAAGCAGACCACTCTGGCTCTCCATAGACAGATATTTCATGTTAGGAGAATGCGGGAAATTGCCTTTTCATCTCCAAAATTCTTTCAGTTGATCTTGGCACGAACTTTGGTCAGTTTCATTGCCTCCAGAGCTCCATTTCTTCTACCACATCTAGTGGTCTAGTGGTCAACTCTATTCAAAATAAACCCATCCAAACTGATGCCAGGAACCCCTTTTTGCCTTAGCAGTGTGTTCTGAAAACCTGCTCGTACAGGTACCATGTGCTATAGTGGTGTAGATTCCCTGCAGCAGTTGTTAATTGCTTCCTCTTGTCCCAGACCCCTGGCTGCCTTTGTGCAAACCTGCAGCACTTCTGCATACAGGGGTCTGCTCCGTGGCATGAGCCAAAGGATCCAAGCAGCTTCTCTGAAACAGATGTGTTTGTGCAGGGGCAGGCAGCTGCTGCCTTGCACACAGGGTCCACAGAAGAGCTTAACCACAGCTTTGCATCACGGCTGAGAGCATCAACTACTCTGATCCAACAACTACCTATCCACTGAAATCAATGACTTTTAGTTAAATGCAGTGAAGGGAAGCACTGTAGGACAATAATAAGCTCCAAAAGAAGCCAGCCTTGGCCTTAAGGCAGTAGTGAATGTTTTGCACAAGAAACACAGCAGCACTTATGGGAAGATCCGTTCCACAGGAAAATTCTAGGGTGACTGGCCCAGCTCTCTAGGACCACTGCCTGTCTGAAGGAGGATAGACCACAGCCCATAAAACTGGCTACTAGAGCTGAAACAGATGAATCTAAATGCTGTACCATGAATGTTTCTTCAGTTCGGAACTTTCAGGTGCAGTACCTAAAATTGCATTATGTTCTTCAGCTACTTTTTGTGGGAAATAGGAGGTGTCTCCTAGACTTGCCATATTCATTCTCTCTCATTTGAAGAGTTTGCTCCATGTGTGTGGTAAGGTGGAAGTGGATAGGAAGGACAGGGTATTCCAGGTATTACAGGTATTACAACTTTCCTGAGCCCTTATTACGCATATTCACATGATGCCATCTCCTTCATTTCTTGCCCTAATGTGTGGGGTTTATGCTTCATTTACAGAGCATTAAAAAAACCCCATAGAGAATCAAAAAAGCAGACATGCAGTTGGACTGAAAGAACTGGGAAACAATAATACTTTTTGTCAAGTCTGATTATCTTCATTTTACTCACCTAACAAAATGAGAAAACATGTTTTCAAGTGGAATTATTTGGAATCAGACTAGATGCAGGATGTGTCATTTGTCTGAGATGTAGAAATTTCTGGATTTATTTAGGAAAACATTGCTTTAAAGGGAGTTCCTCAGAAGAAAGCAATTAAATGTCATTTAGAAAAAAATGCATATTGTGGCATAAATGATGAAATACAATTGCAAAATGTATAGCTTTTTCTTCCGGATTTATTTTTTCTGGTTGGACCTACTCCACAGACCTGAACAGCAACAGCTAATCATACTGAAATGTGGGAGAGATTTTAGTGGTTTTGGGTGTGGGAAATTACCTACCAGAAGGAGAACTACTTGTTGCTCAGATCAGACTTACAAAGTTCTGATCTGACTCAAATTCCCAAGGGTGAAAAACAAGTGCATTGAAAGCCCATAAAAAACAATAGCAGTCTTTCTTTTTACTTTGCTGACCTTTAAAAATTATTTTGAGGTTGAAATCCTGCCCTCACTAACTTCAGTGGTTCTTGGATGAGGTCCACATGAAAGTGTTTACCACCGCCAGAGCATTTCTTAAAAAGTGGGGGGCTTCCCTGTGCTTGCTATATACCAACCCCACTGGCAAAGTGGAGTCAGAACTCAGACAACTGTGCATAAGATCTAATGTATTTATTGATGAAAGTACTTCGAGCAGTCCTGCTGAATGCCTGCATCCCTCTTACCAAAATCTTGCAGATACCGAGGGGTTTTTTCCCTATGCTTGATTCTGCCTAAGGAATTTCTGCCGTCCTCCTCCAGGGGCAGTGTGCAGGTACAACAGTCCACATCCACAATCTCTGCTCCTCACAGTCAGGGCTCCCGACTGTGGATTGGAAAGGTATTGTGACATTTTGAAAGGTTTATGCTACCTTGTGACCTGCTTTTTCTCCTTCAGGAGTGGGAGTGAAAACCTGGATACTTTTTGTAACAGCCAATTATCGTGTAAAAAACCCAAGAGAACTTAAGACTGCATTTTCTCCCTTAGGTTTAAGTGAAGTACTGTCCAGAAACAACTGCAGAGGCAAACATAAAAAAAAAAATCTGTATGTACACTTTGGTTAGGTTGATTCCAACCACTTTTGTGGCTTTTACAGAGACTGTCATTTGTCTGGTTTCAATATCGAAGCTTCAGAAAAGTATTAAGGTACTGAATATGAAAGCAGAAATGTGTCAGCCTCAGCCCTGCTCTCACTTGATCCCCACTAGCTGGGACAGTGGTTCATGTGCTTCAAGTGGCTGTGGTTAAAAACACTTTTATGTCTATCTAAAGTTACCACCAATAACACAGGGCCCTCTACCAGCACTGTCACAGGGTACAAGTTCTTGGAAGCCGTAATAACAGGATTGTTTCTCTTCCTGCATGTATGATCATTTTAACTTTAATTGTAGCTGTTCATTTATTAAAATAAATAACTCAGGAATATAACAAGTTTTAAATTCCAGCTGTTCAAATAGTCCTTTTATTTTCTTTGTGCACATGGTTTGGTGGGTAATTTATTGTATCCATTTTCTATTTTACTAAGAAATGTGCAATATATTTTCCAGATTTACTTGAGAACTGTGTATGGAACCACCACTGGTTCAACACAGGACCATAATGAAAAATGAACTTTGGTCTTTAATAGCACGTGACCTGTGATACTCATTGATTTCTGATTCTGATAATGATTCACAAAGTGATTGAGATTGCCACTGTGCAGCTTAATATTCCACCTGTCCCTTTGCTCTTCCCTTTACCTGCTAGCTCCTTTTGCCTGAACTTCGCTTAACTGCTTATTAGTGTCCACTGTGCCTTCTCCCAAAGGGATACTACTCTTTGTCCTTGAGATAGACATCAGACTCCATTTAACAGCCTCCTTTGAGATAAGAAGCTCTGCTTCCTACATCAGACAGCTTACAGGGGATATACAGGTGTAGATTCAAGGCCAATTCTTCCCCATGCTCCTCCAGCGAAGCCAGAGAAGGGCTTCCTCACTTCCATCCCCTAAAGGAAGAGCAAGAGGGCAGAGAGGTTCTGGCCTCGAATTGTCCTCCCACGCTCTGTCAGTCCTGAGGAGATGCAGGGAAAGGGAGGCAACTTGCAGCAGCAGAGAGAGTCAGCACTGCTGGCTGGCATCCAGGCATGATTCAGAGCACAAGTTACGAAAATGTTCTTAGGAGCTGCTTATGATTTTAAACCTTTCATATACATTATTATGTCAGACTGGAAGGGCAATATAATCACTGAATCCAAATAGGGTCTATACAAAGGTCTTTTTTTTTGTAGTGTTGTATTCTTGTCATCACACCATCTCACACATGAAGCAAAACTGGTGATTTTCTTGCATTCAGCAATGCAAAACATATAATGAAGCATAGTTCCACTTGTAGAAAGATAAGAGATAAAGGAAACAATATTTTGTACCTGCTAGGGAAATGGGACACACAAATATGAATGCCTTGATCTTCATTAGGATTTAAAGTTGGCAGAAGGTTTGTCTGGTCTTAAAGTGGATATAGATCACTTTTAAACCTCTCTTTAGTACTGGAATAGTGTAAAATGTCCCTGTAAATCAAACAGGGACAGGGTCTTCTGACCATTTATCTTCTGACACAGACACTGTAAAACTCTAATGTGGTCAAGAAAGGCTGCAGCTTTTCTGCCTGGTGACAGGTTTAAATAATCTGGAAGAGTGTATGTAAGGTCTGCTTCTGCTTAAATGTGTATGCCAGTTGCCTAATTCTGATGTGTAAATGCTTCCCATATCCGAAAAATGGCAAAGCCTATATAATTCACCTCAAGTCACCCTGGAATTCTGAATCCAATTTGTGATAGGAGCCAATGTGTTCTGCTTCAGTACTTGCTTCCTTTCAAAAACAAAAAGAAAATCTCTGTGAAGGAGTGGTTGTTCACAGGGCTACTGCCTCCTGATTTTCTCTGCATGATGTTCTTCTTCACACAGACTAATTGTCAGTACTTCTGAGCATGCTGTGCAGCTTCCAGCATGCTATAAGATGCTCATAGGGGAAAACATACCATTATTATGAAAGATAGTGTGCTGTCCCACAGGAGACACTTGGCAGAAGAAATAAGGAAATAAAGTCAGTTTGAAACTATAGCTGAACATTTGCAGACTGTTACAATGCCTGCAAAACAGGAGAAATCCCAGCATGTTTCAGTTACATTGCCTCTCCTATATCATGTATCCCATGACCTAGGCAGGTCTGTTCCACAGTTCACAAGAAGTAATAGTGGGAGAGAATAGATTAAAGTCGAGGAAGAAAAAGCAACAAAGACAATAGAAGCAGATTCCCTAGCTTTTTAGGAGGAATGTCTAATAAGAATTCTAAAAGCTGGCCTGTCTTCAGAAATGTTTGCTTGAAGTTACAAATCCCAATAAGGATTCCTGAAAAGTATTTTAGGCCTTCTATTTAAAGGCAAGTGTGTGTGTGCATGTGTGTGTGTGTTGTGGGGTCTGCATTTTAATTCTTCACCTTGGAACAGAAGTTCTTTTTTCTGCTTATGAAGAACTACTTGTATGGTAGTGATGCTGGAGTTATGAGCAACGTAAATGCTTTTAACCTAAAAGAGAACTAAAATGTCCAGATACCAGGATAGGCAGAGGGCTTGTCTGGAAAAAATTTAGGAAGTTGCTCTGAATAGAGACTAACAAAAGATCCTCTTTCCACTTACACAGTAAATAAACTAGGCTGAAAATAACTACTGTCCACAGGTATGACAAAAATAGCTGATTCCTGTGACAACCACGAACAGATGTATGAGGAAACCTTCCCAGGGTTTGCAAAGCACTGCCTGGGGGCACCAGAAAGCTTTGTAGCCTGGAATGATTGCTGATGTTCTTCTGAATACCACACACGTTACCAACCACCAGAGAAGTCAGGGATAGAGTGATTTTGTCTGAATCCCTTCCCCTGCCGCTTTGTACACATCATCACACATCCAGTCCCATGCAGAACTTTCCAAATTGAAATCACACATTGTGCTTCCCCTGAAATGTGCAAGCCATCTGCCACAACTCTGTTTGGGTTTGAGCCATTTCTTTGTGAATAGGTGCTTATCAGTTTCTCTTGTTATTATTTGTACTTTGAGGTAGGCAATGGGGGAGTCCAAGACCACCAACACTCTCTTTGTCTGACCAGATGCATACAGAATTATTTTCTATAAATAATGGAAGAAGATTCTGAAAAAATGTATTCCTATTTATTCTTCTATTGGATTTTTCATTAGTTCTGGCTTGTGTGTTTATTTTTATTGTGTAGAGAAATAAGAATAAAGAAGTATTGTAAGTATATTATGACAAAGGTGCTAATAATACCAAAGAAAATTATCTGTTTTACAAAAATGGTGAAGAAAGTGTTTATGATTCACTATAAATGTATGCCAGTGTTTTGAGCAGGTGTTATGAAGTATGTGAAGTACTAGTAAGCAGTATTTGTTTTCCCCTGTGGATAGCTGAGATGGTCATCACTGACATATGGGAGGCAAAAGGACAGTTTTGTTTTGCTTTCGTTTGGTTTGGTTTTGAAGAAAACCCTGCTGAAGAAGTGGTCTTTTTATTCCTTTGACCTACATGATCTTAAGACTTGGTTTGCTCTCCCATAAAGAATTCCATAGCCAGTAATTCTAATCTCCAAAATACTCTCCCCGAACACCGTCTAAGAAAAAGTCAAAACATGTCTTTTTTTTTTCACATATTGTCTCAATGGAGCACAGCTGCTCTGTGGGCTGTGGACAGAAAGGTGATCAGATGCACACTTCCTTTGAGCATGCACAGGAATATATATGCATCTACACTATTTTTTTCCACAGAAATTATCCTGAACATAGTAAGAAAAATAAATGTTATTCCCTCAAAAAATGGAAAAGGTCTCAATAATTCAATAACCTAAAGTATTAGTTTGATACAAATGTCTTTTTCTTCCTTTTGAAGGTAGCAGATTTATGTACATGTGTAAAAATAAGATGAAAAATCTAATTTGGGGTTAGAAGGCACCTGTGGAGCAGAACCACTTTAAAGTTATTTCAGGTTGCTTGTGACGTTGTCTGGTCCAGTTTTAAGTACCTCCAAAGAAAGAAAATCCATAACCTCCTTGGGCATGAAATATAGTTTCATGTGCTTACATTTTTAAATAGGAATCTCCGTGGCCACCTTAGTATTTCCACAGTGAATTTAAGCTTTCTTACCCATTATTAGAAAAAACACAATTCAGCTCCTTGTATGATTAATTTAGCGTTTCCTTTTTCAGAAGACTTTAGAGCAAGGGAACATGTCAGGCATACCAGTGTTTATTAAACATAGCAGCAAGACAGGAAGGCAACAGACACAACCTGTGAGCTTAAGTACCACTGGTCAGAGTAGAAAATGCTTTTCCAAAAGTTTCTGGAATTTTTAAAGGAAACTGTAATTTGATTTTCACCAAAAAAAATTTAAAACATTCAGTCCATTTGGGACACACTTGCCAGGAATATTTTAGTAAACGAACTTATTTTCTAAAGAAAAGAAAATTATTCACAGGAAATTAATTCAGAAGTTTTATCCAGAAACCAGAACCTGAGTTTTAGGTTTGTCCCATGACATAAAACTCCGTCCAAAGAAATAAAATTTGTACTCTTGCAATAGACAGCAGAGCAAACAAATGACAAACTGAGGCTGAGTAAGTAATAAGTAAATTCAGGAAGATGGCATCCTTCCTGCAAATATCTTTCAAGCAGAAAAAGCAGCGATATGTGCCAGGCTCAATGCTTGTTTTCATACATCTCTTACATTGGTGCAGACTGCAAGAACATGTTATTTTAGAAATTTACAAAACTAGGTTGGCTGCTGCATAAAAGGATAATCTGTTTTCTCAGTGTTTCTTAACCTTCATCATTTGCACCACTTCTAGCAACAATCCCTTTATGTACACAATATTTGCAAGGATCTTGTCCTGAATGGGGACAGTTCCTCTAACAGTGTCCAGAAAATAAATGAGTTTTACCAGATGACCAATCTCAGGTGAAGCTGCTCTGCTGTACCTAACCACTGTTGTTCACTTTCTTGGAAATGTTTGGCAGCACTTAAAATCACTAAGGTTAATTCTTTTAAAATACCTGTCTACCCACAAAGCCAGATGCCTTGGGAACATGAATGCAGTTTGTGGATGTCTGAGAGACAGGAGGAGAGTGTAACTGATACTTTGTTTCCCCATCCCATTTGAAATGTTTTGCTTCTCTAAAGTATGGTATCATTTAATGAAGAAAGGAAGCACCTTGGTTGAACTCAATGGTCTTAGGGGTGTATTCCAGCCTTAATGGTTCTATGACCTCTCCTAATGTGGGGAACGCCAACAGCTCCATCAAACAGTCCTGTGAATGGGCATAAAGTACAGAGGTTTTAACTTCTCAGACATGTAGGAGTAAATGTTCTTCTTCTTCTCCTTGAACGAGTGTGTTTCTTTCTTGTGAAGACAAGTATGGGAGAGTTTGGGGCTTTATGTCTTATCCCTAAAGATGCATGTAAATTTGAAAAAAAAATAGTGATATTTAAATAATACCAAACCCTCACCTGTACCTACAAGAGGAGCAGTAAAAATCAGATTAAATTCCATAGGTGTTTACCAGAGGCTGGTGTCCCTCATCTGTATCTTTGTTTTGCTGATCTGAAACTACAATGTCCTCCTTAATAATCCAAAAGAAGAAGCAGAGTGACAGGCAAAGAAGAGCAGGAGAAAAGTAACCTGGACCACATTTACATGCTGACCTTAAATCTGTGAACTACTCTCTTAATAAGGTCCTCATAATTAATATAAGCATTAATATTTCACGAACAACATTTCTATGAATTTTCATTCTTTATATTGTAAAATTCCCCACAACAACATCAGCTCTGCCCATGTTATCTTTGATATTTCCCTTGGAAAGGGACAGCATTGCTGTGACCAGTCTGGGGCTGCAGATATACTACCAGTGAATATGTGTGTACTCTTTGGCTAGGCTGCTGCAATTAATTTGTATTTATAAGGGCAGAGTTCTGCCCAGATTCTCTCAGACTCTGTCTTTTATCCGACAGTGTTTGACACCATTTGAAGGAACTTCATTACCTACCTCTCTTTGAAACTTAGGTAAAACCAATTCACACAACTCAAGTGATTGAGCTGGGAAGATAGACTCATAGACAACACTTCTATGTAAGTCCCATTTCTTTGCAAAATTCTCACATTTTGTCAGTTTCTTGGCTTGAAAGAAGGCTGAATTAAGTTCTAGATATATCCAGCTGTAGGCAGGACTTGGCATCAGTGTGTATATTAAAAGTGGTCTTATTTACAGTGGTCTCAAAAGTTATAATGCTGACCCCACAAATGTGTTTTCACACTGTCATGACTCTCCTCTTTAAATATCAAATTTCCCTGCCTATGAAATTAGAGCAATATAGAGGAGCAGCAGCTCAAGATTATGACAGCCAAGAGCTTCTGGACCTTTTTACTGAAATGGTTGGGCATGAATAGGCAAATTAATTCTTAAACAAAAGATTACCCTTCCCATTCAGGAAACATTTAGTGTGAGGTAATACAGTTTTAACGGGAAAGATTTTGAGGCTTTTTCATTAATATAATGTTGCCAAACTCTAGAAAAATCTAGTCTGATACTCCAGACTAGAAAAATCAATGTCCTCACACACCCTGAGTTTGGGTGCCCTGCATCCAGAACTGCAAATCTTGGTATTGGAAGCCTCATGCAGTTTCCCCTTTTCTCCAGGCCAAAAAGTTTAGACAGGTCCAAAAAGGCATCAAATCTCCAAAAGTAAAGATCTTTAAGTTGTACATTTACATGTGGCTTGTTTTAAACCCTACTGCTACATCCTGTAAAACATACTCGGACTGCTGTTACTTCTTTATTGGCTTGTAAAACTTGATCATCTCTCCCAAATCCACAAGAGCACTGTTTGCTAAGCTACTAGTTCCTATTTTCCAAAAGATACCAGACACCTATAAGGAAAATCTAGTCTAAGAATTAAAGTTCGTCAGCTTTTGAAGTTTTGGGTTGAAAGATGTTGGCAAAGAAGATGCTGTTAACATCAAAATCACTGGTAAGTACTGAAACAGTCTGTATGTTTGTAACGAGAAGATCATTATAATTTGATTCCCTGAGAACTTCTAGGGTTGTTTCTAATGGGTTGTATCCATATCTAATGCATAATGGAGGGCAAGATTTGTGCTAGCTCAGGCTTACCTAATAATTAATAAAGATTTTGTGAGTGATAAATTCAGGCCAGCTAACTTCATATGCCTTCCCTAGATTTAGCTAATGAAGTGCAAGCTTTCAGACTACTAAATACTCATGTGATGGCTGCCAGATTCACTAGTGCTGGCAGATGCACTGCTGGAAAACAGGAAATTCCCTGGCCAAGGAGGTGAGATGCAGCTGTCCCCTGCCCCCAGGAGGGGCAGTCAACGCATGGTCGGCAGAATGGGATGGAAAAGGATAGACGCATAGAGCATGGGTTGATTCTGAACTGAAAATATGATCCAAAGCAGGTGGGAGTTTAAATTAGTTGGTGAGGCAAAGGGCACTGCTATTCCTACTGTTGGTGATCAGCTGTCCAATGGCAGTAGTTTGGAATTTATCAACCAATTTGCTAATCTGTTGGTATCTAAACTTTCTTCAGGTACCTCCTTTTAGGCCTACATTGTCAACCCTTTAAAAATGGTCTTTGGTGCAGTCTGAAGGAAGCTGCAGGAAGTAGAACACAGGCTGAATGTTTTAGCAGCAGAGGGATGTGAGAAGTGTGGGCTCTTTTGCCAAATCTTCTTGGCTTTTCTGCACTAAATTTGACTAATTTTTCCTATGTTTTAACCTTTGACACTGTTCTTTAGGGGCTCTGTATAGCATATATTTGAGTTGCTGAAGACTCAAACAGTCACAGCAAAAATCTAATGGCTTATTCATCAGGCATATCAGGTTTTCAAGACTCAAGTTTTTTCTTAGTAACCAGAACTTTTCTTAGCTGCAGCCTTGCATCTCCTGGGCCTAATGTACAGAGACAGCAAACATTCTCACATTCTCAGAAAATGAATGTTTCCATTCTTTTCAGTGTGGGTAAAAATGGTGAATAGTCTTCATTAAACATAATTCTCCCCATCTTCTGTATGGCATGTCTTTATGGTGAAAGTTCTATTCATCCAAAATAATAGTAGTGATTTTTATTCCTTTTAACACTTTTTCCCCATAGTCCTTCAGAGACTGATAAACTAGATGTAATGAGTGACCACAACTGAAATGTAGCCAATTTTGAGGTGAAACACAGCAGCTATAAAATGGCAAACAATAACATTTCAAAATAGGTTAGGAGAGGACAGAAGGAGTAATAGTATATGCAAGAGAAAATTCAAGGGAAATGTAAGAATACAAAACAGGAATTTGGTCAGTACATACCGTATTTAAAACTCACACTAAAAATAAGAATTTCAGGGGAGGGTTAGTAGCTGAATGTTCTTTTGAGTCTACATTCAGCTTGTTGCCAAGCGCGTTCAGTGTGTGATAAAAGCAATTGAAATGTTTGACCAAAATGTGAAACATTGGGATTTTGTTTCACACTACACCTAATTATATTTACTTCTACTAGTGAGAGCTATTCTAGTCAAAATAAGTAGCTACCCAGGAGGAGAAATAGGTGTGGGGAGCATCCATTGAGTTTAAGCCAAGGAGCACTCGGTGTCCGTCGGCACTTTTACTCCGTCACACCTTGTTCACAGAGGGATGTGACACTTACTGACACCAGGGCATACAGTATCTTGATGGCTTTGTATATTTTCCATCAGGATCCTAAAAGGAAAATGAGGTATCCAGCCACCCACAGTTTAATTTGCAGGTATTATTGTAATTGGCCCTGGATCTAAGGTATGTCTCAGTAAATTCTGCCTTGTCTATATTCCTTTATATCTGCTTGGGATTCCCCTGCAGTTCCGTTTGAACAACATAAAAACCTCTCTATTCAGCCTATGAAAACTCCCATTTGCTCAACTGCCTCATGGAAGTGCATTGGTTTCAGTTATTTTCAGCAAGGGAGTATTGGGCTTTAGACAATGTAGACCTGACTGTGTTATTAGTCTTTTCCTGGCTATTTTACTTTATCCACTTTTTGCATTTTTGAGGTAACGCGTAGCAGCCCCTGGTGGAGTGGCCAATGGAGCCAGCCCCTGTACAAACATCCAGCTCACCAGCCCTGTTGGCCAGTTGGTCTGTTCCAATGGACACAGTAAACATCCCACACTGGTGAAGGAAGCTGGTAATGGCAGCTAAGTGATGATATGAACAGCAAAGTCTTGACTTTGTATTGAGATAAGACACCCCAGGGCTGTACACCCATCTCAGCCTAGGTCTGGTTCAACATTAGAAGCAGACCAATATCCCAAGCATTTTTCACTGAACTGCTCAGGGCACTAAGCCCAAATGAAGGCACAGCCCCAGGGAGAGCGACGACCCAGCAGTATCCAGTTCCCACATGCCTCTTTTTTTGCGGGGATCCTGGTAGGCACCCTATTATAGGGAGAATATCACCAATATCCTTTTTCTCTCCTTCTATCTCCTGGGCTGGCATTGTCTCTGAAGGCTGAAGGAAGAGCTTGAGAGCTGGCCAGGGGATGGAGGGCAAAGAGGGGAACAGCTCTACTGCTAATGCAGGGTTGAATTTTGCCACATCCAGGCTGCAGTCAGAAAAGAGATTTTTAGCTTTGTTTGTCTCCTCCATCATTAGAACAACACAATTGTATTTTTGCATATGTTGCTAGGAAGTCTGGAACTAACTTTCAGTAGTCAATAGAGCTTTATGTCTTTTTAAGTCCCTGATGTTGTTTAGCTCTCATGAAAAAAAGCTGACTTAGTTTGTAGCCTGAAATTCAGATGGATAGTCCCTGCTGTTAAAATTATTTTGCTGTTAGTCCAGCTAAAATGTGAGGAAGCAGCAACATCTATTAGACCTTTCTGATAGCCATTATAACCTCCAAACCCAAATGTTTCAGGCCGAATCGTTTAGCAGAGGAACATGCATTTCCCAAAAAAATCATGTTGCACAGTCTGAGTAGTAGGTGTGATGGGAAATATGCTGTGTTGGCATCCAGCTAGCACAAAGGCCAGCTTCATTCTCTGCTGCGTTGACATTCTTCAGCTTCTTTTCCACATTTTTTCTGCTTGTTCAGACAACCTGAATCTTGAAATGATGGAAGGATGCCTGCAGCCTCCTGGGTAAACTGGTGCCATTGGCAGTTCAGCCAAAAGCTTTGCTGTAGCTTAAGACTCCACCAGAGATCCAAAGAACTCAAATGTCCATACACTCCAGCCCAAGCAGACAATGTGTAAATGTTTAGTCTGAGGTATTTTATTATCTTGTTTCTCATCTATTTGAGAATGAACATTAAACCTGCTCTGGATTTTTAATAATTTTTTCTGCAATGGTTGAAAAATATAATTAAATCAATTTGCTGAACCTGTGTCCTCCTAGTCTCAGTGAAAGAATAAAACACTTGAAATTCTCTAGGTTGAGGGAGTGAAAAATTATTGCTGTGGGCTCTCCTGTGAAATCCATGACTTGTGTAAAAAAAACTTTAAAAATCCTTCAGGCAGAATATTTTCAGAAAGAGATTTTTTTTTAACTGTTGAGAACTTTATTCAATATGGACAAGAGAAAACATTCTTCCATGAAATGCTGGAGAGATTTCAATGTATTGGGCAGCTGGGAAACATTATAGATCAAATGAAAACCTCCTGAATTGAATTTTTTCATGGTGGTTGGTGATTATTACTTATTACAGTACATGTTAAATTGCCTTTGCTCGCTCCTGATGATTTAGCTTACATATTCACTCTTGAGTAGCTGAAAGGTTTGAGTAGTGGAATTAATTCCACTTGGAAAGAAGCTCCCAGACTTCAGCATAAGATATGTCTTTCTGGTCAAGTATTTCCTGCCTTTCCTGGCGGGAAGTTTTTCTTACAATGAGATGGCTTGAAAGGAAGATCTCATCGTTATTTCTTGCAGAGATGTGTGGGTGCTATTTTTCAGTTTTACTAGGTGACATAAAGATGTCTATCTTAAAATAAATGCTTTTTGAAAACTTCATTTTCACAGACATTTCAGATGAAATCCAGCTGAATCACTGGGCCAGCAGCCACCCCAAATAATTGAGGCCATTAATTTCAGAAAAATGACATCAATGTTCAGTTTGAGAAGACTCAAGATTAGTCACCCAAGTTAGGATGCTGAGTTTCTATTTAGCTGATTCAATTCACTTAAGGTAATTTAACTCAATGCCAGTGCAATTGGAGTACCCACAGACATACCAGGGATCCAGTAAACAAACCTTCATTTGTCCGTCTTTTTTTTCAGTTCGTCCTTGTCTTTTATGGTTGTGGTGACCAGTAGTACCAAAGCTTATGAGCTTCAGACTTATTTGAATGTATATATTATCAAGAGGTGAAGGGAGAGAAGCAGACTCCTCATTTAGTAGATTGCTGTGCTGTAGGTGCTCGTGAAAAGAAAGGATTTTCAGGAACCTATGTACTTGTGATGTTCACCAAGTTATTTATTCAGTAGTGACTGAGTAGTAGGAGACCTGCAACTTGAATCACTCATAGCCTGTCTCCTGCTTTTCATCCATGCCAGTTCATTTTGCTGTGAAGTAAGATTTTACAAACATTTCAGCAGCCACAGTTAAGCCTGTGTTTAACAAGTTGGAAAGAACGGCATCAACTTGTAACAATGAAGTCTTAAAACCAGCATGAAAATATTTTAAAGCTTTGACCAAAGCAGGATTAAGAACATGAGCTTTTTACTTTTATGATTACAAATAAGAAGGTTCTTCCCTGTTGCTCAAAACCTTTAACCCTCTAAATCTTACTCCTCTTGTCTGTACAAAGCTACATCCATTATTTACATTAGCAGAAACACAGGGGTGGCTTTAGGACACAGGGCTGTTTTTCAGCAGACAGAGTAGGAAAATTAACAGGCCAAATCCTGTTCTGTTGGCTTGAAAGAGAAAGTTATTTTCCTCTGTTGCCATGTGACAAGATGGAGGAGCACCCACATTTAAAATGGGTGCTAAATCCTTTCTTGTTACCCTCACCAAGTAAATCCACAGGGCTCAATTTTACTGTCAAGATGGATTACATCACTTGATTGTACTTATTTAGGTACTGACCCGAAGGTCTGTCTATTAAAAGCAGTGTGTTCTCCATGTGGTCTTCAAGAGAAAGAAAACTTTTTGCAAAATCTAAAATTTGTTACAAATTTTTTAAATGAGAATTTTCTCCGCCCCCCCCCCCAACCTGAGCAAAAATTGCAAAATTGCTTTTGTGAATTTTCATTCAAAATTTTAACTGGATGCTTAATACAAAGACAATCAAGATAGTTCTCTGTTTTTTTCTACCCAACATATGGACAAACTCCCTATAAAGACTTTGTTTTTCCTACCTTTATAATTGTGTCATACCTCAAAAAATTGAATTTCCTCCATCACCCCCTCAGTTGTAATGGTTTTCCTTGTGATCAGAGAGTTAGGATATATGGCTGTACATCTGGAAACTTTTTCTACTTATCTCCAAGATCTTAGTACAAATGATACTAACAGGCAACCAACCAAGGAAATTATGATGCTTGGACTGTGTCTTTGAAAAGGATGTTTTGAGTGATGCTTGGTTATAATTTTCCCTATTGCATTCAGATGTCAGAACTGGCAGTTGCTTCCCCAAACAGCAGGTGTTCAAGCTGACAGACACGATGGTAATAATAACCAGCATAAAATTTTATGATGAATTCTATATAGCACCATATCTGTGTTTGACTACATGCAGAGCCATTAGGCAGTGACAGATTTATTAAATCCCCAGACTGATAAGAACAGAATCTGAGTTCAGTTACTGAATATGGGGAAAGTTAGTAAGCAATGAGCATGAATGTTCCTTTATTCCTTATTAAAATGATGGACATTTCCAGTACTATCTCCATATGTTTACCCCACATCTCTTCCATGTGAGCACCCCTGTAAACATCCCTGAGATGCTTATCTGCCCTAGCTCCTTGGGTTGTCTCCCTGCAAACCAGAGTGAAGAAAATTATCAATAACATTTGAGCTCTGCCCCTGAAAAGTTCTGAGGCACAGACATGGGTACTGGAGGCAAATTTAGAATTTGATGTATTCTTAACCAGAGTAAGGCTACATCAATGTGTTCAAAACCTTTTGTATTATAGTTCACACAGAACTGTCATGAGATAGTTTAGAAAGAACAAACACAGTATTTCAATACAAACTTGGCAGAACAACCACAGAAGAAGCATTAAGAAAAACAATTTTCAAAAATGGAAGAGTCTGGTTTTGGATGCCTTGGGTTTTAGGCTGTAGAAAAGACGTGCAGCTTATTCTAAACTGCTGGATGATCCTTCTGACAGACCTGTGCTCCTAGTCTGACACGTACATATTCTCTTAAAATATACATTGTTGAAATTTCAGCAACACTAAGCTGAAAATGTGGGTGATCCAAAGAAAATTTGCTTGCTATCCAAAATGCCTGTTGTTCCCTCACTTCAAATATTGACATTTGTCTGGGGACTTCTTGTTGTTTAGGTTGTCCACAGACCAACTTAACCAAGACCAGCCTGCCAAGAAATAGGACTTGTCTCAGTAGGAAATTTCATAATCATTACCACTGTTTAGTGCCTGCTTTCGGTCTCATTATATTTTTTATAAATCAATTTAACTTACAAATTGATGAGGTTTACTACCTGAATGACACCATACCACACCGTTCTGCCCTCACAGTAATGTTAAATATGCCTTTTTTTTCTACACTTATTTTCAATTAATGTGTAGGCATGTATTACTAGATCAGTGTTGTTGAAAGACCTATTTACTGGTATATTACTTGGGGTTTTATTTTACTACTATGAGCTTGGTGTCAAAGAAAGCCATTAAAAGAAACTTGCTACAGATTATTACAGATCTACAAGCAGACAGATCCTCAGATGGCTGAGAGATCTTGGAAGAATTCAAATTCTTGTAAAGACTTTCTAATCTTAAAATGTGCCTTAATCTGTCCTTATTGCGTTGTAACTTTCATTTTCTATATCTTATAGCTATGGTGTCATTTTAAGGGACTATTTAATGGCACAAGAGAATAGAGATAGCAAGGGAAAATCTGATTTGATTCCAGAAAAAGAAATTCATAGCAAAGGAGATCAAACACTGGAACAAGAGGCTCAAAGAAATATTAAAATTTTCATCCTTGGAAATATTCTAGATTTGGCTAGATATTATCCTGAGCAACCTGCTCTAGCTTCAAAGAAGGATCCGCTTTTAGTAGGGACTTGGACTAGATGGCCTCTGGAGGTCCTTTCCAACCTAAATCATTCTCAGATTCTCAGAAAATTCTCTTTTGTCAATAGGTTGTGAAGAAAGTTCTAGCATACTAAGGCTTATAAAATCTAAAATTTTAAAGGATAGCAATAAAATTCTAATACTAAATAATTCCCTCTGAATAACATAGTGACAGAAGATACTTCACTGAGTTGTCATAGATTGAATTCATCAGCATCTGTAGCAGGGAGGCCCCTACTGTCTTTTCCTAGCTATTTTGTCTAACTACTTTTTCTTTTTGACTAAAATAAAGCATCAGCCTCCACCTTTCACTGATTTTTTGCTGTCACTTTGCCAATTAGAATATCATAGATGAACATTCTAATGAATGGTACCTTCCACCTCCCAACAGTGGAAAAATCTTCCCTTCTGCATGCTGATGGTGTTTTTCCTTGTCTCATTTTAATCTCCCAAGGTTTCCACTACTGCTTTGTCCATCTACTTAATAAACAACAAACAGAGCTCAGTCTCATGAAGTTTTCCCTATCTTGTCTTATCTTTTCTTGTTAATTCTATCTCGCATCTTATATTAATATACCCATCTCACTCTTTGTGTTTAAATATTTCTCATTCTTTTAGCAGTTTATATGTTATCACCTTCATTTTCCTCTGGGTATTGCTCTTCCCAGCCATTTTTTGCTTCTCTGAAGTCTTGCCATCTTTTTGATCACTGGGCATGTGGAACTAAGCATCACCTTCAAAGCCCACATGTATGGGAGCCAAGAAGAATTTACATTATTTTCCCCTTGCTCTGTGATGAGGCACCTCTGCAAAAACAGGACAGAAGTGCATTTAACTTTCCTTTCCTGAATTTATATTACAGTACAGCTGTAGGAATTTATCATCCACTGTCCCCATCAGGGCTCTTTCAGGATTATTGCCTCCCTGTGGAATAGCCCCACTGAGTAGGTGAACTCTGAGGTCTAAGAAATGATCCTTTAACACAGGTTGTTAAAATCACTGGGTTCATATGTCTCATTGGAAAAACAGAAATAGAGGATAAATGTAGTGAAATGCTCTGTATGCAATGAAGCCACCATAGTCCTTTCAGCATGTTTAAAATATTAATAGATGCTACCTACATGCCATGCAACTGTATGAAAGCACAGACTATGCAGAGATTTTCATGCAGCTCTTAACTCATATCATGTGTTGTAAAGGTCATCTGAGGGACACGGGACCAAAAGAGAAATATTTCAAGCATGTGAATGAAGCAAACAAGTCGAGAAAGGGACAAGAGAGTCAAACTCACTGTGGAGGGGAGAAAGAGGAGGGAGATGACAAGGAAATGGTAATTCCCCAATGTAAATAACCTATATGGCTCTCCCACTCAGGGTCCACATGATAAACTGAGAGCTATCCAAAATCTCATTCCCTTTCCTCCTGCTAATCTCCACTCCATCTGTCTCCAACGCAGAGAAGGCCTGCTGAGAGCGTGTCTCGGTGTCTGTAAAAAGACCACTT